>NC_064646.1:345894981-346592481 GCF_023864345.2 Schistocerca serialis cubense
TCAGGCAAGGTACATACGATGACCATTTCTGCCATTCGAGATGAAACCAACTGTATACCTGTCGGTGTCTAAATTTCAGTTATAATTATGAGAATGACATGAAAAATTACACATGCAGGAGGGAGTGGCTATATTAACACCATAACTTCAGAATACCTAGGGATGATAGGGCTCCTCACTGCAGCAAAGTGCGCCTACCTCTCACTGTTTTACACCTTGATATCCGCCCCTGCTTTACTTCATAATGAAAAGGAAACATTTAATATCTCATTCCATATGAAAACAAACATATACTTTCGTAGATATACAGATGCTCAGATACAATTACGATCATATGAACAGTCACTGCAGATGCACAAAGAAACAGCCACATAAAAAAATGTGCTAAGAGAAACACACGCTAGAAAAGCGTTGTACTAAAAAACAGGAAGCGTTATCAAAAGATGTGCTATGAAGCGACATGGAAAAAGGATGTGCAAATAAAAAAGATGTGCAAAAAAGACATGCAAGAAAGATATGGAAAAAGAAATGCGAAAAAATACATACAAAGAAGATGTATCAAAAATGTGTCCAAACAAAGTGCAAAAAAGATATAAAAATGACATGCATAAAAGATGTGGAAAAAGGTAGAATGTGGACAAAAGATGTGCAAAAATGATGTACAAAAGAAGAAGTGAAAAAAGAAACACAAAAAACATGCAAGGAAAGATACACAAAAAACATGCAAAATAGACATGCAAAGAAAGACACATAAATAACACTTTAAAAATACAAAAAGGACTCACATAAACACATACAAAAACGAACATGAAAAAAACACACACAAAAAAGGACACATAAAAAAGTAACCACACAAAAGGAAACACTAAAAGGAAGATACACAAATAAAATATCGAGATTAAGTATAGACATAAAAACAAGGAAGAAAAATTCAACAAAAGAAGAAATAACAACATGCACCAATAGAAACACACACAAACGCAAACACACACAAAGACACCCAGACACAAACACCCACACACAAGGGCATCTACAGACACAAACATTTCCATACATACAAACACACCCACATACACAAACACCCTCCCACACACAAACATCCACACAGACAAACACACACACCTCAAAAAACCACTCACACCATTATCTGCACACTCAACCCCCCGCCCCCCACTGCACACACAAACACACACACACACACACACACATACACACACATCTGCACAAATATACAGTCACACATGAAGGGAGGAGGCACATTCAAGTTACAATTTTCAAACAGACCGGCTTCTGAACACTCGCTACAGACGCAGACACACAATCCTCATTTCTTCACTCTGGCTCTTCAACAGTGTTATGAACTTCGATACTGCCACCAATTAGGAAAAAACACACCAAAATAAAAGATATGCAAGGCAAGAGACTTGCAAACAGACATGGAAAAATGCAAAAAAGGAAGAGAGACAGAAAAAAGAGACACAAACGCACTATGAAAAGAAATAAGCAAAAAAATAATGAAAAAAACTACAAACAAAAAAGAGACACAAAACACGGAAATGCGGAAAAACACGCAAAAACAGCATACATAAAAACGACATCCAAAGAAAGTACACACAAAAAAAGACAAGCAAAGAAAGACACACAAAATTAGTGTTAAAAAAGGCACACAAAAAAGATACAGTTAAACACATGTATGCGCAAACATATACACACACACATACAGAGGCATGCATGGGAAGGAAGAGGGATATACGAGTACAAAGTAAATGATGCTAACAGACTGGCTTCTCAAAATATGCATGGAGAGATACACAGATTTCACTTTCTCACTCTGCCTCTGCCACAATATTTTTTCTTCAACAATTCTCCATTTAAATCATACTTCATCCCTCACATTAGAGGTGAAAGAAAACACAATGACAGATATGCATGTTTCCTTGGTTATAACAACGAGGATGTGACGAAATAATACACATACAGGAGGGAAGAACCACCTTCAAATCACAATTTCTTGATATCGCTTCTTCAGAACAGACTCTATACACAGAGCTACGCAGTCTTCATTTACACACCGCTACTATTCCCATTATGTATACACCATGATATCTTTCACTCCTGTTGCTCACCTTCAGGAAAAATACGTAGGACATACCTCACTCCAGAGGTGAAAACGAACATACACACATTGGTCCCTATTTTTAAATTACAATTCCGAGAATATAATGAAATATTACCCATGCAGAAGAGAGTAGCTGCATTTGAAGCATAATTTCAGAACACCTGGATTTCTAAAAAGGCTCCTCACACACAGAAAAACGTTCCTAGTTTTCTCATCCTAGCTTTCCCACAAACGTTATGCACAGTGATATCTTCCCTTCCTTCCTCTCTTAACTGAAAAGTATACTTTTAGGGCCCATTACAGATGTAAACAAGCAAAGACACATTTTGTGTGTCTTTTATTGGTGTTTAAAATAAGTCACACAAATAAAGTACACACAAAAAAAGAAATAAAAAAAGACATGCAAGAAAAGACACAGAAAAAAAGCTTAAAAGAAGACATGCAAAAAAATCACACAAGAAAAACCCTCCAAAACACACACACACACACACACACACACACACACACACACACAAACACACACACACACACACATATATATATATATATATATATATATATATATATATATATATATATATATATATATATATATATATATTCACAAACAGGACACACAGATGTGTCCATAGACAGACCCGTTTACACAGAAATACACCTCCACATACAAACACACCTACACACACACATAACTACACACAGAACCACTCACACATACAAATACTAACATACACAAACATACATACATAGGCCAAATCACGAATTAGAGATGAAAACGAGCATATACCCACTGGCTTCTAACTTTCAGTTACAGTTACGAGGATGACATCAAACATTACACATGAAGGAGGGAGTAGCCTCATTAACACCATAATTTCGGAATACATAGATTTCTGAAAAGGGTCTACACCACAACAAACTGATTCAATTGTGTTCACACCCTACAACCCCCGCCCCCCCTCCCACCCAATGTTTTATGTCTTTATGTCATCCTCTGCTTTATCACTTAATGAAAAACTATATGTTTCAGACATCATTACATCTGAAAAGAAGCATAGAAAACACACGCAAAAAAGAGGTGCAAAAATGGGCACATAAAACAGATGTGGTACGAAAGACATGCAAGAAAGACATTAAAAAAGATGTGTAAAAATGGATGTGCAAAACAGATTTGAAAAAAAGATACTCAAACAATGATGTGCAAAAAATGTGTACCAGAAAAAGATGTGCAAGAAAAGCCATGCAAAACTGGGATGTGCAAAAAAGGTCACACAAAAAAGATTGAAAAGTAGATATGCAAGAAAGAGACATGCAAAAAATACATGCAAAATAAAGAGACACACACACAAACACACATATACAAACACAGACACAGACACAAACATGAAGGAGGAGGTAATTCAAAGTAACTTTCAAACATACTGGCTTCTGATCAGAATCCACAGACAGATACACAATCCATACCTCCTCACTCTGCCTCCCACACAATGCTTTGCACTTTGATACTCCTCTACACTTGCACAAAAGATGAAACCATACACTAATGTTGAGATGCGTATTTTTAGTCATAACGAAAAGATATGAAGAAATATGCATACAGAAGGGAAGAACTACTTTCAAATCAAAATTTCACGAGATCCATTCATCTGAACAGGCTATACACACAGAGCTACACAATCCTCATTTCATCATTGGACCCCTTACTTTTATGTCTTACACTCTGGTACCTCTTCCACCCCTGCACCCCACTTTTCACGCAAAATACATAGATCACATCTTACATTAGAGATGGAAACAAACATACAACGCCGGCTGTAGTATCCGAGCGGTTCTAGGCGCTTCAGTCTGGAAACGCGCGACCGCTACGGTCGGAGGTTCGAATCCTGCCTCGGGCATGGATGTGTGTGATGTCCTTAGGTTAGTTAGGTTTAAGTAGTTCTAAGTTCTAGGGGACTGACGACCTCAGATGTTAAGTCCCATAGTGCTCAGAGCCATTTGAACCAAACATACAACCATTGATATTTATATTTCAATTACAATTGCGAGAATGCCGCAAATATAACACATGCAGTAGGAAGTAACTGCATTAACACCATTAACACCATAATTTCGGAATACCTAGGTTTCTGAAAAGGTTCCTCACATACAGCAAAATGTTCCTAGTTTGCTTACCCCAGCAACACTCCATTGCTTTTGATATATTCCTCTTCTTCCACTCTTAATGGAAAAACGTATGTTTTAACTCTCATTAAACATGAAAACAAACATATACGTTCCCAGAATGAAATATTCACTCAGCAGCGGAGAGTGTGCTGATGTGAAACTTCCTGCCAGATTTAAACTGTGTGCCAGACCGAGACTCCAACTCGGGACCTTTGCCTTTCGCCGGAAAGTGCTCTACGAACTGAGTTACCCAAGCAAGACTCACGACCCGTCCTCACAAGGTACTGGTAGAAGTGAAGCTGTGAGGAGGGTTCGTGAGTCGTGCTTGCGTAGCTCAGTCGGTAGAGAACTTGCCCACGAAAGGCAAAGGTCCCGAGTTCAAGTCTCGGTCTCGCACTCAGTTTTAATCTGCCAGGAAGTTTCAAATATATACGTTTGTTGACATATAGATAAACTCAATTGCATTACTAATTTATTAAGTGACATTACAAACATAGAAGGGAAAAACCTTACAAAAGACATGCAAAAAAATCACAGAGAAAATGACATGCAAGGAAAGGGCACACAAGAAGAAGACAAGCAATAAAAAGACACACGAAATAGAGGCACACAAAAAATGCCAGGCAAAAAGAAGAGACACAAAAAAGACGTGCAGAAAGAGTGATCCAAAAAAATGTAAGAAAACGACACACAAAAAAGGAAAGCAAAAAAGGACACTCAAAAAAAGTCACACCAAACGTTCACACAAGAACAGATACAGAAAGAGAGACATGCAAAAGAGTCACAACATACTTCATCTTTCACCTATGAGATCAACCCATCGCTACATTTTCACTTATAACGAGAAGCTATGAAGACATGATACGCATACAGAAGGGAAGAACTACTTTCAAATTACAATTTCATGATACTCATCCTTCTGAACAGGCTAGACACACAGTACTATACAATCCCCCTTCCCATTATATCTTACACTCTGATATTTCATTCACTCCTGTACGCCACCGTTCAGGCAAAACACATAGGTCACACCTCACATTAGAGATGAAAACGAACTTATGCCCGTTGGTATTTACACACATCATCCCAGTTCGCAGAACTCCTGAAGATAGACATTGACTGTGGATGTTGTATCAGAGACACAGTCCCTTTGACTGTTCAGAGCTGTCACTAAACCCTCCCAAAGATATAAACAACTATGCATACGCACCGCCTATTAGGCGGAGGGGGTCCAAAAGCCGATCAGTTCCAGTCATTCCACCAGGAAGGAGGTACACTGCTCGTGTTGTCTGTAGTTCAACCGTGCGTAGACGGTCAATACTGCGGTTCGATCGTGTCGGCATTGTTACTTTGTGCCAGGAAGGGCTCTCAACAAGGGAAGTGTCCAGGCCCTTCGGGGTGAACCAAAGCGACGTTTTTCGGACATAGAAGAAACAGAGAGACAGGAACTGTCGATGACATGCCGCACTCAGGCCGCCCAAGGGCTACTACTGCAATGGACGATCGCTACCTACGGATTATGGCTCGCAGGAACCCTGACAACAATGCCACTATGTTGAATAATGCTTTTAGTGCAGCCACAGGACGTCGTGTTATGACTGAAACTGTGTGCAATAGGCTGCATGATGGGCAACTTCACTCCCGACGTCCATGGCGAGGTCGATCTTTGCGACCATGACACCATGCAGCGCGGTACAGATGGGCCCAACAACATGCCGAATGAGCCGCTCAGGATTGGCATCACGTTATCTTCACTGATGAGTGCCGCATATACCTTCAACCAGACAATCGTCAAAGACGTGTTTTGAGGGAACACAATCAGGCTGAACGCCTTAGACACACTGTCCAGCGACTGCAGCAAGGTGAAGGTTCCTTGCTGTTTTGGGGTGGCATTATGTGTTGCCGACGTACGCCGCTGGTGGTCATGGAAAGCGCTTTAACGGCTGTACGATACGTGAATGGCATCCTTCGAGCGACAGTGGAACCATATCGCCAGCATATTGCCGAGACATTCGTCTCCATGGACGACAATTCGCGCCCCCATCGTGCACATCTTGTGAATGGTTTCGTTCAGGATAACGACATCGCTCGACTAGAGCGGGCAGCATGTTCTCCAGACATGAACCGTATCGAACATGCCTGGGGCAGAGGAGTGGGACAATCTGGATCAACACTGAGTTGATGAAGTTGTGGATAGTATGCTACGACAAATACAGGCATGCATCAATGCAAGAGGACGTGCTGCTGGGTATTTGAGGTACTGGTGCGTACAGCAGTCAGGACCATCACCTCTGAAGGTCTCACTGTATGGTGGTACAACATACAATGTGTGGTTTTCATTTGAAATAGAAAGGGCGTAAGTGATGTTTGTGTTGATCTCTATTCCAATTTTCTGTACAGGTTCCGAAGTCTCGAAACCGAGGTGATACAAAACTTTTTTTTTGATATGTGTATATTTCAATTACAATTACGAGAATACAATCAAATACACTGATCACCAGAGAAACTGATATATGAATGCATGATCAAATACAGAGATGAAAAATGGCAAAATATGGCGCTGCAGTCGGCAATGCCTATGTAAGACAACAAGTGTCTGACGCAGTCGTCAGGTAGATTACTGTGTTACAATGGCAGGCTATCAAGATATAACTGACTTTGAATGTAGCGTTATAGTCGGCGCACGAGCGATGGGACACAGCATCTCCAAGGCAGCGATGAAGCGGGGATTTTCCCATACGACCATTTTACATGTGTACCATGAGTATCAGGAATCCAGTAAAACATAAAATTTCTGATATTGCTGTGGCTGCAAAAAGATGCCACAAGAACGGTACCAACAACTAATGACGAGAATCGTTCAACGTGAAGCAAGTGCAAGCGTCTGCAAATTGCTGCAGATTTCATCGCTTGGCCATCAGCAAGTGTGAAATGTGAACCATTCAACGAAACATCATCGATATGGGCGTTCAGAGCTGATGGCCCACTCGTGTACCCTTGATGACTGTACAACACAAAGCTTTATGCCTTGCCTGGGCCTGTCAACACTGACACTGAACTGTTGGTGACTGGAAGCATGTTACCTGGTCGGATGAGTCTCGTTTCAAATTATAACGTGTTGATGGACGTGTACGGGTGTGGAGACAACATCATGAATCCGTGAATCCTGCATGTCAGCAGGGGACTCTTCAAGTTGGTGGAGGCTTTGTAATAATGTGCGACATGTGCAGCTGGAGTGATATGGCACCCGTGATAAGTATAGAGACGAATCTGACAGGTGGTACACATGTGAGCATCCTGTCTGATCACCTGCATCCGTTCATATCCACTGTTCATTCCAGCAAGACAAAGCGACATTCTTATGAGTTGATGGCCACCAAACTCCCCAGACATGAACATTATTGTGCGTACGCGGACTGCCTCGCAACGTGATGTTCAGAAGTGATTTCTACGCTCTCATACTCTTACAAAGCAATGGACAGACTTTCAGGATTCATGGTGTCAGTTCTCTCCAGCACTACTTCAGACGTTAGTTGAGTCCATGCCATGTCATGTTGCAGTACTTCTGCATGCTCGCAGGGCCCCTACACAACATTAGTCAGGTGTACCAGTTTCTTTCTCTCATCAATGTATAACACCTGCAGTAGGGAGTAACTGAATTGACACTGAAATTTTGGAATACCTAAGTTTCTGAAAAGGCTCCTCACAAACAGGAGGACGTTCCTAGTTTGCTTATCCCAGCAGCCACCCCCCCCCCCCTCCCTCAATGCTTTACAAATTGATGCATTTCCCTCATTCCCCACTTAATGGGATAGCGTGCATTTAATATCTCATTAAACATGAAAACAAGCGCATACATTTGTTGACAGATATATACATTCAATTATAGTTACGAATTTATGAAAAGACGCTGCAAACATATAATGGAAAATTTTTACAAAAAACAAATGCAAAAAAAGACATGCAAGAAAGTCCTAGCAGAAAAAAGACATACAAGAAAAAGACACACAAAGAAAGACATGCAAGAAGAGCCACATAAAAATGCTGAAAAACATATGCAAAAGACCAACACAGACAGAAAAAGACACACAGAAAAAGACATACAAAGAAACACACATGAAATAAAGACGCAAAAAAGACACAATAAAGTGCAAAGAAAGAAGTGCAAAAATAGGAATACAAAAAAAACAAAAGGAGATGCAAAAAACGCAAAGGAAGGACACACAACAAAAGAAAAGCAAGACACGCAAGAAAAGATGTGTAAAAAGGACACAAAAAACATGAAAACAGATGTGCAAAAAGAAGGTACAAAAAAAGAAAATACGTCACATGAAGAAAAGGAATTTAAAGAGAAAGAAATGCAAAAAAAATTGCACACAAAGAGATACATAAAAAACAAGAAAGATGAGCAAAGGAAACCATGCAAAGAAAAAGACAGAAAACAAATAGGCACACAAAAAAGATACACAAAGAGAAAGACCCACAAAGAAACAGACACACAAAACAAGGACATAAAAATAAGACAAGGAACTAAAAGATATGCAAGAAAAAGACGCATAAAACAAAGGTATGGAAGGAAAATACACACAAAAAAGACACAAGAAGAAGAAATGCAGATAAAGGACACAAAAGGACACACGAAAATAGACACACACACACACACACACACACACACACACACACACAAGAAGGAGGAGGGTTCAAAGTAAAATTCTCAGACTGGCTTCTGAACAGTTTCCAGGGAGAGATACACAATTTACACTCCCTTCCATCTGCTTCTCGCACAATGTTTTATACTCTGATTCTCATCTCCACCTCCATTTAAGCAAATTACATACTTCATCTAGTACCTTAGAGATGATAACCGTTGATATGCATATTTTCAGTTATAATGACGAAGATATGAAGAAACAATACACATACTTCCACTTTTGGATCAAAATTTCCCAGCACCTACACTTCTGAACAGATTATACACACAGAGCTACAAAATCCCCTTTTTCTCACCACCCCATTCCCCATTATGTTGTACACCCTGATATGTTTCACTCCCACAACCCACCTCACAGGCAAAATAGATAGGTCATATCTATTTTAGAGATGGAAACGAACATACACCCATTTGCGTCTATATTTCGGTCATATTACGAGAATGTCATCAGGTGTAACACATGTAGGAGGGAGTAGCTGCATTAGTACTGTAATTTCAAAATACATAAGTTTCTAAAAAGGCTGCACACACACAGCAAAACATATCTAGTAAGACCCCCCCCCCCCCAATGTACTGAACCTTGATATGTTCCACTCCTTCCCACTTACTGGGCAAGCATACATGTTATACCTCATAAAACATGACAAAAAAATATACATTTGGTAACATTTACATACTTTCAATTACAATTACGAATTTATCAAAAGATATTACAAAAATGGAAGGAAAATACCTTTCAAGAAGCGCAGACAATGAAAGACATGCAAAAAAGTCGTACGAAAAAAGGGAACACAAAAACAAGAAAAACAAGAAAGGTATGCAAAAAGGACACACACAAGGAAGATGCAAAAATACGACACACCAAAAAAGACATACAGGAAGAGACAAGCAAAGGAACACATGCAAAGCAAAGACGCAAAAAATCACATAAAAAGGAACCAAAAAAAGAACACAAGAAAAAGACAGACAAAAAACAAAGTCAAACTAAAAGCCACATGCAAACAAAATAGAAAAAACAGGTAAGAAAGATACATAAGGAAAGACACGCAAAAAGAAGTGATGCAAATCAAAGACACAAAAAATGATGTGCAAGACAAAGAGTCACAAAAAACACACATATACGAACACAGACACAGACACAAGCATGAAGGAGGAGGCATTTAGAAGTAAAATAACCAAACAAACTTGTTTATGACAGACTCAATCCGTACCTCCTCACTCTGCCTCTTCCACAATGGTTTACGCTTCGATACTCCCCTTAACCTGCATTAAGGCAAACTATATTCTTCATCGCTCAACTATGAGATGAAACCATACACTACCATTGATATCCACGTTTTCACTTATAACGAGAAGATATGAAGAAATATTACAAATATAGAAGGGAAGATCAACTTTCAAGTCACAATTTAAGGGCACTGATCCTTCTGAGCATGCTATACAGGCAGAGCTACACAATCTTTATTTCCTCTCTGCCCTGCTTCCCATTATGACTTACACTCTGATATTTCTTTCACTCCTGTAATCCACCTTTCAGGCATAATACATAGGCCATATGTCATTTTAGAGATGTTAACTAACATACACCAATTTGTATATGTGTTTCAATTACAATAAGGAGAATGCCATGAAATATAACACATGCAGTGGGGAGTAACCGAATGAACACCATAATTTCGAAATAACTATGTTTCTCAAATGGTTCCTCACACCCAGCAAAACGTTCCTAGTTTGCTTACTGCAGCAATAGCCCCCCCCCCCCTCAATGCTTTAGATGTTGATACACTCCCCTCCTTCCCCCCCTGCCCCCTTAATGGAACATAATTCGTTTTAGACCTCATTAAGGATGAAAACAAACATATACATTTGTGGACATATGGATACACTCAGTTACATTACGAAGTTATCAAGAGACACTACAAAATAGAAGGGAAAAACCTTACAAAGGCATGCTAAAAAGATGTGCAATAAAAGGGGACACAAGATTTTAGAAGACAAGCAAGAAAAAGACTCACAAGACCAAGGTACACAAAGAAACCACCCAAAAAGAAGATGCAGAAAAAAGATGTGCAAAAAGAGTCACACCAAAAAATATGCAAGAAAACGACACACAAAAGAAGAAACACAAAAAAGGAATGCAAAAAAGACACACAAAAACAAAGTCACACCAAATACACGAGCAAGGACAGACACAGAAAGAGAGACATGCAAGAAGCCACACAAAAAAAGGACATGCAAGGAAAAACATGCAAAAAAAGACATGCAAAAAATGACACACAAAGAAAAGACAAACAAAAAAAGAGATACAAGTAAAATATGCCCAAAAAAGGTATACCAACACAGACACAAAACACACGAAAAGAATAAAGGCTGCAAAAAGAAGACACACAAAAATGACACACAAACACAAAAGCTCAACCACACACCCACCCACCCACCCACCCACCCACCCACCTACACACACACACACACACACACACACACACACACACACACTGACACCGGAAAGAGGAGACGAAATCAAAAGCGAAACTTTAAGACTGGCTTCTGAACAGGCTCCGCAGACAGATACATAATGTTCACACTGCCTCACCCACAATGTTTTACACTTTGATACTGCCCTTCTCCTGCATTAAAGCACTGCCCACCTCCTGCATTAAAGCAAACTATACATTCATCCCTCACATTAGAGATGGAAACATACACAATCACTGAATTGCCTATTTTCACTTGTAACAAGGAAGATATGAAGAAATAATACATGTACAAGAGGAAAGAACAACTTGCAAATCACTGCATCCTGACACCCATTCTTCTAAACATGCTAGAGACACAACTGAGCAACGCAGTCTTCATCTGTTCACTGTTCACTGTCCCCCCCCCCCCCCCCCCTCTGCCCTGATATCTTTCACTCCTGGCCCCCAACCATTCAGGCAAAATACATAGGTGTTATCTCACATGAAAGAAGACATGAATGTCATCAAATATTAACATGCAGAAAAGAGTGGCTGCATTAAAACTGAATTTCGCAATACCTAGGTTTTTGAAAAGATTCCTCTTACTGTGCAAAACGTTCCTAGTTTGCTGACCACCCACTCAATGTTATGTTTTACACCTCAATATCTTCCCTCCTTTCCCCCCTTAAGGGAACGTTTCATCTTCTGTTACTCATGAAAACAAACATAGAGTCGTTGATATAGATATTTGTAATTACAATTACGAATTTATCAACAATTATTACAATCACTGGAGTGGAAAAGTCACTCACAAATCGAAGTTTCGCAGCACTGTGGTTTCTGATCAGGCTCTGTACACAGAGCTACTCAATTCCCATTTCTCCAAATCCCCATCCCATAGTGTTCTGCAGCTCAGTACATCCCCACCTTCCACCCCATTTTAGAGAAGATAGATACTTCATCTCACACATTAGAGATGAAAACACACACCCACAGCTGTTGATATAAATATTTTTAAACACCGAAATTTCTTACGAAGCTCTGCACACAGAGCTACAATATCCTCGTTTACTCACCCTCCTCTCCAGTGTTTCACCCTTTGATACCATCCACTGCTCCCATGTTAAAGACATACATAAGTTATATACCTCATTAGAGATGAAAACAAAAGTATATGTCTGTTTATATACTAATTCTTGGTTACAATTAGGAGAAAACAGCTAACATTATATAATCAGAATGGAGAACCACATTCAGACCAAATTTTGCCAACACCTAACTTCTTGGCAGGCTCCACACATGCTAAACTGACCTCCTCAACTACCTCCTCCCCCACCATCAGCGCACCAACGATGTTTTACTCCTTGATATCTTCTACCCACAGCTTTAAAGAAAATACAAACGTCATCTTTGTCAGTGATGATATGCCTGTTGGTATATACACAAGGTATAAAAGGGCAACACATTGGTGAAGCTGTCATTTGCACACAGACAGTGTGCATGAATAAGTTTCCAATGTGATTATGGATATATGATGGGTATTAAAAGACATTAAATGGTAGTTCGAGTTAGACGCATGGGACATTTCAGAAGCCATTAGGAATCAAATATTCCGAGATCGATAGTGTTAAGAGTATGCCAAGAATAACAAATTTCATGCATTAGTTCTCCCCACAGACAACTACCGAGAGCAGCGACGTTTGTGTAGGGTTGTCAGTGGTAACAGAGAAGCGACATAGCGTGAAATAACCGCAGAAATCGATATGGGACGTACGGCGAACGTATCTTCTAGGACAGTGTGGCGAAATCTGACATTAATGGACTATGGCAGCAAGTGATTGACTCTTATGCCTTTGCTAACAACACATCGTGTGTTGTATCTCTTGTGACCATATTGGCTCGGCCCTAGACGACCGGAAAACTGTGGCTTGGTCAGATGAGTTCAAATTTCATTCGGTATAAAGTGGTGGTAGGGTTTGAGTGTGGCGCAGACATCACGAAACCGTAGACCCAAGTTGTGAACAAGGCACCTTGCTATCCAATGGTGGCTGAATAATGGTGTGGACTATGTTACAAGGAATGGACTGGGGCTTTTGGTCCATCTGAACCGATCATTCATTGTAAATGGTTATGTGTGGCTACTGGGAGACCATTTGCAGCCTGCATGGACTATGCCCCATGGAATTTTTATGCGCCATGTCATCAGGCCACAAATGTTCGTGATTGGTTTTATGAACATTCTGGACAATTTGAGCAATGATTTGACCTCCAGATCGCTCAACATGAATCCCATTGAACGTTTATGGGAGTATTCTCAAGGTCAGTTCATTCACAAAATCCTGCATTGGCTACGCTTTCGAAATTATGGGCGGCTATAGAGGTATCATGGCTCAGTATTTTTGCAGAGGACTTCCATCGAGTTGTTGAGTCCATGCTACATCGAGTTGCTGCACTGCACTGCACAAAAGGATGTCCAACACAATATTAGGAGGTATCCCATGACTTTTGTCAGCACAGTGCATTTCAGTCCCAATTACAAATATTCATCAAATATTACGCACACAGGTGCTGGATTAATACCATAGTTTCGGAAGACTGAGGTTTCTGAAGAGGTTCCTCACACAGAGCAAAACGTTCCTAGCTTGCTTCTTCGCCTTCCTTCCATGTTTTATACATTCGTATCTTCCCCTGCCTTCCCCCCTAATGGAAAAGCATCTGTTGTCTCTCGTATTACACATGAGAACAAACATATTAGTTCATTGATGTATAATACGTTCAGTTACAATTATGTGTGTATAAACAATCATTACAAATACAGAAGGAAGGAAGCACATAAAAATTGAAATTTCTCAACGCCATGGTTTCTGCTTAGGCTCCATACTCAGATCTACACAATCCTTATTTCGCCAAACTCCCCTTGCATGTGTTCTGCTCCTCAGTATATCCCCCACCACCACTACCACCAATACCATCACCGTTCCATTTTAGGGAAGACAGATGCTTTATCTCTCACATTAGATATAAAAACACATATCTACAGATATTCATGTAATATTTTCAGTTACAGTAACGAATTCACCCACAATTGGTACACTCATACACATATGTACAATCTGAAATTTTCAGTTACCGAGATTTCGTGCAAGACTCCACACACATATCTACACAATAGTTTTTTCCACATCTCCCTCCCCCCAATGATTTACGCGTTCATAGCTTCCACAGCTCACATGTTAAGGGGCTTCATATTGTGGCGGATACTATGATGTACATCCGTTGATATACATAATTTCGGTTACAATTAGAAGTATATCGATAAGAATTACATAAACAGGAGAGAGCAACCACATTAAAACCGTATTGTCCTAACATCTAGGCTTCTGAGCAGGCCCCAAACTTAGAGCAAGACTTTACTGACTTCATTCTTCTCCCCTCCAACTATATTTTATTCGTTGGTATGCTCTATTCACCCCCCTCCCCCTTTCACTTCTCACATTAGAGATGAAAACACACATACACAATTATATACATATATAAAGTTTCAGTTACAACTGTGAGCATATCATGAATCACTAAACACAAAGAAGGATTGTCATTTGAAAGTAAAATTCTGAAATACCTAGGCTACTGAACAGGCTCCAAACACAGACTGACCATACTCGTTTGCTCACCTCCCCCTGCGACTATGGTTTACACCTCAATTCCTTGCCCCCTCCTCCAATAAGGGAAAATACTATGTCTTTTGCGATAAATGTGAAAGAAAACCTACACAACTATTGACATACATTTTTCGGTTATAAGTAGGGGGATATCAAAAAACATTACACACTCACAGGAGAGAGGAAGAACACTGAAACCGAAATTTCATAGTACCTTTGATCACATAATGGGACTGAATGAATTCTCAAGTTTTCTCGATGTAATTTTTTTTATTGTTCGTTTTACTGTATTGAGATAGCACGATACAAATAAAATATGGGAAAAGCAACGAGTAAAAACGTGTTACTTACTGTATGTAATGTATGCCTTGTGTGTTTGTGCAGATAGTCGGCTACCTTGTACAGCATGTTCGGGAGGTAGTGGCAAATATTATCCATCAGCCCAGAGACAACCTAGGATCGCTACAGCGAGAGACCATCGTGGACCAATTGGCCGTTAGAAGAACGACCAACAGCTATATATTGCTCATTGATAATTGTTAAGGAATAATGGTGGTGCCATTTGTTTATTCAACGACATGGTTCATTTATGATATTATCCTCGAGGAAAGATAGTTATATCAAAGAACGGTGAGAGACACTTAAGAGGAACTAAGTTTCTGTGTAGAGGGTCGGAACGACCGGATATGCCGTTGCTGTTTGTTCGCTAACTTGAGCTGATGCAATTAGCTATCGATATTAATTAATCGGACAGTTGTACCGATTCATGTGCAGGTGAGAAGTTTCCGCCATTTTAGAGGTACGACTGGAAGTGTCTGTATTTCGGTGAAAGACTACAGCAATGGGTATGGGGCTGGATATTAAACTCTGGAAATAATTTAATTTTATTGCGCTCCTCGATTTATTTTGACGAATTATCGCAGTGACGCATTCTTCAATTAACTGTGTGTGGGTTTAAGTTTTGTATTTGCAACGCATTTATGAGGTTTCTGAGGATTGTGAATCTGAGAAGTATTTTTTGACTTCAGTGATCGGACTGAAGCTGTTTGAGTCGGGATTCCGCTTATTGTGTATTCGTAACACCCCTATAAAGTAGGGGCTGTGATTAATAAGTAGAAGTTGACGTAGGCGTTCTATGAGGCATAGAGTAACCCCTGGAATGTATTGGATGGATTTGGTATTTGAGGTGATATATGAATAGGATTTTGTGGATATTGAATTACTTTAATACCGAGCGGATTTCTCGATTTCTGTAGAGATTTGAAGATTGTTACTGGTACACTCAAATGGGTGGATTGTTTAATTTTGATAAAGTTTGCCCCACTCAGAGTTTCGACGGTAACGTTTTTTGTTGATCCAGACCCTAATTGAACCATATTTAAGCAGAATTACACAGCAACCATTACTCCTATACTTAACAGTGACGATCGCTAACACCTGAACTGGCTGAGAATGTTGCAATTTGTGCTTTAAATTGAGATAAAAAGTGGTGGTAGCAACAAGGATTTTTGTTTGAGTCCAAAGTTACTAAATAACTGCTATTTGAGGAAATCATTCATTGTGATAGAAACAAGCGAGATCTTAAACTGTTAAATATCAACAAGTAGAATAGAGCTGTCGTAGTCAGAGGTCCTTGAGTTACAAATGAATGCAAGATAGGTAATTCAAAGCGTTTACGAGTTATAGAATTTTCACTTCAAGATAATTTCATTGCTAAAATCATAATAAAATAATTAGGGCTGTAGTTTGTGATTAAAAGGATGTAAGAGTGAATTATCTATTTAAAAGTACAGAAATACGGAGGACTGGTTTATTTTTGTCCTACAGTTGAAAGTTTATGAATGTCGTTTTGTAACATAAAGTTAGAAACATTGTTTATGTTATTGACGGCTTTTGCAGTTACAACAAAATAGGTGACTGACTTTAATCTGCCAAAATTCATATGTTTGGAACATTTTGGATTTATAGTGAAGGCAGTACGCTGAAGTAAGAAGGTAGCAAAATATATCAACCTTTCCTGTGGCTTACAAAAGCCAACTAGGGAGGTGAGTGCATTTAAGGTTTGTGACCTATGTTAAAGAGCGATCTGATGAGTGTATTGTTAGTAGTATTCTTGGCTACTCTAAATGATTACGAGTAAATAAATTAAATTTGTTATATGAACAGTTCAAGAGCACTACATCTTACATTCATGTTCAGACAAAATAATTTCAGATTCATTTCGATAAATTTATGGTATTTCATCTTTGGTATTGCTGGACAATGTACGATACACAGCAATATTCTTTTGTTAGTGTGTTGACGTCAATATAGGAGGAAATATCTATTAAAGAGTGACTGCTGTTGATCTTAACACAATAGCACATAACAGAAAGATATTTAATAACTATATAGATAACTATCTACGAAAAAGCTGTTGTTTGTGTGCTCAGTTGTAATTCCCCACAATCTGAACTTTTGTGTAGCTAGAGTGGTACCGCTGCATTCCTTCACATTAAAAATCAATTCTTAAGACTATTTACACTTTTTTCTCAATTTATTATCTTATTAGGATGGGATAGTTTCTGCTAATAATAGGGCTAGTTATGTGAAGTTATTGGCGGCAATTCCGGCGTAGTGCAACTTCGCCCTCACCACCAGCAGCTTTTAAGGAGGATGCATAGGTTTTTATATTGCATTAGATACGAAAACAATCATACCCAACTGTTGATATAAGTATTTGGTTGCAATTAAAAGTATACCATTCAATATTACACACACAGGAGGGAATAGCCTCATAAAAACCATAATTTGGAACACAAAGAGTACTGAACAGGCTCCACACACAGAGTTATACAATCATCATTTCCCCTCCCTATCACCACGTTTTATCCCATAATACCTTCCAGCACCTTTCACGTCTTTAGGGAAAATAAATACTTCATTTGTCGCATTAGGGATGAATACAAGCATATACACCTGGTGATATACATATTTTCAGTTATAGTTTGGAATATATCAACAAACATTACACACCTGAGGGTAGGAACTCTATTCAGACCAGAACTGCACAATAGGTAGTCTTCTGAGCAGGCTCCACACACAGAGATACACTGTTTTTGATTCCTTATCCCCCTCCCCCCCCAAGTGAAATACACAAATCATGTCTTGCATCACAGCTTAAAACAAATCACACCACTCACTATGACACTGAACCACTCACCACACCAAACTACACTGGACACCATGACATCAACTTACCACACTCACTTTCACTTTCATTCTACACGCTTTGGACCACACAAATGTATATGACGCATTACATACACCACACAACCCAAATGTTATGCACAACACTCCACACACACTTGCACCACAAACCACACCTGACACTCCTGGCAACATGCCACCCATAAGCCACACAAAACTACACACTACACATGACATATCACACTAACCACAATCTACACCCCATCACACATCATACTACACATACATACCACACTAAACCACAGATTACACCATACACCACAAACTAAATCACATCATGCACCACACAAATCATCACACACCACATCTTAAACACCACATACCAAATTGCAAACCATCCCACTCCACACCTCACACTAAACCACAAACTACATGACTACATGAGATATCAAACCACACGCCACACTACAAACCTCACAGGACAAATTACACACATCACACAACCAACAGCACTTATAATACACCACACAATGCCACACACTGTGCTAAAAACTCACACCTCAATCACATCACTACACAACACACATACCTCATAACACACAACAAACAACAAATGCATGCAAACCACAAATCACATCCAAACACCACACATTAGGCATTATACACTAAACACCATCACACTATTCACCACACACAAACCACCATCACACCACAAGCACCACACAATAACTGATGACAAACCACATATCACACAACACCGCATATCACACACATACCATCGCTCACCAAACCAAACCAAACGACATCAAGCACCATGCAAATTATCTCCCTCCCTCCCTCCCTCTCTCTCTCTCTCTCTCTCTCTCTCTCTCTCTCTCTCTCTCTCTCACACACACACACACACACACACACACACACACAGACAGACAGACACACAACACACATGCACACACACACAGACACACCACACACATGCACAAATACACATCCATACACATGTACACATACACACAATCCTCCCCCACACAGCCCACACACTCTTACCCACATACACTTAACTCTCCAACACACTCCAACACATACACAAACCTTGCTATGCACACATGCACTCCTATCCCACATCAACACACACACACTCACATACACTGTCCTCCCCATACACACACTCATACACCCATATACAGTAACCATACAACACACAAATACTATCCCCTACGCACACACAGTCTCCCTGTCATATAATCTGTACTCCCACATATAATCTCTCCCCAAATACACTTCCCTCTTCCAACATTCTCTTTCTCTCTGTCTCTGCCTCTCTCTCTCTCTCTCTCTCTCTCTCTCTCTCTCTCTCTCTCTCTCTCTCACACACACACACACACACACACACACACACACACACACACACACACACACACACACACACACAAGCACACACACACACACTCTGTTATAATGTGCTAAATATGGAAAGTTTAGTTATAACCACACACTACATATTTTCAATCACAAACACAAGTATAACAACAGACATCACACACACACATACACACAGGAGGTAGTAATCAGATTAAAATCGAAATATTGCGACACCTAGGCACAGAGATATACAATTTTCACACATTCCTCCTCCATGTTATATACCTCTACATCTTCCCTCTCCCAATTTTCTTTGGGAAAATACATGCTTCATCTCTAGTGTTAGAGATGGTAAAACACACACACACACACACACGTTTATGACATATACATATTTGTAGCATATAACATTTATATAAATATTTTAGTTACATTTATGAGTGTATCAATGAACTCAACACACACAGGAGGGAGGAACCGGATTGAAACGATATTTTTCGACGTCAAAGCCTCTGAACAGACTCCACACACAGAGGTACGCAGATCCAGTTCTCTCAGCCTCCGTCACCCTTCTCAACCCACGTTCTAGAAGTCGAAACCTCCCAGTCTCTTTTTACAGAAAATACATGCTTCAACTCTCCCATTAGAGACGAAAATAGAAGTATGCATCTGTTGATATACATATTTCCAATGACAGTTGCATGTGTACCAGCGAACATTACATACACACGAGGATGGAGCTATATTCAGATAAAATGTAGAAGCAATTAGGCTCCACACACAAAGCTACACAGTCTTCGTTTCCTCATTCTTCACCCAGTGTCCACCACTCAACCGCCCACCAAGTTTTAGACCACTATACCTCCCCACTCACCTAGGGAAAAACACACATAAGTGACAAACACTACACACACAAGAGGGAAAATACATATCCAAATCAAAATTTCACAATACCTAGGCCTCTGAACACACACACATAAAGAGCTAAACAGGCCTTTTTCATCACCCTCTTCTTCATACTTTTTCACCTAGAGAATTCCCCACTCCCTTTAGGTAAAATACATACATCATTTTTCCCACTAGAGATGAAAACATACATACACACAGTTTGATAAACATATTTTAAGCTACAAATAAGAGTACATCAGCAAACATTGGACACACACAGGAGAAGGACCCAATTTAAACCAGTACATCGCAGCCCCTAGTCATCTGTGCATATTTCCTCACTCCCCATCCCCTACCACAATGTTTTAAGCTTCGACACCTTCCCCGAACCTTCTCTTTAGTGAAAATATATGCTTCATTTCTTGCATTAGAGATAAAAGCAAATATACATACTTTGATTTTCATATTACTAGCTACAATTCGAATACATAAACAAATATGCAAAGAGATGAAGGGGGAATGGCATTCAAAGGGAAATTTCTGTACACTTATGTTTCTGAATGGGCTCCACACACAGAGCTACACAATCCTTATTTACTAACTTCACCACCCTTCTTCCCCTTCACGCAGTGTTTACATTTCAGTTCATTCCCTCTTAGGAAAATACATACTTCAATTAAATATATACAGGGTGTATCAAAAAGAATCATCCGATTTAAAAAAAAAAATCTTAACTATTATGTTATTTGAGGTATCTGCGTGAAAAACGTATTGTTGGAAAGATCAAAATCTCCAGTTTTGTATGATTCCCGCTAGGTAGCAGCAGTGTGCGTCCACTTCAGTGCTAGTTAAAAATGGTGTTGGGAACAGAAAGCGTTTGTGTTCTATGTTTTGTGCAATGCGGGTCAGTAAGAACTGTTCAGCGTGATTTTCCTACTAGGTATGGAGTAGATCCTCCTATAGCCGATGGCGTGAACAATTCCGAGAAACAGGTTCGCCCCCCCCGCTCCCCCCCCCCCCCCAACCCCCGCACCCGTCACCGAGTGTCTCACACAGATGTCGAACGCATATGGCATAGTTTCACAAGGAGTCCTTCTGGAGGAAGTTTATGAAAGACTGTTCATGTGGCTCCGTTACCGAAAACAATGAATGAATTGAGACGTCGCATAACAGCAGCTGTGGAAGCTGTAACTGCGGGAACAGTTTAAATTCCGCATTGACATATGCTGTTCATCTCAAGGGGGCGTATTGAACACCTATACGAAGGTATAAATTTTTTTTGAGCTTCCCGTTCATCAAAAAACAAAATTCATTGTTTATTAGTTTCAGAAATATAGACGTGTCAAATCGGATGATTCTTTCTGATTCACCCAATATGTCAGTAAGTATACACATTTTTAGCTGCAACTGCGATTAGGTCAACAAACTTTACCAAATGAAAAGGTTTCTTCTCGTAAATACACCACTCAAAACGGTTCCTTCTCGCTGATCACCACCCTTTTCATAGTTTCAAAAGAAACTAAAGGAGAATTTGGACCGAAAATTCAAGAATCTCTTCAGTCCAGTTCTTCTTGCGACAGACTCAATGGGTCAGGTGCTTCTGTTGCTAGTATTCGATGTTGGAAGAACTTTGTGAGAAGATTCTAGATCTAATTCTGAGGAATGATTATGATGCCAACCTCCTCGTGCGAAACAATATAATCAAGTTACACTAGTAGAGAACCGATTCCTTCCTCAAGTTTTTTGTGTCTTGAATTATGTCAGACACAATTCAGGGTATTTAGAAGATCGCCTGCAGCAATTTGAGATTTGAACTAAATTCTTGTTTACGTTGGTGTTCCTCTTGTGTATTATAAGGAGAAACGTCGCTGATTTTATGTGCATTTTCTAAAAAAGCGTAATGTTTTAACCATGGTACAATAATAATAAACACTGTAATTTCGTTTTTAAAGTATTTGCTACTAACTATTCGCAAATTAATTTTCATAGTGTATTCTCGAAGTACGTGATTATATCGATACATAAACAAATATTTGCAGGGTGAGGCATTTAAAACTATTTTTCGGAATATTTGGCGATATACACATCAGATTAAAAAAAGTGATAACAGACGTTGTTCACCTCGAAGAGGGACATCCATTAACTTAACGCTCGACCCTCCTGCACCACCCCCGGGGGTGGGGACGGGGGGGAGGGGTAACTTTGAAATTTTAAATAGGAACCACTATTTTTTATTGCAGATTTGGATTCTCCGTGAAAAAATATGTAACTTTTGTATGAAACATTTCTTTCGTTTCACGATAAATGGCGTTGTAATCGGCACACATGAATTTGAGGTGACAATTGTTGCAATACGGTGTAACCTCACGAAAATACGCATCCGATTAGGAAAATCAAAGTACATTGTTCGATGTTTGGGAAAATGCTAACATGTGACACCGTCTACCCTCCCGCAATGCATTCTTAGACTACATTTAGCGTTACCCAGAAACAACAACGCGGACGTAGTTACTGTGTTCCCTTTGGGGTGCTTGATTTTGGTGAACCCCCTTGCCTCTCACTATCTCGGGGTACTTGATTACTGTGGGTCCCCTTGCCCCTCACAAGTGTTTCAGTACAGCAAATGTTCGAAATGTTGTGCGTTGTTCCTAACGCGCATTGCAGCTCTGTGTCTGAATGGGAATCCGGCATGTACACTACTCGCCATTACAATTGCTACACCACGAAGATGACGTGTTACAGACGCGAAATTTAACCGACAGGAAGAGGATGCTGTGATTTGCAAATTATTAGCTTTTCAGAGGATTCACACAAGGTTGGCGCCGATGGCGACACCTACAACGTGCTGACATGAGGAAAGTTTCCAACCGATTTCTCATACACAAACAGCAGTTGACCGGCGTTGCCTGGTGAAACGTTGTTGTGATGCCTCGTGTAAGGAGGAGAAATGCGTACCATCACGTTTCCAACTTCGATAAACGTAGGATTGTAGGCTATCGCGATTGCGGTTTATTGTATCCCGACATTGCTGCTCGCGTTGGTCGCGATCCAATGACTGTTAGCAGAATATGGAATCGGTGGGTTCAGGAGGGTAATACGGAACGCCGTGCTGGATCCCAACGGCCTCGTATCACTAGCAGTCGAGATGACAGTCATCTTATCCGCATGGCTGTAACGGATCGTGCAGCCACGTCTCGATCCCTGGGTCAACAGATGGGGACGTTTGCAAGACAACAACCATCTGCACGAACAGTTCGACGATGTTTGCAGCAGCATGGACTATCAGCTCGGAGACCATGGCTCCGATTACCCTTGACGCTCCATCACAGACAGGAGCGCCTGCGATGGTGTACTCAACGACGAACCTGGGTGCACGAATGTCAAAATGTCATTTTTTCGGATGAATCCATGTTCTGTTTACAGCATCATGATGATCGCATCCGTGTTTGGCGACATCGTGGTGAATGCACATTGGAAGCGTGTATTCGTCATCGCCATACTGGCGTACCACCTGGCGTGATGGTATAGGGTGCCATTGGTTACACGTCTCGGTCACCTCTTGTTCGCACTGACGGCACTTTTAACAGTCGACGTTACATTTCAGATGTGTTACGACCCGTGGCTCTACCTACATTTCAGCAGGATAACGCACGACCGCATGCTGCAGGTGCTGCACTGGCCCTTCTGGATACAGAAGATGTTCGACTGCTGCCGTGGCCGGCACATTCTCCAGATCTCTCACCAATTGAAAACGTCTGGTCAATAGCGGCCGAGCAACTGGCTCGTCACAATACGCCAGTCACTACTCTTGATGAACTGTGGTATCGTGTCGAAGCTGTATGGGCAGCTGTACCTGTACACGCCATCCAAGCTGTGTTTGTCTCAATGCCCAGGCGTATCAAGGCCGTTATTACGTCCATTCTGGGTACTGATTTCTCGCGATCTATGCACCGAAACGTGAAAATGTAATCAGATGTCAGTTCTAGTATAATATATATGTCCAATGAATACCCGTTTGTCACCATTTCTTCTTAGTGTAGCAATTTTAAGTCAAATCGGGTGAATGTGCGGGCACGTTTGAAGACCTCCTCGTCCAATCCATCGACCCCTATAGTTTCTACTCAAAATTTCTATAGCTAGTCGTGAATAATGCGCTCGGCATCCAGTCTCGTCTGAAGTGGAACATTGTCCATTAGTGTGGGTAAAACATGTCGCTGTACGTTTGACCAGTCAGATTACTTTCTGTGAAGTATGAGGCAATTACATGCGTACCTAAAATACCGAACCAAACATTGACACTCCATGGGCGTTGATGTTCAACTTGCCTTACACAATGGGGATTCTCCACTGAACAATAATGCATATTACGTCGATTCACTTGACCACGATTCATAAAATTTGATTCATCGGAGAAAAGTATCTGTGAAATTAAATTATGATTGACTGCCAATTGTTCCTGTATCCAGTTGCAGAAAGTCAGACGATCGTGAAAATCGTCATCACACAGTTCTTGATGCAGTGATAAATGAAATGGATGGCATTTGTGTACATGCAGTATGCGTGAAACACTTCTTTGTAAAATTCCTGAACTTCGCGCAGGATTTGTAGCAACCGCGGCTAAAACACTCACTGCATTATTTTCGTTTGTCACAGGCCGCGGTCGGACTCTTTCTTTAGGATTTAACACTTCCCATTTCAGTAAACAGGTGGACAATACTGCGAAACGTCGTTGCAGACGGAACATTGCTGTTAGGGAACAGACTAGCATACCTTTGACCAGCTTCGTCAACATTTCTATGAGCCTCAAAGCACGCAGCAATGATATTAACCCTCTCTGGAATCGTTAACATCGTGGAACAATTGCGACGAGACGTGTTCAGTCCGAATCATTGAAGTAACATGCACGGTCTGACGGAGGGCTGAGTGCGTGGTCACGCTCTGCGATTCATTCGATTCTGGGAGGTGTCACATGATAGAATTATCAAAAATATCAAAAAAGTACATCGATTGTCTTAATAGGATGTGTATTTGTTTGAGATACTACCGTTCTGCAAAAACTGTCATTTTCATGTTTCGATATTACAGCGCCATGTATCATGAAACGAAAGAAATGTTTCATACAAAAGTTATATACTTTTTCACGGCGCATCAAACTCTGCAATAAAAAATAGGGGTTACTATTTAAGATTTCAAAGTTACCGCCTTCTGCCACCGGGGGGTAGTGGAAGTGGAAGTGGAAGTTTCTGGGAAAGTATACCATCAATGGTGATACTGCACCTTCAATGGCCCATTTAGTGAAAGTGGATTACTGATTCCAGTTCTGTCAAACAATACACATTGCCTAGGGATAGTGTACTATAACTAGTGAATGCCAAGAGGTAAGGAATCTGAACCATGGCTGCAATAACAAAACAGTCATACTTCGAGAGTTGCATTTATCACCTGTAGTTTGAAAACATAGTCATATTACGTAGAATTCATTTATTGCAAGCAAGGACGTACAACATGGCACTTTGATTTGCACAGCACATTTTTGTTTTTACATAAGCATCTCACAGTCTGACATTTTTGCATTTGAAGAATCCCTGGCCGCTTCCCATCGACTGAGACGTCTCAACTGTCCTCAGGGCAGCAGTTTCCTCTGCTGGAACTTCCTGCTCTGAGATTATTCTGAGAGGGCAAGTACCGAACTGGAACCTGAGACAAAATGCTGTAGTTGTAACCGCAGTGGCATATCTTATCGTCCCTTCCATAATTATTTAAAAACAAACAATTTATTAACGTGTGTATAGTTGGCTCAGCATACCATCTCTCGTCCCGATTTGGTATAAGCCATTGGCCGTCGTCTCGAGGGCGACAGCCAAGATCGATCTAGCATCTCCTCTTCCTCAATCGAAGTCGGAGACTGGAACTCTCACAGTACAGCCATTTTCCACTGTTTGAAAGCAGAGATCTGAACACTGCTGCATTCTTTGCGCTTGTTCTTCTAAGCACTTGTACGCTTCAATTCTGTGTTTTTTAATAGCACAAGTTGACTCGTCTAAATCAGTCAGGCAACAGTCATTATTGTTAGGAATACTTTCTTTCTCTCTGTTCTCAACCTCTGTTCCTGTCGGTATATTATCCTCTTGTAATGGAGATTTACTGTGATCATTATCCTGTTTTCAATCCCTGTCTCACTGCTAACACTCACTCGATGAATTATATTTTCAACTTCATCCTCAGAGTGAACGTGCATAAATGGTTTAGGAGGTAAACTTGTTGAAGACAAACCATGTTTAGGAGGGCAGCCAAACATCGCTTGGTACGGAGATCTTTTAATTCCAAAATGTACAGCGCTATTCTTCACTGACTGCACAAATCTTAATGCACGGCTCCACTCCGCGATGTTGTGCTCCTGCATCCATGTAGTTAGCACATTTTCTATGTCTTGAATTGCTCGCTCTGCGCTGCCTTGCCTCTTACTGTGTCTAGGTTTACTGTGGACAATCTTAAAATTGGACCATAGTTCAGTTAAGCTGCTCATTATTTTGTTAACGAACCCTCTAACACTGAAACTTCCTGGCAGATTAAAAGTGTGTGCCCGACCGAGACTCGAACTCGGGACCTTTGCCTTTCGCGGACAAGCGCTCTACCATCTGAGCTACCGAAGCACGGCTCACGCCCGGTCCTCAAAGCTTTACTTCTGCCAGTATCTCGTCTCCTACCTTCCAAACTTTACAGAAGCTCTCCTGCGAACCTTGCAGAGCTAGCACTCCTGAAAGAAAGAATACTGCGGAGACATGGCTTAGCCACAGCCTGGGGGATGTTTCCAGAATGAGAAACACTGTCAGACTGCAATACTAAGGGAGAGCCTAAGAACTTAAATGTCAATAATGTTATCACATACCTCTTGAACTGTTTAGGACATCGGTGGCCTGAGAACAATGAATTTAGTGAGGTGCATGAACCATTACGAATTTGTAATTTCCATCTAGTTGTTACTGGACGTCGATGAGATCAACTTGACATCTGGAATTCAGCTCCTTGAACAGCATTGACTTCACTACTGTTCCTTTTTTCTGACCTTTCTGCTTCTGTTAACAAGGCTCACACAAAGTGAGATAAATTTGGACGTCTCTGTAAATTATATTACAGAACTTTTACTTCAAGCATTTCATGGAATGTTTATGGACGACAATGCGCCACGTCATCGGACGACAGTTGTTCGCGCTTGGTTTGAAGGACATTCTGGACAATTCGAGCCTATGATTTGGCCATCCCGATAGCCCGACATGAACCTCACTGAACATTTATAGGACAGCCGGCCGAAGTGGCCGTGCGGTTAAAGGCGCTGCAGTCTGGAACCGCAAGACCGCTACGGTCGCAGGTTCGAATCCTGCCTCGGGCATGGATGTTTGTGATGTCCTTAGGTTAGTTAGGTTTAACTAGTTCTAAGTTCTAGGGGACTAATGACCTCAGCAGTTGAGTGCCATAGTGCTCAGAGCCATATATATATTTATAGGACATGATCGAGAGGACAATTGGTGCACAAAATCCTGCACCGGCAACAAATTCGCAGTTATGGATTGCTGTAGAAGTATCATGGGTCAATATTTCTGCAGGAGACTTCCAGTGACTTGTTGAGTCCATGCCATGTCGAATGCTGCACTACGCCAGGCAGAAGGATGTCCAACACCAACATCTTTGGTGGTACCCAATGATTTATGTCACCTCAGTGTATAGGGCCTATACACTATCAGATAAGCCAGACATCAATGCAAAAAGTATGTTTTTCTTGCATATTAATGTACTGTCGCTTAAAAGTAAACTTACAGACATGGAATACTGGTTCGAAGAACTAAATTGTGAATTTTGCTAACAAATGAACACTGGCTAATTCATAGTGAATTTGAATTAAGTATACTTTATTGATATCAGTTAGCAACATGTAACTGTAGAAAATATTTGAAATATGGTTGCATTTCAGTCTTTATCAAAGAAACAAATAATTTAGAATGTAAGGTGATAGATGTTGGTTTTGTACTTATAGAAACAGTGTTTGAAGTTTCAGCAGTAAGTCAAGAACTAAGGACTGTATCAGTGTACCACTACCCTAGTAATAACGAATAATTATTTACAGAAAACCTCGAAAAATTAAAATAATGGTCTTAAAGTATATAAATTGCAGAGTTCTGGTATTTGGTGATATTAGCATAGACATTAGGTATACAACTAAAGATGTGAAGCACCTATTAGACACATTAAGGTCACTAAATTTCTACTGTCTAAATGACAAACCCATCTGACTCAATGCATGCTTAGATAATATAATCTGCAACTTTCAGCCGTATAAAACTGAATTTGGTACTGGAAGCCTCAGGATACTAGATCATGGAGGGCTGTGGCTTAGGCATCCTCTTAACAACAAAACAGAAAATTCTTCAAGTAAACTAGAAAAAGTAATCAGACCAGTCAATTACCATAAACTGAATCAGTGAAAAACCAAACTGTATCACATAAACTGGGATGTAATATTCACTAATGAAAAGTCTACCAATGAGTCAACATCGAAATTTTTAGAATTATTAGCAGAAAATCCTGACTCATATTTTCCCAATCTTATAAAAAACGGACAATACAGAACAAGTGTAATAAATGAGAAACTAGTGAATGGCACACATAAACAAACTTAGGGAGGGAGTATTAGTGTACTATGATAGACTGCTACAGAGTAAAGCTGAGAAAGAAACTTACACAGCAGCGAGAAGGGTGTATAGATCTGAAATTAGAGCAGCCAAGAGGAAAGACAATGACAGTTATATACTAATTTCCACAAATAAGTGTAAAGCAGCGTGGAAAGTTATAAAAAAAAGATAAAGAAACGGAGATAAGCTCTGAAAATAAGCGCAACAACATTCCAATTCAAGCACACACCTTAAATGCACGCTTTACCAGTTCTGGTTAAAATAAAAATCTCAAATGGCTCTGAGCACTATGGGACTCAACCGCTGAGGTCATTAGTCCCCTAGAACTTAGAACTACACTCCTGGAAATTGAAATAAGAACACCGTGAATTCATTGTTCCAGGAAGGGGAAACTTTATTGACACATTCCTGGGGTCAGATACATCACATGATCTCACTGACAGAACCACAGGCACATAGACACAGGCAACAGAGCATGCACAATGTCGGCACTAGTACAGTGTATATCCACCTTTCGCAGCAATGCAGGCTGCTATTCTCCCATGGAGACGATCGTAGAGATGCTGGATGTAGTCCTGTGGAACGGCTTGCCATGCCATTTCCACCTGGCGCCTCAGTTGGACCAGCGTTCGTGCTGGACGTGCAGACCGCGTGAGACGACGCTTCATCCAGTCCCAAACATGCTCAATGGGGGACAGATCCGGAGATCTTGCTGGCCAGGGTAGTTGACTTACACCTTCTAGAGCACGTTGGGTGGCACGGGATACATGCGGACGTGCATTGTCCTGTTGGAACAGCAAGTTCCCTTGCCGGTCTAGGAATGGTAGAACGATGGGTTCGATGACGGTTTGGATGTACCGTGCACTATTCAGTGTCCCCTCGACGATCACCAGTGGTGTACGGCCAGTGTAGGAGATCGCTCCCCACACCATGATGCCGGGTGTTGGCCCTGTGTGCCTCGGTCGTATGCAGTCCTGATTGTGGCGCTCACCTGCACGGCGCCAAACACGCATACGACCATCATTGGCACCAAGGCAGAAGCGACTCTCATCGCTGACGACGACACGTCTCCATTCGTCCCTCCATTCACGCCTGTCGCGACACCACTGGAGGCGGGCTGCACGATGTTGGGGCGTGAGCGGAAGACGGCCTAACGGTGTGCGGGACCGTAGTCCAGCTTCATGGAGACGGTTGCGAATGGTCCTCGCCGATACCCCAGGAGCAACAGTGTCCCTAATTTGCTGGGAAGTGGCGGTGCGGTCCCCTACGGCACTGCGTAGGATCCTACGGTCTTGGCGTGCATCCGTGCGTCGCTGCGGTCCGGTCCCAGGTCGACGGGCACGTGCACCTTCCGCCGACCACTGGCGACAACATCGATGTACTGTGGAGACCTCACGCCCCACGTGTTGAGCAATTCGGCGGTACGTCCACCCGGCCTCCCGCATGCCCACTATACGCCCTCGCTCAAAGTCCGTCAACTGCACATACGGTTCACGTCCACGCTGTCGCGGCATGCTACCAGTGTTAAAGACTGCGATGGAGCTCCGTATGCCACGGCAAACTGGCTGACACTGACGGCGGCGGTGCACAAATGCTGCGCAGCTAGCGCCATTCGACGGCCAACACCGCGGTTCCTGGTGTGTCCGCTGTGCCGTGCGTGTGATTATTGCTTGTACAGCCCTCTCGCAGTGTCCGGAGCAAGTATGGTGGGTCTGACACACCGGTGTCAATGTGTTCTTTTTTCCATTTCCAGGAGTGTAGTTACACCTAACTAACCTAAGGACATCACAAACATCCATGCTCGAGGCAGGATTCGAACCTGCGACCGTAGCGGTCTTGCGGTTCCAGACTGCAGTGCCTTTAACCACACGGCCACTTCGGCCGGCATAAAAATCTCGTTGAAGATGCAAATAAAGCTGTAATTTTGCTCCTATCTCTAGACAGTAAGCAATATGACAACTTCTGCTGGTCGCATATATCCTACAGATAGGTTAGTGGAGCAATTGTCAGACTTAGCAATTCGGAAACAGAAGATTTCTATGGACATTCAAATAACGTAATAAAACATTTAAAGAAAGAGATCCCACTCTCACTAACCAGAATCGTCAAACAAATGTTGAATGAAGGAATTTTTCTTGATCACCGAAAAATTATATGACTCTTCTGAGACTAAGAAAACAACCTGTGCAATGTTTCTAGATTTGAGAAAAGCTTTTGATACTGTCTGCCATAGTAAACTTATCAAAAAGCTCCGGTACTATGGAGGTGAAGAGAACGCTCTTCATCTTGTTGAGCCATACCTAAGAAATTGAGAGCAAATGGTAGCTACAAGCAACCAAAGGTCAGACTCATTACCTGTTACAGAAGCTATTCTGCAGGGCTCGATGGTGGGTCCATTCCTGTTCATTGTATACATAAGTGACTTACCTTCAGTCTTGCCATGTGAGGCAGTATTGAACGCAGAAGATACATCTCTAATCAGAGAAGTTGACGATCGAGAGGATCTGCAACATAATGTGAATATAGTAATGGACTGAAGCACTCACTGGTTGCAGGCAAATTTCTTATGAGTACAAATTAATAACAATAAAGCTAAAGACATTGTTTTCAGTTTGTCTCCAATGGAGATAAAAAATAGCCGAACTGCTTCTACATAGATCAGAAACTCAGCTGGGGGAGTCATATAGAACAACTGCACTCCAAACTGTCTCAAGTGATTTATCTGTTGTAGGAATAATGTAATCAGAGCCCTACTATTATATGGATATCCTGCATTTTTCCACTTCCACCTTCCCAATGAAATTCTTCTATGTGGTATCTGCTCCAGCTCAAAAATTGTATTCAAGTGGGAGAAAAAAACCGCTATCAGGTGTTTATCAGCGCTTACCCCAAGAGAATTTTGTAAAGCACACTTCAAAGAGTTCAGGATTATGACAGTCTGCAGCCCCTATACGTATAGTCGCCTTCTCAATGTTAAAGAGAATTTAAACAATTTTAACCTCATGATGGCCATACATGAGCACAGCACAAGAAATGGACAGCCAGTGGATAGATCCTGCCTTAGGCTAGCTAAGGTTCACAACAGCCATAAATACCTAAGCCCCAGATTTTTCAAGAGAGTCCCAAAAGCTGCCCATTCTGTTTCCTACAGTACATTTGAAATTCTTTTAGCAGAGTAGGTTACAAAGAAAGTATACCACTCCATAAAAGAGTATGAGGAATCAGATTTATGTACATAGAGTTCTGACTACTGTCATACTGCGTTGTAATAAATCACTGGTTAAAAGGTTCCTGCGTATACGATTTTCACATTATATGTAAAAATAAGTTACTGTAATAATGTGTCAAGTGTATCACGAAATTTTTATGTACCTCATGTCTCTTTGCTTTATATGTAAATATTTACATTAGTAACATGTAAAATGTTAGAAAGTGAATAAATTATATTCTGTTCTGTTCCATTCCATTCTGATCCAAAGTATGCAGATACTCCTATGTAATGTGTAACTGACCACTAGATTTTACGAGAGGGGGATCCGCCAGTATAAAAGGAGGCGGGGAGTATCGTGTTGTGAATGGGGAATACCGTACAGAATTGATCGGTCAAGTGAGCGCATTGACTGCGAACGTGAACTAACCATTGGAAATCGCCTGAATAATAAATCCAACAAAACTTGTATCGAACAGATAGACAAGAAAGCCATCTAACGAAAACGAGTTTAAAGTCATCTTAAGTTTCTATCTTCATTTGTGTATAACATGTAGCCCAATAAAATCATTTTTGAAACGTACTTTATTCTGATAAATCTTCGTTTTTGGACATCTTGGGATTTTCGACTACTAACTATATATCTATGTCTGGATCCCGCTCCAGCTACTGCCGGGTCTGGGTGCTGACGAGTCCTCTCCATTTGGCTCGGTCCCCCGCCCCCCCCCCCCCCACCACTTTTCGTTTACTACCTGATGTTTATCACTACCTTGATATTGACTTTTTCGCCGTAATGCAAAATTTTATTCGAAATCATAGAAAGGGATCTGTATTCAGTACTGGTATTGTTTTTACTTCTTTTATGGCGCCTATGAATTCCACAGTTTATCATAAATTCAGTCTTGTTATTGACCACAAATATCATTAAGGTGTACAAGTATTGATACCTAAATATAACAGTACCTAGGTCATTGAAGAGGTTGCTGTAAAATGTTCTATTATGAACTTTAGACAATCTTCTAACCAAACGCTTGTGTAAGATAAAAACGTTTTTGACTTACGCAGCATTACCTCATAAGTTTATGTCGCAAGACAGTATTAAGTGAAAGCATGTTAACGAGCAATACTCTCTGCAGGCCACACAATGAGAGAGATTTCTAAACATAAAGGAGGAAGAACTGATGTTTTTGGTTAATTTATCTCTGTGCTGATTCCACCTCAGCTTATTATCCATCTAGTTTACCAGGAAACACGTGCACATTCATCAAGTGCGTGCTCTTAAGACTCCACTTCAGATATCTGGTAGTTGATTTTATTCGTTCTGAAATACATAAATGTGTATTTGTGAAATGTCTTAAGTTGTTTATTAGGAACCAGTTGTAAGCCTGTTACAATATTCTCCTGCATGTTTCTGGTAGGAAAGTATTTGGGCCCTTAATCAGAATATTGGCATCATCATAAAAGAGCGCTCGTTTTTAAAGGTCGTTTAACATCCCGGGTAAGCAATTATGAAGGTCAAAAATAGGAACGGAACGTCATATTTACGTTTGCCCACTCCGAACTTAGTGTTTTCTTTTGCTAATGTGAGCCTGTTCTTTTAAGATGGTCCCGTCATGCAAGGGAAATGCCTCCAACGATATACCGTTTTAGTTTCCCCATTAGAATTTTATGGACTACATAACTGAAGGCTTTGCCAGTATCACGGAAAACGTCAACAGAATAATTATAATAAGAGAATGGTCGAGACGACTGCATGTCTGCGGCAGAATGAATCGAACGTATTTACTCTATTATGCGTGCGCGACGACACATACCACTCAACGACAATGTTATTACTTTCTGCCGCTGTCGAAAACACGAGGTGACGTTACAGTAAACAAGTACATTGATGAGTAAGGAAAATGCATTCCACTCTCAGTTTGCAGGTCAGTTGTGAGTATACAGTACTATCAACCTCAATCACTCACTGACTTACGATAAGCCGAGCGAAGCGTCCTCATTGATATTTAGGCAATGGGGGTAAGAAAATTATGGTCGACTAATAATCTTGTCATATTGCCGTCAGCTAAGCAAGCGTCAAATAAGCATACGAGAACAACCCATGCTGTAAAAAAGGACGAAGTATGCCAGATGTTGATGATGACGATGACACGGGCACGGAAACGGCTAGTGTACTTCCGAATAACAGAAGCACTAAAACGATATACACATATCAAAAAAAGTTTTGTATCACCTCGGTTCCGAGAGTTCCAAGTTAAAGTCAGTGTTGTCGGGCCCAGGCAAGGCATAAAGCTTTGTGTCATGCAGTCATCAAGGGTCATCGAGCGGTTCTGGGCGCTTCAGTCCGGAACCGCGCGACCGCTACGGTCGCAGGTTAGAATCCTGCCTCGGGCATGGATGTATGTGATGTCCTTAGGTTAGTTAGGTCTAAGTAGTTCTAAGTTCTAGGGACTGATGACCTCAGATGTTAAGTCTCATAGTGCTCAGAGCCATTTGAACCATCAAGGGTACACGAGTGGACCATCAGCTCTGAAAGCCCATATCCATTATGTTTCGTTGAATGGTTTACACGCTCATACTTGTTGATGGCCCAACATTGAAATATGCAGCAGTTTTCAGAAGGGTTGCACGTGCTTCACTTTGAACGATTCTCTTCAGTCGTCGTTGGTACCATTCTTGCAGGATCTTTTTCCAGCCACAGGAATGTCGGATTTTATGTTTTACTGGATTCCTGATATTCACGATGCACATGTAAAATGGTCGTATGAGGAAATCCCCACTTCTTCGCTGCCTTGGAGATGCTGTGTCCCGTCGCTCGTGCGCCGACTATAACACCACATTCAAACTCACTTATATCTTGATAACCTGCCATTGTAACACAGTAATCCATCTGACAACTGCGTCAGACACTTGTTTTATATAGGCATTGCCGACTGCAGCGCCGTATTTTGCCAGTTTACATCTGTGCATTTGAATGTGCATTAATATACCAGTTTCTTTGGTGCTCAGTGTATTTGACTGTACTGTCGTAACTAATTTAAATATACACACATCAAAAAGAGTTTTGCATCACCTCGGTTTCGAGAGTTCCGGAACCTGTATAGAAAATTGGAATAGAGACCAAAATAAACATCATTTCCGCCCTTTTTATTGCTCATGAAGATCACACATTGCATGTTGTACCACAATACAGCGAGACCTTCAGAGGTTGTGGTCCAGATTGCTGTCAACACCGGTACCTGTAATACCCAGTAGCACGTCCTCTTGCATTGATGCATGCCTTTATTCGTCGTAGCATGCCATCCACAAGTTCATCAAGGCACTGTTGGTCCAGATTATCCCGCTCCTCAACGGCGATTCGACGTAGATCCCTCAGAGTGGGTGGTGGGTCACGTCCTCCATAAATGGCTTTCTCAATCCATCCCAGTCATGTTCGATTGGGTTCATGTCTGGAGAACATGCTGCCCACTCTAGTCGAGCGATGTTGTTATCCTGAAGGAAGCCATTCACAAGATGTGCACGATGGGGATGCGAACTGTCGTCCATGAAGGCGAATGCCTCGCCAATATGCTGCAGATATGGTTGCACTATCGGTCGTAAGATGGCATTCTTGCAGCGTACAGCCGTTACGACGCCTTCCACGACCACCAGCTGCGTACGTCAGCTTCACATATTGCCACCCCAAAACAGCAGGGAACCTCCACCTTGCTGTAGTAGCTGGACAGTGTGTCCAAGGCGTTCAACCTGACCGTGTTGCCTCCAAACACGTCTCCGACGATTGTCTGATTGAAGGCATATGTGACACTCATCGGTGAAGAGAACGTGATGCCAATCCTGAGCAGTCCATTCGGCATTTTGCTGGGCCCATCTGTAACGCATTTCATGGTGTCGTGGTTGCTAAGATGGACTTCTCCATGGACGTCAGGAGTGAAGTTGCGCATCATGCAGCATATTGCGCACAGTTTGAGTCGTTACACGACGTTCTGTGTCTGCACGAAAGCATTACTCAACAAGGGTGGCGTTGCTGTCAGCGTTCCTCCGAGCCATAATCCGCAGGTAGCGGTCATCCACTGCAGTAGTAGCCCTTGGGAGGCCCGAGTGCGGCATGTCATCGACAGTTGCTGTCTCTCTATGTCTCCTCCATGTCCGAACAACATCGCTTTGGTTCACTCCGAGACGCCTGGACACTTCCCTTGTTGTCAGCCCTTCCTGGCACATAGTAGCAATGCGGACGCGATCGAACCGCGGTATTGACCGTCTAGTCACGGTTGAACTGTAGACAACACGAGCCGTGTACCTCCTTCCTGGTGGAATGACTGGAATTTGATCGGCTGTCGGACCCCCTCTAATAGGCGCTGCTCGTGCATGGTTGTTACATCTTTGGGTGGTTTTAGTGACATCTCTGAACAGTCAACGGGACTGTGACTGTGATACAATATCCACAGTCAACGCGTATCTTCAAGAGTTCTGGAAACCGGGAGGATGCAAAACTTTTTTTGATGTGTGTACATCTATATCTACATGTATACTGTACACTCCGCAAGGCACTGTACAGTGCGTAGTGGAAGATCGACGTTTCAGATGTCGACATACTCATCTTCTCAGTTGAGTAGCGCTTTGGTCGGGGGGAGAGTGCTGTTGCATAGCGGTTGATGTCATAAGTAAGGTGCAGAGGCAACGAGTTTCCTTAGAGTTCAGTCTTTTTGTTGAATTTTGATAGCATTTGTGGTTTATGCTTAAAATGAGGTAAGCATTTCAATACTTTTGTCGCGGCAGAACCATAATGTAAAGATTTGTAGCTTTTCGTGCATTAGCAAATCCATTGAAGACTGTCTCTGCCACGATGTGTGGGTGGGCTAACTACGGTGCAATGTTGGTACGGTTGTCGAAATTTCCCCACGCTCTACACTTCAGAAAGAAAAGTAGTTTCTGCTGAAGTAATCTAATTTCAGATGGCGAGAACAAGAACAAGAAAATGGGCTGAAGAAACCGTAAAAAAGGCATTAAGTTTTGTGAAGTCAGGGAGGGCACTGAACCGCGTAGCAAAGGAGCTGAACATTCTAAAAATTAAATTGAGACAAGAAATTTTGCTTGGAAGAAAGGTTTTTATTCCTGAACAAGAACAAATATAGTCAGTTGCGTGAAAACAATGGTGCAAATATTCTGCGGAATTTATCTGTCTGAATTATCGATAAATGTGTATGAGCGTGACAAAAAAACTAGCCATTAAACCAAATTCCAGTAAAATTACCAAAATGACTGAAGAAGACTAGGTTTCTAGTGTTTAAAAGAGAAATCCTAAAATAAGCTTGAAAAAAGCATTAACAAGGACTGTAAATAGAGTTCTAGGTTTCAGTAAACTATTTTTTTCCAGATGGAGCACCGTTTTCGAAAAACATGCTGTGTATGTATTACAACACATGTAAAGGTAAGAAAACTGATACTTTCTCAGAACAGGAATTATATTCTATCTGTATTTCAAACTGGTGTTCTTATCCTCTCAGGCTATTGACATTACCAAGATACTTGGGGCAATATTGACAGCTTGCAGACTGGAGAGAATGTTTATTAGTTGCAAAGGTATTCAACGTTTTTCTGCTTTTCTAGTACAGCTATACGTATAACATTTCTGGGTCACACAGGGTGCTACGAATTTTCCCAGACTAATAATAGATTCGAAGCCAAAACGAAAAATCTCTGAAATGCAGTACTTATGAGTGGCTGGAGGACACGGAGAGAATAAAGTAGCAGCCAATGTTTGGCGTCCTCTTTAGAAATGTACAAGGGCGTGGTGAAAATCCGAATTTTTTTATGTGAAAAATCTTAAAACTTTTTAAATAAAATAAACTTTACTAACGTTAGCATATTTATTCTTCATATCTACACATTTATTATTCAACATAGTCACTCTCGTGACTAAAATGTTTCTCCCAGCGAGATATAAGTTTTTTGATACCGCCACTGTAGAACGTTTTACTTTGTGATGGATTTACAGCCTCACATTTGATTGCATTCGTTCATCACTATGAAACCCATGTTCTCGAAGGTGTTCTTAAATTTTTGGAAACATGTGAAAATCGAATGGGGCCAAGTCTGGACGGTGTGAAGGATGATGGAGGACAATGAACCCAAGGCGACGGAGCGCTGCAGAGGTCGCGGCACTCGTGCGTGGTCTAGCGTTGTCATGCTGAAAGACAGTGTACCATCTGTGGACGACCTCATCGAATTCGTGCTTTAGTTTTCTGAGGGATTAAAGCACGCTGTTTCTCACTCACTGACATAGTTACGTTACTTACCTCCATGTTACACGCTACAATTTTGAGCCTTCTAGCGAAAAAGTGTTGCAACCTGCGTCAGCGATGCGGGGAAGTCGATTGAGTAGCATGCTTGACGTGTAAGAACTCAACCGATATTGAGAACAGAATAAAAAATTCTGAGGCCTTATTTTTCAGCACGCTCTAGTATACCAAGAAAATATGTCAGCGTTTTTATAGACTAAGTATATCACATGGTGGCATCGAAGCTATGTGGTCTGTAGAAAGATACATCGATGTTTCGAATACAGTGATTTATTTGTGCTGTTCAGTACGGATATGGTTTAGATATGACTAAAGCTGAAAAAAACTTTCATAATGTGAAAATGTTTTATTACAAATCCCCAAGAAACTTTCAAGAAAAGTACAGTTTTCCGTAAATTTCAATATTTATTTTCTATGGTTTGCGAAAATAAAATTTTACGCAATATTTTGCCCTTCAGTCGACTTAGTTCCTGATTCAAAACTTGCACAGTCTATGAAATTTTATTGCTAACAGAGTAAATATGCCGATCAATGTAAAGTAGGTATTTAAATATACAATTCTGGAAACTGTATTACATGATACTTCGATATTTCCAACAGATTATCAATTATTCTTCTTGCAAGAGCTCTCAGATAAATTGATAGTTCATCAGAGAACCTGTCTTCAGATCTGTTACTTTTATGTTTTTGGTGTAATAATTTATGAAAGATACCCTGTTAGGTGCCGAAAATGATTTAATTTTTTAAAAATAGACATGTTACCAACTGGTAGTATGCGACCTTTCTAAATGTTTGCATAATAATTTATTAAGTTTCGATTGGTTAAACATATATCACTTCGAACAAATATACACCAAGAGTTGCCATTTGTTCAAATACTCATTGCCGGTTAAAATGTGCCTTTTCCAGGAATGACAAATTAAAGATAAGTGAGCAAAAAGTATGTTACTTCCATTTGAGGAAACCAACGAAGGAAACTTTTGGTGACACTTATTTCTGGCAGGCTGCTTGAATTTTCTCTCGCGACGAACTGATTGGCTAGTTTCAATGCTAAATAACTCAGAAAAGGCGCAATGTATTGAATTTCTTTCTTAACAAATATTTCTCTGCACATCTTAAATTGCAACACCCGTACAAGCTTTTCAGACCGTTTCTGACCACCCTGTATAACTAAAACAATACCACATTTCAAACACCATGAAGACATCCAAAACACTTCAGTGAGTGCACATGATGTTTTCACATGATGATAACACCACGTGACGATATGATGTACATTCACCGAAATATTTTTGTTGACTTCATGGCGTACAGAGTGCCCAGCTGTTTCTGTTACACATCCGTACAAATATTTGAAGAGCTCAGAGTCATTTGAACCATTTTATTTATTTATTATATTTATTGCTTATTAGACCGACAAAATTAGGAGCTTAATGCCTTCTCTTACATCTGACCAGGAACAACACATATAGTACAAAAAATTACGTGATCTCAACAACAATTATTTACATTATTAACAGAAATAATGATTGTCAATAATAATAGCAATAATAATAGTAACATTAATAACAACGATAAGATAATGGAGGCATTAATAACGATGTTGATCAGTTATTACACAGGCAACACAATAGAAATAATAAGCATTATTAATAAAAATAGTAATTATCAATAATAATGGTAATCATCATCATGACCACCATATTCCTTTCAAGGAGTACCCTGCAGCCTGCTACCACTCACAAACAAACTCATTCCCAATTCTTTCGAACCTTCAAGTACCTCTTTTTCCCAGTCGGCTTGTAGTTCAGGATTTTCTGGGGAATTTTGTGACCTGGCGTCATTATGAAGCGTTGTCTCCAATCTTCATGATATTTTTGAATTTTGTCATTCATATTGAAATATTCAATTTCGTTTTAACATCTTCATTTCTAATCATGTCTGTTGTTATGCAGTGCTTCGTATTTCTTAGAAACCCCATCTCTGCTGTTTCAGTTTTATTTTCGTGTTTTCTTGGTAATCCAACTTTTGCTTCCATAGGATAACACTCACACCGCCATTATATTATAGAATCACGATTATATTATAGAATCACGATGATCTCTTTTTGTACTTAAAGGCTCAATGTTCCGGTAATGGTACCACAGACAGCTTGGAATTTGTGTATTTAATTTTCAGTATCAGAGTCAAAATCAAAACTTACAGCACAGCCTAAATAAGAGATTTGAGACACTTGTTCTAAAACTGAATCATCCAAAACAAGTTTTGATTTGGCTGGATAGTTTCCTCGAAATACTGTACTATTATTTTCGTTACTTGAAATTTTAAAGTTGAACCCTTGCACATTTCGTTGAGCTGGTATATTGATTTTGATCATCTTCATTCTTTTGAATAATAACGATGTCTTCAGCAAACAAAACAATATTCAGACATTCCTCGTTAGTTATCTTAATTTCTCATTAGTTATCTTTATGTATATATATATATATATATATACATAAAGATAATTATATATATATATATATATATATATATATATATATATATATATATATATATATATAAGATAACTAATGAGGAATGTCTGAATATTGTTTTGTTTGCTGAAGACATCGTTATTATTCAAAAGAATGAAGATGATCAAAATCAAATCAATATACCAGCTCAACGAAATGTGCAAGAGTTCAACTTTATATATATATATATAAATATATATATATATATATATATATATATACGATCGTGACGTAATTAATTACGTACAAAGATCTTAGTTAAGAGACCAAAATATAGGAAGTAAGTACTCAAAGTCGATGCATCGCACACTCCGAAATCGATGCGTCGATATTGTCCATCACGTGGTTTTAAAACATCGATGTGTACGACGTATCGGTAAACCTGGTCCGCGTCCTGTCCCGGCCTGGCTGTACTACTGCTGCTGCTGCTACGGCCCCGAACTTTTTGCCGGCCGCCTCCACTGGAGCGCGGCATCGGCGTTCTTGCGCGGCGAGGCGCCGTATAAAAGCCTCCGGGCGCTGCTGGCAGGCCATCCAGTGCTCTGCCCGCCCCACTGTGGTCAACATGAGCGTTCTCCGGAGGACCATGCAGGTAAACCGCTCGCCACAGCTCCGTTCACCGAGCCCGACATCTGCAAATATTTGAAATTGATCGTGATCTCATACCGCGAATTATTTTCAACTGCTTCACATTTCTCATCGAACCGAAATATCCGTAATATAATCCCGTCAGTTTTAGTAAATTGCGCAAATAATTTTTCTGAGCTCAAAACGTAAGAAAAGCCAGTTATTGGCATAGAGGCTTGCTACATTATTCGCCTCAGGGCGATTCGCTAAGTTTCACACCTGCAATGTGGGGTACTAATTTCGATTTCATGCGCAGGTTCTATTCAGCTACATATTTCTCATTAGGCCTAAATATGTGTGCGCATATATTCCTAAAAATATTTGACCGGTCGCATAGTGTAAGATAATACAATTTTTGACGCAAATTCATAGGTGTTAAACCAATTTAGATCGCTTAAAGGCAGCTGTGTTCTTTATGCTAACCTGGAGGCAAAATGTGGCTCAAAGTGTCAGGTGGCTCCTTTGGCATTCCCAAAGTGAAATAAAGTCAAACGTAGCAAACATGCTAGGTTTGTTGCTGTGTCAAAAAAATCTCTTCTGATTATATCAGTTTGATGTATGCTCATTCAGGGCTAATGGTGTAGAAAAAATTATGGCGGATTCGGTGCCTCCAGCCACCCGTAAATATAGTTCAAGTTATTTCTATATTAGTTCCGTACTTATTTCGATTAAGATCGTCTACATCTACATCTAAGTGATTACTCTACTATTCACAATAATGTGCCTGGCAGAGGGTTCAATGAACCACCTTCAAGCTGTCTCTCTACGTTTCCACTGTCGAACGGCACGCAGGGAAAACGAGCACTTAAATTTTTCTGTGCGAGCCCTGATTTCTCTTATTTTATCGTGATGATCATTTCTCCATATGTAGGTGGGTGCGAATAGAATGTTTTCGCAATCGGAGGAGAAAACTGGTGATTGAAATTTCATGACAAGATCCCGTCGCAACGGCAAACGCCTTTGTTTTAATGACTGCCACTCCAATTCACGTATCATGTCTGTGACACTATTTCCCCTATTTCGCCATAATACAAAACGAGCTGACCTTCTTTGTACTTTTTCGATGTCATCCATCAGACCCACCTGATGCGGGTCCCACACCACACAGCAATACTCCAGAATCGGGCGGACAAGCGTGGTGTAAGCAGTCTCTTTAGTAGACCTGTTGCACCTTCTAAGTGTTCTGCCAATGAAGGGCAGTCTTTGGTTTGCTCTACCCACAATATTATCTATGCGATCCTTCCAATTTAGGTTATTTGTAATTGTAATCCCTAAGTATTTAGCTGAATTTTCAGCCTTCAAATTTGTGTGACTTATCGTGTAATCGAAATTTAGCTGATTCATGTGAATAACCTCACATTTTTCTTTATTCAGGGTCAGTTGCCACTTTTCGCACCATGCAGATATCTACGTCATTTGGCAAGTCGTTTTGATCATCCGATGTCTTTACAAGACGGTAAATGACAGCATCATCTGCAAACAATTTAAGATGGCTACTGAGATTGTCTCCTATGTCGTTAATATAGATCAGAAACGATAGGGGGCCTATAACATTTCCTTGGGGAACGCTGGATATTACTTCTGTACCTAGCGACTGTACCTGCGTTAGTCAGGAAGTTCTGCACTCCATCGAAAGTTGACACTGATACTTTCCCTCTGTACGAACTGTCGAGACAGCCAGTGAGCAACATCATTAACAATAAGACCAGCTCGTAGCGTATTCATGATATACTATGACTGATACATCTGTTCAGCCCTTTAGGAAGCATTTACCTCTACTGCCTTTATTGTTCTTTTCAAAAGCTTACCGTTTATTCTACAGGTAGGTGTAACGAAGCAATTAATAACAGGTCAGTTGACAACAAGGTCGATGTTATTGAGCACCACAGTGACAAGCTTTGCAGTATGACCTAAGCTGCACTTCTTGTTAGATGTATCTATACTCCACAAGCCACCTTATGGTGTATGGCGGAGAGTGCTTTGTGTATGGCGGAGAGTGCTGTGTGTGGCACTGTCATAACACCCATTTCCTGTTCCATTAGTGAAAGCTTCGCGGGAAGAACGATTACTGATAAAAAACCGTGTGAGCTGGACACTGTGTGGTTCATGAGCTTTTCAGAAGATATACGTAGGAGAAAGTAATATATTGGTCGACTTTTATGGAAACGTATACTTGTCTCAGAACTTTAACATTAAACCATAGCGTGATGCGGAACTCCTCTGTTACACCGTCTGCCGCTGGAGTTGGTCGAGCGTCTACGCGACGCCTTCGCGCTTACTATATGAACCTGTAACGAAACGCGCTGCTCTTCTTTGGATCTTGCTGTTTCTTCCGTCAATCCTATATAGAAGTATTGAACTCTTGGTCGAACGAGGGTTTTGTAAGCTGCCTCCTATGTGAGTGGACTACATTTACTGAGGATTCTTTCAGCGAATGTCTGCGATTAGTTTCATGTACTTTTTCCAGTTTGAATCTCTATATACGCATAATGCTGGATATTTTTATGGATGTGACTGCTTCTAGTGATTTTTCTGCACTCGTGCAATCGTTCAGTAACGCATCTTTCTGCCTGTTTACGTGCGAAATGTTATATTTACGTTAAGAGTCAATTTCCAGTCCCTACACCAAGCTCAGCCCTCTGCATATCTTCCCTCATTTCGCTACAGTTTCTAGCGTTGGAATTTCTGTGTAATTCCTTACATGAGTACAGTATGAGATGTGGTACAGTGGACGAGTGTACAGAGTTGTCGGTGTACAGGTGGCGCTGGTGTTGTGCTGCGCAGCCGTTGTGCCGTGCGTGCTCGCCAAGATGGAGGAGGGAGCCGGCAAGCGGGTGGCCAAGCAGATCCACACCAAAGGTGAGCGCCGTCTGCAAGCCAAGCCCCGACTTACAGCTACCCACGTGCTGCTCCCAGTGCCCCCCTGACGCCCCCTGTTTCTGTGATTGCAGCCGCAGTGGTGGACTCCGAGAACGACCACAACGCCGCAGAGACCGGCTTCGGCGGGGGCGGCGTCGGCGGACACGGCAAATACTTCCAGTAAGTTGGCACCACTGTTTCAGACACACTCCTCATAACAAGATATACATAATTCCATCCATGAACAATATTAATTTCTAATGGTTCCCTTTTGGAGGGGGGGGGGGGGGAAGGGACGGAAGTGAATGTCGAGTTTTCTGTTCCATTTATGCAACATATTTTGACGACTGACCCAGACGCTCCGATCTGTGTTGCTATGCGTACTCGCTGACTGGGTGCTAATCAACAAGCTCGGAGGAAATGAGTCAGTTGTCAAAATATTGTTTATAAAAGTAATGAAACCAAGAACTGTACACCCAAATGGACATCATTAATCAGTCACGCCGAGAAAATCTGAAAAAAACACGATAAGAAATTCTTCCTGACGAAACTAATACAGTGAACTGTTACTGCATTCGCATCTTATCTATATTAGTGCTAGACGGGACACCCTATACCGTGCACTCCGTGTCGTCGGATTGTCATTTCACTGATTTCATGGCTCTGAGGTCTCTCTTGGTTTAGAAATAACAACACTTATTAGATGCAATGACGTAATCAGATTGAAGTATTGGCTAGGAAATCCAGCCTGTGGCAGTTAGGCCGACAAGTGCTAGTCTTCCAATTTTATGCGTGTCGATGTTGATGAATGGTGATAGGGACAGCACAATACCCCATGTCCGAGCGGAGAAAATGTCCAACTCATCTGGGAATCGAGCCCGAGGCTTCAAGGATAGACGCTGCTAAGCTAACCACTCGACCATAAGTGGAGTTATTTGGTTGCAAATCTTTTAGAAACCTTATTTTAACAGAATACCGATACTGTAAAACGGGCCAAGTAACTTTCGTAGAAACGCATATACTCTCGGTGTTATAAGACATCGTCTCACTTGCAATCATCCAGAAAATGAATAACGAAAATTCAGTGAGTATTACATAAATTTGGACTGCTACGAAGAAATCATCAGTTTCAATCTCCAACCCGCTGCTTTAAGTGAAACATCATCCTATACCTAGGATATTTAACGTCCATTGAAAAGGCACAAAATCGTAGTATAAGCGCCAAATGACACACTGTGTGCCGCTGGTATATTGTGGGACGTTCTAAAGTTTTCTTGAATATACGGTAATTAAAGCAGAACGTTGTCAGCTAAAGCATTACTTTGTATGTCAGATCAGAATTTATATTTGATACTAAAAGACATGAGAAGCAGGTAAATTGCAAGCGTGCACCAATTCAGTTTAGTCGTTAACAATACTTTTCAGAGGACAGTGAAGGTGTAAAAACTAACACGAGCTGCAATGAGAGCAATTTCTGCATGTCTGTACTTAGTCATGATTGTTAACGTCGTAGCATGAGACGAAAACAGTAATAATCGAATCCGTGTTTTCGTGTTACAAATTGTTAACATCGTTTCACAGTTCATAAGCTACCTTCCCATACTTCATGTTTCAATAAAATTCAAAATCTGCATTTCACTAAAATGCAACTATTATCTCTGAAAATTTTTACACTATTTCTCCTTACCCGATTCGGTAAAATTACATAACGGAGTCCCGTTAATGCAACGAAAGAATATGTTCATGGTCACCTGTCACTCAAGTCTAATCGCAAGATCTAATTAACAATACCTTAAAACAACACTCTTTAATGTCAGTAAAACACTAGGGAAACGTTACTTTGAAACAATTTGTTTTTTGTGTAAATCGTCTGTCCCCTGTAATGTCTTACCAAAGAAGTCATAAATGTTTTTTCCGATATGTGTCTTGTGTTATCCAAGTTGCGCTAAACACTAAAAAGTTTCAACCTCTGAAATATAGTTAAACAACAGAAATGTTTTGGAGAGTAATTTGTTCTAGTTTTGAGGCAGAGAAGCTCCAAGTAGCCTAGGGAATTCAGCGATCTGTTTCTCAGTTCTAATTACAGGAATTCCAGTGATTACATAATTAAGCATATCTGACTGTTTTTCTTCAGAACAAGAATATTTCCTGGGTATTCAGTGTGAAATATAAACTAAAATCGGTTTGAAGAAAGTTCGTTTTTATTTTGCTGTATCTCTCTTCTGGTCTAATCTCCACTCCCTCTCTACAGCTGAGAGCTGCTGCTTTTCAACATAGCGCCTCTCAGCCACTTACGTTTCGTGTTCATGTCTGCCATGTTACTGGCGGGGAGCAACAGTGCGAACACGTTCATATAAATACTTTAATGGCTAAACTAGTTTCAATAGCCCTCTAAAAATTTAAGAAGAAACTGCATACAAGAAAGAATATACAAAGACAATATATTTACGGACTAAATAATTGCCACTAAAGCGGATAAACATTAAAAATCGACACCATGGATGCTTCTTGGCCTAGGCTTTGTAGAAATTTATGTAAGGCTCCTACCAGAAGGAAAAACTTATGTTTCATATTCTTCTTATATCGTGTGTTACTGTATGTGTAATTTTCTCAATATTCTTATTGGATTTTGCGCCGTTCCATTCACGAAGCAGGGTTTGTGAGATTGGGAGGGAGGAGGGGTAGAAGTTAGTATTACGAATATTTCTCACAGAGGCTTTCTTCCAACCCTTGTTTATGCAGTCCATTTGCTCCAGCACATGTCCTAGCTCACAGAGCTACCGACTGAAAACTTCGCTTGCAAATAAACTACAGTTATTGTACGGTATCAAGCTAATGAAGGCCAAGTGCAATACATGTCAGTACACTGGCATATTTTAGGATATAACTTGCTCAGAGGGATTTTAGTGGGATTGAAATTACCTTGTTTTCCATTTTCAATTTTTGTGTGTTTTTTGACTTTTTCAGGTGTGATGGATAGCGCCGCTTTTTATCCAATGTTATTGCGCAAGTCTAAGAGTAGGCTGCTGGCTGCTCAACACTGGTCGAAATGACTGGACTAAGTTAGCCTGGTGTACCTCTACATCTCCCCTACACTTAATTTACTTTTATCCAAAGTGCAGCTTACCACAGATGGTATGACTGAATTTTTGAATCAGCGTTAGAGTCGTGCACAGTGTAGGCCGCTTTTCGCCTTCTGGCATGTAGGGGCCACGGGCTAGAGCGCAAGGCCCACCAAAGCAACCGAGTGCTACCAACTGCGACCAGCATCGGGCTATTGTAACAGGCCAGGCTGCCATGCAACGGAGACAGGCCCTTTGCTTACAGATGCAATGCTCCAACCTGTTGCCTGTGCTGCAGCACGCCTTGCGTCGTGTCTGCAACTTCCTAAAGCGAACGGGGATTAAATATGATCATCTGACGTGTACTACGTAATTGCTACTTTGTGTCAATACATTCATACATTGTGACTATACGTGATTCCAGGTTACAAGTATGTAGTTCCATTAAATACGTGAACATACGGTTGTTTAATTGGTTTGAACTGTTTGAAAATTAACAAGTATAATTAACAGCATCTGTCAAAAGGAAAAATACTCTATGAGTGTTATTGTGGGCACATACGTTCTCCTTCACCCTTTGCAGTTTTGAAGATGGCAGGGATAAAACACAGCCCACGAAAGGTCATCTGCATCTTGTATAGCAACGACACTGAATTATAAGAGTCAAAGGACACAAAAGGGAATCAGTAATTAAGAAGGGAGTTCGATAGGGTCGTAACCTATCCCCAATGTTATTCAATCTGTAAACTGAGCAAGCGATGAAGGAAACTGGGAGAAATCTGGAAAAGGAAATTACAGTTCTGGAAGATGAAATAAAATTTTGAGATTTGCTGATGACATTGTAATTTGATCAGGGACTTGGAAGATCAGCTGAACGGAATGGATAGTATCTTGAAAAGAGGACGTAGGATAAACAGCAAAAATGAAACGAAGGTAGCGTAATGTAGTCGAATTTGGTCAGGCAGTATGAGGGAATTAGAGAAGGGAATGAGACACTAGAAATAGTAGATGAGGTTTTGCTATCTAAGCACGAAAATAACTGATGATGGCAGAAATAGAGAGGATGTTCCTGAATATTAGAAATTTGTTAACATCGGATATAAATTTATATGCTAGGAATTGTTTTCTGAAGGTAGTTAAGTCAAATGTAAATGATAAACAGTTTAGATACGAAAAGAATAGAAGATTTTGAAAGATAATGCTAATGGGTAGATCAGCCAGATAATGCGGAGATACTCTGTAGAATTGGGAGGGGGCGGGAATGAACGTGACTAAAAGAACAGAGTAACTGATGGAACACATCCTGAGACATCAAGGAACTGTCAATTTGATAATAGAGTGAAGTGTGGAGACTAAAAAATGTAGTAGGAGAACCAAGACTGACTTCAGTAAGCAGGCTCAAATGCATGTAGTTTGCAGTAGTTAATCAGAGATGGAGAGGCTTGCACAGGATAGAATACTGCAGAGGGCTTTCGAACTTTAGAACACAATAACAACACCCTTCTTGTGTCTATATACTGTAACTGACTGGAGGTAAAAAATATCGATAAATTGGTGTTAGAGTGAAACATGATAACTGGAATGTGCATTAAAACCATTTCGAACCCTTCCTGCATAGTTGGCTGGTTCAAATGGCTCTGAGCACTATGGGACTCAACTGCTGAGGTCATTAGTCCCCTAGAACTTAGAACTAGTTAAACCTAACTAACCTAAGACATCACAAACATCCATGCCCGAGGCAGGATTCGAACCTGCGACCGTAGCGGTCTTGCGGTTCCAGACTGCAGCGCCTTTAACCGCACGGCCACTTCGGCCGGCCCTGCATAGTTGGTCGATGTAACAGTAATAGAAGATAAATTCAGGGCTTCTACAAATGGACTCAGAACATAGAGCAGTAGAGGCGACAGGTTGGTCCGACGTGTAGCCATTTTTTTTTCTGCGCGCATACTGGCAAAGCAACAGGCTAGCGAGGTGCGTCAGCTCGGCTGGGTCGGTCTGGTGGTTTGCGCCCAGCTGCGCAGTAACCGAGCCAGCTGGGCTGGCCTATTGTACTGCACGGGTCAGGCTGCGAGCCACGGGCTGAGCTGGCACACACTTGCACCGCGCACGACTCTGAAGTGCACGCAACTGGCGGACGGCGAGAAAGGCTGATGCAGTGAGAGCTGAGAGAGAATGGTGTGTGTTGTGGTGTGCCGCAGGGACTTCTACATGCTGCTGTACGGGCCCCTGCAGATGGAGTACGGCCACGTGTGCGAGGACCCCGAACGCTGGGAGCAGCGCTTCGAGCGCAGGGACTTCCAGAACCACAGGCACCAGGGACAGGTCCTCACCGAAAACTCCTCTTATCTCTCATATGCTTCCGGTCACTCCTTCCGGTGCTGCCTTTCTTCTCTTTCTCTCTGTTCCCGCAGGACTCAGTCCGAGCGCTCGCTCGGTACAGACTTCTTTGCTTTCGGAGCTGGTTTTCGCACTGCCGAAACAGCTTGAGAACGGTGACACTGTCTCCCTTTCCTTCCCCCGGTTTCTCGATCAGAATATCTCACGGTAGCGAGCTTAGTGAAACAAATCATTCACAACCAAATGTCTGAAGCAAATAGGGAACACTCTTTCGCGATACATTTCAGTTGTGCGATTTAGGGAGCATGAACAACGGTTGATTGGGTTTGTTCCTTTCTCTCTTATAAAAGAACTGGTGGTAGGAAAAGTTTGCATGCTGAAGTATTAATGCAGAATTTAACTACCGAATGTAACGGCAGACTGTAAGGACATTCTTACTTCCTTCCCTATCTCTGTCTTTCATACTAACAGTCGTACACGTAGCGACCTTTGCGAAAAAATTTACTCAATGCATTACGACATTCACCTCGCACGAAACTAAAGGTATAATAAAACCACTATAAATTAGAATACACAGGTTCTGTGGAAATATACCTTCATATCCAAGGTTGGTTGACACTTAAGATTCAATACGACTGTGTGGGAAGTACACAGTTAATTTATGAAATCTCCAGCCTTTCCAATGGGATTAAGTTGTCCAGTACCGAAACCTGACGGTGGACTACATCAGGAAAGTCTGACATGATTGTAGGGTACATTGGAGTCATATTACTAAACTTGAGTGGTTACGAATCGAATATTCATGCTCTTATATTATAATCGCTGTTGGGCCTCTGTTTTAAAAATCAGAATACGTGAAACCCCCATCCGACACAATTAGCGGATGTCTTACCTGAAGGGTTATAGCGGGAGCTGGCAAGTGATGGACCAGTTAGGTATCGTCAGAACGGCTCCACACATGGATGTTGAGAGGCTTCACATCAAAGGAGTGAGTGGTTTCTCCAAATTATTTTAGGTGACTACCGGGGATGGCTCCTTCAACAGGCTCAGGGCCGACAACCTACGCTTGTGTTATTCAACAACACTGGTGCCCCAGTTGTTACCCAGCGCCCTTCCTTCCTTTCCAACAGTTCCCAATACAGATTACGCTGGACAATCGCTCTGAGTGGAAATGCTCACGTATTCCTTCAGCCATTTCGCTAGCTTCGGCTCTACTCCAGACTTCTTTTGCTTCATATTTTTCACAGATTTTGAGCGCTGCCTCCAGCTGAGCATGAGGACACGAGTCTTTTGCGCAGCTTACGGCATACTTTTGTCGGTTTCCGCTATTTGTGGATGCGGTCCCCAAGCATCCTGCCAGCCACTGTCTTCAGCTTGGCCAGCGATACTACCTCAACGGCTGCACGACGCGACGCATTGCTCTCCTTTTCATTGACCACTTTTTCCAACACTCGAGTGCTTTAGTTTTAGACTAAAGCGAGCGTCTTCTGCTATCACTCTGAGGACACCTGCTTACATTTCCTGCCTCTGCACTGACTCGTCAGCTACTCAACGGCTTAGCTTGCTGAACGCTGGCTCCGCGTGATCTCAGCCAGCGCGGCCCGCTTGACTTCTTCCACTGTCACACCAGGACGTATGACAGCCCCGCGCGCACGTGACTTTCCTGCATTTGCACCGACTGACCATTTCTGTCTGTGTGTGTGAGAGCTTGTGCTTGCTGGGGTAACGGCTTTGTCCGCTGTCGCGCAGGTACCAGCATAACCCGGAGCACGACCACTACGAATTCGGTTACCGCCGAGGAAACGAGCACCACTTCCAGGAGCGCTACGAGAAGGCTCTGCCGCACGCCGGACACTTCAAGACCAAAGTAAGGCGCAGGCGCACCGCCGGGCTGCCTCCCTCACGCCTCCTCTGAAGATGCCACCACGCTCGAGGTCGAAACGATCTTAACGTTTGTTTCTTATGAGGACGGTTACACGATTTGCTTATACATTGCACCACCACGATGGTGCAAGGGCATCTGAGACGAGATCGTGAGAGAGGGAGCCTGGCATTTGCAAATCGCTACTTGAGCCTAATCTCAAAGCATTGCGTGGTTTCTGTATCACTTTCCAGAACATCAAGCGTTCTCATACAGCCATTATTACGTTTCTCAGCATAGAATTGATATGTGTAGTTACTATTAATTCAACCAGTTTTCCTCACCAACATTGCTCTAACACATTTTATCTGTTTCTCCTTTCACTTCACTCAACACCTGTGACAAATCAAGACTGCGGTCCGACATTTCCAGAAGAGAAAATACCGTTTGAATATAAACTACAGGGACAAACTTCTGTGCATTCTCCTGACTGGACAAGGGACAAAACGACTTATACCACATTTTGTCCGTAAATGACACGTTAGTCTGTAATGGTCCAATCACATCACAAAATTTTATTGCAGGCCTCTCCAACGATAGCGCTATCAACTTTAATTGGAATGGCTTCCGTGCCTTGTACTTCTTCGGGAAGTCGTTTGCCTGACTGGTTCCGGTATTCCAACTGCCTCCAGACAGCGTCACAGAGTACCTTGTTCACACATCTACACCCTTCTAAGGCGGATATATAGCTAACGTATTGTCTACAAACAATTCGAAAGTAACACCACCTGTCGCAACACCAGGTGCACATCCTACGCTAGAAAAAGAACAATGTTCCCCAAGAACTTTGAATACTTCAGTTCGTTAATTTCTTTTGGGAGAACCATTAGTTCACGCAAGCACTTTACAGTAATATCTGTCAAAACATTGACACTGCCGTTGCTACTGCTGATGCTCAGTTTATTCATGATCATTTGTTGCAGAACATACATCGTTGTATTCGTTGATGATGGCATCCCTACCAAAGATCACTTCATCAGTGAAGAAGTGTAATGAGAAAATGGGATTTGTCGAGGCAATCATTATTAGAGGGTACAGTTCACACATATATTGCAGGTGATAGAGGCAGTACCAGTTTTAATGAGAATTATATAATACAGGTCCTGTTTTTAGACCACACTGATGCACCACTTATTTGGAGTTTCTATTAAATTCTCTGCATAACCAAAGTAAGGAGATACCAGTAAGAAAAACAACATTAACCCCTGAAATAGAAAATTTGCATTTCCAGATGTGGCTGAGTTTTGTTCTTTTCCTGACAGGAGTAGTCTACCGAACTTTGTCCCTATAAGCCTGAATGTTTTTTTCTCCATACACTTTCTTTTATAGCAGCTTATTTCTTTACACACGGCTAACTTGAAACTAAAAAATGTGTTCCTAATATGCAGACAATTCAGAATGAATATAGTGATTACAAACTACTATAGCATGACGATAAATCGATAAAAATTACAGAGGATTTTTTCAAACATAAGGCATAGGTTTCCTATAAGACTCCTCTTGGTCACACGGACGGTATCTAAGCGGTAATCCATATCACGTCATAGGTTCTGAAGCGTACGTGGAGACAGCGACGTGAACAAGTTAGAAATGAGCATTTTGAAGGAGGCTAAGCAGGCATATGCATAAGATCTTCCACACAATCTCATAAAATCAAATCGATAGTCAGGCTTCGAGATTTAGGCGGTCAATAGCGTTGTCCTGCTCAGAACGACCAATCGGACGGGGTTGGAAGATGCTGATTTAGCAATGTGCCAATCTCCATGTCCAAATGTGAGGTGCTCCAACTCTCCTAAAGACATGACTCGTTGAATCCGAATCAAGCTGAGGCATCAGCCATTAATTATGTCCAGATAAATGTTTGTTGAAACAATTAGCAGGATGTCTTCTGCGCGGGTTGTGCCAATGACACAGAACTTTTCATTTATGCATCACCGCGCGGTCCCCCGGCTTCCAATTCACTGCGCTTGCGCAGCAATCGAAATTTTGAAGTTTCTTTTAAGTACTCTGTAATTCTTGTTTACGTGTCGCTATGCATGAAGTAGGTACATCTGTTTGTAATCGTTATATTCATTTTGAACTGCCCTGCACGAACTGCATACCTTCCACTAACGTGTACGAATGGGGGAGAAACGAATACGAGAAGACGCGTTTTACCTTATGAGTATATAACTCTTGGAATGCTGAAGACTGCTACACCTCACACAAATTTGGCACTGCATGGTCCCACCTTCACCCGTGGCGGCTGCTCTTGAGCATGTCTACGGCTGCTGAAAACAACAGCGCTGGCTCACGCCTAGCTTGCAAGTTACATTAACAGCACGGCACTGCACTTCTCTGGAGGGCAGACATGGCATGGCAGAAATATTAATAAAAAAATACAGATTAATATTATCTTAAGTTGTGTCGGATGATATTCATAACAAACAGTTCGTGAATATTGTACTGAACACTTTTATATCACTGTTAGAGATGCATTCTAGCAGATGTGTCTGGAACTCGTTGCTAACGCAGGGTGTGACGTCACTTTTGCAGGCTCGCTGGGGAGACAAGCATGGAGGCTACGGAGAGCACTACTGGGACTACAACCACGCTGGACACGTGAGTACCCCCACTCAGCATGTACGCTCATAAAACGAAATTAAATCTAGTCTTTGGTCTCTACAACTATTCTGGTCGCAGTGGCAGAGTTGACAAACCTACCATGTAATTACTGTGTATGGAAGACCCCGCAATGACTTTAGGTGCAGTTATAATGAGTGTTCATAAATTATCTTTAAAGCTTTATATTTCAAGAACTTTAAAACTTTACTAGATAATAACAACTCCTTTTTAACATATGAGAAGTTAACTCTACCGTTTTGTTTCCTCATTCATACACGTCAATGTGGTCTCCCCTGGTAACACGGTCAACGTCTAGCCGGTGCTTAATTTCTCTCCATGCACTCTCTAGGAATTCCCCGGCGGTATGCTCAGAAGTATTGCGAATGCACGTCTTCACGCCCAGTAGGTGTGTCTCCTAGGTACGGTACACCTGATCCTATACGAAACTTCATATGAAGAGGACTGAGCTAAGATGATCGTACGGAGCACTGACTCGGACAATCTCGTCTAGCCTCCCCATCCGGAAACTTTTCATCCGGAAACTGATGGACTTTTCAAGAACAGTAAGGTAGCGGCCCATCTTGATGATATATGACGTAAGGTTGCAGGTGTTCCAATTGTGACACAACAAACCCTTGTAACACGTACAACTTATCATCACTGTTGACAGTGGATTCTTTGGAAAAGAATGGACCAATCTTGCACCACATTTTGACTTAGAAACTGCCTCTTTCCATTTCACCCGTAACGTAAGGACACTGATACCCATATATGAAAGTTATATTGGTCCAGTTTGCCGAATACATTGACTCATTGCATCACCAGGGAAACAAATCCGTTCCAAAAAGTCATTGTTTGTGTCAACCTTTGCTGGAATATCCATGGCAAACTGTTCACATTGTCTGTCTGTTTGACAAACAAGCAGCACCATGTAGATATAAAGATGTAGTCATCTACGCAAGATTTTCTGCACTGTTGATCGTGGCATTTCTCTGGTGTCAACATACTGATTTTGTCGGACTTCTTGCAAATATCTGTACACCTTTTACGCGTTGGCGTCTGAAACAGATGGACGACCCAGCTACTTTTTATGTAGAATACTACTAGTTGCCATAAATGACATATACCATGGCCGAATAGATGATCGAGACGGTGTTTCCCTTCCATGCTGTGTCCGGGAGTTCCCTTGTACTTGGATATCAGACATCCTCTCCATGAATCAGCCCACACTGTGAAACTACAAATTCCGAAGACCCCCTGTGCAGTGATATGATAGACGACGGCGTTATACAAGTCGTACAGCAGCCAGACTGCAGCATGTTTCGTTAGTTTTTTTGCTTAAGTCGAACAACGGAATATGCTAACAAGAATATTTCTGCTGAAGAGCAGTTTGTGGAACATACGTTCGAGACTGAAATGCAAGCCAGCCCATTATAGACATGGGTATCGTCAAGATAAATTGTTTACTGGCTGCATATGATTTACAGACTGAACAACTTTATACAAAAGAGATTCTTTTTCAATGGTGAATGCTCTTTTTTGGTTGAATTATATTGTGTGTTTAATATCACCGTGGACTAGACGTTAGACCTGACAGTGAATGAAATTATTTCCCTATTTATCTAACCTATTGTTGAATTAACTAGCGTGAAATATGTGTGATGTTTTTCCTCACAGCCATTATTCATATTTCTCACTACTTCATATCTTTGATTTCAGTACTAAAACTTCTAAGACTTACAATCTCTTTTCCTCCTTTTCCAGCACGAGGATGGCGGTGATGACGGCGGTGATGTAAGTACTGTTTATTTGCTTCTATTTTGCTATTCTAAGGTGTGTTAAACTGACTAAACTGTGTGGTATAACTCCGTACTACGAATCGGCCAGTGCATAGCACACTACTTGAGTACCTCCGGTAGCAAACTACATGAGTATCTTAGAAAGTTTGGTGACCGAGGAAATAATGGCAGGTATGAAGTGGCGCCGCACAGGTTGAGATCTATACGTTCGTCATTATTAATGTTTTGTCTATCCCAACACATCTTGGTCTCCTGTTGCATCGTTAAAACTCTCAACATGTGACATTCTTCATCTGTCGTCCAATGCTGTGAAATGAAAAAGAATAGCAAAACCAATGGGACGCGATTTGCAGATTTCAATATAACTATTAGTGACAAATAGCTGAAGGAACAGAGTTTGTGACCACAAGTCGCTGAGGTAGAAACCGCACAAAACTTGTTTTGAATAGAAGTTCAAAATCATCGAAAAATCAGACGGAAAGAGATGACACCAGGTATTCTAAAGAAAGAACATCCGAGTAAGGTCATCGGTAAGGATTGAACACACATTGAGTTCCTAGTTGGCCGTTCTTTAAGTACAGATTCCGCGACCACGACTTAAGCATAAACCTGCAACTGTAATTCAGTCAAATTGTGGCTTTAGATTCACTTTACCTTTAACTCGAATAAAAGAGATGGCCTGCGAAATATACACGGTTCCGCATCATCGCGTCATGTGTTATTTGTGAAACAACTAGAATGAATATTTAGTTGCTGCAAGTTAGTATCGCGAGGAAACGCAACGTTTTCAGCCTTCTGTCAAACGAGAGGTAGGCTGAAATCCTTTCGTCATATGCGCAACAATAATGACAGTTTCCGTTACCAACACCATTGTCCGCAGTGCGGGCCATCTGACACACTCAAGGCGTTCGAGCGGCCACCAGATGAGTGCTTCGATGAAACACAGACTTTGCCAAAGTTGGCTTTATCTATACACATCGATAAGTTAATGTAACTTGTAGAGAGTTACTGTCAGCTGCAACTGTATTGCCCTCTTTGACCCACACACCCCTCTTGTACCGCCCAAGGAAAAGTGAACACTTTGAGATAAAGACATTGTTGATGGCAGAAGAAAGTCTGATGACGTGTTTAGATACAAATAGAAGAGCAGGCTGAAAGCTGGCGGTGGGCTCACGACCTGTTGTTTGGTGTTGCGGCAGGGTGGCTACAGCGAGCCCGTCCCCGAGTACAAGGCGGCGCCCGGCGCCCACCACAAGGTGACGGCCAAGAGGCAGTCCGACGCCGCTGCCGCCCCCGCCGCCCCCACCGTCTCCGAGGCCCGCGTCAAGAAGAGCGCAGGCGAGCCTCGGCTGGTGCTGGACGTGGCCACCGGGCGCGTCGTGGACGAGGCGTCTGGCCAGCAGTTCACCTTGACGCCCGTCAACTGAGCTGGCTGCACTGACCGCACGACACAACACACACACACTTTTTATACTTTTTTACCGCTTTTTTGTTAATTTTCTTATTTTGTTGTATTTTGTTAATAAAATTTCAGATTTACACTACCTCTCTATTATTACTAATCATCACTGATGTCTCAACACTCATCCTGTCCTCACTCAGTGTTTCCCACATATTCCTTTCCTTGACGAGTCCACGGAGAACCTCCTCATTTCTTATCTTATCGATCCACGAAAATTTCAACATCTGCTGTATTCCTGTTGCGAATATTTTTAACAACTACTTTCTAACTACTGGCTGAACGTTAATGAAATCTACAAACTGCAGGAACGGATTCTTAACTGCAAATGGAGGAAAACAGGTCTTCTGAAAATGCATCCAGAAATGGGCGGTGTGCATACAACGACAACAGACCGTCCTGGAACACAGTACAGAGTTGCATCGGATCCACGTCACAACAGATGTTCAAAGTGGCCTCCGCAGGATGCATGCATTGTCACGCAGAACACAAAAAACGTACTGTGGCTTATACTATGTTGGCAGGCGACTTGCCTGAAACTTGTACTAGGGTCTGTCTCAGTACCCTGTACAACCCGGTCCACCAAATCCGGTTTATTTGTTTTGTTTTAGGGTGCAAAAACAACTAGGGTCATACGCACCAATCCAAATATGGTGTACACACAGTCTGCCGCCTTCCTGCACGTTCGTCTGTCTGAAAGAACTCATGATCACACAAACACCCAAAATGAGCTTCAAATCTTGTGTGAGGATACTTATTTTGGTAAAGCCATGTTGCCTTGCGGCCATTTCCATCTGCTTGGTCGTACACGAACACCATCTCGGCTTGTTCCCGACATGAATACCAGACCCTTCTGCTGTTTACATTAAGCTGTGTCAACCACACAACATGCAATACACACTGAGCACACGACACGTGGATAGAGAAACTGTCCCTCGTCAGCGCCATCTACCGTGGCAACGATGCATTTCCGGACACATGTTCATAGGACCTTTTTTCTCCATTTTCAATCAGGAATTCGTCCCTGCAATTGTCGTGTTTACTAACATTCAACCTGTATAGTACTGAAAAGAGAATCAAATGGTTCATTTGAAGAATCAAGAGAAAATATTAAAAATTTCATTCCACAAAACCATAAATCAATAGGCCTATTACGAACATCCTTCACCGAAATTAATAAAATTATAATGTTTCTCAAAATGAAATGAGTTTCAAACAGAATTATGAAGATCGGTTCTGACCCAATAAGTAATGTGATATGTGTAATGCATCCCTGGCACAGGGAATTATTCTAGACAGATTAAGTGCGGCATTGTCAAATCTCTTTATGTGAAAGGTGACAATACAGACTTAAAAACTTAATTTCCTTACTGACATCTCCTTCCCAAATATTCTAAAAAGTGATGTATTTCAATCTGAGTAGAAACAATTTACTTAGCACATCACAGTTTGGACTACAGTAGGGTTACTTGACTGAGAATACTATTTATACAGTCATTCGCCAAATAATACAACCAAAAAATAATAAAAATCACCTGTTAGTATTTTTGTTACCTTTAAACTCATTTCATTGCATCGATCGTTTTAATATCTCAGAAAATCTTGTGTTTTATGGAAATACTATATTAACAGCCTACAACTTTGAATTGCATTACATGAATCAAGGAATGATAGAAAGAAATAAAATTTTACTGATTGAAGAAATCACAAAGGGAGACTCAAAGGGTTCAGTTTTAGGTCCATTCTTATCTACATACTAATAATGAAACCGTAAAACCGTCATGTGTATCTGTTTTTCTGTTTGAACATGGTAACCTCCAAAACTAAATCCATTTAGTAGGTTCTAGCTCACTTTTCATTTTCTACTAAAAATCACTTGTTTTGCTCATTCTTTTCACTAGAAAATGAATACTATAATCCACTCTTCAAGTCAAACTCAATTTCATTTAAAGTACTTAGAAAAATTAATAGAAATGAATGTCTTTAGTATCATGTTCTCCAATTTGCAAAAATAATTATTTTTTCATACAAAAGGTGAATATAAGAAAATAAAATTAATATTTTTTTTTATAAAAGGTGAACTTAAGAAAATAAAACATAATATTTTTTACAAAAGTTGAACGAAAGACAAAATTCAATATTTCTTTATCAAAGGTGAATGTATGAAAATAAATGAAAGAATTATAGTGATTGAAAGAAGTCTATTCTTTACCTACAATTTTCCCAGCCATAAGACTTTTGCAATCTACTGTTTGTAAATGTTTTTTGAGATATGGCTTATTTACAGTTATACCACATTCACATATAACTTTAATTTTCCGATGTCTCAACACACATTCTTTACAAATCCAACGAAATCCTACTTTTTGATATTTATCTTTATAAAATTCACTAATATTCTTTTTCTATATGCAATCACTGTTTGGTTTTGTCCATTTAAAGTTTATAAGATTTAGTAGGAAAAAATAAAATTAAAAAAAGATTTCACAGAGTGAATTCAGTGTTATGAATTTCATTATTTCTATTTTTAAGTTTCTTCATTCCCTTTTGTTTCATTTTCATCTCTTCATTTTTAATTAATTGAAAATCCATTTCAGTAATTAATTTAGAATATCTATCTGGCAACATAATCTTAAACTCATTATTAAGTACAATAAAATTTTTTTCCCATATCTGGTATATAAATATTCACATCCAGTAACATTATATAAAACATTTATCTCTAACTCCCTTAATTTTTTTCATCTATGTATACAAGAAAGAAAACAAGAATATTTGGATAGTACTATGTCTTTTAAAGACAAATACAAAAATAGTTTAGAGAAGGAACAAAAAACAAGAGAAACAAAGAAGAAATAAAAAATTATTTTAAATGACAATGGACAGATTTTCCTACAGCTGGAATCTATAAAATTTGTACTTTTGTGGTAAATGATAAAAGAAAGTTTACATATGTAGGTGTATTGGGTGAAAAAATGGCGAAAAATCTGTTTACATTGTGAAAGGTCCTAAGAACAACAAATTTATAAAACTTAAGGAAAATAAAAATACTCTTACAGAAGATGGATTTATTTCTATTCCATATAGTAACCTTAGACAAGAATTGGAACTTATTACTATCCTAAAAGAGGGCCATTTTTTTAAAAAAATTGTCTTTCCACATTTAATAGAGACCCATTTTCTAAATTAATTTACTTAAAAAAATAACGATTTTCGAAAGCAAAGAGAGTTTGTTGTATAAAGAAGAAGATCAAGAAATAATCGAAAACACAAAAATGGGTCAAATATAAGGAAATTTAAAAATTAAAACTGTAAACAAATATAAGATATAGTAGAAGGATTAAAACTAATTATTTCCAAGATAAAAATAGAAAATTATTGAGGAAAAGACAGATATATTTTTAAATTCGAAAATAATCCAGATAGTTATTGTTCCAATTATTGGCTGGAAGAAGAATTTAGAGATATATCTGTTTCCCAAGGTGCAGGATCTTAGCAATTATTAGTTTTTTCATTCAATCTAATTAAATTTATTTAGAACCTACTAAATGCCTGTATTAATAAAAGGTTTAGACAGCAATTCTTAAATTAAAGATCCAATATTCAAGAATAAAATGCATTACCAAGATATGAGAGAAAAATTAAATAGTTTGTTAAATGAAGGATACCAAATAGAATGTTTGGATTTAAATTTACTTCAAGATTTTACTTGTGCAAAAATTACAGTTGACGGTAAGGAAAAGTATACGTTTGTAGAATTAAAAGATTTAAATAAATGTAGTAGAAACAAATATATAAAAAGATTCCTAAGGCAATTAATAAGTGTTATTTGGATGAAAAATATTCAGATACTAGCGAATAAAGCGAAAAAGACAGCGATAAATGGTTTTCCACAGTAAGAAGTCGTAAAAGAGCACAAGGATGGTCAAATTTACCGAAGAAGAATTTAATTTTTGTTTTTTGTTTCTTTAAGATCTGTAATGATTAAATTTTTAATCTCTGGATTTCCATAATAACTTTCCTAAAGAAAAAATGTAAGACTAATCCGATTCACTACACATACACACAAATCGATCACTAAAAAATAAACTCGGAACGAAGATAAACTAAGTTAGATCACTTAAGTTAGACTCAGTAATCGGGTCTAGATATATTTTCTGTTGAATGATGATAAATTAAATTCAAAACCATGATAAAAAATAAAATAAGTACCAAACACTAAATGAATAATAAACAAATGTTAAATGAACATTAAGCTAAATATAGAATTAGCTTAAATATAATTAATGTTAAATGTTAATTTTAAACTAAAAGTTAGTTTTAGTAAAAAATGAAAAGAGACCTAGAACCTACTAAATGGATCTACTCATGGCAATGATGCATTTCTGGTCACTTGTTCATAGAAACTTTTTCCTCCATTTCCACTGAGGTATGTCTCTGCAGCCTATATAGTAGTAAAAACAGAATCAAATGGTTCAGTTGAGGAGTCAAGAGATTATATTGAAAATGTCATTCCACAAAATCATAAACCAATAGTCCTATATATGTAATGCATCCCTAGCACAGAGAATTATTCTAGACAAATTAAAAGTGGCATTGCCAAACCTCTTTGTGTGAAAGGTGACAAGAAACACTTAAAAAATTATCATACAATTTCCTTATTGACATCTCCTTCCAAAATATTCTAAAAAGGGCTGTATTTACATCTAAGTAGAAACAATTTACTTAGCACACAACAGTTTGTACTACAGAAGGGTTACTCGACTGAGAATACTATTTATACATTCATTCACCAAATAGTACAACCCAAAAATAATAAAATATGACCAATTAGTACTTTTGTTACCTTTAAACGCGTTTCATTGCGTCGATCACGTTAATGTCTAAGAAAATCTTATGTTTTATGGAAATACTATCTTAACAGACAACAGCTCTCAATCATATCCACTTTATCCTGCTTTTCATTTCTCTCCACTGGCGCTGTCTCTTTCAGTCTTTTCCTAACACTGCTCTCTCACGGCCAACTACACTACTGGCCATTAAAAATGCTACACCAAGAAGAAATGCAGATGATAAACGGGTATTCATTGGACAAATATGTTAAACTAGAACTGACATGTGATTACATTTTCACGCAATTTGGGTGCATAGGTCCTGAGAAATTAGTACCCAGAATAACCACCTCTGGCCGTAATATACAGGTACAGCTGCCCATGCAGTTTCAACACGATACCACAGTTCATCAAGAGTAGTGACTGGCGTATTGTGACGAGCGAGTTGCTCGGCCACCATTGACCAGACGTTGTTAGTTGGTGAGAGATCTGGAGAATGTGCTGGTCAGGTTAGCAGTCGAACATGTTCTGTATCCAGAAAGGCCCGAACAGGACCTACAACATGCGATCGTGCATTATCCTGCTGAAATGTAGGGTTTCGCAGGGATCTAATGAAGGGTAGAGCCACGGGTCGTAACACATATGAAATGTAACGTCCACTGTTCAAAGTGCCGTCAATGTGAACAAGAAGTGACCGAGACGTGTAACCAGTGGCACCCCATACCATCACGCCGGGTGATACGCCAGTATGGCGATGACGAATACACGCTTCCAATGTGCATTCTCCATGATGTCGCCTAACACGGATGCGACCATAAAAAAAAAGGTTCAAATGGCTCTGAGCACTATGGGACTTAACATCTTAGGTCATCAGTCCCCTAGAACTTAGAACTACTTAAACCTAACTAACCTAAGGACATCACACAACACCCAGCCATCACGAGGCAGAGAAAATGCCTGACCCCGCCGGGAATCGAACCCGGGAACCCGGGCGTGGGAAGCGAGAACGCTACCGCACGACCACGAGATGCGGGCGATGCGACCATCATGATGCTGTAAACAGAACCTGGATTCATCCGAAAACATGACGTTTTGCCATTCGTGCACACAAGTTCGTCGTTGAGTACACCATCGCAGGCGCTCCTGTCTGTGATACAGCCTCAAGGGTAACCGCAGCCATGGTCTCCGAGCTGATAGTCCATGCTGCTGCAAGCGTCGTCGGACTGTTCGTGCAGATGGTTGTTGTGTTGCAAACGTCCCCATCTGTTGACTCAGGGATCGAGACGTGGCTGCACGATCCGTTACAGCCATGCAGATAGGATGCCTGTCATCTCGATTGCTAGTGATACGAGGCCGTTGGGATCCAGCACGGTGTCCCGTACTAGCCTCCTGAACCCACCGATTCCATATTCTGCTAACAGTAATTGGATCTCGACCAAGGCGAGCAGCAATGTCGAGGTACGATGAACCGCAATCGCGATAGGCTACAATCCGACATTTATCAAAGTCGGAAACGTCATGGTGCGCGTTTCTTCTCCTTGCACGAGGCACCACAACAACGTTTCACCAGGCAACGCCGGTCAACTGCTGTTTGTGTATGAGAAATCGGTTGGAAACTTTCCTCATGTCAGCACGTTGTAGGTGTCGCCACCGGCGCCAACCTTGTGTGAATGCTCTGAAAAGCAAATCATTTGCATATCACAGCATCTTCTTCCTGTTGGTTAAATTTCGCGTCTGTAGCACGTCATCTTCGTGGTGTAGCAATTTTAATGGCCAGTAGTATAGTATCCGAGGCACGAGCCCCGGAAAGATCCCAATTTTATCTACGGCGTTTTGGAACATACTGGTAAGCATGCTGTAGCATGTGTACCAATCGCTTTACCTACGACGTTGGACCACGTCAACAGCATATCATTCCTCAACAATTCGGTATCATAATTTTTACATAAGGATTCTTCCTGACGATTCTCTTGAACTTCTGCCTCCTCTTCACCATTTGATTCAAGTCTATATCCGGTCCTGAATACAGCTTACAATACAGTATTTGATTTCAGAATCGTTGCTATCACTTCAATCCTGCTGGTGTTTTCCCGTGTCTTCAGGTCTTTTCGAAGTGTACCTTCGTCTCTTGTGATCCTTGAATAGGGTTTTTGCTATTTAATGCAGAATCCAATGAGCCTTTTTCCTCTCACACTCTCACTACCGAGTCCATATTCTCTCTTCTTGATTTCCCTTCTCATTCTCTGATGATCATCAGATTCTCATTTCGCTTTGTATATTAAGTTACCCATTCAGGTTCCTCATCTACTCTTTCAGTCTCTTCATCTTATACTTCTCATTTCGGTATGTATTGTTCAGCCATTGTTGTTGTTGTTTTTGTTCATGTTGGTTTGCTGTTGATTCTGCAGAGAATAACTCCATCGCTGAACTTTACACAGTACGTCACACTCTACCCTACGTTGCTATTCATAACGTATCTTTTTTTCCGCTGATATTAGTATCATCCTTAGTTCATTTGACCAGAAATCCTTACCTGCTTTTAACTTCACGTCATTGACATTCACTGCATCTAGACTGAGCCTTTCTTTACAGTTTCCTTTCCAGATATTGTGTGTTCCCTACAGCATTCACGCTTTTCACATTCCACGCTCCGAATCATACAAAATTGTCCTTTCGTTTGTTATTTCATCTTTTTCTCATGGTAGTCCTCTCCTGGGGATCCGAAATGGGCACTAATCCGGATTCTTTTGCCTATGGTGAAATCATCATGCCACTTTTTCAATTACAGGCCACATGTTCTTCGCATACACGTTATGTGTCTTTGACAGAGTGATTTACATTCCCTTGCGGATCCCTATATCATTGATCACTTCTGATTCTTCCGCGGTTAAAGTTAGCTTCCCATCCAAAGGACAAAGGTTGTCTTCAACCTCTGCCTACTGATTCGCCCTCTTCGAGAATGTCGTGGAAGGAATGAGGTTATAGCGGAAGTCTTCAGGCTTTAACCAGCGGGTGACACAGAACACTATGATTACTAGTCAGAGACTGTACCTCCAGACCACTAATATAATACACGTTCTGTGTGAAAAATGTGACAATGCGCTGAACATTTACATGATTGTCTTAAACTTCTCTTTTGGTGATTTATACTCAACTACGCCCAGTCTCTCTCTCTGTCTCTCACTCTCTCTCCCTCTATTATTACACATTCAGAAATTCTTCTGTGGAATAGTGGGAGTTGTGAAGCAGAAATGAGTTCAGTTTGTGTTTGAAGTTAATTTTACTATCAATTAAATTCTTTATACGACTGGGCGAGAGGCCAAAGATTTTTATGGCTGATATCATATTTCTATCGGTGACAAGCCATTGCTGTGTGAATTGTGGTATGAATCGTTTCTCCTTGTATTATTATGAAAATAACAATAATAAAATTTTCAACATAACGATTTAGGTCACATTACAAAGCTTAATAATGTGCTAGGCATGTGGAAGATTATGGGCGTGACTCCTATGTAGCTACCAACTTAGTAATGGACTGGAGTGATGATTTGGCAAATCCTGGAAAAACTCACATGGGGATGGTCTGATCATTTAAGAAGTCTGAATACTTTTTACAGGAACGGAACTTTTACTGCTTTAAATTTATTGCGTGAGTAACATTTACAATAAAACAATCAAGCTATCGTAAAGTATTCATACACTGACAATATTTTCCTACTTTCTGATTCCTTTCATCGAGTTATATTGATTATAACAAGTAGTGTGCCGAAATTAATTGAGATAATTGCACCAGATCGCCCCACGCTGGGAGTAAAAAATTAATACTGAGACGCAAATGTGGTCATCCTATACGGGGCGCCAAAATGTAATGAATATAAATGTGATACAGGCATAGTGAATTGAAAGCTGATACATGGAATTTAATATGAAAATGAGGTCGCAGTGAAAACAAATTAACTGAAGAAGTAATAAGTGAAACATTTACGTTTACTATTCTATCAACAATGCAAATATAAATTCATAGTCGATTTGACCTGACATAGACATGACTCAGTAATTCGGCAAGTAGGAGGGGAAAAGTGTAACATTTCATCCCACCATTCAACAGAGACATGTCTCTGTCCAAGTGGACAACGTAACTCGTTGTTTCTTCCATACTGGCTGTCTTTATATCTTCAGATAGTGCGCTGTTCCGGTGGTCGACGAAGTGTTATTGTACTTGCTCTCTTGGAGGAGATTACCTATAATGGTTATATCGCATAGATGATGCCAGTGCAATACTCGGAAGCTGAGATCACACAAGATACTTAAAGATTCGAGCATCGGAGCACAAGGAACATCCATTCATGGAACGAAAATGTATGTGTCACAGACTGATAAAAGACATGTGAATGAGTCCTGGAATTTGACTAAATTCGAATATTGAGTTGACAATAGGTTGGCATGCCTCCAGAATGCATGCTCACTGTCTCTCTCCCCCTCTCCGATTTCTCACTGACAGGGTGATTTACGTGACTGTCTTCACTGACTGCCGTACAACTACTCCTCAGTTTGTTAAATCGTTCCCTACTCTGTCCCATAAGGCTCTGAATTTCACATTGTATCATGCTGGTTGTAATCCCACCCAATGAGAGTCGGCACTTTTTCACCACACCTGCTAGGCTTCGCAAAGAGTGAAAATTTCCATCTTGTGGCAGCAGACATGTAACTGGGAACTTACACGTCCTCTCAGGTGCTCCAGGTTGAGGCGCTTTACACTGCAGGCTGTGGCTCCATACTACATTGCTTCAAGTAGTTATCTGCGTTCCTGGGCTTTCAAGAAAGCAGCGATCCATCAACAAACCCACTTGTTTCTAATGACAATGTTTGTGCTTTCCTCAAGCACCTCCAGGCGTTTGTGACTTGGCGGAAATGCTCCTGCTGTCGGGCAAGCTATAAATGGGGCAAACGTTTTAAAGTGAAACAAACAATTCATTTATGCAGTGTTTGATTTTATGGAAAGTCTCATGAACAGGTTCCGGCTTAATGTCCCCTACTGTTTTGATTCCTGGCAGTTAAGTGCTACGTATCTGCTTGAAGAGACTGTTGAGCTTTTAGTACAGAAGTTTTAGAGTCATGGTAAAGTGCTAACTGGTCTACAAAAGTGACTGCATAAAAGCATTAGTGGGACCCATCCTAGAATACGCTCAAATATGTGATACCTGTGTTAAACAGGACTAATAGGAGATAATAAACTTAGACAAGTACAGCACGAATGGTCATAGATTGTTTTGACCCTTAGGAGAGGAGGCCGGAGTGGCCGAGCGGTTCTAGGCGCTTCAGTCTGGAACCGCGCGACCGCTACGGTCGCAGTTTCGAATCCTGCCTCGGACATGGATGTGCGTGATGTCCTTAGATTGGTTAGGTTTAAGTAGTTCTGTTCTAGGGGATTGATGACCTCAGAAGTTAAGTCCCATAGCTCTCAGATCCATTTGAACCATTTTTTGAACCCTTAGGAGAGTGTCACGAAGTTCCTGGAGAAACTGAAGTGCCATACTCTCGAAAGCACACGCAAATTATCCCGTGAAAGGCTATTTACGAAATTTCAGTAATCAGTGTCAAGTGTAGAACCTAGAGATATTCTTCAGACCCAACAGACCACTCCCCTAGAGATCATGAAGACAGATTATACTAATTAAAGCACGTAAAATGACCTTTAAGTTGTTCCCGTGCACCATTTATGATTGCAACGGGAAGAAACCCTAAGATGTGGATGTGGCAGCATGCTTAGTATCCTCTGCCATGTACGTCACAATGATACACAGTAGATTTGATAAATTCTGGGAATGAGATTTTACATGAGAGTCAAGTGACTCTACTACCCGAACAAGAATGGAACCATGCACTAGCCGCTCTATCTACGCACTACATGGATATCTAATTTCGGTTATTGGCAAATTCGGATAGTTGCACTGGAAGTAACAGTATTCTTTATAAAGTTGATTAGCAATTAATAAAGTAGTCATTCGACAGCCTTATTGGTGAAGCACCAGGGGACCATCAAGCCACATATTTAGCTTTTTCTGCTCGTTTCAAAATTTCAGTTCTGCTGTTAGTAGCAGTAGGATGTAAATGATGCGTGCGTGTTGGGTGCGGACGCATGAGGAACAGGCCACAGTTGGTGAAAAACTGAAGCCGCTTATTGACACGATCAGCCTTCTGTGGGCTGTTGCCTCGGGGTGTGGCGGCAGCAGAGAAACTGGTGCGTCGCATTCGACACCTCAAGTGCTGCTTGTTTCGCCTATGGACTCTGCTGTCGAGGAACGTTCCAGGCTATCCGTCGCTGTAGATCGGCGCCCACTGCGTGTTGAGTGGCGGGTTGTTTCACAGTTGCGTCGGACTAGGAGAGTCAATGTGGGGGCTAGCCGTCTGGTCTCGCCCATTCACTCTGTGGTTCGACAGGGGGGGGGGGGGGGAGGGGGGGAGGGATTTGCTAGTTATCGCGACCAACAGTTTTCTAAGCGTTATGGAGTCGCCTAGGGTAGTAGGATCCGGAACCAGAAATAATTCCAATGTGCATTCGGTGTGTCTAGCGGGAGGCCTCATCCGAGATAAGGGGGAGGCGTTGCTTGCGGTTTTTGGGGGTACAGGGTGCAGTCGTCTGCATGTTGTTACTCAAGTCGGCACCACTGACGCTTATAGCTTGGGATCTGAGGACATCCTCAGTTACTACGGGTGGCTGACGGTGTTGAAGACTGCTGGCCTCCGCTCATGGGATTCAAGCAGAGCTCACAGTTTGCAGCATTGTACCCAGGGTCGGTCGGTGTCCTTTCGTCTGGAGCCAAGTGAAGGGTTTCAACCAGAAGCCCGTCGATTCTGTGATGCTCGTGGCTGGAGATTTCTGGACATGCACTATGGGTTGGTGAGTTGTAGAACTCTCCTTGATAGATGAGGGGTGCACTACGCAAAGGAAGCAACTACTCAGATAGCAGAGTGCTTTTGGATTGAACATGGGGTTTCTTTAGGCTAGACAAGAGCTTTAGGTCCTCTGATGAACGATCGCCGCTTCATATGTAGAGAGGAAAATCAGATCGCGTACAGGATTGTGAAACTTCGGCAATCAAAGATTTGACATTAAATTTTCGAAGTATTCGTCACACTCTTCCCGAACTTACTACCCTCCAGGAAAACTGTTGCGTTCAAATTATCTTCGGAGCCAAGAACTGGCTAACACCTGAAGCAGAAGGCTCCGAAATACATAGCGAGCATGGAATGGATATAGAAAAGACAGATTAAACTCCATGGGAGAGGGTGTGTTCATTGTTGTCGACAAAAATTGTGTCTATCGAGGACGAAAATAAGTCTAACTGTGAAGTTATCTGGACACTAGTAGCACGCCTAGGTTAAATCACGTTATTTATAGAATACCTTTACTGGCCACCTAATTCCACTGTGACAGTTATAGAATCATTCAAGGAAAGTCTACGCTCAGTAGCACGGAAATATCCAGATCATGCAGTATTAGTTGGAGGCGACTTCATACTATCGATTGTAGACGGAGACGTCTATGGATCCACTGTTAGTGGCACAAACAGACATTCTTGAAAAGTACTTTCGAATACGTTTTCCGAAAACTGCCTGGAATAACTAGTTAGGTAAGCGATACGCAGTGGAAATATTGTAGACCATGTAGCTACAAACACGCATGGTCTCGTCGACAGTGTCAGTATGGACATGCGGATCAGTGATCATGAAGTCATCATAGCGAAGACGGTTACTTAATAAGCCCATCAAGAAGAGAAGGAGGTATTTATGCTGGTAACAGCAGATAAGCATTTGTTCGCATCCCAAGTACGCAACGAATGGACACCACTGAGTTCCAATACGACGGACGTACACGAATTACGTGCAAAGTTTAAGGAGACTAGGTACTGGCAGAAGTAAAGCTCTTGAGGAGAGGGCGTGAGTCGTGCTTGGGTAGCTCAGTTGCTAGAGCACTGCTCGCGAAAGGCAAAGGTCACGAGTTCAAGTTTCGGTCCGGCACGCAGTTTTAATCTGCCAGGAAGTTTCATATCAGCGCACACTCCGCTGCAGAGTGAAAATCTCCTTCTGGAAGCATCCCCCAGGCTGTGGCTAAGCCATGTCTTCGCAATATCTTTTCTTTCAGGAATGCTAGTTCTGCATGGATCGCAGGAGAGCTTCTGTAAAGCTTAGAAGGTAGGAGACGAGGTACTGGCAGAAGTAAAGCTGTGAGGACGGGGCGTGAGTCATGCTTGGGTCTCTCAGTTGATAGAACACTTGCCTGAGAAAGACGAAGGTCCCGAATTCGAGTCTCGGTGGTGCACACAGTTTTAGTCTGCCAGGAAGCTTAAAAGTTTAAGATGATTGTAAGTAGCGCTCTGGAGATGTATGCGTCCGGTAGATGAATTACACGTGTAAAGGACCCTTGTGGCTTAATAAACAAATTCGGAGAATGCTGAGGAATCAGAGATTGTTGGACTCTCGGTTCAAAAAAGAACGCTCAAATGTCGACAGGCAAAAGTTAGTAGAATCCATGCGTTCGTAAGAAGTTCAAAAAGCATGTAACAACTAACACCATCATACGTTAGCGAAAGATCGCGCCGAGAACGGGAGATAATTCTGGTCATACTTAAAATCACTAAGGAAGTCGAAGGTTTCCATCCAGTCACTCGTCGACCAGTCTGGGGTGTAACAGAAATGAAAGCTGACGTTTCAGATTTTAGGTTTAAGAAGTCATTCGCGTAGAAGGATAGTAAAAATGTTCTGTCGCTTGATTGTCGCACAGGTTCCCGCACGGAGGACATAGAAATAGGCGTACGGAAACAACTGAAAAAGATAAAAACAAATAAATCTCAATGTCCAGATGGAATCCCAATTCGGTTTCACAGAGAGTACTCTGCAGAACTGGTCCCTTATTTAGCTTGCATTTATCGCGAATCTCTCGCCGAAGGCAAGCCCCATGGCACTGGAAAAAAACACAGGTGACTCCTGTATATAAAGAAGATACCGGCCCGCGTAATTACAGTCCAATATCCTTAACATCGGTTTTCTGCAGAATTCTTGAACACAAACTGAGTTCGAATATAGTAAATTTACTTTAGACAAAAAAGTTTATGTTCACAAATCACCATGGATTTAGAAAGCGTGGCTCGTGCGAAACTCAGTGTGCCCCCTTTCTCACGTGATATCCTGCGAACTATGGATGAAAGGCAACTGGCAGATTCCATACTCCTAGATTTTAAGAAAACGTTTGACAGGGTGCCCCATTGCAGATTGTTAATAAACGTCCGATCATATGGTTTAGGTTCCCAGATATGAAAGTGGCTCGAAGAATTCGTAAGTCATAGAACCGAGTACACTATCGACCCGCCAGGGAAGCTGAGAGCGCTAACGCGCTGCTTGCAGGACTCCGCCCGGCGGATTAACGACGAGGGCTGGTGTGCCGGCCAGCCTGGAAGTGGTTTTTAGGCGGTTTCCCACATCCCGCTAGGTGAATACTGGGATGCTCCCCACGTTCCGCCTCAGTTACACGCGTCGCAGACATTTGAAACACGTTCGCACTATTTCACGATTTACACTCGATGCATACATCGGGAGTACACTGATTCCATCCCTGGGGGTACGGGGTGGCGGCAGGAAGGGCATTCGGCAACCCCTAAAACTAACCTTGCCAAATCCGTTCTAACTGCGCCAACCCTGCGATCGCTGCGGGACTATGGCGTCAGCGAAAGAAAGAAAGAACCGAGTACACTATCCTTAAAGGCGAGTGTTTATCAGAGACAAGGCTACCTCCAGGAGCATCTCAGGCAAGTGTGGCAGGACAGCTCTTGTTTTCTATATACACTCCTGGAAATTGAAATAAGAACACCGTGAATTCATTGTCCCAGGAAGGGGAAACTTTATTGACACATTCCTGGGATCAGATACATCACATGATCACACTGACAGAACCACAGGCACATAGACACAGGCAACAGAGCATGCACAATGTCGGCACTAGTACAGTGTATATCCACCTTTCGCAGCAATGCAGGCTGCTATTCTCCCATGGAGACGATCGTAGAGATGCTGGATGTAGTCCTGTGGAACGGCTTGCCATGCCATTTCCACCTGGCGCCTCAGTTGGACCAGCGTTCGTGCTGGACGTGCAGACCGCGTGAGACGACGCTTCATCCAGTCCCAAACATGCTCAATGGGGGACAGATCCGGAGATCTTGCTGGCCAGGGTAGTTGACTTACACCTTCTAGAGCACGTTGGGTGGCACGCGATACATGCGGACGTGCATAGTCCTGTTGGAACAGCAAGTTCCGTTGCCGGTCTAGGAATGGTAGAACGATGGGTTCGATGACGGTTTGGATGTACCGTGCACTATTCAGTGTCCCCTCGACGATCACCAGTGGTGTACGGCCAGTGTAGGAGATCGCTCCCCACACCATGATGCCGGGTGTTGGCCCTGTGTGCCACGGTCGTATGCAGTCCTGATTGTGGCGCTCACCTGCACGGCGCCAAACACGCATACGACCATCATTGTCACCAAGGCAGAAGCGACTCTCATCGCTGAAGACGACACGTCTCCATTCGTCCCTCCATTCACGCCTGTCGCGACACTACTGGAGGCGGGCTGCACGATGTTGGGGCGTGAGCGGAAGACGGCCTAACGGTGTGCGGGACCGTAGCCCAGCTTCATGGAGACGGTTGCGAATGGTCCTCGCCGATACCCCAGGAGCAACAGTGTCCCTAATTTGCTGGGAAGTGGCGGTGCGGTCCCCTACGGCACTGCGTAGGATCCTACGGTCTTGGCGTGCATCCGTGCGTCGCTGCGGTCCGGTCCCAGGTCGACGGGCACGTGCACCTTCCGCCGACCACTGGCGACAACATCGATGTATTGTGGAGACCTCACGCCCCACGTGTTGAGCAATTCGGCGGTACGTCCACCCGGCCTCCCGCATGCCCACTATACGCCCTCGCTCAAAGTCCGTCAACTGCACATACGGTTCACGTCCACGCTGTCGCGGCATGCTACCAGTGTTAAAGACTGCGATGGAGCTCCGTATGCCACGGCAAACTGGCTGACACTGACGGCGGCGGTGCACAAATGCTGCGCAGCTAGCGCCATTCGACGGCCAACACCGCGGTTCCTGGTGTGTCCGCTGTGCCGTGCGTGTGATCATTGCTTGTACAGCCCTCTCGCAGTGTCCGGAGCAAGTATGGTGGGTCTGACACACCGGTGTCAATGTGTTATTTTTTCCATTTCCAGGAGTGTAGTAGATGATGTGACTTAGAGGTTGAGCAGCAATTTACAGCTGTCTGCTGCTGATGGTTTGGTGTACAGGAAGGCGTCGACGTTGAGTAACTGTAGAAGGATACAGGATGACTTAGTCAGAATTTCTATTTGGTGTGAGGAATGGCAGCTTACTATAAATGTAGGAGATTTTAAGTTAACGCGGATAGGCAGGAAAAAGACTCCTGTAACGTTCGAATACAGCAATAGTAATGTGATGTTTGACACAGTCACTTCGATTAATTATGTAGGAGTAACGTTTTAACGCAATGTGAAATGGATGGAAGGATTGTAGGGGGTAAGGCGAATGCTCGGCTTTGTTTTATTGGGAGGATTTTGGGAAAGTGTAGCCCATCCATGAAGAGGACGGCATATAAACGCTAGTGTGATCCATTCTTCAGTAGTGTTCGAGTATTGGGATCCCTACCAGGTCGGATTAAAAGAAGACATCGAACCAGTTCAGTGGCGTGATGCTAAGTTTGTTACCGTAGGTTCTTTCAGCACGCATGTATTACGTAGATGCATCGGGAACTCAAATGGGAATCCTTGCAGGGAAGACGATGCTCTTTCCACGAGACCCTATTGAGGAAATTTAGAGCACAGGCATTTGAGGTGGACTGCAGAACGATTCTACTGACGCCAACGTACATTTTGCATAAAGGCCACCAAAAAAAGATAAGTAAGGGGTCGTACAGAGGCACATACATAGTCGTTTTTGTCTTGCTCTATTTGCCTGTGAGACAGGAAGAGAAATGACTAGTACGTGGTACCTTCCGCAACGAACCGTACGGTGGCTTGCGGAGTATGTATGTAGACACAGACGTACTGTTGATCAGATTCAGTTTTTAGAGATGTATATAAAGATTTTCTTTGAATCATATCACTGTAATCAAGTACTATTTAAGCTAGCAACGGCAGATAATCACCAACAGTTTAGCATGGAGAGGAGGCGCAGCTTTTTGATGGTAGCATCTTTCTTTCTATTTTACCTAACTAAATCTAGCTAGGAAAATCATGAATAGCTTTAAGTTCTATAGTGACAGCATCTTGTTACTGCAGTACGCAGACAAAGCTTCTATGACTTTCTTTGACTTTTGTTAATTTATGACTTGACTCATTTCACAACCCTGAAGGCTCCCTTCTTGATGAGATCTATGGAAGACGATATATGAATGATTGAATGAAAAAATGGGCTGAAGTTGGCAGCACTAGGTGCTATGGTGCGTCTCCATTCTTTGTTTTTGTGTTCTGGTCGAGGTGGCGTCTTTCGTGCCACAGATTTTTAGCCAAATGAGGAATAACAGTCATCTAACAACATCTGTCCCCCCTCATTTTCTCCACCAAGAAGAGTTCCTGCTCTTCACACTCTTCCTCAAACCCAAATTTATCCTCAAGGGGAAGCATGTTGACAGCGTTGATTAGCTCCAACGGAATGTGACGGCCATTCTGATGAGCGTTACAGTGGAATCTCTGGCAAAGGTGATCCTGAGCCTCTATGATCTATCACCAGTACTACGGGAGTGTGGCAAGGGAAGGATTCTATGTTGAAAATTGATACGATAACAAATTTTTTGATATCATTATGTACTTTACTAGCGAGCCTGCCAATACTTCACAACTATATGCGAATTGGATATGCGTCCTAAACTCATTGCTCTCTCTCTATCCTCCTCACACCTCTCTTTGTCAACCTCCTCCTTCTCCCTTCCTTTCTCTATGCATCACCTTCTCCCCCCTCCCCCTCCCCCACCCCAATCCGCATCTCTGACCATCTCCTCCCTCTTCTCGCTCTCTCCATCTAGTCTTCCCATCTTTCTGTCCATCTCCTCCTTCTCCCTTCCATTCTCTATACATCACATTCTCCCCCTCCCTCCCCCCCTAACCCGCATCTCTGTCCATCTTCTCCCTCTTCTCGCTCTCTCCATCTAGTCCTCTCTCATCTTTCTGTCCATCTCGTCCTCCCCGCCCCTCTCTCTATGTTCATTTCCTCCCCTTCCTCAATGTCCATCTCCTCCCCTCTCTTTGACCTCGAGCCCAATTTATCGTTACTGCAAACGAAACTTTATTGCTAATTGAAGTCGCTTCGAATGAGTGGGTAAATGGTTGAGATAACTGATGTACAGGCTGTCGTAACCTGACGGAAGTCCCAACATACTTCCGTGAATTGAATCACCCAGTCGAATAGGACGCGATGTGGGATTTTTCAGGTCTATCGACTCTTTGGCACGCGAGCGACTTTGTGCAGGGGAATAAGTCAGCGATAGGTCTGGCTGAGGTTTATCAGGTCTCTATGCTTGGTACAGGATGATTCGGGTATCAGGTTAAGAAAGTAGAAATGAAGAAACGAGCTTCTGGGTTTGTACCTTGCTTTGATTTTATTGTTTCTTCCCGAGTTTACAGGCACACGTCGAAGATCACAAATACTGGGTCATAAATTTAATGAACGTGGAACATAGATCAGGCTCACTAGATATTTACATTACTTGAACAAATGGCTTGCCTGGCCTGTTACTTTGATTCGAATCATGAAAAAGAGACAGTTTCTTATTGCTCAGATAACCCTTAGGTTCCCTTTATACGTCACACTGTAAGTGATAATCAGTCATAGGTACAAGTATAAAAGCACTCCGTCTTCAGGCCACGAGTGGCCTACCGGGACCATCCGACCGCCTTGTCATCCTCAGTCGAGGATGCGGATAGGAGGGGCGTGGGGTCAGCACACCGCTCTCCCGGTCGTTTTGATGGTTTTCTATGACCGGATCCGTTACTGTTCGGTCGGGTGGCTCCTCAATTGGCATCACGAGGCTGAGTGCACCCCGAAAAATGGCGACAGCGCATGGCGGTCTGGATGAACACCCATCCAAGTTTTAGCCCAGCCCGACAGCACTTAACTTCGGTGATCTCACGGGAACCGGTGTACCCACTGCGGCAAGGCCGTTGCCATAGGTACAAGTACGCCATGATAGATTAAGTATTCACAGTCCAGAGGTGCGTACAGCAAGAATGCAAGCCCTTGTTGGCGTATAAGCCTAACTGAATAGATTCTTTCATTCAAATAATTTTCTGTTGTCGGCTGACGGACACCCGAGGCTCGTCTGCTGCCGGGAACTCTCGAACTATTGAACTCTGAACTGCTCGTCAACTGGTGGCTTCTTTATACTGTGCTGGGACTGTCTGCTTATAAATGGTACGTTACCGCGTCGCATTTTTGTCCGCAATTCAGCCAGCTGGAAATCAGCGGTTTCTTAATACTCGCGAACTCATTTGTCTGTCGAAAATGTCAAACACTGTACGATTCCATCTAGGGTTCCAGGCTCTACTTGTTAAAATTCTTACCAAGATGACTTATTACTTTTATGGTAGGCAATCCCTTCATGATTCGGTCATTACAACGGAATGAGAGAGACTTCGCCAGCTGCTGGATCTGTGAGGATAGTAGTTTCAATGACTGTGTTTCACATAACTTTAATCTGTGAATGGGTAGGATTACAAAGTTTTGGATGATTCAGATCACATAGTTGCATTCTAACCGTAAGTGGGCGAGCCGTAAATACAATTTTTTCCCCTAAAATCGAACAAAGCAGCACGTTGCTGTGTACACAATTTTTGTTTGTACAAGGAGAAATACGGGTAATATATTTGGAGAAAGAATTTGTCTAACGATTTGCAAACCTTTTTATCGCAGTTAAAACTGACTGTGAGAAGCAAATGAAGCCGCAGATTTCCACAGCACAACATTGTCTTTGTTGTACTTGGTTTTATCAGAAAACCTGTACATTGTCGTTTAAAAAAATGTATAGCCTGTGCCGTTTGAATGTTTATTAGTGTATTGTGTAAAAATTTGAAGTAAGTCGGTCAAGTACTATTTGAGATGTCTTTATATAACACGTATATTAAAAGTATATAGGCTATGCCCGTTGAAATGTTTATACAGAATCAAGCACAAATTTTATGTAAATCTGTCTAGTACTTTTCGAGGTTTTTGGTAGTAAGATTAAATAACGTCTTGTATGCATATAGTGTTATAGGATTCGCTGTATTCCGGGAATTTATGGAACATAGTGCACTTACAAAAACATTTTGGTAAGGTAATATAATATACTCCTAGGTATGTATATCACAAGCGATCTTATTGTGCGTGGAGCAGGGGACTTTTTGTGCTATTGCCACTTCCCTTTTTCCTGTTTCTCCAAGCGAATGCCTTGCGGGCCAAACAATTGCCGGTAACACGCTCTACTCTTGCCTTCATAGTCTTTTTGCGAAAACATGTTATTTGTTCCATCTCAAATGGTTCAAATGGCTCAAATGACTCTGAGCACTATGGGACGTAACATCTGAGGTCATCAGTACCCTAGAACTTAGAACTACTTAAACCTAACCAGCCTAAGGACATCACACACATCCATGCCCTAGGCAGGATTCGAACCTGCGACCGTAGGGGTCGCGCGGTTCCGGACTGAAGCGCCTAGAACCGCTCGGCCACAACGGCCGGCCGTTCCATCTCCTAGGAACGTACGTTCTCGGAACTTTTACAGCAAACAACATATGACGAACAACACCCGTGTTGTAGCGTCTGCCACTGAAGATGGATGAGTATCTTAGTGGCACTTTCGAGCTTAATAAACGAACCTGTGATGAAACACTATGCTCTTCTTTTGGTTTTCTCAATTTAATCTATCTGTCTTATCTGGCAAGATTCCTAGACTGATAACCAATTCTCAAGTATTGATTGAACGAGAGTTTTGTAAGCTAACTTCTGCGGATTCTTCCAATGAATCTCCATCTGTCATCTGCCTATCCTAGGATTAGTGCCATATGTTCCTTCCATTTTAAACTGCCCCATGTGCATACCTCCATACTTAATGAATCTGGCTGTCTCCAGTGAGTGACGGGCAGTGGTGTAATCATACAATAATTGGATTTTCCGTTCATTTATGCACCAAGAGTCAACCATCTGGAGGTCTTTCTGCTTTTCGTTACAATTTTGTGGCATCATCCACAGACAGCCTCATGATGCTCCGACGTAACCTGCTGCGTAAAGTACGAGGCCTGTTCAGAAAGTAAGCTCCGATTGATTGCCAAATTGAAACCACAGTGAACATCAGAAATGTTTTACTTGTAACAATTAGCTACACCTTTCAGCTACTTCTCTACGTAGTCGCCGTTCTGACTTACACTTTTGTCATAGCGTTGTACCAACTTTTCAATAGCCTCATCATAGAAGGCAGCCGCCAGTGCTTTCCGCCAATTCTCCACGCTGGCCTACACCTCGTTGTCTGTGTCAAAATGTTGTCTTCAAACACAGCGGTTCATGTGACCAGAGATGAAACTCAGGGGGAGACAATTGCGGACTGTATTGTGGGTAATCTAACATTTCCATTTGAAAACGATGCAGGAGCAGCTTCAATGCCCCTGCAGAATGCGGCTGAGAATTGTCGTGAAGACGAAACAGCACGACAGTTATGTAATGTTAGCTGCATAGCTTCAGGCGAAATTTCTCACCAGGCCCTCGTACTTGGCGGCAGACACTATTTTGTAGACATCTTTACGCACTCACTGCGAGCTCAGAAATGAGAAGAGCGACGTGATGCTAACTGGGGTTATACTAGAGACACTACCCAACACATCTGTGCAAAGCTTTATCGGATTTTCATAGTCGTTTCCATTTCGTGACCGATCGGAGCTTACTTTCTGAACGCCCATCGTACATATGTTCTCAACAGTAATGATCCTATAACACCTACTTGGGGGATGCCCAAAGTTACTTTCACGTCTGAAAATTTCTCTACGTTGACTCTGGCATACTGTGTTACGTTTTGTCCAGTCACACTGCTGGTCTCATATTCCGCATGCACGTACTTAATGTGTTAGGGGATAGTGAGAAACAGGATCGAAAGCCTTCCGGGAATCAAGGAACACGGGATCAACCTGGACGTCGATATCTACCGCCTTCTGGTCTCCTGTATAAACAGACTGAGCTACATGTCAGAACGAATGTCGACTCCTACATGGGAGACTTTCGGTCTGTAGAAGCGTCGTAACATGCCAGCATGAAATGTGTTCCAAAATTCTACATCACACTAAAGTCAGCGATTAAAGCCTACATTGCAATGAGCTGCGCACTGCACATGGGACGTTTCACTCCAGCAACGACCTACAGTAGACGGCTGCTAGAAGAAGTGTAGCTGGTTCCATACAATTTCTGCAAAATCGTTCAGGCAATCCATCACGCACAGTCGCATTTCTGTGTTAAGTGTTTTCAGATGAATTTCTATTCCCTACTCTCTTAATTTAATATCTGTCATTTTTAAGATCGGGCATCGATGTAAAACAGGAACTCAGTACGATCTTCCTAAATAAAAGAATTTTGGAACAAGGAATTTAGTATTTAGGCTCCCCCTCTGTCATCCTCTGTAACGCGACATTTAGTGGTACCGGTACCTTCTATTGATGTCATATTTTCCACCACTTCAACACAACCAGCCATACAAAATTGACCCATTTTGGAGAGATCTTTAATGTAGCGTATCACTGAAACAACGTATTTCCATAGTACCCAAGCATAAATACGAAAAGCGCCCGCCCCGATAGCTGAATGGTCAGCGTGACGAACTGCCGTCCTAAGGGGCTCGGGTACGATTCCCGGCTGCGGCGGAGATTTTCTCCGCTCACGGATTGGGTGTCGTGGTGTCTTCATCATCATTTCATCCCCATCCGTCGCGCAGGTCGCCCAATGCGGCGTCGAATGTAATAAGACCTGCACGAAGGCGGCCGGACCTGCCTCACGAGGGGCCTCCAGGCCAGACGCCAAACGCTCATTTCCAATACGAAAACCAACAACTATGACGTGGTGGCTTTGAAAACGTTGACATCAACGTGGGAACCGCTCGGATTGCTTCTGTGAGCCAATCACAGAACCGGACAATTGATGTTGCCAACCAATCACAGCACATAACAAGTATCTTGACAGTCAATCGCAGTACAGAACACGTGATCACGTGAGCTAATCACGGCACGGGACGTATGACCGAGGTGTCACATACAGAACATATAAAACTAACTGCTACTCGTTTCACTTGCAGTAATTAAAGCTGTGCTATTAGGTCCGAACCTAACCGCAATCACGTAATTCTTGACGTAATATTCGGAAAAAAGCAAGTGTTTGTAATTCCAGTCAATATTATTTATTTAATTGTTACTCGTTTCACTCTCAGCAGTTTCAGCTGTGGTATATGGTCCGAACATAGCCACAATGCCGGTCACATGTACCGTGATTGGTTGACAGATTTCAGTGTTGGAGGAGCTAAAATGCTGTAACTGGTGGTTTTCGTATTTATACTTGCCTGTTGCGAAAATGCGTAGTTTCTATGATACATCACATTAAAGATCTCTTCAAAAAGTAGTTTTGGTAGGGTTTGTTGTGCTAAAGCAGAGACGCACACACTGCAGCTTGCGGGCCGCGTGAGACACGCCATTGATCTCATGGCGGCCCTCTCCTTACCATTCGTTCTTGTAAATTTATTTTTACGCACCACGCATTCCCTCCTGGAACGCAGAGGGAACGCCCTTGTAGAACTTAGTTCTTTTGAGCTATGTTAGTCTGGCCGGAACTGGGGCAGGGGGCATCCCAGTTCGGAACAACAATTTGCTTCATGGTACATTATTTCTGAAACTGCACACTTGAGCAACGATGAAGTAGCGGCAACAAAATCAGCACTTCTGCACGGGGCTCTGCAGGCTATAACACTGATTCGTCGTCAGTGGTTCACGTTTTCTACAGAACATACCTTGTCAGTAAGCTTCTTCGGCCAACTAATTAGAGCGGTGCTGTTTTCGCAATGAAGATACGCAACAATTTTGTATATTGCTCTGAACCTGTAAGAAATATCCTCACTATCATCGGTCAGTAATAATAAAACAAAAGTATAAAATTTAAATAAAGTGTATGCTGGGTGAAACAAATGACGTGAACTAATAAGAATTTATTTTACTGTTACGTTCCAGTAGTCACAGTGAGCGGTTTGCCGACCGCAGTAGTAGCAAGTCTGTGCACCCCCGCGCTAAAGTAGCGAAAACTTTAATGCCGGTCTACAAAACCTTAAATCGCTTAACATCGCAGAATTTTAGTCCTCCACAGATCAGTTGTAAATTTTATGATTCAGTTTTTGAACTGAAACTAGAGTAAATTGGACTGTCATTCTTTACATCTCGTGTATCTGTGTTTGTAATCTTGAACAACGAAAATGCTATAGTTACGGAAACACTATCTGATAAACGAGTCACCAGATGTGAAAGTGTGTATATTAATTATCTTCAACAAAATCAGGTGGAAAGCCAAAGCTTTAACTAAATACTCGACCCTGTGAAATTTTGTGTTGTGTGATGTAATGCTACAATGCATAACGCCACAATACGTGACTTGCATTTCCAACGCACAACCTAACATGATAAAAATGCTGGATAAATTTACCAAATGGATTTTGAAAGCATAAATACACATGCAAGTGTAACGCTGCACTGTGAGAGTAAAACTGTCTGCATAAGAAATGTAATCTGAATTGAACTTTGCTTAAACAGACCTGATAACGATTTTTGAGAAGCACTACCCAACTATGAATGACTTTATTATGTTCTGAGTGTACTGTAACTGCCTCTAACAAATTTGTGTGGCTTACACTAACCAAAACGGCCCTGCTCCTTTGGTACTGGAACGGCTGAAAGCAAGGGGAAACTACAGCCGTAATTTTTCCCGACGGCATGCAGCTTTACTGTATGATTAAATGATGATGGCGTCCTCTTGGGTAAAATATTCTGGAGTTAATTGGAAAAACTGGTAGAAGCCGACCTCGGGGAAGATCAGTTTGGATTCCGTAGAAATGTTGGAACACGTGAGGCATTACTGACCCTACGACGTATCTTAGAAGAAAGATTAAGGAAGGGCAAACCTACGTTTCTAGTATTTGTAGACTTAGAGAAAGCTTTTGACAATGTTGACTGGAATATTCTCTTTCAAATTCTGAAGGTGGCAGGGGTAAAATACAGGGAGCGAAAGGCTATTTACAATTTGTACAGAGAGGAGACGGCAGTTATAAGAGTCTAGGGACATGAAAGAGAAACAGTGGTTGGGAAGGAAGTGAGACAGGGTTGTAGCCTCTCCCAGATGCTATTCAATCTGTATATTGAGCAAGCAGTAAAGGAAACGAAAGAAAAGTTCGGAGTAGGTATTAAAATCCATGGAGAAGAAATAAAAACTTTGAGGCTCGCCGATGACATTGTAATTCTGTCAGAGACAGCAAAGGACTTGGAAGAGCAGTTGAACGGAATGGACAGTGTCTTGAAAGGAGGATATAAGATGAACATCAACAAAAGCAAAACGAGGATAATGGAATGTACTTGAATTAAGTCGGGTGATGCTGAGGGAAATAGATTAGGAAATGAGTCACTTAAAGTAGTAAATGAGTTTTGCTATTTGGGGAGCAAAATAACTGATGATGGTCGAAGTAGAGAGGATGTAAAATGTAGACTGGCAATGGCAAGGAAAGCGTTTCTGAGGAAGAGAAATTTGTTAACATCGAGTATAGATTTAAGGATTAAGAATTCGTTTCTGAAAGTATTTGTGTGGAGTGTAGCCATGTATGGAAGTGAAATATGGACGATAAATAGTTTGGACAAGAAGAGAATAGAAGCTTTGGAAATGTGGTGCTACAGAAAAATGCTGAAGATTAGATGGGTAGATCACATAACTAATGAGGATGTATTGAATAGAATTGGGGAGAAGAGGAGTTTGTGGCACAACTTGACAAGAAGAAGGGATCGGTTGGTACGAGATGTTCTGAGGCATCAAGGGATCACCAATTTAGTAGTGGAGGGCAGCGTGGAGGGTCAAAATCGTAGAGGGAGACCAAGAGATGAATACACGAAACAGATTCAGAAGGACGTAGGCTGCAGTAGGTACTGGGAGGTGAAGAGGCCTGCACAGGATAGAGTAGCATGGAGAGCTGCATCAAACCATTCTCAGGACTGAAGACCACAACAACAACAACGTCTGTAGCAACAGAAACTTAGTACTGCTCTGAGAGGTGAACATAAAATATACATAGCAGCAGCAATCGAGCTAAATAGGAAAGAGAAAGCACTGCACAGTGCAGTGTGAGGGCGTGCAACTGTTCCAAGGAAATTATGTCTCAGTTGTAGCCACTGTGTTCAGCAACGTACAACGTAGCGTCACAAGTAATCAGAAAATACGAAATTCTTTCGGAGGGATGGTAATGGAATTTGAATTTGCAAAATAATTAAATGGAGACAACCCTTTGAAAACTGTATTGCAAAAACTTAAACTCATTGTCCAAATATTACACTCATCTTCAGAAAAAGTACCTTTAGGCCTAATTAACAAATATGGCTTTGCCATGCGACTAATTACTGAAAATGGTGATGGTCCAAATGGCTCTAAGCACTATGGGACTTAACAGCTGAGGTCATCAGTCCCCTAGACTTAGAACTACTTAAACCTGACTAACCTAGGGACATCACACACACCCATGCCCGAGGCAGGATTCAAACCTGCGACCGTAGCAGCAGCGCGGTTCCGGACTGAAGTGCATAGAACCGCTCGGTCACTGCGGCCGGTGAAAATGGTGACAGAGTGATAAGTCTATTACTTCTGAGTGCAAACCATGTGAGCTGACAGTTTTACTTACTTTCATCTGAACAATGAACTACCTAACTCCAACCAATACACAAAAATTTCCAATAAAACTTTCCGTTTTCCAAACACGTCACAGTTACATGCAAGCAATCAATGCAGCAACAATTATACCTCATAATCTTGACTTGTCCAATAAATCTGCACCAAATCATAATTCACAATTCATCATTCTCTTTATCTTGATCTCTTTTCCCTGCAAGCTATTTCCGACCGCTCGGTACCATAACCAACACAAGACTCTCTCACTAGGTTGTCATCCTCAGCCCAGAGGCGTCACTGGTTGCGGATGTCGAGGGGCATGTAGTCAGCACACCGCTCTCCCGGATGTATGTCAGTTTACGAGATCGGAGCTCCTCAGTTGATCTCACAAGGGCTGAGTGCACCCCGAGTGCCATCAGCGCTCGGCAGACCGGGTGGTCACCCATCCAAGTGCTAGCCCAGGCCGACAGCGCTTAACTTCATATGAAGAACAGATACCATCTTCATATATAGTTAATGCTAACCGGCCGTTGACCTTCTTCTTCTGTGCTGGATGCACACGCATGGCCAGAACTCTTGCGGGACTCGGTAAGATTGTCTGCCGCGAGTAACGAGTGTAATGGGCAGCGGCACTACGAATGTAGTGTATGGACATCAAGTTGGGAATATGGGTCTCACGCGGAACGTGCAACGGATAAATCCCTGCAGTCGCACTGTCCTCTGTGCCCTCGCTGGCTCAGATGGATAGAGCGTCTGTCATGTAAGCAGGAGATCCCGGGTTCGAGTCGCAGTCGGGGCACACATTTTCAACTGTCCCCGTTGACGTATATCAACGCCTGTGGACAGCTTAGCGCTTAACTTCGGTGATCTAATGGGAACCGGTGTTACCACTGCGGCAAGACACAGTACTACTGGCAACCAAAAATCACAGTTCTTGTACTCAGAAGCTCAGTGGTGTAATATATCGACTATCGAAAACTACTGTTTATAAATGTGTTTAGAGTAAAAATATGAAATGAGACACATCCAGTGAAAATGTAAAGCTCACAGCCGGCCGGAGTGGCCGAGCGGTTCTAGGCGCTACAGTCTGGAACCGCGCGACCGCTACGGTCGCAGGTTCGAATCCTGCCTCGGACATGGATGTGTGTGGTGTACTTAGGTTAGCTAGGTTTAAGTAGTTCTACGTTCTAGGGGACTGGTGACCATTGCAGTTAAGTCCCATAGCGCTCCGAGCCATTTTTTTATAAAGCTCACATCATTTCCTTGAGTACCAGAACTGAACTAGACACCTTGCACAGTTTAAGTATCATGTGACGAGTCTCGTGTAACGAAGAGAACGAGCGGATGTTTAAAAAAATTCGAGTTCGGGAAGTTGAGGAGCCTTAAAGTTGCCGCCCACTAGTTTGCATAGAAATGGTCGCGGTGGCCGATGAGTCGGCGAGGCTCAGGTCTGCTTTCTCGAGCAGTCACTCATATCTGCGAGGAGGAAAGCACGCTGGGCATCCCGCGGCTTTTTTGCGCTGCAGTCCCGGGGCGGCTCGGAGGCAGGAACCGCCTGCCCGGTTTTTCGTCTCCGCCGCAGCCTCCCCGCGGTTTTGCGCCGTCCGTGGGGTGGCCGCGCCACCGGTGAAAGCAGTTATATCAGAGCTCGGCTTCTCCTCTTTTTTTAATTCCGCGATCGCCTTGGTTTCTCCGCAGCTGGAACGTGCGGTTTCTGGTACAGCCGTAGCTGCAAACGTGCTTCGTACCACTCTAAACTTAAAAAAGAAAAAGAAAAGAAAGTCACTGCAGTGGAAGCTGGGCTTTGCGTAATCTCACCAAGATTGTCTCACGCGAGACAAACCGACCGCTCTGCAGGCATTTGGCACACAGTCCGGCAGGAACCTGTGACACGCCGATTCTCACCTCAAGCGGAACCAGGAATGAGGCTTGCGGTGTCGCAGGAAAATGTCTTATTGTCCCAGTCTTCTCTCTTTCTACGAAAGAGTCTGCTTCCGCAAATACGCCACTGAAAACTTGGTTCTCTGTACGCTACGCTACGAACGGCTTATACGAGGGGACTTCTAAAAGTAACGTATGTCTTCCCACGCCAAGACTCTCGCTCAATAGAAGCGACGCCTTGTGAGAAGATAGTACACGTTCTGGGTTTGTTGGAGAAACACTGCTGCAGCCATACGGCTAACAGGTGCATCACAGTATGCTACTGAAATGGCGCTGCAACTGGAACGTACCCCAAATCTAACAGTACGATTCTTGTGGGCAAAATGTCAAAATTTCACATATATTTGCCGTGAAATTCTGGTGATTTATGACCCAAATGCAATGTCTCGTCGAGCCATAGACAAATGATGTCAATCTGAGCAGCGCCGCACGGTAGAGATCAGAAATGAGCTTCTTATACTCGCTTTAAACTCGTCAGCGAGTCCTGTACTCGTCAGCGATTCCTGCACCGTCATCTCCGAACTCGCCGTGTCCGTATGCCCGTAGACGACTCCTCAGTGCCCGCCGCGGCCCACTCGTCACTTGAGTCTATTGTCGAGTACATGTAGAGTCTACTCACTCAGAAAGGAGGGCGAGTAGACAAGTTCCCCACACATAGCCCCGGACTTGCGGCATTCCTGCTATATACGCTATCGTTTTGAAAGAAATTTCCACCATTAAACTGCAAATTACTATTAATTTATTTCACATAATCATGATTTCTGCCTTATAGTCATTCGTAAGTGGAAGTTGAAAAGATGCGAAATATCCGCCCCGCCAAAATGACAGGAGCAAGTTATACAGGGCGTAAATTTTAAGCTGACAAACCAGAATAACTCGAAAAATAAGCTTCACACCAAAAAATGTGTAAAATCCAAAGTTGATTATTTTCGAAGGAGACATCTGATAGCGCTAAAATTAGCCTGCCACCCCAGCCCCCTGGGGGTGGGGCGGGAGGCAACTTTATAATTTTAAATGGGAACCTCCAATTTTTATTGCAGAGTCAGGTCCTACATGAAAAACTACGTACATTTTGTCTTAAACATTTGTTTCGATTCTTGGTAGATGGCGCTGTAACTCAAGAAAATCCATGTTCTCATTTTTGCGTGGAAAACGGTTGCGGATAAATAAAGAATACTTATTTGCTTCGAAAATTTTGGTTCGTTAAAACTAAAAATCTCCTTCTCTCCCCATAGGGTGGTGTGTCAGGGAGAGGGATTAAGAGTTTTACAAATGTTGACCCAAATATTTGGGTTTGTCTTTTCCTCAGTTGGTTCAAAAAAATGGCTCTGAGCACTATGGGACTTAACTTCTGAGGTCATCAGTCCCCTGGAACTTAGAACTACTTAAACCTGCCTAACCTAACGACATCACACACATCTATGCCCGAAGCATGATTCGAACCTGCGACCGTAGCGGCCGCTCGGTTCCAGACTGTAGCGCCTAGAACCGCTCGGCCTCAGTTAGTCTTTTACTTTGTTTACTCTGTGAGTTAATGAGTTCACTCATTAGTAAGTAGGATGTTTGGTTAGTTAGTTAGCTAGTCAGATGATTTGTTTGATAATTAAAAGTTGTGTGGCCTCATGACCACGAAACAAACAAAACTTATCCGAATCTACAGAAAAATTAATATTTGGGCCAACATTTGTAAAAGTCTAATTCCTCTCTCTCAAACCCACCCTACGGGGAGAGAGGGAGAGTTTTAGTTATAACGAATCAAAATTTACGAAGTAAATAAGTAGCTTTTATTTTTCCGTAACCATTTTCAACGCAAAAATGAGAACGTGGATTTTCTTGAATTACAGCGCCTTCTACCAAGAATCATAACGAATGTTTCAGACTAAATGTACGTAGTTCATCATGTAGGATCTGATTCTGCAATAAATTTTGGGGGTTCCCATTTGAAATTTTAAAGTTGGCTCCCGGCCCACCCCCAGTGGGCTGGGGTGGCGGGCTAATTTTAGCACCAACAGATGTCCCCCTCGAAAATAATTGTTGTGGTTGGCAGGAGAGCCAACACCGTGTTACTAGAGGAGGCCGAAATGTACGCGTTTTAGCTCACGCAGGCTGGCGTGAGGTCTGGAACAGGACAAGGAAATTAGAATTTAGAAAAACGGACGTAGCTGCTGGAATACTTAACTTTAATCCATTAATGATGAACGTCGGTTTTGACGGTACATGATTCACAATATCAATAGTAACTGATAATGGCGCCTTGCTAGGTCGTAGCAAATGACGTAGCTGAAGGCTATGCTAAACTATCGTCTCTGCAAATGAGAGCGTATGTAGACAGTGAACCATCGCTAGCAAAGTCGGCTGTACAACTGGGGCGAGTGCTAGGGAGTCTCTCTAGACTAGACCTGCCGTGTGGCGGCGCTCGGTCTGCAATCACTGATAGTGGCGACACGCGGGTCCGACGTATACTAACGGACCGCGGCCGATTTAAAGGCTACCACCTAGCAAGTGTGGTGTCTGGCGGTGACACCACAATAATAAACTTTGGATTCTACTCATGTTTCTCGTGTGAAGCTTATTTTTCGAGTTATTCTGGTTTGTCAACTTAAAATTTACACCGTGTATATCAATTCAGCGAATGATCGGATAGCAGTGAATGTTGTTCTGCTTTTTCGATGATTGGTGTATATTTATTCGCATATTTAATGTCTATTTAGAGAATACCTAACAATTACGTTAATATTTACACATTTTATAGCCGTTAGCGAGTCTGTAACTACAGTACCAGAAAACATGACATGAGGATGACGTACAATCTCTAAATGGTGATTAATTTTTGAAATAATTCATAGAAATGAATCATACGCTACACACGTCACTGTTAGCCCATAAACGCAAGTTGCCAGGACCAAATGAGTACAGAAACAGCTCGCTTTTTTGTCGCCGGGCTATTACAGCGACGTTGCTTCGTGTGCATTTTACGTTTGACGCAGTGCATATGTTTTCTGACGTTGGAGCTGGAATAAAGAAGAATACAAGCATTTTGTTTTCTGTGGACGAATTTGTTTTTTTTTTTTTTTTCGTCTGAAGCGTGGACTATAGTGTGAAACTTATTCCAGATATCACTCATCCTGTAATGGAACACATTTCTTTCCATTGTGTACTTCGCATCAATTAATTTTCGTCTAATTTCCTGCACTGTCTTACAAACCACAGCTTCCTTGAAGGCAACCTGACGACGACAGTCATGTCACCTTGTCAGTGCTATTTTACAGCAGCAAGATCGTGTACTCATCTTCCCTACTAACAGTAAAATATGGCTAGCCTTACACTCCTGCTTGCTTCAGTAACAGAGAACGAGTCGACGAATGTGAAGCGACTGCCGCGCCACAGATCCCAGACTCGTCTACTCGCGGAACTACAGCAGTAATGAATGAAGCCTGTTTGCACTGATGTAACAGCAGCGCCTTGAATTGTGAAGTATGCAACCCGAACATTATATTCGTACTCGATCAGCTCATGATCTCTACCGCACAACCTTCGGGAACGAAGGCCAGCGACATCGGCCACAGACGACAATATCCACGAAATCAAGGATCAGATCCGCAGCAACCACAGATTTTCCGACGATGAGCACTTGCACAGAGCGGTTCTAGAATGGCTCCGCGACCAAGAAGAGAATGTTTATCGTCGAGGAACTGAATGAAAGAGTAATAGAAGGTTCTGAGCGTTGTTTACGGAGAGTATGTATCTACCTTGAAAAATCGTGTCACTTTGAAGTGTAGAGTAGCAATCAATAAAAGATTCTTGGTCTGCCATAATACCATAGAGCTTAATTTATGACGTCTCTTCGTATCTCAGAATTCTACAGCGCTAGTGATTACAATTGCAACTCGAGGAAGGATAGTAAATAACAAAATTTTACTTATTGTTTGAATTATTATAGTAGGAAGAACATATTTTAGAATTTTGGTGATTTTGGTATACATAAGGCGCAAAATTTACTGTACGCAGCCGCCGCCTCTGGCTCTGATCTAGCTGGATATCGAGTCGAACTGACCTAACATGACAGATACGTCATTGCTTGCTGCTTAATTAGTTCAGTCATTTGGTAGCTTTACCTGGAAAGTTTCCAGGAGTTTTAAAAATTGGTATTTTTATAAACGTCGACGTGATCTTATCGAAGTTTTACTTTGCCGCCTCATATCTTTCCCCTCGAGCCGCCTTATTCGCAAAGTGGTACCCAACACGTTTTATAGTATCCTCCGTAGGCCTTATTCCTATGTCATACACTACTGCAAACTTTAGCACATTCTCTTTCGCCTCCCTATCCTTGATGGACCCAGTTTTGCGAGCTCATAGTCTTCAGTCCCGAGTGAAACGCCACAATTAGAAAATATTTCACGTTGTGCGTGATAGGATTATCAGCCTCGTTGCAATCCTCGTTTTCCTCGACTTCGTCACACGTCTGCAATGCGAACAGTCTCCGTTTCTTCCGCTTCATCGCAGTCTTGTAGTGCAACTTGCGTATTACCACAGATATCACTGCTGTTTGCGCAAATAACGAGCTTTTTAATTCAGCCTTTCTGCGTTCGTAGATTCCCTGATGTCCCTTTCTGCATTTGCAAGTAATAAGTTTTCAGAAGGTTACCGGATCTGGGGGTTCGAGCATGATAACAGACATTAATCCATTTTTGCTTTGATTCCATCCCCACTGCTCGAAGTTTTGTTCAACTCCATGCCATTGCTGAACCCGGTGATAGGTTCGGAACGAATTTGGTCGTGCTGCTGCTTCTGTGTGTGGCAGTGATGCAATATTAAATTTATTTTTATATGCTGAGGAAATTGGAAATGTGTGGTAAGTTCTTATGGGACAAGAGTGCTGAGGTCATCGGTCCCTAGACTCACCCACTGCTTAATCTAACTTTAACTTACTCTAAGAGCTACACACACACCCATGCCCGAGGGAGGACTCGAACCTCTGCGGGGGGAGCCGTGCGAACCGTGGCAAGGCGCTTCAGACCGCGTGGCTACCACACGCGGCTATATGTTGAGTTTGTGAAATACGTGTTTCTATAGTTGCATTGCAGTATCGATCTCGTTTGCAAATGGAACTATTTTTTAGTTTTTCCAGTCGGTGGTGCTCGGCACCATTTTTTGTTATAATACTGTACATCGACTGCGAACACGCTCAACAGTGACTCTACCACAATCATCATTACGAAATCCAGCACATTCTGAAATGCTGTTTTTCATCCATAATTTACACACGCTGTACAGAGTATTACGATCGCTACAAAATCTGCTGTTAGCTCAGTTGTGGAAGGGAACTGAAACCGCTTAAGAAAATAAAATTTTTGTGCAACTGGCCGCTCTTTATTTCAATGAGTACAAATACGATTGTTGAAGATGGATAAATACTAAACGTTAAGCCAGACGCAAAGAACCATCTATTTCTACAAGGAACAGCAAACTGAAAGCTCTCAAGATCTGCAGCAACTTTAATTTCAACAAAGAGTGTACCGCCAATAAGCTTTCTGAAGAAAGGCACTAGGTGGCTGAAGCCGGTTAACGATTAATTTCCCATTATTATATTTAGACAGACACCGTGAACCACTATCGATCTCAGTTCCTCCAAGAGTATGCACTTCTTGTCCTTTCTTTGAACACTTCACTTAAAAAATGTCTCCAAACATTTTTTCTTCGCTCCTGTCACGTCACTTCCTTCCAATGGATTTTCACAGATAAAGTAATTCACTTCCTTAGTAATCATGCCTCTAAAAATGCGAACGACACTGCAGAACGATAGACACCTACTGATGATTCAGGCAGAATATTTGAATTCTGTCAGCAGGTTTTCCGTGCAATGGGACGCCCCAATCCCTAGTCGGCGCGCCCGTTTACGCCTGTGGCAAGGAAAAGGTTACCAAGTAAATATTTAATATTATGGGAAATATTCTCTATGTTAATTTTTTACATAAGTATTTTCGTCGTAGAGCTGGAAAGGAGGTATTGCCAAAAAACTGTTTTTGGCGGTAATTTGTCAATGTGGCGGTAGGAGCAGAGGGAGAGCTGGAGGTTAGGAAGTGGTGAAGTGAAAATCCGAAAAGAGCACGTCGAAATCTACAACAATACTAATTTTCAAACTCCCACGAAAGTTTCCCCCCTTTTGAGCACCAAATGACTGTACTAAATCTGTCCACAGTTACGAGACTTGTCTGAAAAGGTGATGTGGTGCCATTCCAGCGTCCATTTTTGTCAATGGGCGCACACCATCAGCGCGCCTTCTCAACTACCGCGCAAGATAAGACGCGATAGTGGTCGCCGTGCAGAAAGATCATTGTGCTCCAGATGTCTATTTTTTTTTTTTTTTTAATTCCGATTTTGGCCGTCTAGGGACCGCGTTAAACAACTATTTTTCAATGTACATTTCTCCTATTGCGCTCCTCCTCTTTTCTCTTCTGCCAATATGTCTTCATCCTCTCTCTGTGCTGCTCCCTTCGGTCTTCTGTCCAACCTGTTCCTCCAGTTCTTCTCTTCTTCACTTCAAATCCTTCAAAATGTTGAATTTTGTCTCTCATTAAGTCTCTGTTGGTTATATCATCTTCTCCTATACCCATCTCCTCTAAGTCTGCTTTGACTTCTTTGAACCCGGTAATTTGGGTTCTGGGGTTCTTGTCAAAAAACATGAATATTTTCTTTGTCAGCCTTTCATCATTCATTCTTTTCAAATGGGCGTAAAAGCTTACTCTTCTCTTCCTCATAGTATCTCGCACTTTCTCAATTTTGTCATACACTTCTCTATTACTTCTAAGCTTCCAAGTCCCATTCTCAAACCTCGGCCCAAGTACTCTTCTAATGATTTTTCGCTCCTTTTTTGCTATAGCTTCCATTTCCTTGTTAGTGTTCATTGCTAAACATTCAGATGCATACAGACACTCTGGCTTAATCACAGTGTTGTAGTGCCTTATTTTTGCGTTAATTGATACTGACTTCTTGTTGTACACATTCTTTGTTAGTTGCAATGCCATTTCCATTTTTCTTGTTCTTGTTTTATTTCCTTCTTTATCTGAAGCATTGGGCTGGATGATTTCCCCTAAATATTTGAAATTAGGAACCTTCTTTATCTGGCCATACTTTGTAATCATATTGTTCGGTGCCTCTTTTACATTGGTTAGGTACTCTGTCTTTTCAAAGGAGATTTTCAGTCCTGCTTTTTCTGCTGTTTCATTCAGAATATTCCAGATGTCTATAATTTCTATAATGATACTTTGTTTTCTCTTCTTATCTACTGTCAGTCTGAAGACGACTATTGGGTGCTCGAAAATGGTTACGCCATTTGCCATTTTGAAATGATCATGTGGTACTACCGTAAGAAAAAAAATTAATGCAACAACGTTTTTATCACTGTTGACGGATGGATAATGGTATTCGACCTCGGAGGACCCGAACCTACAGTAGAGCGAGTACTTCCTTCCAGTTTTCAGGGCTACGTGTAGATTTGCTAGTCGGTCTCTCCACGTGTGATCGTCGACAGGCTAATTGACCGCCAACGGACGAAAAACTCGTTTCGAAAACGTGCGAATTTTGTTAGTTAGCTGCACAGATGAAATGCTTATATTTTTGGTTGTTAGCATAGGTGCTATTGTCCAGTAAAGTTACAATACCTGGTAGGTGGCATCCAACAAATATCAAGTTGATACGTAGATATAAAAAATGTTTATTTCAGTATATCAGTGCGACCAGCGAAAGTACGTGGGAATAAAGTGATTTACAATTTGTTAAAGAGACAACAATATGTAGTATGTTTCTTATTCGAAAATACAAACTGTACAAGGCTATTATGAATTATTGAAACGTCTCACAAATCCACTGTAGCTACAGAAACCGACATATTGTCGAAAACCTCATACGGAAAAGCTCAAAAAGTTTTGTATTGGTGCAATGGCACTTCACGTTTCTGCCACGAGAGCGCAGTAGTGAGCAGTTAGGAAATATGGCGACAGATGCTGGCATGTGTGAGAAAGTGAATGTTGTGCTTGGAGGGCATTTACATCAGTCTCCCATAAAAGTGCAACAACACTTCGGAACGACATTCAGCAAAGATTTAGGAACAGTCAATTCCATTCGGCGATGGTATGCGCAGCTTAAATCTTCAGGATGCCTGCATAAGGTAAATCAATGGATCGTCCTTCATTAAGTGAAAACACGGTTGACTGTGTGCGGGCGAATTTCGTACGTAGCCCACAGTTCTGGTCGAAGATAGCAAGCAGAGAACTGAATAAAGCTCAATTTACTGTTTGGAATATCTTACGTAAACTACCGAAACTGAAGCCTTACCGCTTACAATTGCTGCCAGAGCCGGCCTCTGTGGCTGATCGGTTCTAGCGGCTTCAGTCTGGAACCGCGCTGCTGCTACGGTCGCAAGTTCGAATCCTGCCTCGGGCATGGATGTGTGTGATCTCCTTAGGTTGGTTAGGTTTAAGTAGATCTAAGTCTAGTGGACTGATGACCTCAGATGTTAAGCCCCATAGTGCTAGAGCCATTTGAACCATTTGAATTGCTGCCAGCCCTGATTCCCGATGACAGAGTCAGACGCTTTGAATTTTCAGCACAGTTGCAACAGCTTATAGAAGAGGATGAATTTTGTGAGAAACTCATCTTCAGTGATGAAGCAACATTTTTTTGTAAATGGCACAGTAAACAGGCAAAATGTGCGAATCTGTGCGGCTGATCCCGGCGGAGGTTCGAGTCCTCCCTCGGGCATGGATGTGTGTGTTTGTCCTTACGATAATTTAAGTTCAGTAGTATGTAAGCTTAGGGACTGATGACCTTAGCAGTTAAGCCCCATAAGATTTCACACACATTTGAAAATTTTTTTTGTGCGAATCTGGGGGACAGATACGCTACCAGCTTTCGTGTAGCACATTCGGGACTCACCAACAGTTAATGTGATCTGCACAGTCTCGCCAATTAAAGTTTATGGTCCCTTGTCCTTCTGCAATAAGACCGTTGCAGAACATCTGTATCTGGACATGCCGCAAAACTGGCTCATGCCACAACTGAAGACCGACAGTGTGGATTTCATCTATAAACAGGATGGAGCTCCAGCCACCCATCATGATGTTCACGAATTCTTCAACAGCAAATTGAGAATAAGCTGACAAGTAGGCACCTACGGTTCATGAGGGTCTCGACATATTACTACCGTATCATTGGTACGGACCAGTGCACTTCAATACACGTGTTTGCTGCTACAAATTATACCTACAATCCTGCTACTTAAAACAAATTAAAATCGTAACAATAACTGCAACAATGACTTCATAAAAACATGACCAAACGTTGCGCACCCATTGTACATCCCTCGCACGATGAATATGTTAGACCAGAGACAATTTCGGAAATAATGTGTTTCAGGTGTCGGATAACAGCGAATCAGTCGTGATATGATACGCTGATGTGGTGAATCTTGCTGATCCTACACTCGACTCGGATGCCGACGGACGATACAAGTTCTAAATAGACCCTAAGCACGTGGCAGGGCGAAGTAATCCATTCGTCGTTTCAAATAATTTCTCTACCACACTGTAGCTCTCATAATCTCATTACTCGTTGCTTAACGTCCACTACATGTACACCAATGAAAATCTCTGGTACATAATCGAGAATGTAACGTGTTTAATAAGCTCACCGAAGAAAATTACTCAGTTCTAGAGAAGTCATTGAAAACATAATTTAATATAGTGAAATTCCGGCCCTGGGCGCAATAACCGCCTGGAGTCGATTAGAGACTGAGTCCACGAGATTGTGCAGATGCGTTGAATCAAGGTTATGCCTCTCGCTGCGGATTTGATCGCACAGTTCCACCAAGTTTGTAGGATGATGACGACGGCGTTTCACCAGTTGTTCCAACATATTCCACATATTGTCTATGAGGTTCAATTCAGGTGATTTTGGAAGCCAATCGAGATGTAATAAGCTGGGGGAGTAATAAGGAAACCAGTCGCGTATTCATCCAGTCAGCTGTTGTCGTCTTATGAACCTGTGTGAGCGATGGCCTTTTGCGAGGTGACAGACTCCACATGTTCGTTGGACGGAGCTCCGAAATGTTGGAATGGATCTTCCAACATTGCCTGTAGCAATCCCTGTTGGGTTTGGAAGCAGTTTCGATTCACAAGCCGTGAGAAACGTCTCTGGTCCCACTGAGGCAGGATCTTTTACCGACCACAATTCAGACGTGGTGTTTCGTCGCCGCGTGTGTTACACCGCCTTCTAGGCGCTTCGGTCCGGAACCGCGCGACTGCTACGGTCGCAGGTTCGAATCCTGCCTCGGGCATGGATGTATGTGATGTACTTAGGTTGGTTAGGTTTAAGTAATTCTACGTTCTAGGGGACTGATGACCTCAGCAGTTAAGTCCCATAGTGCTCAGAGCCATTTGAACCATTGTTTTGTTACACCGCTGCTTGTAGACACGGTCAAGTGTCCGCCGCGAAGTACTACAAAATTCAGCAATTTCGCACACCTTGCCGTAGGCATGACCAAACAGAATTGCTCCTATTTTGCCACTATCACGTCCGTATATTTACGTACAATGTCCGCTTGGAACATAACTGCCTCACTGATCGCCATTGGATTATGCTCATATAGATGCAGTGTGCGGGCGGTTGAGCACGTGACTCGATCGCCGCGCCATCTGTAAAGGCTTCACGATTAATCCGTGCGCACGCACTGGGGTGGCCAATTTAATGAATTTTAATTTAATGAAAGCTAAAAGGCTAAATTTATTAAAAGAAAAAAATGTGTGTTTTCCACGTGCCTTTCACAAATGTGAGAAGGAACTAACATAAATATGTGTCGTCATGTAGCAATGTGTTCCAGTTGCCCCTGAAAGCGAAGAGGCAACATTCGATCTGGGAGTCAGTCCTACACAACGGCCAGCGTGCGATAGGAGTGCTATGCTTGCACAGGGAAGGCGATAAATGGGCAGGTGGATCACAGACCGCCTGGCCAGCACCGGCAAACTCCGCGTGACGTGACTCCCGGTTTCACGGTCGTGCCTGCAGGCAGATAAATACGGCGCCGTATCGCCGTGCACCGCTGCCGGTTTCTGTCGGTCAGCCGCCGAGTCCGCACTTTCCTACTTCGATAACTGCAATACGGTCGAGATCCTACGTCTCTCTCTGGAGGAACTGTCAGATTTCTGGTGAACAGTTGCTCTAATTATCTTAGACTGTCACTAAATTTTGTATAAGGCAAGGTGACCGCCCGCTGGGTTGCACGACTGCTCACAGCCGTTCAGTCGAGACAGTAGAGGGTACGTCGCAGCTGTGTCTGGGCTATCGAGATGACATATGATTACAGGAGATGAGTATTGGCTACATCACTATGACAAAGGAGATGATCGAGGATTGGAAACATGTGCAGTCACGAATGCTGAAGGAGTTGGAGACCCAACCATCGTCTGGCAATGTAATGCTGGATGTTTTTTGCGACTGCCACCGTGTGATGTTAACAGATAATATTTGTAGAAGCAAAACGTCACAGGTGTATCTAGTAGGTGGGGGTAAAAGCACTCATTTTTGGCTTTCCTAAATACATTGAAGAGCCAAAGAAACTGATATAGGCATGCGTATTCAAATACAGAGATATGTAAACAGGCAGAATACGGCGCTGCGGTCGCCAATTCCTATACAGGGTGTTACAAAAAGGTACGGCCAAACTTTCAGGAAACATTCCTCACACACAAACAAAGAAAATATGTTATGTGGACATGTGTCCGGAAACGCTTACTTTCCATGTTAGAGCTCATTTTATTACTTCCCTTCAAATCACATTAATCATGGAATGGAAACACACAGCAACAGAACGTACCAGCGTGACTTCAAACACTTTGTTACAGGAAATGTTCAAAATGTCCTCCGTTAGCGAGGATACATGCATCCACCCTCCGTCGCATAGAATCCCTGATGCGCTGATGCAGGCCTGGAAAACGGCGTATTGTATCACAGCCGTCCACAATACGAGCACGAAGAGTCTCTACATTTGGTACCGGGGTTGCGTAGACAAGAGCTTTCAAATGCCCCCATAAATGAAAGTCGAGAGAGTTGAGGTCAGGAGAGCGTGGAGGCCGTGCAATTGGTCCGCCTCTACCAATACATCGGTCACCGAATCTGTTGTTGAGAACCGTACGAACACTTCGACTGAAATGTGCAGGAGCTCCATCGTGCATGAACCACATGTTGTGTCGAACTTGTAAAGGCGCATGTTCTGGCAGCACAGGTAGAGTATCCCGTATGAAATCATGATAACGTGCTCCATTGAGCGTAGGTGGAAGAACATGGGGACCAATCAAGACATCACCAACAATGCCTGTCCAAACGTTCACAGAAACTCTGTGTTGATGACGTGGTTGCACAATTGCGTGCGGATTCTCTTCAGCCCACACATGTTGATTGTGAAAATTTACAATTTGATCACGTTGGAAAGAGAACATTTGCACTGAAATGAGGATTGACACCTTGTTGGATGAACCATCTGCAGAAGTGTACCCCTGGAAGCCAATCAGCTGCTGATAGTGCGTACACACGCTGTACATGGTACGGAAACAACTGGTTCTCCCGTAGCACTCTCCATACAGTGACGTGGTCAACGTTACCTTGTACAGCAGCAACTTCTCTGACGCTGACATTAGGGTTATCGTCAATTGCACGAAGAATTACCTCGTCCATTGCAGGTGTCCTCGTCGTTCTAGGTCTTCCTCAGTCGCGAGTCATAGGCTGGAATGTTCCGTGCTCCCTAAGACGCCGATCATTTGCTTCGAACGTCTTCCTGTCGGGACACCTTCGTTCTGGAAATTTGTCTCGATACAAACGTACCGCGCCACGGCTATTGCCCAGTGCTAAACCATCAAATGGGCATCTGCCAACTCTGCATTTGTAAACATTGTAGTGACCGCAAAACCACGTTCGTGATGAACACTAACCTGTTGATGCTACGTACTGATGTGCTTGATGCTAGTACTGTAGAGCAATGAGTCACATGTCAACACAAGCACCGAAGTCAACATTACCTTCCTTCAATTGGGCCAACTGGCGGTGAATCGAGGAAGTACAGCACATACTGAGGAACTAAAATGAGCTCTAACATGGAAATTAAGCTTTTCCGGACACATGTCTTTTCTTTATTTGTGTGTGAGGAATGTTTCCTGAAAGTTTGGCCGTACCTTTTTGTAACACCCTGTATAAGATAAGTGTCTGGAGAAGTTGTTAGATCGCTTACTGCTGCTACAATGGCAGGTTATCAAGATTTAAGTGAGTTTGAACGTATACGATGCTGTGTCATACGTCGACTATGAGCGATGGGACACAGCATCTTGGAGGTAGCGATGAAGTGGGGGTTTTCCAGTACGACCATTTCACAAGTGTATCGTGAATGTCAGGAATCTGGTAAAACATCAAATGTCCAATATCGCTGGGGCTGGAAAAAGATCCTGCAAGAACGGGACCAACGACGACTCAAGAGAATCGTTCAACATGGCAAAAGTGCAACGCTTCTGCAAATTGCTGCAGATTTCAATGGTGGGCCATCAACAAGCGTCAGCGTGCGAACCTTTCAACGAAACTTCATCGATATGGGCTTTCGGAGCCGAAGGTCCGCTCGTGTGCTCTTGATAACTGCACGACACAAAGGTTTATGCCTCGCCTGTGCCCGTCATCACCGACACTGGACTTGATGACAGTAAACATGTTGCCCAGTGGGACGAGTCTCGTTTCAAATCGGATCGAGAGGATGAATGTGTACGGGTATGGAGACAACCTCATAAATCCATGGACCCTGCAATTCAGCAGGGGCTGTTCAAGCAGGCGGAGGATCTGTAATGGTGTGAGGCGTGTGCAGTTGGAGTGATATGGGTTGCATTACACGTCTAGGTATGACTCCGACAGGTGACACATACCTAAGCGTCCTGTCCGATTACTTGCATCCATTCGTGTCCATTGTGCATTCCGACGGACTTGGGCTGTTCCAGCAGGACAATACAACACCCCAGCCTTACAGAATTGCTACAGAGTGGCTTCAGGAACACTCTTCTGAGTTTGAACACTTCCGCTGTCCACCAAACCGCCCACACATGAACATTATTGAGCATATCTGGGATGCGTTGCAACGTGCTGTTCAGAAAAGATCTCCGGTCCGTCCCCCCCCCCCCCCCCCCCCACCGTACTCTTAACAGATTTATGGACAGCCCTGCAGGATTCATTGTGTCAATTTCATCTAGCACTAATTCAGACATTGGTTGAGTCCATGTCACGTCGTGTTGTGGAACTTCTACATGCTCGAGGGTCCAGAGACGATATTAGGCAGGTGTACCAGTTTCTTTGGCTCTTCAGTGTACGTCCAAAAGAAAAAAAAGCGACGCACCACGAAGGAATTATCCGAATGGGACGGAACTCGGTAGATGTGATGTACTTGTGCAGAGGAACAAATTATTATAGTTTTAGATAATCTGGATTATTTATTCAAGAGAAAGAGCTTCACAAATTGAGCAGATCAATAACGTATTGGTTCACCTCTGGTCCTTCTGCAAACAGTTATTTGATTCGGTTCGATTTGGTATTGAGTAACAGAGTTGTTGAATGTCCTCCTGAGGAATATCGAACCAAATTCTGACCAACTGGCACGTTAAATCGTCAAAATCCGTAGCTAGTTGGGGGGTTCTGCCCATAATGCTTCAGACGTTATCTATTTGGGAGAGATCAGGCGATATTGCTCGACAAGTTAGGATTTGCCAAGCATGAATACGAGCAGCAGAAATTAGCGCCGTGTGTGGACGGGCATTATGTTGCTGAAATGTAAACCCTAGGATGGCTTTCCATGACACGCAGCAACTCGGGGGGAGCGCGGGGGGTGGGGGGGGGGGGGAGGGGGGGAGAATATGGTCGGGGCGTACCGCAGTCCTGTAAGGATGCCACAGATGACAATCAAAGGTTCCTGGTATGAAAGGAAATGGCGTCCCAGACCATCGCTTCCGGTTGTCGGGTCGTATGGCGGAAGAAAGTCGGGGTTCGTATCCCACTGGCGTCAAATCCGTCTCCAGATACGTCTTCGCTTATTAAGCAGAACGGGATACTAGGCTTTAAGAGTAAGCTAAAAGGAGTGGTATAGGATTGAGATATATGTAGGAAGAGATGCTAATGTCAAATTCAGTTTATTCCAAAGTAAATATGTGTCAGTATTTGAAAGCTACTTTCCCAAAAAATTATCCAAAAGAGCCATTAAGAAACAAGTAAGCCGTTTGACAACTAAGGAGGATGTAAGAAGTGGTGGGACATTTATGTATAGGCCAGAGTAAGTCAAGATCTGACATTAGGTGCATACTAAAAAAAAAAAAAAAAAAAAGGAAAGTCATTGAGATATCCAGAGATATCGTGTCCTGACAGAAATAAATAATGCAGATAACAAGATTAAAACTATATGGAACATTATCAAATAGGAGACAGGACAACCAGTCAGTGTACAAGATTTCATAACGATTGAAATAAATGACATTGCTATGACTGCTAGTTCACAAGTTACAAGTACTTTTAACAATCGCTTTCTACGCGTGGCAGCAAATGTGGGATTAAATGGCTTAGTAGAAGAAGCAAGAGACTATATTAAAATTTAATTCCACAAACGTTTAAGCAACTAGAAGTAATAGGAACATCCTTCACTGAAAGTCTAGAAACTCTGTGAAACAAAAGCTCTTGTGCGGTTAATGAAACTTCAGACAAATCCGAAAAGTTGTTCCAACTTAGTGAGTAATGTCTTAGGGATATATACAACGCATCACTGGAAAAGGCAATGTCTATAGACAGGCTATAATATGCCATTATTAAACCGCTCTATAAGAAAGGTAAGAAGATAGACTTAAACAATTACTGTCCAATTTCCTTACTGACATCTTTTTCCACAATGTTCGAAAAGGTAATGTACTCAAAACTAGTCGAACATTTAAGTAGAAACAATTTACTTAGTATATTACAGTTTGGATTCCAAAAAAGTTGCTCGATTAGAGTGTTATTTGTACATTCACTCATCAAACAGTACAAGCCTTAAACAGTACTATATCGCCAGTTGGTATTTTGTATCTCAAGTTTTATGGAACTGATGGCTTTTCACACAGCTTGTTGGATTCATACATAACAGAATGCCACATGTTGTGCTGTGTAATTTAGACAATGTTGGAAAGGTAGAAAATTTAAGGGACTTGGGCAAAGAAGAGGAGAGTTCCACAGGCTTCAGTTTTGGGTCAACCCCTATTCCAAATTTTGAAAAAAGAAAAAAACGCTACACTCAATTTTGTTCAACAAATAGAATAATACCAGAAATTTATGCAACATATTAGCGGTAGGCTGAAATGTAAACCTAGGATGGCTTTCCATGACACGTAGCAACTCGTGGAGAGAGGGGGGGGGGGGGTGGGGGTGGGAGAATATGGTCGGCGTACCGCAGTTTTTAGCTGAGATCGCGAAAGAGCTTCCTGAGAACATCCGAGAAGCTCACCATTTCACCAGAGAAGGCAAGGCTGGAGTTATGGAAGAAGTCGACGCCTCACTTGCAGACGCCAGAAGCTGAAGAACTACCACCTGGGCACAACGAGAGCTGGCTGGAGTGGAAATCTTTAAACAGATTACGATCAGGAGTTGGACGATCCAGAGACAGCCTGAAGAGATGGGGCTTCATAACGGAAGATACGTCCTGTGATTGTGGACAAGGACACACCACAAGCCACATGCTCCAGTGCCTTTTGTGCCCTACATCCTGCACGAAGATTGATCTCGTGCAAGCCACTCCAGGCGCCTTGGAGGTTGCAAAGTACTGGGCACATGTAATATAAATACAATCTGTGTGTATATATTTATTGATGTGTATGGCAACTGTAAATTTGTATGCTTCTGATTCGAGAATAAATAAAGTAGGCAGTAAGTAGGGTAGGACACTAGAAATTTTTGGAGGCACATATTGATGAAAACCTGAACTGGAAGGAGCATACTACTGAGCTTCTCAAACAATTGAGTTGAGCTACATTTGCTCTTCTTATAATTGCTAATCATGGAAACAAACGCATCAATTTCTCGAGATATTTTGCGTATTTACACTCAGTAATATCGTATAGAATAATTTTCTGTGGCAACTCATCAGTTACAAGGGAAACTCGCCATCGCACCCTCCTCAGATGTAGTAGTAAGGTGGCTCATTGGGTAGCCCGTCAAAAACTGAACGTAGATCAAGCATGAAAATAGGAAGAAGGTGTACTGAACTGTGAAAAAAAAAGGGAAATAGAAACAGTGAACGGTCCAAGCTCATGATATGTAACACTGAGTGTCGTGGTCAAGTGGTCAAGATGTTGAGCAGTGAAAGGTGAGATCCAGGTTCAAATCTCCCTCATGCCCCACTTTTTTATCATCTACTTCACAAAATTTTGAACTTTCCGTTGAGTCATTGACGTGACTGTTCACTATATTCAAATTTGTGCCTGTATCGTGACCTCCTATTTGCTCTGCTCATGTACCATATGGTATGACTCTTACGTTCCTTTTTGGGAGTTTTGATTCGAATTCCTTTGTAGTACCATAGTTCACATACGTTTGTTTGTTTTTCATTTCTGTGGGAGATCTATGCGTCATCTCGGCTGTGCTCACTGTACTCCACATTTACTTGCGACTGTAATTTATTCCTGCCAAATGACATATTCTATAACCAGTGTTTAGTATGACAGTAGCCAGAGCTGCAGAAGGGGAACAGACACGTCGGTGACCGGACGGACAGTTCGTAATTTTGTGGAAACAAAATGGAGGACGAGAGAGATTTGAACACGAATCTCCCACTTCGCAGGCCAACACAGTGCCCACACAACCACGACGCCGCGCTTCTTCCAATACGCTCTATGTTGCACATCTTGAGGTCGGACAGTTCACTGTTTCTATTTGCTTCCTTTTTTCGGAGTTCAGTAAACCTTCTTTCTGTTTTCATGTTTGATATGTGTTCAGTTTTTGACGTGCTATTTACTGGACTAAATCTGAGGGGGATTGGGGGGATGCGATGGGGAGTTTCCCTTGTTAGAAAGGAAGTAGTGATTGCAAAAAAGCGAGCAGTAAGAATAAAGTGAGATGTTCACAGGCCCCATGTAGGTACCTCTTCAACGAGCTAGGAATTTTAACTACGTCGTCACAGTACATGTTTTTTTCGCTGATGGAAGTGATTATAAATAATCCGTCATAATGTGAGAAGAACTGTGATGTACATACCTACAACACTAGAGGGAAAAATGACCTTTGTAACCCATTGTTGAAGCTGTCAGTGGCTCAGAGAGGAGTTCAATATGCAGTAATAAATATTTTTGATCATTTGCCCGGTAACATAAAATGCCAGACAGATACCGAAGCACTTTTTAAATCGAATTTGAAATTATTTCTACTAGACAACTTCTATTCCACTGACGAATATCTACTTAAAAACTGGTAGCCGGCGAAGAAAGAAAGGGGAAAAAAATGAAAATTTGTGGTAAGTTCTATGGGACCAAACTGCTGAGGTCATCGGTACCTAACCTTACGCAGCACTTAATCTAACTTAAAATAACTTATGCTAACGAAAACACACACACTCTTCCTTCGTGCCCGGGGGAAGACTCAAACCTCCAACGGGGAGAGCGCGCGAACCGTGGCAAGGCGCCCCAGACAGCACGGCAACCCAGCGCGGCAGGAAAAGAAAAATGTTTGAAAAGTTTGTAAGTGTATTGCTAACTAACCAACAAGAGAGAGAGAGTGAGATGAGTTTTTTCAACACGAAATGGTAAGAAGTGCATTACAGGTTAGCCACGTAAAGCAAAACTCAAGGGAAGGACACCAACAGCTTTTAAAAATTCGTTTTACTGGTCAGCACTCGGAATGTCAGTATCACCGACAAAGTAAAGAATGAAAAATGCGGGTCTTCCTTTTTCAGAATCCGTCGGTAAAAAATCAATACACCACCCGGTGCCTATTCCGTCAGACTTCTCATTTACTGGCCTCCATCGTCACCAGGATTCAGCTCTGAGCAGAGACGTAGAAAGATTTCAGGACGACATCAACATAGCAGCAGCCGCCCGCTGTTGATGCGCCGCCGATGACTGATTCTGTAACTGCTTCAGCCTGCAACTACAGATGCATATGGTGATATCCAGTCCGCAGCTCGTGGTCGTGCGTAAGCGTTCCCACTTCCCACGCCAGGGTTCCCGGCTTCGATTCCCGGCGGGGTCAGGGATTTTCTCTGCCTCGTGATGACTGGGTGTTGTGTGATGTCCTTAGGTTAGTTAGGTTTAAATAGTTCTAAGTTCTAGGGGACTGATGACCACAGATGTTAAGTCCCATAGTGCTCAGAGCCATTTGAACCATTTTGTGATATCCAGCTGTGACAACAAGTTGATCCGTAGGGACAGTAAAGTCAATTTTTATATGCTTACAGCTCTGGTCATGGATGTAGCACATTCACTTCCTTAGTGCTATCTGTATTTTATGCCAACATCACAACAATCATGGTACAACTTTGGAAATATGATTGATCCATTCTGAGGCGTGATTATTACAATCTTACCCCAGATCCTTCAGCCAGATGTGGCACATTTCGACTACTCAACGCACAAGTTACTAATACCACGCAGATAATTATCGATTTCTCTCACTGGAAAATACACTGATGGAAAAAACTGCAACATCAAAAAATAATTACTGTAGAGTAACGAAATTTCGTGTATACATTTGTCCGGGTAACATATTTAAGTGACTGGCATTGCAACATCACAGGTTAAAGTAAGCGCGAGTCAAGTCATTGCAAATGTGAAGTTCTGGTACATTAATAACTGATATAACAGTAAAAATGTTGAATGCAAGCATACAAACATGCATGCATTGTGTTGTCGGATGTCAGTTTATGGGATGGAGTTCCATGCCTGTTGCAATTCGACGGTCAACAAACGGACGATTATTGTTATTTGTGGATGACGCTGAAGTTGCGTCCTATGATGCCCCATCTGTGTTCGACTGGAGGCAGATCTGGTGATCTAGCAGGCTAAAGCAACATGTCGACACTCTGTAGTGTATGTTGGCTTACAACAGCGGTATGTGGGCGAGCGTTATCTTGCTCGAACACCTTACCCTGAAATTCTGTTCATGAATGGGAGCACAACAGGTCGAATCATCAAATTCACGTGCTCCTGCTGTCGTACGAAAAATCGTACCCCAGATCAGAAATCCAGTTTTATGTACAGAGTGTCTAGTATACAGACAGGTTGGTTGCAAGTTCTCAACTAGCCTCTATCTAACCAACACACGGCCATCACTGGCCCCGAGGCAGAACCAGCTTTCATCAGAAAACACAATAGATCTCCATCCTGCTCTCCAATGAGCTCTCGCTTGACAGCTCTGAAGTCACAAAGGGCGGTAGTTTGGGGTCGGGTGGTGATGGTTGTAAGTTCCTATGGGACCAAACTGATGAGGTCATTGGTCCCTAGGCTTACAAGTTACTTAATCTATCTTAAACTAACTTATGCTAAGGGCAACACACACATCCATTTGGAGTCAGGGGGATGCGCAGTAGAGGGTGTACTGCTCAAAGCTCTCCTTGAAGTAACCGACTTTTAACAGTTCGTTGTCACTGGGCTTCCCTCTCGGCAGTGCCACATGGCCTTCATGAGCCTGGTCTTCTTGCGACCGTAGGTTCTCGTGACCATCGCTGCCAGCAATCATGTACAGTGGCAGCATCCCTGCCAAGTCTTTCTGCAATATCGCAGAAGGAACACCCAGCTTCTCGTAGCCCCATTACACGACCTCGTTCAAGCTCAGTGAGGTGTTGATAATGGAGTCGTTGCCACCTTAAAGGCATTCTTATCTAACATCCAGTCCCGGTGTGTATTTAAAGCAAACTTGATTTGCATCCTCATCGTTGCGCCACTAGCGGCTCTTATGCTGATGGCACGAAATCTAAATACTCACCATCTTTCAGATGAGAAACACGCCTGAAAGCTTTCGTTTATGTCGCACAACGACGTCTTGGTGTTGCGATTTTCCTTTCGTCAATGTATTTTTAGGAGCGAAATTCTTCTTTTTTTACTTCACGGTTCAATCTTAAATCTCTGTTCATCTTTATGGTAACTAAAAGTTTAATCACTCAGAACCATTCACGTATTATAAAAATTTTATGGTCACTGTAAAATAAACCGAACGCTTTAAAAAAAAATGTAATAAGAGAGAAATCAGCCGGAGTGCAGTATGTAAATCTTAACTGAAACTGAAAACTGCTTAAATGCATGTACATTAAATGTACTAACTGGCAGCACACTTCCACAGCACCGAATTCATAAAATTTGTCTCAAAAATATATGGCCATAAAGTCCCACAAATGTTAGCCGTATGATGTTAACTCTTTGTTATAGTGTGTCTCAATATTTTTCAACTCGCGAAGTGCCTCTTCTATATACAAAAAAAGTTTTCCTCCTTCAACGAATTTCGAAATGAATCAGCAACAGTTCAGTAACACTGCTCTTCATAATAAATGAAGTACATGTGAGGGGCAATCAAAATGTGTGCGTTTGATGGTGTTGCTGCAGCCTAGCACCGAAGTGTAGGCAAGGTGTTAGTGTCATTTCTAAGTGTGTGCAGTAAATGTGGAAAAATGAACCATGGCGACGTTATTATCGAACTTCCAACAGGACCAACGGGCTGTTATTCTTTTCTTCGCTCCCGAAGGACAAACACCGTTAGACGACCGTCGGAGAGTGAAGAATGTGTATTGCGCAGCACGTCTGTCGAAAAGCACCAGTGTGGAATGGTGTGACAAGTACCGTACAGATCGCGATTCGACACAAGACGCCAGTCGATCAAGGAGGCCACCAAAAGTCACGCCAACTCAAGTGGCAGACACTCCCTATACTCCTGACCTCTCCCCATGCGATTATCACACCATCGGTCCCTTAAAAAAGACGTTGACGGGTCGACGATTCTTGTCGGACGAGGATGTGCAGCAGGCACTTACGGACTTACTGATGCAGCAGGACACGGCGTTTTATTAAACAGATATCTTCAACCTGATGCATCGGTGGAATTGTTGCCTCAGTGCTCGTGGAAATTATGCCTGACTAGCATACCGATTCTGGATTGCGCGGCCTTCGAACGGAAACTTTTTGATCGTCCCTTATATTTCAAGATTCCGCTTTAGCGCAGAATGTGATTAATTGCTTCTTATGGGCGTCACGTGACTATTTCAGGTTGATTTTGGTGAATGTGCAGTACGCTATAGATATTGCTCCTATTATATAGAGGTACTTGACTGTTAATATTTCTTGTATGTCGGCGCATATACACTGACGGAAAAAAAATTGTAACACCAAGAACGAGTTGTGTGACATAAATGAAAGCTGGTAGGCGTGTTTCTACATTTGAAATAGGATGTCTATTAAAATTTCGCGCCAGTCTCATAAAAGTGGTGCTATAGGCGCTAGTATAAGGATACAAACTCAGTTTGCTTTAAATATACGCTGTAAAGGTCGTGAGCGTTACTTATCTTTGAGATTGGACGTGGTAAGTTGATGTTAGTCAAGATTGCCTTTGAGGCAACAAAATCGCTATTATCAACACCTAACTGAGTTTGAACGAGTGTAATACGGCTACGAGAAGGTGGATGTTTCTCCTGCGACACTGCAGAAAATCTTTGAAGCGATTTAGTCACTACACATGATTGCTGGCAGCGGTGGTCACGAGAAGGTACGGTCGCAAGAAGTTCGGGCTCTTGAAGGCCATGTGGCGCTGACGAGAGAGAGTACCATCGTGTTCGGTGTACGGCTCTGGCGCATCGTACTGCATCTGCAGCAGTAACTTCGCTATCAGTTGGCACCACACTGACTGATTCAGGTTTTCTGTGATTTCCCTAAATCGCTTCAGGCATGTGCCGGGATTGTTCATTTGAAAGGGTACGGCTGACTTCCTTCGCCATTCTTTCTTAATCTGATGGAACTAATGACCTCGCTGTTTCGTCGCCACCTCCAAGTCAACCAACCTCGGCACGATGACATATACGAGCAGGACAATGCAACGTGTCACACAGTTCGAATGTATGTGCATGTTTCGAAGAGCACCAGGGTGAGTTTATCCTATTCGCATGGCTGCCAGACACCTCGGATTTAAACCCAGTCGAGGATCTGTGAGACGACTTTGATCGGGCTGTTCGCACCATGGATCCTCAACCAAGAAATCTAGCGCACTAGCCACGGAATTGGAACCGGCATGGCTGAACATCCCTGTCGGTAGTTTTAGAACCTCACTGACACTCTTCCTGCACATTGTGCTTCTGACAGGTGCTCACATTAATGTGACTGGACAGTGTAGTTCAGACGTGTGTGCGTTCTAGGAAGAAGATTAAATCTCACCATAAAACAGCGACAATTAATGTAAATGCTACTGTGTATCGCTTGGGGGCTATTTATTATCGTCGATTAAACATTAGGTAAAAAGACTTAATTTCTAAAACATACTTCCCAGTTCTGCCACTGAAATCAAGCAAAGCAAAACGAAACAAGTAACAAGAAACGATGTAATTGTGGGCAAAAGCGAATGAGCTCATAGGAGAAGGACGTAAGCGTCTCGTCAACGTGGCGTCAAAATGTTTCAGCTGGAAAAGCTAGGCGTGCGCAACAGTGTGATTGGTGTGTGCTGTGGTTAGTATATATGCTGGAGCTCAATTAACACTTAACTGCAAAAGACCGTATTGCATATAGCGTTTTTGTAAAAGAGAAATTTCATTTTTCCGAGGTGGTCACACAGCTAGTAAGGAAGACCATTTGCAATTATTAGGAATGATAGTATACGAAAACCTCGTGTCACCTTGAAGACCTCAGCCGAAAACTGACTGCTGTGACCTGCCTCAGACACTTAACGTGAAGACTTGTTTACTTTGCTTCCTGATCTCTCTATTATCTCGTGTGATGTTATACAGTGAGATGACAAAAGTCACTATACCTTCTAAAACTGGTTCGGAGCTCCTTTTGTCCCAAGTAGTGCAGCAGCTCGACGTGGCATGATGAATGCATCAAATCGTTGTAAGTCCGCTTCAGAAATTCTGAGCCCCGCTACCTCCATAGCCGTCCATAATTGCGAAAGTGTTGCCAGTGCAGGATTTTGTTCACGAAATCACCTCTCGAGTATGTCTCATAAATTTTCGATGAGATTCATGCCGGGTGCTCTAGGTGGCCAAATAATTCGTTCGAATTGTTCAGAATGTTCTTCAAACCAATCGCGAACAATTGTGGTCCGGCGACGATTTCGTCGTTATTTTGAAACATGAAGGTCATAAACAGCCGATCGTAACCATTTCCAATCAATGATCGGTTCAGTTGGACAAGAGGACCCAGTCCATTCCACGTAAACACACTGATTTGTGCTACTAGTACTAACAACTCTAAGTAAACGCTGCCTCCCTCGCTTGTTAAATGGAGGCCCTGGGCCATTGCGTTGTCCGTGACGAGAGGTAATGCCTGAAATTTGGTATTCTCGGAGCACTCTTGACACTGTGGATCTCGGAATATTAAATTCGCTAACGATTTCTGAAATGGAATGACCAAGGCATTTAGCTCCAAGTGCCACTCCGCCTTCAAAGTCTTTTCATTCTCGTCGTGCGGCCATAATAACGCCAGAAACGTTTTCACATGAATCACCTGAGTTACATAGACAGGTCCACCGATACCCTCCGATATTACCATCATCTGCATGTGTGCATATCATTATCCCATGCCTTTTATCACCTCAGTGTATTTAGGGAAAACTCTGCATTCACCAATAATATTCGTAGTTCAGAAAAGGGCGCTCCAGCTGACCTATGGTGACAGGGACATTTTGAAGGCTGTTGTCCAAGTGTATCACAGTTTTAACTCTGCAACGCTTGAATACGTATTCCATCACGGGATTTGTTGTTGACATTTTTGACTTATTCATAAGAAGCTGCAACGTTCATTCAGAGAGCACTGGATACAGCAAAGATGTGCAGTTGGCTAACAGTTCCTTAACCACTGGACAGAAATTTGTGCGCTATTCAGCAAGCTTCATTTTTAAATGGCTTCTAGCAGAAATGAAAAAAATAGTGGTTAAACCCCAGGTATTCAAATTCAGATTGAAAGTTTTCGTTGTGGTATACGCCTACTCTGCCACAAGTGTTCTTCGCAACTTTTTCCTGCAATTTCGTATGTTTCCGTATCCTCTCACAACTTTTGCTGTTTTATTTATTCTTTAACTCTTCGCTTTATATATTTTCTAATCAGCAGTCTGTGAAGTATGTATTGACTAGTTCCATCACCAAGAAGATTTGGCTAGCGTCGTCTCACGAGAGGACATAAATAAATAAACCAGAATGAAACTGCTCCTATCATAGGCTCAAGAAAACGTGAAAATGTCCTGGGCAGAGTTATGGATGTAAGAGAAGGGAACTAGCTTTTCAACTTACCTAGCAGCTTCAAAGACATTTAAATCAAAATACCCTATCAAAAAATGGTTCAATTGGCTTTGAGTACTATGGGACTTAAAATCTGAGGTGATCAGTCCCCTAGAACTTAGAACCATTTAAACCTAATTAACCTAAGGACATCACACACATCCATACCCGAGGCAGGATTCGAATCTGCGACCGTAGCGGTCGCACAGTTCCAGACTGAAGCTCCTAGAACCGCTCGGCCACACCGGTCGGCTATCCTATCACATTCACGCTTTTTTACTTATTAATATTAGTACCAATGTCATGTAATATAATGCATCGTTTCAAGCAAAGTAACATGACAGTTGATGCCATCCCTTGAGGATGAAATACATCCCCTGAAATTTATCCCTCCAGAAAAAACTTTTCTAGTTGTTACATGTATGCTCTGCAGCTACATATCGGTTAGTGAAACTTCTGGATCAAGGACACAGGATCAAGGAATCTAGCCTATAAATTGCAAGATGCATGTGTCCCAACTCCTCGCAGCTAACAGAGCTCACTGTCCTAGGGAAGTAAGATTGACTCTTAAAAAAAGTGCTAAATTTTCGATGGTTTGATTAACGTATACGGTGTGAGAATTATTGAACTATATGAGAAAAAAAACCCATGAACCATGGACCTTGCCGGTGGTGGGGGGGCTTGCGTGCCTCAACGATACAGATAGCCGTACCGTAGGTGCAACCACAACGGAGGGGTATCTGTTGAGAGGCCAGACAAATGTGTGGTTCCTGAAGAGGGGCAGCAGCCTTTTCAGTAGTTGCAAGGGCAACAGTCTGGATGATTGACTGATCTGGCCTTGTAACACTAACCAAAATGGCCTTGCCGTTCTGGTACTGCGAACGGCTGAAAGCAAGGGGAAACTACAGCCGTAATTTTTCCCGAGGGCATCCAGCTTTACTGTATGGTTAAATGATGATGGCGTCCTCTTGGGTAAAATATTCCGGAGGTAAAGTAGTCCCCCATTCGGATCTCAGGGCGGAGACTACTCAAGAGGACGTTGTTATCAGGAGAAAGAAAACTGGCGTTCTACGGATCGGAGCGTGGCATGTCAGATCCTATAATCGGGCAGGTAGGTTAGAAAATTTAAAAAGGGAAATGGATAGGTTAAAGTTAGATATAGTGGGAATTAGTGAAGTTCGGTGGCAGGAGGTACAAAACTTTTGGTCAGGTGAATACAGGGTTATAAATGCAAAATCAAATAGGGGTAATGCAGGAGAAAGTTTAATAATGAATAAAAAAATAGGAGTGCGGGTAAGCTACTACAAACAGCATAGTGAACGCATTACTGTGGCCAAGATAGACACGAAGCCTACGCCTACTACAGTAGTACAAGTTTATATGCCAACTAGCTCTGCAGATGACGAAGAAATTTATGAAATGTATGATGAGATAAAAGAAATTATTCAGGTAAAGTTTTTATTTCTTCTCCATGGACCCTACGACTTACCTTAGAAGAAAGATTAAGGAAAGGCAAACCTACGTTTCTGGCATTTGTAGACTTAGAGAAAGCTTTTGACAATGTTGACTGGAATACTCTCTTTCAAATTCTGAAGGTGGCAGGGGTAAAATACAGGGAGCGAAAGGCTATTTACAGTTTGTACAGAAAGCAGATGGCAGTTATAAGAGTCGAGGGGTATGAAAGGGAAGCAATGGTTGGGAAGGGAGTGAGACAGGGTTGTATGTAGCCTATCCCCGATGTTATTCAATCTGTATATTGAGCAAGCAGTAAAGGAAACGAAAGAAAAGTTCGGAGTGGGTATTAAAATCCATGGAGAAGAAATAAAAACTTTGAGGTTCGCCGATGACATTGTAATTCTATCAGAGACAGCAAAGGACTTGGAAGAGCAGTTAAACGGAATGGACAGTGTCTTGAAAGAAGGATATAAGATGAACATCAACAAAAGCAAAACGAGGATAACGGAATGTAGTCGAATTAAGTCGGGTGATGCTGAGGAAATTAGATTAGGAATCTGGACACGTAAAGTAGTAAAGGAATTTTGTAATTTGGGGAGCAAAATAACTGATGATGGTCGAAGTAGAGAGGATATAAAATGTAGACTGGCAATGGCAAGGAAAGCGTTTCTGAAGAAGAAAAATTTGTTAACATCGAGTATAGATTTAAATGTCAGGAAGTCATTTCTGAAAGTATTTGTATGGAGTGTAGCCATGTATGGAAGTGAAACGCGGACGATAAATAGTTTAGACAAGAAGAGAATAGAATCTTTCTAAATGTGGTGCTACAGAAGAATGCTGAAGATTAGATGGGTAGATCACATAACTAATTAGGAGGTATTGAATAGAATTGGGGAGAAGAGGAGCTTGTGGCACAACTTGACTAGATGAAGGGATCGGTTGGTAGGACATGTTCTGAGACATCGAGGGATCACCAATTTAGTATTGGAGGGCAGCGTGGAGGGTAAAAATCGTAGAGGGAGACCAAGAGATGAATGCAGTAAGCAGATTCAGAAGGATGTAGGTTGCAGTAGGTAATGGGAGATGAAGAAGCTTGCACAGGATTGAGTAGCATGGAGAGCTGCATCAAACCAGTCTCAGGACTGAAGGCCACAACAACAACAACAACATGAAAAAAAAGTAAGTTAGTAGCAAACTCTGGCGCCCAAACACTTTATTCGACATGTAAGCGTCACTACAGATATTCGGATTTAAGTTATGACAAACCTGGCATCAGTGGCTATTATGTGGCGCAGACGAATAGCGAAATTCTGCATGACTCGCTGAACTGTTGGAACATCGATGCTGTCGACGGCCTCCTGAATGGCTGTTTTCTGCTCAGCAATGGTTTTAGGGTTATTGCTGTACACCTTGTCTTTAATATAGCCCCACAAAAAGGAGTCGCGTGTGTTGGATCCGGAGAATATGGCGGCAAATCGAGGATGATGACAGTGGCCTCTGGGTATCCCAGTACCAGAATGCGGTCCCCAAAGTACTCCTCTACGACAGATAACACTCTCTTGCTGCGACAGGGTCGAGCTCCGTCTTGCATGAACCACATCTTGTCAAAATCAGAGTCACTATGGATAATGGGGATGAAATCATCTTCCGAAACCTTCACGTACCGTTGGATGGTGACCGTGCCATAAAGGAATATCGCATCGATTATTCCGTGAGTAGACATTGCACATCACAAAGTCACCCGTTGTGGGTGAAGAGACTTCTCGATCGTGAAATGTGGATTCTCAGTCCCCCAAATTGCGCCAATTTTGCATAAACAAAATGAAAATGGCCGACAACAAGGCGTATGCGCATGCGCATACTAATTCCCATAATGCTCTGCCGCACTTTGAACGTCCTAAAGCAAACTGTACAGAAGTTATGACGATTTCATTTCATACAGTTTAATAATTGTCACCCTGTATGTCTTAAAGCCTCCAGGTAAGTCGACAAGTTAGTTCCCTTCTTTTACATTCATAACTTTGCCCATAGGATATTCGACTTTTTGTGCTATAATAGGGGATTATCCTTCCGGTTCCCAACTTTTACTCTACCTCGATACTGACATTAGATCGCCCTAGCTTGGCAGCTGATGTGGATTTTTGTTGACACGGATGACGACTGATCCGGTATAGGCTTTTTTTTTGTTGTCTTTTGAACCATGTCGCTTATATCGCGGCAGCGGATAAAGCTTTCAAAAAACAACAGAATAACTATTAATTACGTGTATTTGTCGATCTTCTTACAAAATTAGACCCGATTCATTTGAAACATAGAAAGCGTGCGAGTAAAAAGAGTCACAAAAAAGTGATTTTAGCGGGTAAAAACTGAATGAAGCAAGACTTTGAAAAGCAAGTTTTCATCTTTATCATAACAACGCAATTTTTTTTATTTATTTGAATCACTTTAAACCATTCTCGCGCATTGATTTTGCTTAAGAATGACTGTTACGTGTCACATTTACCTCAACTTTAAAACGTAGTATCTCGACAACGGATAAAGCTTACTAGATTAAAAAATTTGGTTTTGACTGTATCTATTTATCTACCTTAGTGCGAAGTTTGAACCGACTCTTTCAATTTTAACGTATAGAAATGATATGTTTCGAAAACCTCCCAAACAAAAGTATTGTTCTTTTTGCACGTATTTGCACGTAAAATCCGAACGATGCTCATATAAATGCTCCTATTAGCTGGGCTTTAATTTCAGACCAATTAATCTCTTTTTCAAAAGGTATTAATCGACTCCCACAACTTGCCTGGCTTCCAGCTCCGGTTCGTTGTTCAAACCTTGCTTAATATGCTGTAACATAGCTACAGTAAGACAGATGTGCGAATGGGCTAAACAAATAGCCGCTGGTCCTGGTTAAACCAAAAGCTTTTAGCCCATGTTCCTACCTCAAATAGGACCCGAGCACCAGGGCACCCCCCTCCACACACACCCCCCTCCCCTTTCTCCAACCGCAATTGTGTGCGCGGCTTTCTCAAACACATTTGTTACAACGCTTCCGCGTTGTAATGATGAGTGAACGGTAACATAAATAAATAATGGCAGAATCCTCTGACGTAGCTTTTCGTCATGTGTTTTGGTGACTTTCATGTCACTTTTGATGCCACATAGTGCAGAACCAGGAACTGTGGTGGCATCTATAGGACGTGCTGTGTCACGACGCAGAAAATGGCAAGTTCAGGGCGGCGGTGTCGTCTTTTTGCTGGCTCCAAGGAATCTGCAGCACTTAAACACCGGCATAAGAAACCTTGTCTTCCGTCCAGTGCTCCTCAAGAGTGACTCGACTATTTCGCCGAAAACGAGCTTTTCCTGCAGTAGCCTGCACTCTCCCTCATCTAGGTCTCGGAGAGAGGCAATCCAGATGTTTCGTGCCAGCTTCTTGCTTCAAACGTGAAAACGAATGAGACAAACAGAACTCACGTTTCATCAGATTTGACCAACAATGGCTCCATTGTCGTGAGTGAACTGTGCACGGGCAATGTTCTTCTGAACTCTGCTGCGCATGAAGCTCATACTTCCAGAATTTCTTTGTGTTTCATCACATAGATTTTTCAGAAGAATCGCAGTATTTCTAATAATTTTCAAGGTTTCTCCAAACTTACTTCTGACCAACTAAAAATCGACATCACTAAATTTATTTACTCTTTGAGCATTTAAAAAGTCAGTCATTGCATTAATTACTTACCGCAATGTATCAACTATAATACTCTAAGAGCCGTGTACAGAATTACAATAGTATTTACTAATTTTTTTGTAATTCTATGCTGCATTACTAAAGGTGGCGACGGATTGTGTATATTTAGGCCCTCTGATCTATGACACAGGAAATTGTGACAAAGAAAAAAATCTACGAATCGTACTTGACCAATTCGCAATGATTATACTCACCAAGATTTGGGAGAACCGGAGAATATCCAAATCAACCAACATGCGCTTGCTGGAATTATTGTTCCCCTTTGTTCTTGCACGGCTCCCAGCACGGACCGTGAAAACCAGTGACTAGAGCCAATTTGATGCCTTCGAGATATAGGTTTGGAGGATGATGTTAGCGCGTACCATGGATAGAAAGGAAAACTAGTGATTCCATTCTAGAAAAAGTGTCACAAGAAATTTTTCTTCCTCTGTCAGTCAAAGCTACTCGCACTTCATTGGGCACATTTTGAGAAGGGGGTAATATAAAGAAGACTATCTTGCAAGACAAAATCAGAGGCAGAAGATCACGAGGAAAAGCAATAAGTAGATGGGTGGTTCAAGCGAAGAAGATTACCGCCCTACCATTTCGTATGATATTAAGAAGAGCCGAAGATAGCTGTGAATGGAAACGTCTAATCAAAAATTCAGTAACTTAAGAAATGAGTAAAACTACTAATTATGATGATTATATTAAAAATATCAGGCAGACTGCGTGTGTTCTTCAGTTCTCCCTAATAGTCACGCACTTCACACAAAAGTAAATGTATTTCGCCACACTCATATCGAGCACTGTCCGGAAGGCCCATCATTCATATCTTAGGGTTAGGATGAGTTTGACTTCCTAATGACTAAAGTTTTTTTCTTTGACTATATTCTCAGATTGTTGGATTCACTCTGGTCTTCTAAGACTATTGTAGGATTTTCATACGTTTTCTGCCATTGTAAATATTTCACCTTTACTACACTGGGACAAGGATGCAAGAACGCGCTGAACGAGTAGTGGGTAAGATTCTTGACCCTGTGTTTAATGTAATCTGTGATGCGCTTGGTTGCCAGCCAGTTTTACAACGCTAGGGTGTTCTTATTAGAGGCATTGTGGCGAGCTATTGAGTTTTAGAGAATGAGGTCTTACATTTGTGAAACGAAGAATAATTAGGTGGAATACTTTATTATGGAGGTGACAACTTGTTCGTAAAGATATTTTCTTGACTGTATGGGTGGAGAAGAATTTTGAAAGAACACATGACGTGACCAGCTAATGCGTAAGTATGAAACACTTGTTTTTCAGAACTATTAACGGAAGGAAATCTTTCTCCCTTAGAATATTCATGATTATAGTTCAATCGACCTGTTTGTTGTCATTATGCCACGAATAACGCAACTGGTTTAAATGTCTAATTATTGTAATGAGTGAATTTCGTAATTGTTAGAGTCTTCTTATTTTGTACAGTCTTTTTAGACAACAAACATAGTTAAATTTTTCATGGATGCTTTTCTTTAAAGTAAAACACAGTTAAATTTTTCAAGGATGCTTTTCTTTAAAGTGAAACCCCCCTGCACCTTTCTTAGTAAAGTTTTAAATGTTTGTCGTGTGTGCATTGCACCTCACGCCACACACAGCCACTGTTTATTTTTGACAAGCAATGAAAAGTTTAGATGTGAACAGATTATTTTTCATTAGCTGCTGTATTTGTTGATATCAGTTTTCTTTCGAGAACGCCAGTATACCAGTCAAAAACAAAATGCTGAGCAAGAGGTAAGTTATGTTTCTTTCAGAGCAGATCTCACTCTGAACTCTTGTAAGCAGACAGTACGTTATCAGAATGTTCAGGTGTTGTGCTAAGTAAGCCATTAATTGGTAGTGAAAAGTGAAGGTAATCTTGAACACTTACAGGGCGTTTCAAAAAGAATATACGTATTACAAAGTATTATTTTGTCCAAACTATCGATCGCTGCGTCTCGGCTCGAATATTGCAGAAACTAATACATAGTATAGTTTATGTTAATAGCCGCCAATTGTCAGTTGTCTTCTGTTTTGCTTGGTAAACGTTATATGTTGAAAATGACTACTCCGCATCAGAAATAATTTTGTATTCTCGAGTTTGCGATGTGCAATTCCGTAATCACAGTGCAAAGACGTTTCAGGGAGAGGTACTAAATTGATCCTCCGAACGGGTGGAACATTTGCATACGATATCTACAGTTTATAGACACAGGATGTGTATGTAAAGGAAAAGTCCTGGCCGCCCTCGTGTTCCCGAAGAAAATGTTGCACGAATTCAAACTGTTTTCCAACATAGTCCTCCAAATTCAACGCGTCGTGCCAGTCGGGAGCTACAACTGCCTACAACAACAATTTTGCGTGTTTTTAGAGGTCCGTTGGTTATGATGCCGTACGAGTTACAGATGTTACAAGCTCTGCGTCCTGATGACAGACGCAAACGTGTGTCATTTTGTAACGAGATTCTTGATGCTATTGACAATGATAACACTTTTGCACAACTTATCGTGTTGAGTGATGAAGTGGCTTTCCATGTTAGCGGTCAGGTAAACAAACACAGTGTTTGAATTTGGGGCCTACAGAACCCACATGCAGCCATTGAACATGTACGAGATTCGCCCAAAGTCAATGAGTTTTGTGCGATATTCTGATCATCTGTTTACGACCCATTCTTCTTTGATGGAAACTTGGTTAACGCTCAGAAGTATCTCGCTATGTTACAAAACGGGTTGTTTCCGAGGCTGCACGAAGACAACTTCATTCTTCAACGAGACGGGGCACCCCCTCACTGGAGTCGCCAAGTGTGTGAATATCTGAATGAAACTCTACCGAACCGTTGAATTGGCAACATAACATGTCTCAATTTTGCTCCACGGTCAGCAGATTTGACACTCTCTGACTTCTTCCAGCGGGGTTTCGTTAAAGACAACGTTTACGTACATCCACTTCCACAGGACCTGGAAGAGTTGAAGAATCGGATTCGTATTGCCATAACATCAGTGACGAAGGACGTGCTTGCCGAGTATGGGAGGAATTTGAGTATCGATGTGATATTGTTAATGTCGCTGATGGAGGACATATTGAACAGCTGTAATCGGAACTTGAGAGGCTCGTAAATATGTGTGTAAAAAATGGTTCAAATTGCTCTAAGCACTATGGGACTTAACATCTGAGGTCATCAGTCCCCTAGACTTAGAACTACTTAAACCTAACTATCCTAAGGACATCACACACATCCACGCCCGAGGCAGGATTCGAAACTGCGACCGTAGCAGCAGCGTGGTTCCGGACTGAAGCGCCTAGAACCGCTCGGTCACAGCGGCCGGCTATGTGTGTAAAGTTTCATATTCGTATGTCTTAGAGTTTAATAAATATATGCATTCTAAATAGGTATATTCTTTCTGAAACACCCTGTATTTTCTTCGTAGCAGAGCAGTATGTTATTCTGTGGATATTTCAAGTCAGACTTTGAACTTCGAGTTACGTAACTTTCAAAACGAACTTCAGTACTGAGTTTCAGTTAAATAGTTTTCACTGAGTAGACAGATTCTTTTGGGATTTAATTAGATTAATTTTCATTATATCCAGTTGAGTATTTCATTAAGATTAAAATTTTGTTTAACTTCTCTGTTCACAAGCGCAGACAGGGCCAACCAACAGTCAATATTGATCAGCAATTGAATACGATATATTAAGGACACGTTACACCCAGAGAAAGTTTTTGAAAAAGAATATTCAGTGTGTACATAAATTACATAGAAAGCTTACACAATCTCTTCTCCTACTCAGACGAATTAGTCGTAATGTGCTGCTCTTGCTCAGCTCCAAACAAACCCTGCGAGCTTCAAAAATACAACAAATAAACTTACAAAACCCTGGATTATATTAGCTGTAAGCAATCAGATAACAGTACTATCACTGACTTATTTTTGTACGTAATTTGGCAGAATTTTTTAAAAAATTCAGTTGCGACTAGCTACGCATGGTTTTCCCTTAAACACTCACCATCGTATGTTGAGTTTTAAGTAACTCGTAAGCTGGCTAAAATTATAATAAAAAAAGTTTTAAAACAAGATAAAGCGACTGGTTGCAGTATCCGCAAAATTAACCGCTATTTAACCACAGCTGCAGTTCTATCGTTCAGCGTGGATAAGATAATTGTATAAGCCGTGTCTAGTTGATGGACATCTCATCAGCACTCACAAAATAAGTCTTGAGTCGAATCTCAGGCAGAAATGTCGTGTGAAAAGTCTAACACAGGCGCTCCTCGCTGTAGTCTGTCTTAGGTCGAGAAAACCTCGGAGTACCTTTTATTCTACTGACTATCTCAGTCCTCCCAAACGAGTTATTTGTTAAAAGCAGTCGCCACGCTAGGCAACTGGCTACTCCTCTTGTTCCATAGACTGAACACATTGTTCTAAAACTGTTTTACAGTAACATTCTACTGCGAACTGTTGTAAATTTATTGTGGACGGTTATAATCTAATATAAGCCCTTTCAAATACGTAACTTAACAATTAAATAAGGATAAAGAAAGCTCTGCGTAATCCCCCGTGGTTAAATCGCTCAAAACTAACTCTTTAAGATTGTAAAGGAACTTCATAATTTTTCCTTATTGATAAATAGATAGATAGTTATTCGACTCTCATAGCAAAGATTAATGTGAAAAGTATTTAACACTGATGGACAAAAGAAGCTTTACGCACTTCGTTTATTAGTTTTAGTATTTGTTACCTTTCGTTGTTCTCCTGTCCTGGCGATAAGACATGTTGTGTAATTTTAAAGTAAATGGTGTTATACAATGAAAGCAATTCGTGGTCAATATGATTTTCTGATTTACGACACCACGGATCCCAGCTCCTGTAACTCTGGGAGATTATTATTATTTTAATTTTGTATGGAGAATTTAGATGGAGGCGACGATATTCACGACGGCGCTGTTCAACAATAGAGGTACATGAATGTGTTCATCTCTTTCCCTTCGTGGCCGCCAATGTCAATTTCGATGTATTTGCCGCGACATTCAGAACCTGCAGTCTTTCATTTCATTTAATTTGGAAGTCCGATAATTTTCCTTCTTACATGAATAAATGCAATTTAATCACAATTCGTTTTATCTAGACCACGGGGAATGACAATACTTAGAACTTACGTGCCTCTAAGCCGATTGTACGTTCGCATACAACTGAGCGTGTACCAACGGAAACATATTTATGACCCATTTCCTTTACGGTATTAATTCTTATTTTGAACAACTCACTCGCGAATGTACGTGCCCTCTTATTTTGTGGAGTCAGTCGGGCGTATTCTATAATAACGTTACTTGTAATATCCTGTGGCTTAGTTTCCACAATGGACCTTTGCCTGTGTCGCAACGGCGCTTCACGCGAAATACTTATTACGCAACCACCATAACAACTCTCATTTCAAAATTACGACACCGGCAAACTGAGCTTCTAACAATTTAACAGGGCGGTTACAAGATCAACCCTTTAAATTTTAATTGTACTGAAAGTTATGTGGATAACGCGAAATTACGGCCCTAAGCATAGATCCTAGAGCGGGGAATTTGATAAAAACTTAATCTGATTGACGCTATCTGACTGGATAATAATTTTTTGCATATGATTTAATGAGATTAAAAGTATCTACCTGAAATCTATTGACTGCGTCAAACTTAAAGTAAGTGAAGGTACCAATTAGAAACTCTGATTAATTAAATACTCAAATTTATTCACCAATACTTCTACTAAAACAAAAAAAATTCAACTATGAAAATTGAGACAATTCTGTTTATCGAAATTCAGGTGGAAGGTTAAGTATAGTAAATACCAGTGTTCTTCCCGCATCTGTGGATTTACTACTTGCTCACTTAGGAATTTACTCTCTAATAAAGTATAACAAAAATGAAATCTATATAATCCTGCAATTTTCTGGTCGAAGCAATGACTGGAAGTTGGTGATTATCCCCATAATTTCATACATTCAGTACAAGTGCCATGAACTCGAGACAGACATTTGTCCTGGATTCCACAAGCGTGAAATCGAATTGAGCTACTCTGTCGTTGCCTTGAATTGTGCTCACCATAAATTTGACTGTGGTGCACCGAGCTGGACGATACAGACGTGCCGGCCCCTTCATGAAGGCGACGTCATAAGCACCCTGCGGTAAGCTGAAGATGTTGCGGGCTCAACCGTGATGTAGTACCAACCTGATGCGCCCTCTGTTGCTCTCCTACCCATATTCGATGCGGAGCGGATAGTAAGTGACACAGCTGGTAAAGTCACTGAAGTTCCACTGACAAGCTGCAAATGGACTGATTGTCCAGTAACAGAGACACAAAAAGTCTTTTGTCTTCATGTAGCACGGCAGATGTGTTGGAAGCCTTTCCTGAAGGGCTGTCACATTGTTGTTTTGCACTAACGATACTGTGGGGCTTTGAAGGCACACTACACACTGTCACTTAGTCTCACATGAAGGAGCAGCAGAAGGGAAAGCCTTTACGCTTATGTAAGCACACAGACTGTACATGTTTCTGTTTGCCGCAAAAAAGCAGGTCGCTTCACGCGAGGGCACACTTCTTTTCGTGAGCGCAGTGGCTGTGGCCGGACGGGCCACTGTTTGCGAACGGCTGGGAGGCCAGTTTGTCGCGCCTGTCTACACAACGAACAGGCGCTACCTCAAAACTTTCTGCTGCGTTTCGAAGGGATCCTGATAGTCTAGAATAAGCAAAACCTGTTGCGATGATGAGTCTGGGTATTTAAGAATCTGTTCCCGAATTCGGGAGTCAGCTACATTGTACGTGATGGTATTACAAACCGTGGTATCACTGTAATATTTCCCACCGTCACATTTGTATCTACACTGTCTAGCAAGGTCTTGAAATTCAGTCTCCCACTGATGGTACGCCTGTCTTTGCTTACGAACTGTGAAGAATTTGTAATGGGCGCCTGCAACGTGAACCCTGTCTGATAATACTATCACAAAGCCTTCAACATGTCGTCGTATGGTACTTGTTCAGGGAAGAAGGTGTGAAATAACTTGACGTAATAGCGTTATACAGTCACTTCTGCCGTGGCCAAGAAAAGACGATGTTTATCGGTAACTGGTATGTGATGCGCTGCGATACGTGCGTTGAACAGTGCGAGGCACTCTGTCCTGTCTTCCTTCGTCTCGTCAAACCCCCGAAATGGCAGCACATAAGCAGGCGGTGAAGCTGCAGTTTGGTCCGTCGTCTTGTGTGAAGTCATTTTCGACGTCATGAAGCGATGTATCAGTTCAATCAAATCCGCCATTTGGTGACTCTGAAACTGAGTAAACGGAATTAGATCAACTGCAGGCGACGCAGCAGACGATTGTAGGTTAGTAGCTACAGTAAGTGAGCAATGTGCAACACAATAGGGAAAGTAAGAAACGCACAAATACAAACAGCAAAAAGCAAAAATAGCACAGAGAAAGCGAAAAAGAAGTGCAGAAGCAGCATGTGTGGAACTTAGAACAGAAAGAGCACAAGCAAAGCAAACACTTGATAAGCAGAGACAATGAAAAACATCAAATAAAAAGATGACATAACAGGAAGAAAGCAATGCGAAGTCTTGAGACCATCACCTGTAGGCTCGATAACTTGTTGCCAGATATTGTGTATGACTTAATACATAATGGTAGGGAGAGGTGGACTTCAGAGTGGTAGCTGAACAGGAGCAGAAATGATTAGTGAACACGTAACACAGCAAATAGCGGATTTACTTAAATCGTGTTTCTCCAAAGTTACGAAGATTCCTTAGAAATAGTGCAACAAGAAACAGAGTTCATTTCATTCAACAGCAACAAGGGTAACCACAGCCGTGATCTCCGAGCTGATAGTCCATGGTGCTGCAAACGTCGTCGAACTGTTCGTGCAGATGGTTGTTGTCTTGCAAACGTCCCCATCTGTTGACTCAGCGATCCAGACGTGGCTGCACGATTCGTTACAGCCATGCGGATAAGATACCTGTCATCTCGACTGCTAGAGATACCAGGCCGTTGGGATCCAGCACGGCGTTTCGCATTACCCTCCTGAACCAACCGATTCCATATTCTGCTAACAGTCATTGGATTTCGACCAACGCGAGCAGCAATCTCGCGATACGATAAACCGCAATCGCGATAGGCTACAATCCGAACTTTATCAAAGTCGGAAACGTGATGGTACGCGTTTCTCCTCCTTACACGAGGCATCACACCAACGTTTCACCAGGCTACGCCAGTCAACTGTGTATGAGAAATCGGTTGAAAACTTTCCTCATGTCAGCATGTTGTAGGTGTCGCCACCGGCGCCAACCTTGTGTGAACGCTCTGAAAAGCTAATTATTTGCATACCACAGCATCTTCTTCCTGTCTGTTAAATTTCACGTCTGTAGCACGTCATCTTCGTGGTGTAGCAATTTTAATGGCCGGTAGTGTATATCCTCGTTACTTCTGCCATTATCAGTTATTTTGCTGGCGAAATTGCAAAAGTCATTTACTATTTTTAGTGGCTCGTTTGCTAATCTAATCACTTCAGCGTCATCTGATTTAATTAGACTACATTCCGGTATCTTTCTTTGCTTTTGTTGGTGTTCATCTTATATCCTCCTTTCGAGACACTGCCCATACCATTCAACTGCTCCTCCAAGTCCTTCGCTGTCTCTGACGGAACTAAAACGTCACGGGCAAACCGCAAACGATATTGCAGTTTCTCTGTTATTCAGAATTACGCTGGAATGTTCCTTCAGAGAGGCGAAAGAAAATGCTGTGTGGCTAGGACCTCCCGTCAGGTAGACCGTTCGTCTGGTGCAAGTCTTCCGAGTTGACGCCACTCCGGTGACTTGCGTGTTGATGGGGATGAAATGATGATAAGGACAACACAAGACCCAGTCTCTGAGCGGAGAAAATCTCCGACCCAGCCAGGAATCGAACCAAGACCGTTAGGTATGACATTCTGTCGCGCTGACCACTCAGCTACCAGGGGCGTACACTGCAGTGACTACTGCCGTCATGAAATACATGGGTCAGATGAGCAAGAAATCCGGCTTCGAGTCCCGGTCTGGCAAAAATTTTCATTTTAGTCATTCTATTATACAGCTGATAATTGTCCATATTCGCAACGGCAAATACATTTCACCCAAAGTTTTCATTTTTCCTACTTCAAATCTTTATTTGGTTACCTTTACGTCTTGTTCAGAGTACGGACGAATAACATCTGGAAAGGCTACAATCCTGTTTCTTTCGCTTGTCAACTGCAGCTTCCCTTTCAAACCTCTCGTCTCATATAATTGCCGTCTGGTTTATGAGCAAGTTGCAGATAGCCTCTTGGTCACTGTATGTTACCCCTGTGACCTTCGGAATTTCAAAGAGAGTTGTGCAGTCAGTATTGTCAAAAGCTTTTTGTAAGTCTACATGTGTTATAAAAGATGGTTTGTCTTTCCTTAACAGATCCTCTATGAAAAATCGGAGGGTCAGCATAGCCTCGAGTGTTCGTTTATAATAGTTAAGCGTCCTGCATAATAGTTGAGACCAAATCCGGCGACGTGTCATTAACGCTGCACTAGAAGGCTACCTGCTCCTCGTCCCACGCGCACGGTCGTATTGGCTGCCGGCGAGATATCGGGAAAGTGGGAGCTCCCAGTGGCCCTGGGAACAATATGGGTTGTGGACGGCTGCACGCACGCCTCCGCTCTGGGAAAGTGGCAGCGAGGCGCCCACTTTTGACAGCTGACCGCCCGCTCCTGCCTCAGACAATTAGGTACAAGCGCGTCTCGCAGGGCCACTGCTGCCACGGTTCCATAAAACGCGCAGAGCGCGGAGCCAGCTAGCGGCGCCGCGCGAAGGCGCCAGCCGCAGACCCTCGGCCACCCTAGAGGCGCAGGCGCCTGACTCCGAGGGGCGACGAAGGCGCCCAAGCACTAAATTCACATAAGGGGTGCGCCGCAATCAGCAGTGAGAACTGACACAGGTGAACCGTAAAATTACCACTGGTTCACCAAAGGTTATTAATCTCAGTCAGTTGTTGATGTGGTGGTCCTCAGTCCTGAGACTGGCTTGATGCAGCTCTCCATGCTACTCTATCCTGTGCAAGCCTCTTCATCTCCCAGTACATACTGCAACCTACATCCTTCTGAATCTGCTCAGTGTATTCATTCCTTGGACCCCCTCTGCGATTTTTACCCTCCACGCTGCCCTCCAATACCAAATTGGTGATCCCTTGATGCCTCAGAACATCTCCTACCAACCGATCCCTTCTTCTTGTCAAGTTGTGCCACAAACTTCTCTTCTCCCCAATCCTGTTCAGGACTTCCTCATTAGTTATGTGATCTACCTATCTAATCTTAAGCATTCTTCTGTAGCACCACATTTCGAAAGCTTCTATTCTCTTCTTGTCCAAACTATTTATCGTCCATGTTTCACTTCCATACATGGCTACACTCCGTACAAATACTTTCAGAAATGACTTCCTGAGACTTAAATCTATACTCGACGTTAACAAATTTCTCTTCTTCAGAAACGCTTTCCTTGCCATTGCCAGTCTACAAAAAAATGGTTCAAATGGCTCTGAGCACTATGGGACTTAACATCTATGGTCATCAGTCCCCTAGAACTTAGAACTACTTAAACCTAACTAACCTAAGGACAGCACACAACACCCAGCCATCACGAGGCAGAGAAAATCCCTGACCCCGCCGGGAATCGAACCCGGGAACCCGGGCGTGGGAAGCGAGAACGCTACCGCACGACCACGAGATGCGGGCGCCAGTCTACATTTTATATCCTCTCTACTTCGACCATCATCAGTTATTTTGCTCCCCAAATAACAAAACTCCTTTACTACTTTAAGTGACTCATTTTCTAATCTAATTCTCTCAGCATCACTCGACTTAATTCGACTACATTCCATTATCCTCGTTTTGCTTTTGTTGATGTTCATCTTATATCCTCCTTTCAAGACACTATCCATTCCGTTCAACTGCTCTTCCAAGTCCTTTGCTGTCTCTGACAGAATTACAATGTCATCGGCGAACCTCAAAGTTTTTATTTCTTCTCCATGGATTTTAATACCTACTCCGAATTTTTCTTTTGTTTCCTTCACTGCTTGCTCAATATACAGATTGAATAACATCGGGGAGAGACTACAACCCTGTCTCACTCCCTTCCCAACCACTGCTTCCCTTTCATGTCCCTCGACTGTTATAACTGCCATCTGCTTTCTGTACAAATTGTAAATAGCCTTTCGCTCCCTGTATTTTACCCCTGCCAACTTCAGGATTTGAAAGAGAGTATTCCAGTCAACATTGTCAAAAGCTTTCTCTAAGTCTACAAATGCTAGAAACGTAGGTTTGCCCTTCCTTAATCTAGCTTCTAAGATAAGTCGTAGAGTCGGTATTGCCTCACGTGTTCCAACATTTCTACGGAATCCAAACTGATCTTCCCCGAGGTCGGCTTCTACTAGTTTTTCCATTCGTCTGTAAAGAATTCGCTTTAGTATTTTGCAGCTGTGACTTATTAAACTGATAGTTTGGTAATTTTAACATCTGTCAACACCTGCTTTCTTTGGGATTGGAATTATTATATTCTTCTTGAATCGGTTATCACAGTATAAGTGTATATTTTTACTTTTATAATTACATATTTTATGATTTTGGTTGGGGTGGCTTTAAATATTGTGGGCTAGCATGAGACCTTTAATTAACTTATACCACGATAACACTCGTACGGACATCGGCTGCCCCGAAGTACGCACGATATAATATTTTTTAAACACAGCGCGCGACTCACCGCCTTCTAATAAATAGTTCGCGTGAGCGCTGCTATTTAGAAAAGAAAATATGCGTATTCTTACGCAAACTGTAATGATTAATATGGGTCTCAGGGGCTACTGGTTATTCATGTACCATGATATTGCGGAATGTAATGCTTTTCAATATTTCTTTTTCATTATTTGCAAGGAAAAACTGGAGAGAATCTCGTCTGCCGTTAGGCGGCCAAAATGAAACATACTGAACTCACTCAGTATTCTAAATATTAATAAACCAAATCTATTTTGATTCTTTTTAACTTTGAATTTAATGAAAGATCGAAATTGAGAAGTCTCTCGCATTTACATTTAATATTATGACACTTAAAGTAGTAAAGGAGTTTTGCTATTTGGGGAGCAAAATAACTGATGATGGACGAAGTAGAGAGGATATAAAATGTAGACTGGCAATGACAAGGAAAGCGTTTCTGAAGAAGAGAAATTTGTTAACATCGAGTATAGATTTAAGTGTCAGGAAGTTATTTCTGAAAGTATTTGTATGGAGTGTAGCCATGTATGGAAGTGAAACATGGACGGTAAATAGTTTGGACAAGAAGAGAATAGAAGCTTTTGAAATGTGGTGCTACAGAAGAATGCTGAAGATTAGATGGGTAGATCACATAACTAATGAGGAAGTATTGAACAGGATTGGGGAGAAGAGAAGTTTGTGGCACAACTTGACCAGAAGAAGGGATCGGTTGGTAGGACATGTTCTGAGGCATCGAGGTATCACCAATTTAGTATTGGAGGGCAGCGTGGAGGGTAAAAATCATAGGGGGAGACCAAGAGATGAATACACTAAGCAGATTCAGAAGGATGTAGGTTGCAGTAGGTACTGGGAGATGAAGAAGCTTGCACAGGATAGAGTAGCATGGAGAGCTGCATCAAACCAGTCTCAGGACTGAAGACCACAACAACATTATGACATGATATTTTAATTAAATAATACAGTCAGCGTAATGGCCGACTAAATACTGCTAGGGGAGATGAGCTCCCCGTACTGCGAAGTTCTGTAAAAACTTTGTTAATTATAATTAATGGTTGCGATCATGAGAGGTGACAACTAAGTCAATAATACACACTTTCTAATGACAATTTCTCTTATATTTTTCAAAATACAGATAAAACTTACGTTAATTATCAGACAGCACTACAATGGCGGCCTACTGCTAGACGAAACAAAACAGGAGAGCTAGTTCAATTAAAGCATTGCCTCTGATCTTCATGGCCTATGTTACTCAGAGATTATACCAAAAAAACTGTGTTTTGTTAATTACATCGATATTTGTGTTTTGATAATAATAACTTACGTTCTTTACTATTAGTTATACGAGTATATCGCGCACACGTACACAGTCTTGAAATAATTTATAATTCACATGTCTCATAACAAAAACTTCCTTTCCATTTCTCCGAATGTCCATCTATGTGATGTACCGTCACACAGTACACAAAATGTAAAGCGGAAGTAGGTGCCAAGGAATAACTGGTGAAATTACACACAATTTTCTGTATCACTCTTTATTCAAATTTGGTGCAAGACCTTACGATATTTTTTTTTAAAAAAACCAACAATCATTTAACAAATAAGTCACAATTTACGATAGGAAAGGACTTTTAAATTATTAAATTATTATAAAAAATTTCAGGCCAGTAAAAGGCAAGTACAGGCAAGAAATTTAACGTATACAACGCGACGCTGTGTAATATTTCAAGCTCAGCTAAATTACAGGTGAATTTCACTCCATTCATTAAATGGCGCAGAATCTAACTTGTCTGCAACATATAAAGACAATCCTGTTTACAAAAGCTCTCAAAATAGAAAAACCAAAACAGATAAGTCATGTACACGGGGGGGGGGGACGACGACGACGACGACACTCAGAGTTAATAAGATTAAAATTTCCAAAATATATAAAAAACAATTTTTACAAATATCTGCCAGTTAACTTACGGCAAACACACACGCTCGCCAGGTAGGACTTGCGAACTTTTACAACATTCTCCTTTCAAGACAACGATTTCTACCCATAATGAAATGGCAAACTTTTGCATGGCAAGAAAATACACTAATAGCCAACTACCTGTATAAAACACATAAGCACGTTGAGTAAAAGCCTTAAAAGGTATTGAATTGGAAAAAAGCACAACAGTTTTTGCTGACTAGAAACAATATAAAGAATCCACTATGGCGTACATTAACCTTGCTTGATTACAGCCAAATATACCTAAACACAAATTACGTAAGTTACAGTTTCCAGTTGAGCAGTAATTCGTTATGCAATTGACTAGTTTTTACCACGAGGCAAAAGGAATTTTTATTCTTTCTTAGGGTACCTTTTACACGTGAGTCAGTAATACTAGTTATGGCAGGCGAGAGAATGGATCAGGTCTTGGTGCCTTGCATTTTGAACAGTACAGTCATTGGTGCCTTAGACTTTCACAGACATGGCAGAGGCTAACAGTCGAATAATCCCGTAGGTAAGCTGGGAGGGGAAAGAAGCAATCCGAACCACAGATTTACTCTGAATCCCCCCCTTTCGTCCTCAAAAGGGGACAAACGGACCACCCATTCTAATATTACCACCTTCCCGCGGGTGGGCAGACGAGAATGAATGGCGGGAAACCCCCAAAATATACGGCTGGTATAATTAACAAGAATAAGTAAATTGAATTCAATTAAACTTCATAAAATCTGTTAACAATCAATACTCAACCTCTGGTGCGTTACGACACCCAGGACTGAGCCAACGCAGCTCCTCCAAATGCTCTGCCGATCCGCCCGCTGCCAGCCGTTTCAACGGACGCAGGAAGGCGCGCCGATTTTCAGAACCCCCTCGCCGGTCGACAGCATACGGCCGATCTGCAAACTAGGCGCCTCGCGGACCCACGCTCAGGAAGATTCCTTTCGCGACGAGCAGTTAACGCCCCATACCACGGAGCCGCTGCTCGCGTCGCTTACGCTGATGCCGCGGTCTGCGTGCTGTCCCCCCACCACCGGCTGAGAAGTCGCTTCTTGATGCCCCGACTGCCAACTCTCCACGAGAGCCTCTACAGCCACTTCTTAAACCCACGCGAACAGCCCACCGAAGCCTTCAATTGCGACAAAGGCGCCACTGCCAGAAAACGGAGGGCGACTGTTCCACGCTACGCGCTGCGGCGCGCTTTTCAAAGCTAACTTTACTACGGCTCAACGGGTGAAAGTACGCGATAATAGGAAAAAAAATTAAATAAAATAAATTGGCCAAGTGCGAGTAAGACTCGCGATATGAGGGTTCCTTACAGACTTAATTTTGTTCATCCATCCCGAGAGTTCGCACGTTTTTGCCTGTTGTCGACATTGATACCGGCAAGACATCAATCCCAGGAATTCCAAGACTCTCAGGGATGCTTTAATTCTAATTCTGAAGTCGGACAACGAACGAAAAAAAACATTTTTTTCGTTATACACTTTCCGAATACTTTCCCTTTCCTTGTATCTGTGAAGCCTCACTTCACACCAAATTTCTTGATTTCAGGCCAATGCTAAGTACACTAGAGATTTTGATGAGTGAGTTCGCGAGTATCAAAATATGTTTTATGAATGTGTGGTGTTTCTTCTTTCGGACATGTCCAAAAGAACAGACATCACGCATTCATATAATTGATTCGCCTCGATGGGCAGTGAATCCACAAGCTTGAGTGCGGGTCTACATTTACGATCGACCTCCAGCAGGTAAAATTAACGAGAATGGAAGACATGGACAGAGACTGTGCATAAGTGGCGCTAGACAGGAATGTGAGTCGGCCGGGGAGCGTGCCGAGGTAGCGTGCGCATTTGCGATGAACACACTGCCTGGGTGGCGCAGTGGTTAATGCAAATGTCTAGTAAGCGGGAGATCCCAGCTCAGAGTCACGAGCCGGCACACGTTTGCACTCGTAACTCCTGATTCTGCATAAAGTCCCAATGCAGCTGACATCATTAGTTCATTTCCGTTCTCCCTGCCCCTCCCCCTTCAATTTAGCCAAGGGATCATAGATCTTAGTACGTGAGATAAATTTCAGTTTCATGAAAAGCTATTTACAATTTGTACAGAAACCAGATGGCAGTTATAAGAGTCGAGGGACACGAAAGGGAAGCGGTGGTTAGGAATGGAGTGAGACAGGGCTGTAGCCTCTCCCCGATGTTATTCAATCTGTATATTGAGCAAGCAGTGAAGGAAACAAAAGAAAAATTGGGAGTAGGTATTAAAATCCATGGAGAAGAAATAAAAACTTTGAGGTTCGCCGATGACATTGTAATTCTGTCAGAGACAGCAAAGGACTTGGAAGAGCATTTGAATGGAATGGACAGCGTCTTGAAAGGAGGGTATAAGATGAACATCAACAAAAACAAAACAAGGATAATGGAATGTAGTCGAATGAAGTCGGGTGATGCTGAAGGAATTAGATTAGGAAATCAGACACTTAAAGTAGTAAAGGAGTTTTGTTATTTGGGGAGCAAAATAACTGATGATGGTCGAAGTAGAGAGGATATAAAATGTAGACTGGCAATGGCAAGGAAAGCATTTCTGAAGAAGAGAAATTTGTTAACATCGAGTACAGATTTAAGTGTCAGGAAGTCGTTTCTGAAAGTATTTGTATGGAGTGTAGCCATGTATGGAAGTGAAACATGGACGATAAATAGTTTGGACAAGAAGAGAATAGAAGCTTTCGAAATGTGGTGCTACAGAAGAATGCTGAAGATTAGATGGGTAGATCACACAACTAATGAGGAAGTCCTGAACAGGATTGGGGAGAAGAGAAGTTTGTGGCACAACTTGACCAGAAGAAGGGATCGGTTTGTAGGACATGTTCTGAGGCATCAAGGGATCACCAATTTAGTATTGGAGGGCAGCGTGGAGGGTAAAAATCGTAGAGGGAGACCAAGAGATGAATACACTAAGCAGATTCAGAAGGACGTAGGTTGCAGTAGGTACTGGGAGATGAAGAAGCTTGCACAGGATAGAGTAGCATGGAGGGCTGCATCAAACCAGTCTCAGGACTGAAGACCACAACAACAACAAACGTCTATCTACTCATTCCTGAGAAAGAGGGAGTCCTTAATAGACGGATGGACGGACTGATAGTCAGATAACATATTGCAAAAAAAGTTGTGGTGATATAAACAAAAATTCATAATTTTTAAAATTTTTGCTTTAGTTTTACTGTGAATCCTTGCATGTTGCCAAGATTCTACATTCTAACCCAACGGTGAGATCCTATAGTTTCATATGAGTGAGTTTTCTAGTATCTAAATATGTGACGTACATGCGTATATCTTTTGATTGCATTGACTTAAAAGCGTCAGTGTTTTACTTCACCAAGGGATCGTAGACGTTAGTATGTGAGATAAATTTCTACCAGTTAAGTCACGTCAACATAATTTCGAGTAAAACATAAAAACTGTCCAGAAATTGGAAACTTTATATTAATTCGTCTTCTCTTTTTTCAGCTTTTATGAAGGCATAATAAAGATTGGTTATGATATTTAATGAATTTAAAAAATATATTTAATGTATCTCTCTCTTGGTCCAACAAGATTATTAATATGGTGTAAAAAAATAATTAAGTGTCTAAAGAAACAACTATTATTAACGACTGACAGGTTACTGAATGTTATGAGGAGTCTGAAAATTAAAAAAAAAAATGTATACCCTAATAAAAGACATAGGCGTTGACTGTTAATATAAGTGTTGCATCCATAACAGTCAAGAACACCAGAGACATACCAGACTCAGACAGGCAACTAAATCAGCCATAGCAGAGCATTGTTTGAAACTTAGTCATTCAATCAATTACAATGACACCAAGATTGTAACACAGACCTCAAGATTTTGAGACAGTGTCATTAAAGAAGCCATTGAGATTAAGGTCACAGACAATTTAATCAACCGTGACTCGGGATGCCAAATCAGCACTTGTTATAAAATTCTTTGTCTGAGGTTGGCACATACGTCTTGCAGAGCTTAATGAGATCTTTATATTTTTCATATTTAATCGACAGAAGCACATTATAAAGTTCTTCCTCATGAAAAGTCACTGTAGTTGAGGCTTTCTGAATAACGAAATCATGATACAAAAGTTTTGAGAATGATGCACTACAGCGAACTACATACTTGTGTGCAGTGGACTACTGAAAGAACCTGTGCTTTAAAACAGCAAACTTCTCATTATCAGCACTATTAATGTTAGACCGAAACAGGTTTTTGAATGGAAAGAGAGGTACAAAATTAGATCCCGTGTAACATATCCCAGAACCTGACGACTGTTTGGTGCTACGATATGTCAGGGTTATTGCCGCAAACATTCGATGTCAGCAAGCCCATTCCAAGTGTTATTCTGAATTGATCCCATGGACTGGTCTTATTCTTGCACTATACTACTGAGCAATTTTCAATCTAGGCAATGGTAGTATGATCTTATTTTCAGTCGAAAGTGAACATACGTGGTTATTGAACCAAAGCCTTCAAATTAGAACACTTATGAATGTATGTAATTCTTCATGCTTTCCCGGCGATTTGTTGACATCTTGGATATTCGGGAATCCAGCTAGATGTTCGCGTCGTTCTCGCACGATATTTCAACAGCGTGCCTCGCTGTCTTCTTCAGGTGCTACCTGAGACTGGTCCTTGGGTCGATCGAGTTCAGTATTTATGACTGGAAGAAGCTGGGCATTCCCTAATCGGTCTGAGCCGAGTCGAGTGTTCTGTTTGTGGTCCGCACCCGCCAGACGCGGCTACATTAGCCCTCTCTGGTCGCCAGTGTTCCAACCGCCGTCCGCGCCCTGCCTGGCAGTCTTCTGAAGTCAAGTTCATGATCTCGAGTGTGTCAAATCTGGTCTCTAATGTCCGACACCTGGTCTCACGGCTGTTCTCTCGGTCTCCACTTCTATTCCTTGTAGAATCCCGGAGTGTCCTGCGTTGAATTTTCACAAGCTCAAGCGCTGTTTTCCAGGCAGTTGTGATTTGGTATCCAGAGTCATGGTTGACTAGATTGTCTGTGACCTTAATCTCAGTGGCTTCTTTAATGGCACTGCCCCAAAATCTTGAGGTCTGTGTCGCAATCTTGGTGTTATTGTAATCCATTGCATGACCAAGTTCCAAAAAAATGCTCTGCTATGGCTGATTTAGTTGCCTGTCTGAGTGTGGTTTGTCTCTGTTGTTCTATTCCCCTTGATGTCCACAGTTCTGATGGTCTGGCCAATGTATGACATCCCACACTGGCATGGTATGTTGTAAATAGCTGGCTTGCGTAGCCCCAGGTCATCTTTTACATTCCCCAGCATAGGCCCAATTTTGGTGGGTGGGCAAAATATGCTCTTGATGTCATATTTCTGGAGAATCCTGCTGATTTTGGCAGAGATAGGTCCGGTGTATGGCAGGTATGCCATCATCTCTTTCTCTTATGGCTCTTCTTCTGGATCCTTTGGCTGATTGGCAGGTTGAAGTGTCTTCTAGATATCTCTAGAGGAGTACTCATTCCTGCTGAACACTGATTGTAAGTGTTCTATTTTTGTGGCCAAACTATCAGGATCTGACAGAGTTTGTGCTCCATTCTTCTGTGCCAGATGGTGACAACTGCTGGCTTGTAGGTATAAGTCAGTGTGCGTAGGTTTGCGGTACACACTGTGTCCAAATGTGCCATCTGCCTTTCTTTTCACTAGAACATACAAGAACGGAGGTAGTCCGTCCTTCTCCTTTTCCATTGTGAAATGAATGTTCAGGTGAAAAGAGTTCAGATGTAGCAGGAATTCATCTAACTTCTCCCTACCATGGGTATATCCACATACCTAAAAAAGCACTTGGGTTGATATGTAGCTGAAGGAGTGCCTCCTCTTCAAACCTTTCCATAAATAGGTTAGCCACCACTGGTGATAGAGAGCTGCCCATCGCCACCCCTTCTGTTTGTTCGTAAAATTGACCCCCATGTAGGAAGTACATAGAGGTCAGTACATGCCTGAATAGCTCAAGGAGAGTCCCATCGAACTTCTCTCCAATAAGCTCAAGTGGCTCCTTCAGTGGTACCCATGTGAAGAGAGACACCACATCGAAACTAACTACGATGTCTGTGTCTGTGATGTGTTGCTGGCTCAGCTGTTGCAGGAAATCCTCTGAGTTCTGGATGTGATGTGCACATTTACCTACATGTGGTGTCAACATCTTCTTCAGGTATTTCGCAGTAGGGTAAGTTGCTGCGCTAATATTACTGACAATAGGTCGCAGAGGAACTCTTCAGGAGTCCACACAACCTAGGTGGTACTGACGCTTTGGGATGCAGCTTCTTGATGACTTGTTCAGGCAGGCCCATCTCCTTTACAAGACCCCTGGTCTTTTTGTCCACTTGCTTGCTATTGAGCTGACCTGTATGCAGGATCCTCAAAAAGTTGTTGCACCTTTCTGTCATATTCTATTTTCTTTTGGATGACTGTGGATTTTCCCTTGTCTGCAGGCATCACCAGAATGCTGTCATCCTCCCGGAGTCGCCTCAGTGCCACCCTTTCATCACCTGAAAAGTTGGTTTTGCGTGGCTTGGTCTTGGTGAGATCCCTGCAGGTCTCTCTTTGGATCTCTTCGGCCACACTAGAAGGTAGTATGTTGACCACTTGCAGAACTGTGGACATCAGGTGTAAAGAACACCAGAGACATGCCAGACTCAGACAGGCAACTAAATCAGCCATAGCAGACCATTTTTTTGGAACTTGGTCATTCAAAGGATTACAATAACACCAAGATTGTGACAAAGACCTCAAGATTTTGGGACAGTGTCGTTAAAGAAGCCATTGAGATTAAGGTCACAGACAATCTAATCAACCGTGACTCGGGATACCAAATCACAACTGCCTGGAATCCAGCGCTTGAACTTGTGAAAATTCAACGCAGGACACTCTGGGATTCTACAAAAATTAGAAGGGGAGAACAGCCGTGAGACCAGGTGTCGGACATTAGAGACCAGATTTGACACACTCGAGATCATGAACTTGACTTCAGAAGACTGCCAGGCAGGGCGCGGACGGCGGTTGGAACACTGGCGACCAGAGAGGGCTAATGTAGCCCCGTCTGGCAGGCGCGGACCACAGACGGAACACTCGACTCGGCGCGGACCGATTATGGAACGCCCAGCTCCTTCCAGTCATAAATACTGGACTCGATCGACCCAAGGACCAGTCTCAGGTAGCACCTGAAGAAGACAGCGAGGCACGCTGTTGAAATATCGTGCGAGAACGACGCGAACATCTGGCTAGATTCCCAAATATCCACGACTTATGAATGTACTTCCTTCACACCTGTCGAGAGTGGAACATTGAAAGGAACAAGAAATAATGGCTCATTGTACCTTCCACCATGCCATAAACAGTAGTTTGCTGGGTATTTGTCTAATTAAAGGTCGGAATAAAGAATATGCAAGTCATTTGACTCTTTCTTTGAACAAATAACGTATAAATCCTCATTTAGATTTCTATATCTCTACGCTCCCTTCCAGATGTTTGTCTTTATTCAGGTGGCGGTTGACCTTCTTCCCACTGACTTTCTGCTCCATTTCTAATGACCTCCTCGTAGCTCCTATGAACGAAGTTTATAGTGTTCCTTTTACAATTTTCTTCTCGACCTGATTATTTCGTGTATTATGATATTTCTTTTGCCTTATATGTCCCATTCAAATTAAATAGACAGTTGCCGCGTATACTCTGGCTTAGAACTAGCAATATCGCAATAATTAAATGTTTTGTTGGTCCTTTGGTAACATAAAATTCTTTCGAATTAATAATACACAGAAGAATCAGGAACGACTTTTCTAATTAGCTTAGAGTTTTCATTTTTCTAATTACCTTAGCGTTCTCATGTTTTTACGCAAAATTATTCCGAGTATGCGCTTGAATTTACACATACAGTGTTTCTTCTCGTATGGTAATAGTAGAAACGGCACTTAATACAAAATTTCTGTGACTTTTTCGTAATGTTTCTGTCTGAAAATATCTGATACGACTTACTGCTTCTTCTCGTATCCCTTGTCATTGGCACTTTATCTGTCTGTACGGATAGCGAAAGGTGAGACTGTTGAACAATTTAGGCTGGTGACATTTTATTTAAACACGAATTAACGTCGCGTAACGTTATTAATATTTCCTGTCTTAACCTTGATTTGAATGTTGTTTACAGACCTATGATTCAGGGCGAGAAAGGCGTTGGTGTATTAATACCGTGGTGTTATTGCGCAGCAACGGCAGCCATTGCTGCAGACATACAAGCATGCTGCATGACCGATAAAAGAACCTGAGTTTCTCCCAGACTGGTTTTCCAAGTCCGATTCACTGAAAGAAAAACGAACATTGTTCTTCCATGCTGATGTTAGCGCTGAAATACATTTCTCTCCACAGTTACGCATCACTCTGTTAGAAGCGGGCCAACAAATACAGATTGTGCTTATCCATAAAGTCGTTCCCGTCATAAGAGAATTCGTTTTCGCTGATTTTGCTAATCATATGGAACAAATACCATTTAATCATTTACCCAAGAAAGAAAAGGGAAAACAGTCAGTTTACAAATGTCGTCTTCTTGCTTTCAATGATGAGCTAGAACCAATTCGTCTGACAGTGTCTCTCTCTCTTTCTCTCTGAAAAGATGGAGACCAGAGAATAGATAGAGAATAATGAGAATGTTTGCCCTACATTACAGTGGGTGGTAAATTGTATTTAATATTTAGATATCGACACGATTCGTTGGCACGTTGATGGCAAAAACAGAAATAATACAAGTTGTGGTGGTAAAATTATCTAAATATCTTTTAAATTCATTATAAACGTTATTAAATTGGTGATTCGACGCAATGAATAAGACATGCATGTTTTTCGTATTCTTTTGTCCGTTCTGCAACAGGATGGCTAATCATCCAGCCATCAACGGACAGTTATTTTGATTCTACGGCTGGATCCGGTTCTTGTCACATTGTATCAGGAGATTATTTTAGGTCATTGAAGCGATAGAAGTTACTAGGCGATGAGACAAAAGAACAGGCATTTCCCGTTTGAAGAAGGGACTCTGGACAGATGCACATAATTGTATGCTTATGTTGCCGACGCCGGCATATTCTAGAATTATGGAACAGGTTTTATGCTCATGTGTAATGACATTTTTGGAGAACGGAAATCGTAAAAATGAACACGGATTAGACAGACTGAGGTCTCACGAAACTCAAATAATTTTATTTGTCGATGAAATCCAGACTGGATTGATGCTCCATACCTCGACTTCTAGAAGGCTTTCTGTATAGTTCCATATGGTTGTTTAATGAACAGAATACGAACTTACTGGGTATCAGTCATGTTTGTATGAGTCTATTCAGGGTTTCCTAGAAAATAGAAATCAACAGGCTGTTCTAAACAATCTGTATATCGAAAAACAATGGAGATTTTCGAAGGTTTCAGGCGAAATATGAACTGTGTATGGAAACTGGTGTCCAAAGCCGTCATCTACTGGGGTGACAGTGCATTACATTCATAGGAGATGAGGTATTTGTGCGCAGAAGCTTCGCTAATGGCGACCGTGGTAATCAGTCACTATCACTGAATGTCAAACAACATTGGGAGATGTTCCGCCTATGGTCGGTCAGAGTACAGAGTCACGTTTGGGTAGACGCAGGCGACCACGCCTGTAACTTTGAAGCTCTATAGCGCCGTGGGATTACGTTTGCGCCCAAGGCTTCCTATCCTTGACTTTTTCCTGAAGACACCATCTACAATCCATGGAAGTCTGTCGCAACATTTCTCGGACACCCTGTATAGCAGGACTGTTCAGTAGACAGCTACGTGAGCATGAGAGCTCACCTTCGCTCGCCACTCGAGAAGCGAGCGCTCGCGGTAAAATGTAGCTGTCAGGTATCATTATGTAGCGCATGGAATGTGAAAACTGTGCACTTACTTCACACTATTCATAGTATGTTACATTAGTTTCAAATGAAGTCGTTTATCCACGGTTGTTATAATTATACACTACCGGCCATTAAAATTGCTACACTACGAAGATGACGGGCTACAGACGCGAAATTTTACCGACAGGAAGAAGATGCTGTGATATACAAATGATTAGCTTTTCAGAGCATTCACACAAGGTTGGCGCCGGTGGCGACACCTACAATGTACTGACATGAGGAAAGTTTCCAACCGCTTTCTCATACACAAACAGCAGCTGACCGGCGTTGCCTGGTGAAAAGCTGTTGTGATGCCTTGTGTAAGGAGGAGAAATGCGTACCGTCACGTTTCCAACTTTGATAAATGTCGGATTGGTTCCTATCGCGATTGCGGATTATCGTATCGCGACATTGCTGCTCGCCTTGGTCGAGATCCAATGACTGTTAGCAGAATATGGAATCTGTGGTTTCAGGAGGGTAATACGGAACGCCGTGCTGTATCCCAACGGCCTCGTATCACTAGCAGTCGTGATGACAGGCATCTTATCCTCATGACTGTAACGGATCGTGCAGCCATGTCTCGATCCTTGAGTCAACAGATGGGGACGTTTGCAAGACAACAACCATCTGCACGAACAGTTCGACGACGTTTGCAGCAGCGTCGACTATCATCTCAGAGACCATGACTGCGGTTACACTTGACGCTGCATCAGGGACAGGAGTGCCTGCAATGGTTTACTCAACGACGAACCTGGGTGCACGAATGGCAAAACGTCATTTTTTCGGATGAATCCAGGTTGTGTTTACAACATAATGATGGTCGCATCCGTGTCTGGCGACATCGCTGTGAACTCACATTGGAAGCGTGTATTCGTCATCGTCATACTAGCGTATCACCTGGCGTGATGGTATGGGGTGCCATTGGTCACACGTATCGGTCACCTGTTGTTCGCATCGATGGCACTTTCAACAGTGGACGTTACATTTCAGATTTGTAAACGACCCGTGGCTCTACCCTTCATTCGATCCCGGCGAAACCCTACATTTCAGCAGGATAATGCACGACCGCATTTTGCAGGTCCTGTAGGGCCTTTTGGATACAGAAAATGTTCGACTGCTGCCCTGGCCACCACATTCTCCAGATCTCTCACCGATTGAAAACGTCTGGTCAGTGGTGGTCGAGCAACTGGCTCGTCACAATACGCCAGTCACTACTCTTGATGAACTGTGGTATGGTGTTGAAGATGCATGGGCAGCTGCACCTGTACACGCCATCTAAGCTCTGTGTGACTCAATACCCAGGCGTATCAAGGCCGTTATTATGGCCAGAGGTGGTTGTTCTGGGTTCTGACATCTCAGGATCTATGCACCCAAATTTCGTGAAAATGTAATCACATGTCAGTTCTAGTATAATATATTTGTCCAATGAATACCATTTTATCATCTGAATTTCTTCCTGGTGTAACAATTTTAATGGCCAGTAGTGTACTTTCGCTATTTGAATCAGCGTAGAAGGAAAACTATTTACTATAGGGATACCTAGCTTTATAGGACTGATTTTCGGAATGTGCGTTGCTGATTTGTGTTGTTAGTAGTGTTAGTGTCATGACTTGCCGTTAGGCACCGGTACTGGTACAGTGATGTAGTGTTGAGAGACGAGCATCAGCCTGCGTTCTAGCTGCACACAGTCAACCTGGATCTGGAACTTTGCTCGTAAAGTTGTTTTATGGAAACAACAGCAGTTGTGCTATCGCTCGTGATGAATATCGACGCTTGCAGGTATACTGGTAGGTCCTCTTTTTGCACCAGGGTTGAAGAACGTAATCCGGAAGTACGAATTAACTGGCGGTATGGGAAATGCTTCTGGGAGAGGCCATCTGCCAATTGTGCGAAAAATGGTTGAAGGCGTTGTTGTTGCCGTGGTTGAGAATGCTGGAAGCAATGTGCGATCTACGCATTCCATGGAGCACATTTCGAGAAGTGGTGTGAACAACTGAGAAACTGTTACCGTACAAACTTCCAAACTGTCATGGATGACTGAGCAACGTTTTAACCTGGTACGTAAACATTTATGAATGTTAACGCCTCATTTGGACATTAACATGTGTTTCTTCCGATGGTTTATTCTTTATTTCTCTTCTGCCTGACCTTACAGATGTTTCCACAATGTTTCATTGACTGACGATCACTCGTTTCTCGTGGAGGCCCTCTCAAGTGGCGAAAGTTTAATTATACCCATTCTGTACTTAATGGCGGTGTACTTAAAGTCGAGAATAGCTCTTTGAAAATTAATGAAAAGCAGCGTTAAGTTCGTGTTTGGAACTTCAAAGCAGAGGTCAGACACGCCAGTGTCAATTTACAATACGTCAGTGAAGGATGCCTAGCTATAGTTAGGGCTTACTGACCTGTAATGTGACAGGCAATTGCGTGATAACTTTCATAAAAAAATAAGTCTTGTAGACTTTCTTCAACATACATTTCCACAACTTCACAAATTTGCAGCTACGATTATGTCTATGTTTGAACCCACATATTCGTGCGAGAAACTTTTTTCTGCTGTGAAGAGAACGAAATCACACCACAGAAGCTTACTGAAAGACTTCAGTTTAAAAACTTATCTTCGAATTATCATTGCTCAGAAAATGGTTGATCCTTTGGTGAATAGCAAAATGAGTAGTATCCATTCACATGCAGTGTTTCTATGTGAACGTGTGAATAAAATAGTTACGAAATTAATGCTGTTGTGAACTTAAACTTTGTTCGAAATGGCATTCATTGTAAGGCTGCATCAATAATAGCAAATATGTTTCGTACTTAGCTGCACGACGTTCTCTGCTTCATCAGTTAAAAGAAATGTATGTTTCATTCCATTGTCATTTCTCATCGATTTAACAGTTTTTAGGAAACAAGTTTGCTACGAAAGGCACTAATTGGCAAGCGTGAAGTACTACTTCTCCATAGAAATATGAGGTCATGGAACAGACTCGTTGACAGCAGTCTCTCGTGCCGAGTTGTCTTATTGCAATTCCTTCCCCCTCCCTCCCCCTCTCAGTTCTTCACTGCTGGCCTATAGGAAGGCTGTCACTGCAACGAACTGCAGGATGACTCGCAGAGGATCCGCTAGTGGTGTTGGGACTCGGGGTTGTTCAATGGCTCTGAGCACTATGGGACTTAACATCGGAGGTCATCAGTCCCCTAGAACTTAGAACTACTTAAACCTAACTAAGCTAAAGACATCACACACATGCCCGAGGCAGGATTCGAACCTGCGACGTAGCGGTCGCGCGGTTTCAGACGGTAGCGCCTAGAACCGCTCGGCCACTCTGGCCTCGGGGTTGTCTCTGGGAGAGAATATAACGTACTGCTCGGTAGCGGTCGCGCGGTTTCAGACGGTAGCGCCTAGAACCGCTCGGCCACTCCGGCCTCGGGGTTGTCTCTGGGAGAGAATATAACGTACAGCTCGGAAGCAGACGGAAGGAACCGTTACTTTTCGATGATACGAATGGTGACAAATCACTTGAAACAGTAAAAACCGTGAAATACGTAAAAGTAACTGGCCAGAGTGACGTAAAGTGAAATTACCTGATAAATCTAATTGCGGGAAAAGCAAATGGGCCTACTAGGCTGAGATTAGTTGGAAGAAATGAGATTTATTCTCGACAGAAGTGGCTTACAGAATGCTCGTTCGACCGTTCCAAGAGTACTGCGTATCAATTTGGGATAAAAAAAAAAAAGGTTCAAATGGCTCTGAGCACTATGGGACTTAGCTTCTAAGGTCACCAGTCCCCTAGAACTTAGAACTACTTAAACCTAACTAACCTAAGGACATCACACACAACCATGCCCGAGGCAGGATTCGAACATGCGACCGTAGCGGTCGCGTGGTTCCAGACGGTAGCGCCTAGAACCGCTAAGCCACTTCGGCCGGCAATCTGGGATCCTTGCCTGGGTGGGTTAATAGAGGAGATACAGGAGATCCAACGAAGAACGATGCGTCTCGTCATGTTTCGTTTAGCAAGAGAGAAAGCGTTACGCAGATAATTATCTCACTCCAGTGGGAGGCGCTGCGTGTCACTTACAGGTTTATTGTTGAAATTCCGGGAGCGTACGTTCCAGACGACGTACTGAACCCGCCGCACTTCCATATCGCAAAATGACTAAGACGGGAAAGTTAACAATATTCAAGATCTTACAGAGGCTTAACGAGTATTCCCCATGTAGTATTGTTGTAGAATGACGCGGGAGAGGGGGCGCTGAGAATCATAATAATTCCATAAGTATTTACCATAACGCGCTCTTAGGTAGCTTGGGAACTACACGGTCGAGCCACATTAACACCGCCTATGTTAGACGTCAGTGTGCAATAACCAATGACAGACAGCAGCTCGCAACACTACCAGTGGAAGCTGCATAAAGCATGTTGGGGGACGTGGAAAACAGTGTCTCGTAGTCGTAATGCGGAAACGGAGCGATTTATCTGGCGTCAAGAAGGGCATGACCATTTGCCTTCGGGTGTCGGGTGGAATTATTTCCGAAACAACTGAGTTTGTAAACTATTCGCGTGCCGCCATGCTTAGATGGTTGTTTGGTTGGTTGGTTTGGAGAAGGAAACCAGACAGCGTGGTCATCGGTCTCATCGGATTAGGGAAGGATGGGGAAGGAAGTCGGCCGTGCCCTTTCAGAGGAACCATCCCGGCATTTGCCTGGAGTGATTTAGGGAAATCACGGAAAACCTAAATCAGGATGGCCGGACGCGGGATTGAACCGTCGTCCTTCCGAATGCGAGTCCAGTGTCTAACCACTGCGCCACCTCGCTCGGTGCCATGCTTAGAGTATACCGTAATGGCAAAATGGCGCAATCCGAAGCCAGGGCCGAGGCGATTATGGTGCACCACGGAACATAGAAGACAGGGCTGAGCGATGGCTGCGGAGATTTACACGTGCGAATCGAGGTGCAACTGCTGAGCAACTAACCTCCCAGATGTTCCAACGGACTGGCAGTGGTGTCTCCTCAATGACAGTTCAGTGAACGTCGCTGCGTATGTGCATCCGCAGCAAGCGCCAGGTACATGCACCCATGCTGATTGCTGTTCATGGGCGACGAAGGCTGGAATTTGTACGCCAACACTGCAACTGGCCGTTCACTGAGAGGGGACAGGTGACCTTTTCAGATGAATGACGTTTTATGCTCCATTGGATAGATGGCCGTTGGATAGTCGGAAGGGTCCAGGCCGGAGAAGAGAGCATTATGGTCTGGGGAACGTTTTCGTGGCATTCCATGGGTGATCTAACCATTCTGGAAGGCGCAATAGATCAATATAAGTACTTTGTCAATGGGTATATGCAGTTTATTTTTCTACGGCACAACGATATATACCAGCAGGCCAATGCAATGAGTCACACATATGGCAGTGTACGTGCGTTGTTCAAAGAGCATCAGGATGAGTTTACCGTGCTCTGCTGGCCACCAAACTCCTCGGATTAGAACCCAGTCGAGAATCTGTGGGACCTCCTCGATCCGGCTGTGTGTACTGCCAATACTTAACCGAGAAACGTAGCAAAAATGACCACGTCATTGGAACCGGCGTGGCTCCACATCCCTGTCGATACCTTCTAGAACCTCACTGACTCTCTTGATACACGTCTCGTAGCGGTTCGCGCTGTAAAAGGTGGTTATTCCGGATTTTGACAAATAGTCACATTAATGTGATTCGACAGTATATAAATGTAGGTGTACACGTTGATATAGATGCAGAAGTAGAAATTAAGTTCAAGAAAGGACCATGTGGACACCATCCGTCTGTGAATTACGTTAACTGTGACCTATGTGTTCGTATTTTAACTGTCTGTTGGATGTGTAACATGGATCGACCAACAAGGCATTTACGAAGGAAACGCTTAAAAATGTTTAAAATCGCACCTGGCCTGAACGGTCATCAGCTCGATGGGCGTATTAAGACGTGGTTGATCTCCCTGTTCTGCAATGCAGTAAGTGGTGCTTTATGCGTTGCAAAAAGTAAGACACTCATTGCTCCAGCTAACGTAAAACAAAAAATTCGTCGATAAAGAAAATAATTTCTCTCTAAGTATTGCATAAAGTTAAGCGAAGTTGAAATGGATACCAGAGAAGGCATTTTAGGAAGCTGGTGGTATCATTGCAGGAACAGCAGTTTAGAGACAACCTGGCATTCCAGTCGGACGGCCTATGTCCTGTGATTGCAAACTTCCCTCGTGAATTAGTCGATATGTTAGTGAAAACCATATTAAAAGCCCTACAGTAATTTCTGAGATTAACCCGGACATAACAGACAGCAACTGTAGTGAGCGACTTTATTCCATCATAGTTTAACCAATTTCTACGAAATATTTATATAAATTACATACACAAACCTTCATTGCCGATCAGCTCTGTCAGTGAAAATCGTATGAAAATCCCTGTATTAATGAGACTAGCCCAAACATACAGTACGGCTATTAAAATTGATACACCAAGAAGAAATGCAGATGATAAACGGGTATTCATTGGACAAATATATTATACTAGAACTGACATGTGATTACATTTTCACGCAATTTGGGTGCATAGATCCTGAGAAATCAGTACCCAGAACAACCACCTCTGGCCGTAATAACGGCCTTGATACGCCTGGGCATCGAGTCAAACACAACTTGAATGGCGTGTACAGGTACAGCTGCCCATGCAGCTTCAACACGATACTACAGTTCATCAGGAGTAGTGACTGGTGTATTGTACTCGGCCACCATTGACCAGACGTTTTCAATTGGTGAGAGATCTGGAGAATGTGCTGGCCAGGGCAGCAGTAAAACATTTTCTGCATCCAGAAAGGCCCGCACAGGACCTGCAACATGCGGTCGTGCATTATCCTGATGAAATGTAGGGTTTCGCGGGGATCGAATGAAGGGTAGAGCAACGAGTCGTAACACATCTGAAATGTCCACTGCTCAAAGTGCCGTCAATGCGAACAAGAGGTGACCGAGACGTGTAACCAATGGCTCCCCATACCATCACGCCGGGTGATACGCCAGTATGGCGATGACAAATACACGCTTCCAATGTACAAGGCACCGCGATGTCGCCGAACACGGATGCGACCATGATGCCGTGAACAGAAACAGGATTCATCCGAAAAAATGACGTTTTTCCATTCGTGCACACAGGTTCGTCGTTGAGTACACCATCGCAGGCGCTCCTGTCTGTGATGCAGCGTCAAGGGTAACCACAGCCATGGTCTCCGAGCTGATAGTCCATGCTGCTGCAAACGTCGTCGAACTGTTCGTGCAGATGGTTATTGTCTTGCAAACGTCCCCTTCTGTTGACTCAGGGATCGAGACGTGGCTGCACGATCCGTTACAACCATGCGGATAAGATGCCTGTCATCTCGAATGTTAGTGATACGAGGCCGTTGGAATCCAGCACGGCGTTCCGTATTCCCCTCCTGGACCCACCGATTCCATATTCTGCTAACAGTCATTGAATCACGACGAACGCGAGCAGCAATGTCGCGAACGATAAACCGCAATCGCGATAGGCTACAATCCGATCTTTATCAAAGTCGTCCTTACACCAGGCATCACAACAACGTTTCACCAGGCAACGCCGGTCAACTGCTGTTTGTGTATGAGAAATCGGTTGGAAACCTTCCTCATGTCAGCACGTTGTAAGTGTCGCCACCGGCGCCAACCTTGTGTGAATGCTCTGAAAAGCTAATCATTCGCATATCACAGCATCTTCTTTCTGTCGGTTAAATTTCGCGTCTGTAGCACGTCATCTTCGTAGTGTAGTAATTTTAATGGCCAGTAGTGTAAAGGGGTGATAAAAAAGTTTCTGTTCAAATGCCGTGCACTCCAGAATCGGTATGTCAATCAGGGAACATGCCGTAAGCATTGGAGCAATCTTCCCAACGACGCGCGAGATTGAAGATACCTGTCTGAAAAAGTAAAACACCCTGTCCAGCTGCGTGAAGAAGTCGTAAATTTCCCGCTGCACAGACTCGCCGACAGGACTTATCGACCCTTCAACGCCTTTTTTAAAGGACCGAAGGGGTGATAATCGCTTGGGGAGAGACCAGGACTATAGGGGGGGGGGGGGGGGGGGTGGAGGTGGAACGGGTACTCGAGTGTCTCCCAGATTAGTCGGTGTAACTTTTCCATAATGATATTTGCGATATGGTATCCTCTGATACCATGAAGCAGCAGCAGCACCACCATTTTCGACAAACATGTTGTCCCATATACAATCTTCATTCTGCTAAAATGGCTCTGAGCACTATGGGACAACTGCTGTGGTCATAAGTCCCCTAGAACTTAGAACTACTTAAACCTAACTAACCTAAGGACATCACACACATCCATGCCCGAGGCAGGATTCGAACCTGCGACCGTAGCGGTCGTGCGGTTCCAGACTGTAGCGCCTTTAACCGCTCGGCCACTCCGGGCGGCTTTTTTCATTCTGCGATGGATTTCTACCGGTCTTTCTCCTTCAGGAGCCAAGAAAAGAATAACAGCACGTTGGTCGTGTTTGGACCCATTTGGTAATGACGTCACCTTAGTTCACGTTTTCGCATTATCGCACGCACGTCGGAAAGACACGAATGTCACACTAATCTCTTGTCTACATGTCGGTTCTTGTACACCGGAATCGAACTACGTTGCATGTAAGTCGCAGCAATGCCCTCGAAAGAAAACTGTCTGATGGCCTCTTGTATATACCTATGTGCAGATATAAGAAGATATTGGCATACGTAGCTATAATCACATTAGGCGACAGAAAGTTATTTCGTATCATTCGTACATTTGGTAAATTGTTAAAATTGAAGTTAATCAACATTTGATTGCTATTATAGATTTATGGGTTCTAATTGTTTCATTAGTTACATGTTCCTTTCTCAAAAGTTTGTATTGGGTTAAACTTTGCTTTCTTGTTGTTGTGGTCTTCAGCCCAGAGACTGGTTTGATACAACTCTCCATGCTACTCTATCCTGTGCAAGCTTCTTCATCTTCCAGTACCTACTGCAACCTACATCTTTCTGAATCTGCTTAGTGTATTCATCTCTTGGTCTCCCTCTACGAGTTGTATCCTCCACGCTGCCCTCCAATACTACACTGGTGGTCCCTTGATGCCTCATGACATGTCCTACCAACCGATCCCTTCTTCTATTCAAGTTGTGCCACAAATTTCTCTTCTCCCCAGTTCTATTCAGTACCTTCTAATTACTTATGTGATCTACCCATCTAAACTTCAGAATTCTTCTGCAGCACCACATTTATAAAGCTATTCTCTTCTTGTCTAAACTATTTATTGTCCATGTTTCATTTCCATACATGGCTACAGTCCATACATATACTTTCAGAAACGACGTCCTGACACTTAAATCTATACTCGATGTTAACAAATTTCTCTTCTTTAGAAACGCTTTCCTTGTCACTGCCAGTCTACATTTTATATCCTCTCTACTTCGACCATCATCAGTGTTTTGCTCTCCAAATACCAAAACTCATCTACTACTTTAAGTGTCTCGTTTCCTAATATAATTCCCTCAGCATCACCCGATTTAATTCGATTACATTCCATTATCCTCGCTTTGCTTGTGTTGATGTTCATCTTATATCCTCCTTTCAAGACACTATCCATTCCGTTCAGCTGCTCTTCCAGGTCCTTTGCTATCTCTGACAGAGTTACGATGTCATCAGTATACCTCAAACTTTTTATTTCTTCTCCATGGAGTTTAATTCCTACTCCGAATTTTTCTTTTGTTTCCTTTACTGCTTTCTCAATATACTAATTGAATAATATTGCCGGCCGCGGTGGCCGTGCGGTTCTGGCGCTGCAGTCCGGAACCGCGGGACTGCTACGGTCGCAGGTTCGAATCCTGCCTCGGGTATGGCTGTGTGTGATGTCCTTAGGTTAGTTAGGTTTAAGTAGTTCTAAGTTCTAGGGGACTTATGACCTAAGATGTTGAGTCCCATAGTGCTCAGAGCCATTTGAACCATTTTTTTTAATAATATCGTGGATAGGCTGCAACCCTGTCTCATTCCCTTCCCAACCACTGCTTCCCTTTCATACCCCTCGACTCTTCTGGTTCGATACTGGTATTAGCTGGATTTGACTCGTGATGGCGCTAACAAATGTTCGTATTTCAGACGTGAATGTTTTTAGTTCACTGAACAAGGTACGTTGGAGACAAGATCCTAGTGTATTAATGATGTCACGTAGAGCCTTAAACAGAATGAGGGTCTTTATGGATGTAGCCCTAATCCAAAACACCTTGATAAACAAGACAAGTTTCAAACAGTTGTCGTCAAATTTGCCTCAGCACAATGAAATCCTTTTTAATGCGCTGTAAAGAGGAAAACAGCAAAAATACCCATTCGCAAGAGAAGAAAATGGTTGGTAAACGCCGGCCGCGGTGGTCTCGCGGTTCTAGGCGCGCAGTCCGGAACCGCGCGACTGCTACGGTCGCAGGTTCGAATCCTGCCTCGGGCTTGGATGTGTGTGATGTCCTTAGGTTAGTTAGGTTTAAGTAGTTCTAAGTTCTAGGGGACTGATGACCACAGCTGTTAAGTCCCATAGTGCTCAGAGCCATTTGAACCATTGAGCCATTGGTTGGTAAACAAATACGCATTGAAAAAAATAAGTGTGAATTATCATCGTGATACCATGAAATTCAAAGCGCTGAGGGACACACTAGGTCATTTGAAATATGACATACCACCTTTTTTAGTCAGAATAGAGCGAATACGTCGTAATGGCGGAATTTCTGCAATCATAAATCACTTCTTCATCCAAGATAGACATGTTTTACTCAAATGATTCATGAGTTCATTTCTGAACTCATTAAGTTTACTTCACTCAAGGTAATTTGCACCCACAAACTGAAACAAGTAAAGAAAATTTACTGATTTTTACTGTCCATCGTTTCTTGTGTGCTTGTTAATTGAATTCTGGTCCTGACCCCCTTCCTTCCAATAGTTTTAAAATTTACTCTGTCAGTTGGTATTTGTTTGGCAGTGTTTAAAGAACAAAAAACTAAAAAAAATCAGCAAAGAATAAGATCATCTATACAATTACACAAAAATATCTTACTTTGTAGTCCGCCTGCTTAGCTGGGTGGTTCAGTGTTCGACTCCTGGCCTGGTTGGGGATTTTCTCCGCTCGCGGACCGGGTATTGTGTTATTCTCATCACCGGCACGCAAGACGCCCAATGTGGCGTCGACTGAAATAAGACTTGCACTTCGTGGTCGAACTTCCCCGGATGGGGCCTCCCGGCGAACAATGCCATTCGCTCATTTCATTTTACCTTACGTTATACAAATATAATCCGGAAACTGCGAATTCTTTGTGCTGTCTATGTGTCGCCACTTTATTACAACCCGTTTTTCTGTATTCTTTATTGGGAACGCTACATATACATTCGAATGGCGAAATTTCTGCAGCCATAAATGAGCTATATGTTTTGGTTAGATACATACTACACAGACAATTAACGAGTTTGTCCAAATACTGAACTCATCAAATTTGTTTTATTCTGAATAATTTCCATCAGATCATTCACAGTTATCGCTATTCAAAACAATTTGTGAACCACTAACCCTAGATGGAGAGTAATTTATTTTACGATTACACAGCTCCCATCAAACAATATAAATTTTATAATTGCGTAGGATTCCACGGATAGAATCAGTTGACAAAAAGGTTTTCTGAGTATCGTACCAGGCCATAATGTAAAAAAAAAAGAAACTACACGGGAGAAATCAAAGCTTCGCTCACAGTTACAGTGATGTTAGTAGACTCAGGCGAAGACCACTGTAACTGTGACCGAAGCGTTGATTTCTCCCGTACAGTTTTTTACGTTATGACATGGTACGATACACAGAAAACGTTTATTTCAATAGAAGTATTCTTGTTCTGGTAAAAATATGGTAAACGTAATTAAGCTTCACATCTCTGATATGAGACTGTGATGCAATTCCAGCGAATGACCTGTAAGCGAATTAAAATTCGTCCAGATGTCAGGGACTATGTTACGGTGATACCTGACTTACTTGCTAACGGGGGCGCGGAGATATCACACAAGGAACAACAAAAAGCTTGACATTTTCTAAAACAAAGATGATAGTAGAATACCAGAACCAGAAAGAGGCTGCAATTTGTTAACATGTTTAAGGCACACTGTGCAGTCCTAAGGCATCATCTAGGCCATAGCCTGTCCCAGAAGATAGGAAACGACCACAAGAGACCAATGCTGCCGCCTTTGATGTAAATAAGGGCTCACTCAGGAATTTGGAAAGGGTGATTGCTAGAACACTGAGAGGTGAGGTGAACCCTTGTTGGATAAATGATAGATAATTGACACCAGCGTGGTCGGTGTGCAGGTTTTGTGCTGATATTGACCCATACTAAGGAGTGGAACAATCAGAAGCCAGAAAAGAGCGCAAGGACTTCTTGTAAAAAGTGATGTGGAGCAGCTTGGACACCTGAGGTTTAAAAGTATGTACAAAGCGTTCAGCTAGACCATAAGAAGCAGGGTGTGTGGACACAGTATAGTTAAGTGATATGCTATTTGCTTTCCAGAAAGCAGAGAAATTCAGAGACGCCTGTTGTGCAGCGAGAGCCCTTCAATTGAAAAAATGTGCGACTGAGTTTGAACTGTTTGCCATGCGGAAATGGTAGACATGTGTGAGATATAGGGGAATGCCACTGCCAGTACCTACGACAATTAACAGGGAGTACCCCAGAAAGGGATTGGCGAAATACAGGTGCAGACAGAACGAGAGGGAACAAGTGTCTGGCCATGGAAAAAAATGCCATGGAGGAGTGACATGCTTGTACTGGCTGAAGGTAGCGATGCTACATCTATGCCCCACCAGTAAATATGCAGACAGTCCAGACGCTGGTTGAGCACAATGCCCCGGGACCTGACTTGGAGGACAGACACGACGCTCCTATGGAGGGTCGCCAGGGTAATGGTTATGGTGCGGTTATTGTTTCTGTGGAGCAAGAGCACGTTGTTGAGGATGGAGAGATCGCTACCGATACCAGTAACCCTGCAGGTTCTAATGTCGCAAGTGCTTGCGCTAGGGTGGCCAATCACATTGCACTGGGTCCCGGGTGGTGTGGCACGTGATGTTTATGGTGTACAATGGAAGGGTGGCCATGGCTACCTCAGTGGTGACATCTATATTGAATCACACCTTGGGATCCATGTCAACGGCAGGATCCTGCACCAGGGCATTTGTGAGAAGAGGTCAGCATTATCATGTTGGGTTGTTGGACAGTACTGAAGGTCATAATTACGACTTGAAAGAAACAGAGCCTACTGCTGAATGTAGTGTGCCATTTTAGTTGGAATATTTGCCAACACAACAAAAAGAGGAAGTAGGGCCTTTAGTCTGCGAACAGTGTGAAATGGCGCCTGTAGACATACTCATGAAACTGTTTAGACCAAATATGATGGCTAGGACTTCTTTCTCTATCTGGCTGCTATAGTTTTTCTCTGCAGCAGCGATAGTCTTGGACACAAATGTAATTGGGCGCTTCACACCATCAACAACATATGAAAGGATCACCTCAACCCATAGTCCAATGCATTAGCTCCAAAGAGAGGGTTTTGGTAGGGCCATACACCTTGAAGCAGGTGGGACAGAAGAGAGTCTGCATCAAGTCCCAGGAGATTTTATCACAAGCCAGGGTCCGTTGCTAGCGAAACAATTTATGGTAATAATTGAGCTACCACAGTACTGATTTTAGCTGGCTGGTGTTCATGGGACAGGATGATTCTGCAGTACCTCAGTATACTGTGCGACAGGATAGATACGTGGTGAACCAATGACGTGACTCATGTTTTCCACTTGGTGAAAAAAAAAAAAAAAACAGCCTTGTCTGTATACCTTTTGGGGTTGGCGTATTGGAGGCCCACAAACAATGCATGCAGGTTGGTAGCCGAGCTGAGTGCGGCCTTACCTGTGACGACAATGTCATCTTCATCGATCATCATGCCTGGTATACCGCAGGTGAAGAGCGTGAGGTACTGCTGAAAAACAGTTGGATCACTGGAAATGCCAAATAGAAGTCATGTAACTGAAAATGTCCAAAATGAGTATTGATAACTGAGAAGCATCTGGAATCCTCAGCCAACAGAAGCTGTAGATACCTGATCACAATGGTCAATCTCGGCAACCACTTCGTCACTTGCAATATGGGTCATTATTGTCCTCCACCTAGGGAATAGGATTATTGTTTTTTTTAATTTAATCGTATGGCTAGGGCCCCCCGTAGGGCAGACTGTTCGCTGGGTGCCAGTCTTTCAATTTGACGCCGCTTCAGCAACCTGCAGTCTATGACGATGATAGGATGATGATGAGGGCAGCACAACACCCAGTCCCAAGGTCGAGAAAATTCCCCGACCGAGACGGGAATCGAACCTGGGTCCAGAGTATTGACAATCTGTCACGCTGACTATTCAGCTACCGGGGGTGGACAGGGAATAGGATAAGTGTCTGTGACAGATTCGGCGTTAATTATCGTCTTGAAGTCCCCTCAAATACGCATTACGCTGTTTGGTTGTTCCATGATGAAGATGACGGTGGCCCATTCGCTATTGGGAGTAGATGCGGTAATACCATAGCTCAGTTATTACCATAAATTTTTTCGCTAGCAATGGACCCTGGGACTTGATGCAGACTCTCTTCTGTCCCACCTGCTTCAAGGTGTATGGCCCTGCCAAAACCCTCATCTTGGGAGCTAATGCGTTGGACTATGGGTTGAGGTCATCCTTTCATATGTTGTTGATGGTGTGGAGCGCCCAATTACAATTGTGTCCAAGACTATCGCTGCTGCAGAGAAAAACTATAGCAGCCAGATAGAGAAAGAAGTCCTAGCCATCATATTTGGTCTAAACAGTTTCATGAGTATGTCTACAGGCGCCATTTCACACTGTTCGCAGACTAAAGGCCCTACTTCCTCTTTTTGTTGTGTTGGCAAATATTCCAACTAAAATGGCACACTACATTCAGCAGTAGGCTCTGTTTCTTTCAAGTCGTAATTATGACCTTCAGTACTGTCCAACAACCCAACATGATAATGCTGACCTCTTCTCACAAATGCCCTGGTGCAGGATCCTGCCGTTGACATGGATCCCAAGGTGTGATTCAATATAGATGTCACCACTGAGGTAGCCATGGCCACCCTTCCATTGTACACCATAAACATCACATGCCACACCACCCGGGACCCAGTGCAATGTGATTGGCCACCCTAGCGCAAGCACTTGCGACATTAGAACCTGCAGGGTTACTGGTATCGGTAGAACGATCTCTCCATCCTCAACAACGTGCTCTTGCTCCACAGAAACAATAACCGCACCATAACCATTACCCTGGCGACCCTCCATAGGAGCGTCGTGTCTGTCCTCCAAGTCAGGTCCCGGGGCATTGTGCTCAACCAGCGTCTGGACTGTCTGCATATTTACTGGCGGGGCATAGATGTAGCATCGTTACCTTCAGCCAGTACAAGCATGTCACTCCTCCATGGCATTTTTTTCCATGGCCGGACACTTGTTCCCTCTCGTTCTGTCTGCACCTGTATTTCGCCAATCCCTTTCTGGGGTACTCCCTGTTAATTGTCGTAGGTACTGGCAGTGGCATTCCCCTATATCTCACACATGTTTACCATTTCCGCATGGCAAACAGTTCAAACTCAGTCGCACATTTTTTCAATTGAAGGGCTCTCGCTGCTCAACAGGCGTCTCTGAATTTCTCTGCTTTCTGGAAAGCAAATGGCATATCACTTAAGTATACTGTGTCCAGGTGTCCAAGCTGCTCCACATCACTTTTTACAAGAAGTCCTTACGCTCTTTTCTGTCTTCTGATTGTTCCACTCCTTAGTATGGGTCAACATCAGCACAAAACCTGCACACCGACCACACTGGTGTCAATTATCTATCATTTATCCAACAAGGGTTCACCTCACCTCTCAGTGTTCTAGCAATCACCCTTTCCAAATTCCTGAGTGAGCCCTTATTTTCATCAAAGGCGGCAGCATTGGTCTTTTGTGGTCGTTTCCTATCTTCTGGGACAGGCTATGGCCTAGATGATGCCTTAGGACTGCACAGTGTGCCGTAAGCATATTAAGAAATTGTAGCCACTTTCTGGTTCTGGTATTCTACTATCATCTTTTGTTTTAGAGGCAGCACAATGCACCACTTGTCTATCTAAGGCCCAACCTGTGGCTGACTGCCTGGAAGCGCCCTCAGTTGCACCACATATCACACCAGCACCAGCGCCTATGGTAGTGAAACTAACCACCCCCCTTCCCCAGCGCACCTGGCCGCCAGACCTCCTACCTACTCTGCCAACAACCAACAACAGAATAGTTTTGTGCGCAGGGACATCGCAGGGGATAGCTCTTCTAACGACAGACAAGCGGTAGCCATATTCTACCCAACCACCAGACGTCACCCCAAGCGCCACCAGATGCCAGTGGCTTTGCAGACATTTGCTCTTCCACGTGATCAAATGCAGTACTTGCTGTTTCCTGGCACCAGAGTGGTATTTAGCCCTGCACCTAGGCTACATTGACTACCTTTGTACCATCCCCTAAGGGTCTTTCGTGCAGATTTTGAGCGGTGGCGTGTCTGGAATGTTTTCCTCGACCACTCGTGTGAAAACCGCGTGATTTCACGGTGGCAGAATTGTGGTGAAATTCGGTACCAATGTTACATCATTAAGTGACCTCAAGCGTCACGTGTACTTCTAAGACGCGGCCTTCTTTCCGCCTGTGTCGACACATTGCTGTTCCAAGCGTCGTCGGGCCCGGGGATGATGTCACAGGGTGTCACGCTTTTGCACCTTACAGTGGAAGGTTGTAGGCACCTTTGAGCCATATTTAAAACTTACGCGTCGCAAAGTGAGGCAGTTACAGGGTTTCGAAAATGTGATCATTTAATTCTGTTGCGCAGTGTGGACATGGTTTAAGTTATGCCCGCATTACGAAATTGCTTCTTAGTACGCTGAAATGAAAGTATCACGAAAAAGATCGAATTTCTAGGTGTGTCGCAATTTATGGTTAGACTTATCAGATACACTCCTGGAAATGGAAAAAAGAACACATTGACACCGGTGTGTCAGACCCACCATACTTGCTCCGGACACTGCGAGAGGGCTGTACAAGCAATGATCACACGCACGGCACAGCGGACACACCAGGAACCGCGGTGTTGGCCGTCGAATGGCGCTAGCTGCGCAGCATTTGTGCACCGCCGCCGTCAGTGTCAGCCAGTTTGCCGTGGCATACGGAGCTCCATCGCAGTCTTTAACACTGGTAGCATGCCGCGACAGCGTGGACGTGAACCGTATGTGCAGTTGACGGACTTTGAGCGAGGGCGTATAGTGGGCATGCGGGAGGCCGGGTGGACGTACCGCCGAATTGCTCAACACGTGGAGCGTGAGGTCTCCACAGTACATCGATGTTGTTGCCAGTGGTCGGCGGAAGGTGCACGTGCCCGTCGACCTGGGACCGGACCGCAGCGACGCACGGATGCACGCCAAGACCGTAGGATCCTACGCAGTGCCGTAGGGGACCGCACCGCCACTTCCCAGCAAATTAGGGACACTGTTGCTCCTGGGGTATCGGCGAGGACCATTCGCAACCGTCTCCATGAAGCTGGGCTACGGTCCCGCACACTGTTAGGCCGTCTTCCGCTCACGCCCCAACATCGTGCAGCCCGCCTCCAGTGGTGTCGCGACAGGCGTGAATGGAGGGACGAATGGAGACGTGTCGTCTTCAGCGATGAGAGTCGCTTCTGCCTTGGTGCCAATGATGGTCGTATGCGTGTTTGGCGCCGTGCAGGTGAGCGCCACAATCAGGACTGCATACGACCGAGGCACACAGGGCCAACACCCGGCATCATGGTGTGGGGAGCGATCTCCTACACTGGCCGTACACCACTGGTGATCGTCGAGGGGACACTGAATAGTGCACGGTACATCCAAACCGTCATCGAACCCATCGTTCTACCATTCCTAGACCGGCAAGGGAACTTGCTGTTTCAACAGGACAATGCACGTCCGCATGTATCCCGTGCCACTCAACGTGCTCTAGAAGGTGTAAGTCAACTACCCTGGCCAGCAAGATCTCCGGATCTGTCCCCCATTGAGCATGTTTGGGACTGGATGAAGCGTCGTCTCACGCGGTCTGCACGTCCAGCACGAACGCTGGTCCAACTGAGGCGCCAGGTGGAAATGGCATGGCAAGCCGTTCCACAGGACTACATCCAGCATCTCTACGATCGTCTCCATGGGAGAATAGCAGCCTGCATTGCTGCGAAAGGTGGATATACACTGTACTAGTGCCGACATTGTGCATGCTCTGTTGCCTGTGTCTATGTGCCTGTGGTTCTGTCAGTGTGATCATGTGATGTATCTGACCCCAGGAATGTGTCAATAAAGTTTCCCCTTCCTGGGACAATGAATTCACGGTGTTCTTATTTCAATTTCCAGGAGTGTATTTTTTATCTGTGCTTCTCTATACATTTTTCACTTTATAATAGGTGAGCCGAAAGAATATTTTACGTTCTGCCTTATTTACTTCGACATTTTACATGCAAATATACACCCTGTTACTGAATAAACGTTACGTGAAAGCCATAGCTGAGACACAGAGGCGTGGTGAAGGAAACAAGGCCACATTCTGATACCCTCACCAAAGACATAACGACATTGCCTCCAATAAACAGCTCCTCAGCAAACTCAGGCTCCTGAGCGTTTCTGCATTCCAGTTCCAGTTAGCCAGCTTTGAAGCAGGACTGCTGATGTGCTATCGACCATTCAGCAGATATGGATTCCTTCGAGACTGCAGGCAGCTCGGTCTGCTGGACTTAGCCACTGTGAGCTGCCGACCTCTTATCTGATGATGAATAGACTTTGCCACCAGTTCACTGGGGGGCCAAACTGATGATGCTTGAAGCAGGTAGCTGCCCCATGACTAGCATCCACAGGGAGACAGTGGAGTCCACGGCCTTCCTCTAGTGAAGAGGCCACGACGTAACTCTGCGTCACCATCACTCTCCCATTCAGAGCTGATGGAAATTTAGTGAAGCACTACCTTCAATGCCCATGAGAGTGCCCAAGTAAAAAGCATCATTGAGATGTCGAGCAACGACAACGCACGATTAACGACGGTTGGCAGCTGGATCAGCTACCTTGCATGGCGCCACTCTTGCTGTGTTTGCCGCCCAGCCCTCGCCAACGTCCTCGAGAGTCTGCTGAGCTGTATGCATCAGGGTGTTCCATTCTGCGTGCTGCATTCGCTGCCCTCCCCACTGCTGCCACGAAGATGATTATTTAATTGCAAAACTAGAGCTAATAAATGTGTAGCTCGCTAGTGGTATCCGTGTTTCGGATTTCAATCAAGTCACGGCAGGCATCTACACACCACTGTTTTTGTCCAGGTGTTAAAGTGTCTGGGACATAGCTTGCGCATATGCTTCTCTTCCTTGTAACAATCTGGACAATTTCTAGAACACTTGATTTAGAGTGTTGCTCAGTTGCGGTTTGTGACAAAACAACTGTCTGCTCACAACTGACTGGTTGAATGAACACATGTTGTTTACAGTTGTCAGTCTCAGCCGCCACATTTGCTGCTCTGACGTCCATGTATGGCAGGAATAAAATCAATCTCTGACAGATGGCATATTATCTGTAATCAGAACTGTGTGGTACTTAAATACTGAAAGTAACTTTCCCCCTTTGACAAATTTCGATTTGCACCCATAGGAGCACCATTCTTGTTACTAATGAATAAAATTGTGCTGGAAAAAAGACATGAAAAATTAAAGGTTCAGTCTCAACGAAAAATTTAATCAAAGTCATGTAAAGGCATTCACAACTAGGCCTAAGGCACTTTCTCCACTTTACGAAGTAGTGATGCTAATAAGAGTTAACGGAGGTCGTCAGATTGAAAATTTCTTTGATTAAAGTAGGGAAGTAGCAGTCACACACTCTTGTGTCTGCCTTGACAGTGAGAACAACTACATAAAATCCGTTTTCATTGTCGTCTGTTTTTTTTCCTGACATTGCACTTAAAGCGGAGTCCTGAATGAGGATAATTAAAGCTTGGGATATTTGTATGGTGATTGTTGGCAACTATAGTTTGTGTCAAGGTTGTCGCGTGTCATCCTACTCTGTGAAAATATGTGTAGCGAAAGTTCCAAATCAATGGAAAAGGTAATGCAGAGGAAATGGTACAGATACGGGTGAAACCTGCTTGTACACGCTGCAATTTGCAGTCGATCATTCCGTGACTACCACCGTAAAAGGCGATCTAGATCAGGAGTCTCCAGATTACTAGAACGCGAGGGCCACATATCAAGTTTTGGATATCGGAGGGAGCTAGATAACAGATGTTTTCAGAAATTACAGAAGATATTCATTTTTGTTTTACGTAAATAAATATTCAGCGAAAACCTGAAGTATAGTTCATTATTCTTTAGCACGCTTAGTGACAGGTATGATATTTGTTTTTAGAACCAAACTTTTTTTTTCAAACCGTGACTGTGTTGTATGAGCAAAATACACTGAAGAGCCAAAGAAACTGGTACACCTGCCTAATATCGTGAAGCACGTAGAAGTGCCGCAACATGAGGTGGCATGGACTCGACTAATGTTTGAAGTATTTCTGGAATTGACACCGTGTATCCTGCAGGGCTGTCCATAAATGCATAGAGTACGAGGGGGTGGAGATCTCTTCTCAACAGCACGTTGCGAGGCATCCCAGATATGCTCAATAATGTTCATGTCTTGGGCATCTGGTGGCCAGAAAAGTGTTTAAACTCAGAAGAATGTTCCTGGAGCCACTCTGTAGCAATTCTGGACGTGTGAGGTATCGCATTCTGCTGCTGGAATTGCCCAAGTCCATTGGAATGCACAGTGGACATGAATGGATACAGGTGATGAAACAGGATGCTTACGTACGTGTCACCTGTCAGAGTCGTATCTAGACGTATCAGGGGTCCCATATCGCTCCAACTGCACACGCCCCACATCACTACAGAGCCTCCACCAGTTTGATCAGTCCCCTGCTGATATGCAGCGTCAATAGATTCATGAGGTTGTCTCCATACCCGTACATTTCCATACACTCGAATAATTTGAAACGGGACTTGTCCGATCAGGCAACATGTTTCCAGCAATTATCAGTCCAATGTCATTGTTGACGGGGCGAGGCGAGACATAAAGTTTTGTGTCGTGCAGTCATCAAGGATACACGAGTGGGCCTTCAGCTTATGAAGCCCATATCGATAATGTTTCGTTGAATGATTCGCACACTGACACTTGTTGATGGCCCAGCACTGAAATATGCACCAATTTGCTAAAGGATTGCGCTTCCGTCACGTTGAACAATTCTCTTTGGTCGTCGTTAGTCCCGTTCTTGCAGGCTTTTTTTCGTCCCAATCGATGTCGGAGATTTGATGTTCTACCGGATTTCTGACATTCACTTACACTCGTGAATGGTCGTACGGGAAAATCTCCATTTGGTCGCTACTTCGGAGATGCTGTGTCCCATCGCTCGTGCGTCGACTGTAACACCACATTGAAACTCACCTAACTCTTCTACATAAAAGTTTTCTGGGTTTGGTACCGCGTCATAATGTAAAAAAAAAAAAAAAGTAGAACGCCGCTGCAATCGTGGGCGAAACGTTGGTTTTTCACCAGCAGCAGTAGTTTTTTTTTTTCTTTTTACATTATGACGCGGTACCAACCCCTGAAAACTTTTATGTCGACTGACTCTGGCCGCGGAAGACTACGCAGTTATATCACCTAACTCTTGATAACCTGTGATTGTAGCAGCAGTAACCGATCCAACAACTGCGTCAGACACTTGTTGTCTTATACAGGTGTTGCTAACCGCAACGCCGGATTGTACCTGTTTACATATCTCTGTATTTGAATAAGCATGCCTATGCCTTTGCCAGTTTCTTTGGCGCTTCAGTGTATCTCGTAAATGTTCACCACTCAGGTTATTTCTGCGTTTACAATGGTTCTGAGCACTATGGGACTTAACATCTGAGGTCATCAGTCCCCTAGAACTTAGAACTACTTAAACCTAACTAACCTAAGGACATCAAACACATCCATGCCCGAGGCAGGATCCCAACCTTCGACCGTAGAGGTAGGGCGGTTCCAGACTGAAGCGTCTAGAACCGCTCGAAATGGTTCAAATGGCTCTGAGCACTATGGGACTTAACTTCTGAGGTCATCAGTCCCCTACAACTTAGAACTACTTAAACCTAACTAGCCTAAGGACATCACACACATCCATGCCCGAGGCAGATTTCGAACCTGCCACCGGAACGGTTGCGCGGTTCCAGACTGTAGCGCCTAGAACCGCTCGGCCACCCCAGGCTGGCTCTGCGTTTAGACTATGTAAATTTCAGCAAAGAGAATGTTCCTTCACATCAGCAGGTAGTGTCGAATGTAGATACCAGACTTCGTGCAAAGTATTTTACAGTGCGTTAGTTTTCTTCTGGAAAAACTTGTAAAGCGGGACAAAGCTTACTTCTTTAAACTTGTCCTTCATGCTGTCATCAATCAGCAGATCAATGATTTCCATTTGCAGTGCTGCTTAAACATGTTCCACTTCATAACCGAAGGGCTTCTGCAAAGTCTGCATCGCCTTGCAATGTACATATAAATCTTCAATCTGAAAGAGAACTCTTTCTTCTGATGACCAAGAAAGTTCACTGCAAACAAGAGTTGAAATCTTCAAGCGTTCTCACCCTTCAACGAGTGGCAGTTGGTTAAGTGTGAGAAAATTTTCTGTCTGACGCTGTGTTCGATAAATAACGGTTTCTGTTTCATAGCTGTAACATGTGTATAAAGGCCCGCCTGAAGTTTGCTGTTCAGTACATTCAAATGGAGAGGAATTCCTATCAGGAAAGCTAGTTTACATAGAAAGCTAGTTTATATAGACAAGCTTTCCAACAGAACTTCCAAAGCATTGTTTTTCTCATTCTGAAATATTTACATCTTTGTTCTCAAAGAAAAAGAAGCTTCAAAGAATTTAACTATTAATCAATTCACTGCCGTGTTGTAAGGGAGATCACTTGACAAAAATTCTATCTCTTCTAGGAAAGAGTTGAACTGACTGTATTTCAATCCATGAGATGGAATGAAATCGAAAACAGACATTACAGACGTCATCACACAGGACATATCCAGTTAACCATTGACGTTGCACAAAATTCTTCCCATGAATAATGCTGTGCACTGTTAGGGATTTGCGAATACCTCTGGCTCCACATTATGAGGCTAGTCTTCTAACGAAACCTGCATATTTGTCACACATATTTCTTCCCGAATCTGTTGTAACATATTTCAGCCGAGATAGAGGTTCTACTTTCCATTTCGAAAGATGTCCACACCATTGCTGCAGCATTTACCGAAATCAGATGTGCTGGTTCTTCAGTAATTTCGAAGTCTGTGCTAATATCTATAAAAATGCAGGAGCAGTATCAGACATGCCTGTAATTTCGTCGAAGGCTATTGAGCACTAAGCAACGTTAGATGCTCTTTCTTGTAACTAATTTGATAAATCACAATGAATATCTTCAGCTCGACGCTCCACTACATTTTTTGAAAAAGTAACTGCTTAACGTTGTTCAGTTATTTCAGGAAATATATGTTAAGCTGTAATTAAAATACACCTCTTCATGTAATCACCCCACCGTTAATGAATGGCTTGCGTCACTTTCCTGAACATGTTTCCTAAAATTGGTTTGTTGCAAACAATGTCCACGTTTCATACTTCCTTGTCCTTCAATTTATCAAGCTGTGCGCCATTGTTTTTCTCTTTCCAGTTTCAAAGAACATATTCTTGTCTCACTCGAAAGAAAAGAAACTTGAAATAAGAACTTGGCACACACGAAGTCAGTCAGCTGCAGGCTGAGCGCTCTCATTGGCATCTCCGTTATTTATGAACAAGCGGAGACATGATAATAGCGGCAAGAATCGCACGCTACCGTAAAACAGACTTTCTCCCAAGTGTGGCCCGGATTAAATCCCTTGGCGGGTCGGATGCGGCCCGCAGGCCGCATTTTGGAGACCCCGATCTAGAGTACACGGCATGAAAACGATGGGGCTTAGAACTTTACACCCTGAAAACATATCTTCCAATTCGAACAGAACTATCCAGCATCCAAGTCGATCGAGTGGACATTGCAGCTTGTGGTAATTACACGTACCTAGGAGTAGATAGTAACTAGGATAGATTAATATCGCCGGCAAAGATGATCAAGAAATTACGAAAATCAATAACTCATGCTAGATGACTGACCTCTTGTTAATACGGAATCCTTTGGAATAGTAAAATATGAAAGAAACGGAAGTACATTATCTATTAAACTCGAATGAAAAGTTCCTTTGTGCGTGAGGGAAGGCATGGAGAGTTGCAGAGAATAAGAGGAAGTTAGAAGGCACGGAAATGGATGTGTTCAGGCGGTCATTGGGAATACCCAGAAGAGAGATAATAATTAACGTGGAGTAGAAATGTCAACAGCTCAAACGGAAACAATTAACACGGCATGGTCACTTCCAGCGTATAGATGAATCGAGTAGTTGGCTTGCAGCCGTAGATGGCAAAGATTTGGAAGTAATACTTCTGCAACGTGTCCATTTTGTCATAAGTGCTAACAACAGCTGCTTTTCTCCAATGTCTCGAAAAGCTACAGTACGTCGTTAAGGACATGGCGTGCCTTACGTCGCTGGGTGACAGGAAAAGTGTACACTTTCACTAGACACATCAGGCTACAGTGAAAGCTGTCTTTCCTCAGCCCGAGTATGGAGCAGTCACGTAAGCAACTGGGTATCATTGCAAACAGTATGTAGCAGAACAATGAAATACCAAATCCCAGGAATTTAACTCCGGCCACATTGTGAAGAAAATTTTGAGGATTATTTAAGGTGTTTCTGAAACACCTCATGATGAGGTGTTTGAGGAAAGAGCGCTTTTTGTTTTTTGCTAGTAATTTAGGAATTCACTTTTCTTTTTGTAAAATTTTTGGTTTTGAACTGCATTGTACAAAAACCAAAAATTTGCTTAAGTGGCCTCCACTATCTTAATTTAAGCCGTTGTTAGTAATTTAGGGTAAGGGTAGTAATGTAACTGTTGGTTATGTATGTATGTCCAAGTTTACAGTTGCAAACAGGCACGTTAAAACTAGATCGTCGTAAACGTAAGAGACTATCAAAAAGTTTACGTTCGAGCGCGTTGCCGCAGCGTATAGGGAAACTAGAGCGACTCCAATGCGCGTACATAAGCAGCGACATATTGGCAATTTCCTACATGCTTGTGGTAAATGCGCAAACGTGAACCATGGCGACGTTATTACCAAATGCGTCTAAACAGGACCAACGTGCTGAAATTCTTTTCTTGGATGCTGAGGGACAGACATTGGTAGACATGCATCGGAGAATGAAGAATGTTGTATGGGCAGCATGCCTGTCGAAAACCACCTTTGTGGAATGGTACGTCAACTATCGTGCTAGTCGCAGTGCGACACAAAACGCTGGTTAATCAGACAGGTAGAGAGAAGCTACTCCAAGTCGCGGGAGATATGCGAGTAGACGCCCTGTAGTCCTGATCTCTCCATCATGCGATTATCACATCTTCGGTCCCTTCAAAATATACCTTGAGGGGTGAACGATTCCTGTCAGTCGAGGATGTGCAGCAGGCAGTTACGGAATTCTCCGTGCAGCAAGATACGGTGTTTTGCCAAACGATTATATTCAACCTGGTACATCGGTGAGATGATTGCCTCAATGCTCACGGCGATTTTAGCTAACTGGCATACCTATTCGCGTCTGTATGGCCTTGGAACTTAAAGTTTTGATCGCCCGTTATACTTAATCGTGTATCAAAAGACGTCCAAATTTTAAATGTATTAATTTAAAGAAAAGCAGCAAGTCAAATCGACGCAACGATGTGGAGGTACTAGTTACCTTCTGGAAACAGTTTTTTATTCACTCGCTTTGAATCAGCCACTCTCTACGCCGAACAATATGGCTGTTATCAAACATGGAAGTGAGCTATTCTGGAGGACAGAAAAATCAGAAAATTGCATTTGTTCTCAGACAGAGAATACTCTATGATAACAATAACAACTCTCCATACTCAATAACGGTTCAAATTATCATAAAAATTACAACAAAAGAATGATGAGGTGTCGGCCGGTAGGAAATCGCTTTGCTGTCTTGACATCAACAACTGAATCAATTTCTTCAAACTTTCCAACTACCCGTCGAATTCTCGATGAATCAGCTACGTTTTGCCGACCGAAAATTATACGCACTTTGTGAAGAGTGCCCAAAGAACTTTCCCCGTGTTTGTAATACCTCTTAACGAAGAAAACACCATTCATTTTGCTTAACCACAATGTCTCTAGATGACAAATAAACATTAGCAAGCTTTGTCAACCGATTGGAACGAAAATGCCGTGCAAGTTAAAGCGTGCATTCGTATTGAGATTCCCTATACCAAGAGCTATTTTCTCCCAAGCCATTTACTTTTATACTACATGTAGGCATACAGGAAAGCAGGACGTGCGTCGTTGAGTTGGAACCTGGAAAACTTTCTCAGTAGGTCTCGCACAGAATATGGCTGCCCGGCGGAAGGAGGCGACTTGGAGTATTCGCGTGGTGACCGGCAGCGGCAGGGAGAAGGCCGCAGTTTCCGTTGGGTCGCGTGTCCGACTCGACACAAGGCGGTCAGGGATCCATAGGCGGCGGAGAAAATGCCGGACAGGACTTTGGCTCTACAAGAGGCTCACAGCTAGCAGTACGCCATGCCGGCAGGATCCTGACAACTTTTCTCGCCATTCGTTCGGTGGTAACTGGAAATGAAAGTACAAAGGAAGATTAAGATTACCATTAGCGTTCCGTCGACGACACAGTCATTAGAGACGGCCGGCCGGTGTGGCCGAGCGGTTCTAGGCCCTTCACTCTGGAACCGCGCGACCGCATCGGTCGCAGGTTCGAATCCTGCCTCGAGCATGGATGTGTGAGATGTACTTAGGTTAGTTAGGTTTAAGTAGTTCTAAGTCTAGGGGACTGTTGACCTCAGATGTTAAGTCCCGTAGTGCTTAGAGCCATTTGAACCATTTTTTCATTATAGACGGAGCACTAGCTCGTGCAGGAGAAGAAACAGGCCGTGTCAAGTCTAAAAATCATCCCAGCATTGATTTAAGTGATTAGGTAAACTACGGAAAACCAATTAAAAATGTCCTCCCGCTGTTCGGGAATTACATGATGTGTACGACTGCAGGTTGTAACCCGTGGACGACAACGTATGGAAATTTGCGTCTGTCGTGAGTCGTGCACGGATTTCCAAAGCGGTTAAGGCGATCGCTCGCGTAAAGCGGAAAATCAGGGTTCAAATCCCGATATAGCACAGATTTTCGTTATCACCATTCCATTACACACCTGATGGTTGTCCATATTCGCAATTTCCAATATATTTAATGTATTTCATGGCAGCTGTAGTCGGTGCAGCGCTTAAACAACATAAGCACTGCAATATCCGATTAAATAGAACTTTATATCTCCACTAAAACTTTGTCTCGACTAATTTTTACTGTGGTTGTCTTGTATAATATACGTTTCTACAATCAGATTTCTTTCTTTTACTTTACTACACCCATCTCCAATTTTTATGCAACTCTTCTTTCTTATTTACTTGCCACCACTTTCGTCTTTCTCGATGTTCAGCTCTATGCGAAGCAGACAGTCTAGCAGTTTTAAATAGATTTAAACGGCTGCATGACTTTGTCAGTTTCATAAACGCACTGGCGAAAAAAAATCGTACACCAAAAAGTAATTAACGTAGAGAAATGAAATTTCAAGAATACATTTGTCTAGGTAACATGTTTAAGTGTTTAACATTGCAAGATCACAGGTTAATTTAAGCCACTACATTAACAAGCGGTGTAGGCGCCAGAATGTTGAATGCACACTTGCAAACGTGCATGCATTGTGTTGTACATGTGCCGCATGTCAGTTTGTAGGATGGAGTTCCATTCCTATTGCACTTGGTTAGTCAATATAGGGATCGTTAATGCTGATTGTGGATGGCACTGGAATTGTCACCCGATGATGTCTCATACGTGCTCGATTATAAACAGATCTGGTAGAGCACTTGCCCGCGAAAGGCAAAGGTCCCGAGTTCGAGTCTCGGTCCGGCACACAGTTTTAATCTGCCAGGAAGTTTCAACATGTCGGCACTTTGCGGAGTATGTTGGGTTACAACAGCTGTATGTGGGCGAGTATTATCGTGTTGTAACTCCCCCCCCCCCCTCTCCTAGAATACTGTTCATGAATGACAGCACAACGGGTCGAATCACCAGACTGACAACAAAATAGCAGTCGGTGTGCGTTGCATAACCACGAGAGGGCTCCTGCTGTCATACGAAATGGAATCTTGGACCATAACTCCTGGGATAGGTGCAGTGCGTCTAACACGCAGATAGGCTGGTTTCACACCCTCAATTGGCCTCCTAACCAACACACGGCATCACTGGCACCGAGACAGAACCGGTTTTCATCATAAAACACAACAGCCCACCGCCCTCCTTTCCAATGAACTCTCCCTTGACACTATTGAAGTCGCAAAAGGCGGTGGTTTGGGATCAGTGGAATGCACGCTATAGGGGGTATGGTTTGTAGTTATCCTTGTAACAAATGGTTGTGTCATTGCGGTGCCAAATTGCTACTCAAATTACTACTATTATTATTATCGTATGCATCAATTACAGTAATACACACTTAGCAAAACAAAGAAATATACATAAAAATGAACATGTGAAATTATATACAATGCACAACTTTTAAAACGGCTCAGACTACACTCGGATGTTGATGGACTAGATCCAGTGGAGTGCCTCGTGGGATGCTTGATGGAGCTTCTCAATGCCACCAGGGAAGCGTCTGACTGGACAGTCATTCACAATGTGGCTCATTGTTTGGGTGTCACCACAGTCACACACACAGTCACTTGAAAAGCCCCACTTGTGCATGTTGTATTTGCACCTACCCTCTTCAGTCCGATATCTGCTTAACTGCACCTCCCTTGGTTGGTGGAAGCCTGCAACTGGAACTGTTGGATTGTCTACAAGTTCGTAGTTTCGGGTTCTTGTAGCTTGCCACTCACGCTTCCACTCTGCGCCCTGGTCGAATCCTGTGAATAGCATTTGGTCTCCCATTTCATATGCTGGTCTTCTAGATTTTAGGCGTTTCCTGGGTAGTGATAGCAAATCGTCATGAAGAGGGATAAGATGCACCTCAGTCATACACCGGTCACGATGGTGTTTCCTCTCGGTAGTGACACGTGGCCGTTCGGAGCCCGGTCGTTTGCGACCATACATTCTCGTGACCACCACTACCAGCAAATCATGTACAGTGGCGACATTCCTACCAAGTCTTTCTGTCATATTGCAGAAGGAACATCCAGCTTCTCGTAGCCCAATTACAAGAACTTAGTCAAATCATTGAGGTGTTGACAATGGCGTCTCTGTCACCTAAAGGCAAACTTGACTGATATCAACACACCATGTCCAGTCTCGAAGGTAACTAACGTTCACGACCGTTACAGTGTGTATTTAAAGCAAACCTGATTTGTATTGTAACTGACGTGAAATTTTAATAGACGTCATCTTTGAGATGTAGAAACTCGCCTACCAACTTCCTTTTATGGCGCACAACTCCTTCTTCGTGTTGTGATTTCTTTACCGTCAGAGTATTTAAAAACTAATCAAATTGCGGGAGTACTAGTGACGCTACGACGTGCTTTACAATATTTTAAATCCACTTTTCGACCAGTAATTGTATGCTGCCTGTAAGCCTTAGCACTGACAGCTCTTTTTCTTGCACTTGTATCATTCGGCTGAAGTTGTCTTTCACTCCATCCTATATCTCTTTATCACTAAGGTGCAACTTTATTAACATGAAATGGTCATTTTAGATTTTCCACATCTGCTGCTGTCTTTAGTTCTTGTTTATGAATCTACTATCTCCGTATTTATTTCCATTCTTCTCAGAGTTACAAACATATAATTTTACGTAGTTAAAGGCTCGTTGTGGATCCCAAAATGTGACCAACATCGCGGGTAGGATGACAAGTTTGTCTCATGGGAAATCAAACCAGTGCGTAGTTGCACGATGTTAGATGAATCCTTCATCATGGAGCAGCAGCTTCTCGTGAGAATTACGAATGGTGCTGTCTCGTAAAAGCGTTACGTGACGCTTACATGTGACAAAAATACACTGAGCAACAGAACTAAGAATCACTTTTCCGACACTCCGTAACTGTCTCTCATTGCAACGCGTCGGTTTGAAATTTTGCTCAAAGGTGTCTGCAACCTTCATCTGAAGTGGTCCAAACAAAGATGTGGCGCCGTGCGACGGCACAAAGATGTGGCGCCATACGACGGCACCCACGGGCTAGGCAACGCTTCAGACAGCAAAGTGTCGACACGTGTGTGAAGGAAAGGCCACAGCTCAGAAGTTCATGCGAGGTGTAACATGGGTGAAGAGTTTTGGCACCCAATTTCACCAAAACTCTTCCCAAGGCCCCCGTGCACGTGTCAGACGATGTTAAGGTCGTCACACCCCCTCTTACCCACATTTAACCCCTTCTTTTAACGCCTCTGCGATTGAAGTTAGAACTGCGGCACCCGGAGTTGAAATCACGCGGTTTTCGTATGACTGGCCGAGGAAAATATTGCAGACGCACTGCCGCTCAGAATCAACACGAAAATGTATCATGGAGCGGCATAAAGGGCGATAGCAAGCACATTGAACGTGATCTCACGTCTTCGGACTGCAGTGCGACAGCAGTTTTTACTCTGATGCATAGAGTGGAACTACTAGCGGCCACTCAAAACCTTTCGACGAAATTTGGAGGTGATACGAAGCAGAAAAGTGTTTTTATGCTTTTTCATCCCATATTTTTTGCGCTCTCCAGTGGCATGATGACGTAAAGTTCGGTAATGACACATTCGTGAATAAAATGACAATGTATCCCTCTAAGAACACCCAGTTCGCTAACACCCCCGATGCCACCCTTACACCTATGTTGAACACTTTGAAAATGTACCTGTCAGATACTTCTGCATCAAATCAGCCTAGCAGCTACTCTGGCGCTTGAGTGTCAGGCAACCCTTTCCACATCCCTAAGTAAGGTTTGCGTACCTTCTGTTAAGTAAAAAGTGGGCCTCCTATTTTCGCAGGATGTGCAACAGCGAATCCACATTATTTCACATTAGTAGAGAAAAAGGATCTGCTAGGTCTTGCTAAAGCGGTGGATTTCATCTTTTGTACTATGAGGATGACATATGAGCAATGATCATAAGGCCCACTTGGTCTTGAAATGTACACTCACCGCTCCTCCACGAAGAAGCTGCAGTAAGCGTGCACTAAGTGAGCTCGAGAAGACTTCAGCATACGTTTGTGTGTTCTGCTTCACGTACGTGGTTCCAGAGGAAGTTGTTTTCATTTTAAGTGAGAAGATGCTCATCAGTTCCTCTACATTCCTAGTTCACAGACTGAACAATAAGCTTTTAATTCTGTTGAAGTGCTGTTACAAAGCTTTACAAGGTTGACAAACGTCAGATACAGGAAAGCTAAGCCGCGGGGGTTAGACGCGCGCTCAAGAGCGTCTTGTGCCCCCGTCGGAGGTTCGAGTCCTCCCTCGGGCATGGATGTGTGTGTTGTCCTTAGCGTAGGTTACGTTAATTTAATTAGTGTGTAAGCCTAGGGACCGATGACCCCAGCAGTTTTGTCCCATAGTCCTTACCACAAATTTCCAAATTCCCAGGAAGCGTAACTTCCGTATCCACTACAGAAGTCTGATAGAAGAGCCCTCACAACTGCGGATAGCTTGAACACTGATGTCCAACAAATGTGCTCCAATAATGGAGGTGACCGATCCGCGATCGCTAAACTATCACATGTCTGTAAGTAGCTACACGTGACTGTAGGCTTTCTCGGAGATTTTCACTGGCGAATTCTTCTCAGGTTACCTGATGTTAGTTTTATCGATAAATCGTCACCAAGGATCTTTTTATTCACTATTAAAAGCAAATCGCTGTCTTTCCGTGAACCACAGACTGCCAATACTTACCTCATAAATTGGCACTATTAAACTAAATAGAATTTTTGAGCATAAGTTTTAATAGTTATATTCGTTGCCAGTTTCCATTTCACAGTGTAGTGTTCTTATGCTACAAATCACATGTTATGTTTTTCCGTCTCTCTTTCATTCCCATCCACTGAGGAATCTAGTTGGAATTTTTTTAACAGATCATAGATGTCAAGTGGGTACCATTATAAATTTAAATTTGTTGCAATTAAGTGTCATGCAAAAGTGGACCATTATGAAAGGGAATGAGGTGCCTTCTCGAAACGATTTGATCTTCCCATGTTTTCTTCTTCAAATTAAACTGAACTGGCTGTAAAATATTGTTGCATTAAGCAGTTATATTTTTCTCCTAGATTTCTGGTGTTTGGCAGTCTTTTTGGAAAAGTAATCATTTCACAGCTTAACAGTTAGTTAGGTACATTTCTACACTACCCACATACCTTGACTGGACAAAGGAATCGTACCTAAAAGAGTCTGATGCACAGTTTAAGAATTCCACGCCCCAGACTTGTTCATTCACGGTTTTACAATTTTGGCAATTCCTTTGATGCTAGTGGGCTGTTTCATATTGTTCTCATGTCCGAGCTCTAATGCTGACTTCAGCCATAGACGTCGGTAAAGCTTGATCCACTGTTTCTGTTCTTAACAGTACAGCCTTGCAATGTTCACTTCATCAATCTTAAAAATTCATAATTTTGTAGATAAACAGATAACTTTCGTGCAAAACTTGCTCTAGTCTGCACGTGGGATTGTACCGTTTCGTCTTTGTTGCATAGCGTAAGGATCGCCATTATTGACTTACACAAATTCTCTATTCCTACAGTCCCTTCTACGATTAATGGCGCCTGGTATGCCAGTCGTTTTATAGTTGCAATTTTTTCCCCATGAGGAAAGATGTCTTTTCTGCCCTACTTAATATATTTGTCATATTTAGCCTATTCTTTCTCTAGAGATTTATTCACTGATGCATTCTTCTGCGATATAAGTTTCTTACACTTGAGTTTTGTTAAAAGAACTTTTCATCATTTTCGATTATACGATTTGGAGATATGAGCCTTTAAATTACTCATACATTTTTTGAGTTCCTTCTCACTGCGAATAGTAAGTATGTGAGAAAGGGAATGAGGCTTACAGCACTGCGAGCGATCTGGGTACACTGTGTTTTTCTACTTGTGTAGTCTAGTGTGCTCATCCCTTGCAGACACTCAGGCCGAGTTACAGCTCCGTACAACCATCACGTGGTTTTTGAGGGCATCGACAGTTAAGTTGCGTTTTTGTTATGTGTTACGAAAATGGAGGAGTGGAACTTAGAGCAAGGTTGTACCATCAGGTTTTGTGTTAAACATGTGGAATCCGTGGGTGTAACCTTTGAAAAGTTGAAATAGGCCTGTGGAAAACATCCCTTATCAAGATCACAAGTTTGTCGTTGGTACAAATGTAAGATGGCAAGAACTATGCGCCTTACATGAAATTATTAAAGATCACCTAACTCATGTTGAGCGAACAGTAGGGCTGAACAAAAATAACTGACAAGGCACAATGCATCTTGTAGAGGGTATAGTATGGACGTATTGGAATAATTAATGTTGGGTGATGGTTTTAAAGTAATTCACACGATATGAAAATTTTGTGGAAATGCGTCGATTTACTGGTGGCTAGTTTATCCCAGGGAAGTATATCGACTTGACCGTGTCCGGCTGGCGAACGGCAAAGGGAAGCGACAATAGGCAGCTTAGGGCGGCTCAAGCTCTGAGAAAGTGGTAATGGGGTGCAGCCTTTAGCTGGCTTAAGATGAGTGACAGTGAGTGGGTTGTTGACCCCATGCTGGTGTACCGGGAAGCAGATGGAGAACTTGTACGCCTGTTGATAAATGTCCGTCATCCCGTTTTCAGTGAAACATGCGAGTAAGCCACGCAAAGCTATGGTGGAGCGGTCAACAGAGGCCAAAATATGTGTGTTCGTGACTATAGCAACTTCACACTGAATTCACGGTCCACAGAGTCTGAAGTAAATCAGGTGAAGAGTGACAGAATGAAATACGCCGGCCTCCGATGGGAACTTAGGACCAAGGAATGTGAGGTACTCTCCTGGGAGTCAGAATTCCGGAAAAATTGGTGTTTTGTGCAGACATTAACCTTGATGGGTGGCCTGGGAGGAGCTAAATAGCAGAAGTTGAGAGGAAGGGAAATTTTGTGGGGAATTTGTTCACTTCCCAGAGCAGGCATTGGTCGGCACTGGGAAGTGATGCGTAATTAACGCGACGTCTGCTGCAATTGGCGTAAGTGATTTTGCTGGAGGGGAAACCAAGGCGAAGAGTGGACTGAGAGAAGCCCCCGTAGTGGTCTTCCATTCTGAGCTTGCCTAGAGTGTGGATGTGGCGTTCTTTACTCAGATTACCTGAGATAGAGTGAGCATCTCTGCAGTTTAGGACTTAGCAAATGGAACGATTGAGCTTGGAGATAGGAAGTTTGGTTCAGCTATGTACTGAGCAAAATAGCTAGGAGTGAATAGACGAGCGCAGCCTTGCAGCACCACAAGGTCGGCCGACGTCCGCACAACGACACCGCTCTGCCACACTGTATTCAGTGATATTGCACCCGCTCCAGCTACTGATTAATTTGTTGGATCACGTCAGCAAGGTTTCCTCGAGGGTTTCATGGGCGGTGTATTGTAGAATTCTTTTTGCACTTCGCATTACGCCTGGGTCAGTCGGTAGGAATGACTTTTGAGTTATCGCGCTTTACTCCATGCAAACGCAATTTATTACCACTGCCTAATAGGAGAGTCTTGTAATGTGATGATTGAAGGTCGGGAGTTAAAATAAATTTGTGCTAACCGACTGCATCTGTTTTTCACTCAAGTAGTTGAAATCCCAAGTCACTTTCTTAATTTTATGTTCAACATTTGCATCTGGTGTTCAATAGCTGAATCTAACATCAATGTGGACCCCTTTTAATTAAAAGGGATCAATTCTGAATCATTTATTGTCAACACTGCCACCACAGTTCAATCAGGAGTCACAGGGCCTTATTACTTTCTTTGCATTATCCGACACTGCGGCAGTTTTGCACTCTCTGTTGATCTGTTAGTCAATTACATGGGATGAACACACACCAAAACCAGATAAGTGACGGGTGGGGTGTTACACAAATTATTTTTGGAAGGTGGAGAACATGCTGAAGATGAACTTTGGTCAGGGGGACTTTCGGCTTCAGCAACCGACGAAAATGTCGAAAGCGTGCGTGCTCTTGTGACATCAGATCGACCTTTAACAATACCAACTAAGTGCTTCAAAAAGTTGGCTTTGAAAGGCTCAGGAAAAGGATGAATCGAGTGAGACCGGACATTGCAGACAATTGGGTGCTGCATCATCACAACACCCCATGTCACACGGCCACTCCTGTAACGGAATTACTGACCTCAAAAGGTATCCTGTTATTTCATAGCCCCCTATTCATTTGATCTGAGTCTTGTGGCTTTTTTCTTTTCCCAAAATTGAGAAATGTCTTCAAAGCACGTAATTTTGGGTCTCTGAAGAACATTCAAAGATTGTGCTCGGCATGTTTCTGGTTCTTCCTTTATTGAGTTTCGATTCCCCCACCCAGAGGGGGGCGGAAAGTTACGGAATTTAAAATATAAAAACACAGTGTTGATGATGCGGATGAAGACACACAGTAAGTAGACAGGCACAATAAAAAAACACAGCGACAGTCTGGTGTCTGTTCAGACGAGATAAAAAACACAACTAGCGACATTGTGGTGTCTGTTCGCAACACTGACAGGGGGAGTACAACACGGAACATTCATTGAAAAACAGCACTATAGGTGACACAGCGGCAGATGGGGGTGGGGGGAGTATCCGGGCCGCTGAGGTGGGAAAAAAAAGGGGAAGGAGTGGAAAAGCAAAAAAGGGGAGAACCGATGGAGGAAGAGGACATAGAAAAAAGGGGGAGGGCAGGGCAGATGCGAGAAGGAGTGGGGAAGACAGTGGAGGTGAAGGCAAAAGGACTCAGGTGAGAGAAGGGAGTCAAAGAGGATAGGTGGGGAAGAACAGTGTGGAAGGGGGGAGAGGGAGCCCAGGAAAAGGACAGAGGGAGGAAGGGGGAGGTGAGGATCAGAGTTGATAGGAGGGATAAATGGAGGGAGAGAGGGCATCACCCATGAGGGGGAGTTGGTGGAAGCCACCTCAGGAAAGGAGGTGAAGGGCGTAAAAGTGGAGGGTAGGGGGGACACAACGGTGAAGACACAGCAGCAGGTGGCAGTTGGAGAGGAGAGGAACAACCACAGGATGAGGGAGATGAAGGTGGTGGGAGGTGTAGAGGATATGGATACGTTCTAGGAAAAGGAGCAGATGGGGGAAACGAATCAGGTCATAGAGGATCTGCTTGGGGGATGGGAGGCATATATGGAAGGCCTCTACATGCAAAACGTCCTACCATTTGAAGCCTTTTAGATCTGTTACTTAAACTGGGAATAGTGATTCTGCCAGTGTATAACTGCCAAAGGGAACTACAGAGGACAATATTGTTGTTTTTAAAAAAAAGCAAAAAACTTTGATAGTGTGAGGGGTTCACAAGTACGTGGATCCTGATTTTGGAATATAATTCATGAAAAACGACCTGAAACGGTTGTAATGTGTAGAAGGGTTGTATTTTTGACACCACTGATCCAAAGATGTTGCCTGAGTGGCAGATTCGATTGTAAGCACCAGCATGCAGAGCGCAGTGGCAGCTGTTATTGTACTCTGTTATAGGTAGTCTAAGTAGGCTGTTTAGGTTTTTATATTGGTAACGCCACGTAGCGCTCTGTATGAAAATCACTGACTGTGCTGTGTGCAGTCTGAGGCTGGTCAGCATTGTTGCAATATTCGCCATTGTAGTTTGGACAGTTGGCTGTTAAAAGCGCGTAGCGTTGCGCAGTTGGAGGTGAGCCACCAGTAGTGGTGGAACTGGGGAGAGAGATGGTGAAATTTTGAGAGCGGACGATCTGGACGTGTGTCAATCAGAAAGAGTAAATTTGTAATATTGGATATCATGGACTGATATATATATATATATATATATATATATATATATATATATATATATATATATATATATGTATATATATAATGACTTTTGAACGCTATTAAGGTAAATACATTGTTTGTTCTCTATCAAAATCTTTCTTTTGCTAACCATCCCTATCAGCAATTAGTGCTAGTTTGAATCTTTTATTTAGCTGGCAGTAGTGGCGCTCGCTGTATTGCAGTAGTTCCGAGTAACGAAGATTTTTGTGAGGTAAGTGATTCGTGAAACGTATAGGTTAATTTAGTCAGGGCCATTCTCTTGTAGGGATTATTGAAAGTCAGATTGCGTTGCGCTAAAAAATATTGTGGGTCAGTTTAGTGTTGATCATAATAGGTAAGGAGCGAAATGTCTGGGTACGTTCAGTTTTGCTCAGCTGTTTGAAAATCAAATAATGTAAGAGATTTATCAGCACAGTAATTCAATAAATTTTCTAAGGGAACGTTTCATATGTCGACCCTTAGCCGAGGATACCTCACTGGAATCTTCTGATTTTTTTCTTGTAGTTTGTGTAATTAGTGTAGCTATTGTTTATTGCTAGCGAGTAATCATAGAGAGAATTTCCTTTGTAGTTGTAATTATTCATTGTTGTACAGTAAAACAGTTGTGGCATGCATGTAGATTTGCACCAAGTATTTCGCAGCTGCGCTTGCAATTAATTAAATATTATTTTCAGTGCTATGTTAATGTGTTTTCTTATTTTGCTCTTCAAATTGTGCTTTCCTGTGTTATCGTGTGAAATATTGTGACAATAATGGCGTGTCAAAAACGTAACACTAGGTTCCAAAGTAAACTGAGCAAAAATAGTGACGACGAGCGTAGCTTATCAGCACCAATGTGTAATGAACTAACAGACATTCAAAGTGGTAATTTGATAATTGTGCATAGGGCGGCAAATAATGGCGCAGACACTGAAACAATTAGTGAATAGGGAAGCATTATCGATCGATCGGTCGGCAACAGCTCGCCTCAGGAATCCGAAATGACAGGACACAATCTCGCAAATACAGTAGATTCAGGTTTTGGGTCCTCACCGTTTTCTCAAATAAGTCAAGACACATTTTCTGCTTGTCAAAAGGTGAATGTTGCCGGTGCAAATTCACTGCCGAAAAGCACTGAGGAACATGTTTCAGACACCAGTGCATTGATATTACAATTAATGCAACTAATGGGACAAACACAGCAAAAGCTTCAAAAGTTAGACACAATAGAACAAAATCTTCGAAAGTTAGACACAATGGAACAAAATCTTCGAAAGTTAGACACAATGGAACAAAATATTCAAAAGTTAGACACCACGCTTGAACAAACACGTGAAGATTAACTACTGAGTTACCTAAAATCGAATCGAAATGTCAAAAGTCTGTAATGACCTAAAAACACAAATTTGTGAGCATTTCCAACCTATTTTTTCGCGGCATGAAATACATTACAGAATCACGAAGCAGCCATAAAAGAACTGCAAACTATTGTTCATGAAAATCATGAGACCTTGCAAGCTAAGATTCACTCAGTTGCATCCACCGATTCGGTTACGCAACTTGCAAAAACTCAGGCAAACTTAAAGGACACAGTAGATACAATTTCAACACAAATGGACACTCTGAGGAAATAAGTTCACTATCGGAGAAAGTAGCCGAACTTTCGGATCAGTTCACTAACTTATCTACAAGGGTGGATGATGATCTGAATGACACAAGACCTGTAGCCTTCACTGACAAAGAAGAGTACGAACAAATAAGGAAATTCAAACAAAATCAGAATCAAATTAATACGCAACACCAAAGAGAAATCCGGGAAGTACAAGATCAGTTGACACAGGTAATACAAGAATTACATATTTCAGAGGACACTCGCGCTCCAATACGGGAAGAGGGACATAGAAATACGGAACAGCCACGAAATAATAACACAGGGCACTTCGGAAATTATGAAAGAAATTGGCAAGTTACACCGAATTTTGAGGTGGAACCGCCGAAACGACGTAACAATGACCGACATGCGACTCGTCGACACGATGATTTTGACTATAAGCTGTTTATTACTACACGTAAATTCAAAACATTTAAGAATTTCGGCAACGACATTCATCCACAAGCGTGGCTTCATCAATTATCTCATTGTTTTCCTCCCAACTGGTCATTAGAGCACAGATTATAATTTATGTGTAGCTACTTGGAGAATGAACCAGCTGTAAGAATGCGATCGGTCATTCACGATTGCCACAGTGAAGGAGAATTTTACCATGCCTTCCTCTCAGCACATTGGTCTCAAGCCACACAAGACCGAGTAAAACATAGCATCATAATGAAACATTTCGAACAATCTGAATTTTCCAGTCTTGTGAAATATTTTGAAGACATGTTGCACAAGAATCAGTACCTGTCAAATCCTTACAGCCACTCATAACTCATCCGCATTTGCTTAATCAAATTGCCTGAGCATTTCCGACATATTATTTTGGCAGGACGTTGCAATGACGACATTGAAGCTTTTCAGGGACTGTTACAAGAATTGGAAATTGCCACTGACAATCGTGGAACACGATAACAGGAGCAGAACAATTACAGGTCACATCCGTCACAATTCCGCGATGACAGAAATAATAAATGGACATGACAAGGCTATGCTTACAACGTAAACCGTGACCAAAACAGACACCACCCGTATGACAACCGTTGGCAGAGTAGTAATAATTACAGGGAAAGATCACCTCTCCGCGGTAATGACTATCACAGAGACAATCAGAGAAACAGACAATATGGGAACCAAAATAATTATTATGAAGGGAGACAGAATAACCTCAGACGCAACGGTCCAGCGCGCAGTTACGATTCAGGGAGACATTCTCCATCATGTGACCAACAAGAAATAAATTATGGAATCTACCGACATGACGACAGACGATATAATCGTAACGACAGACCTGAATTGCATCAGAACTGGAGAGATTCAAACAGAGCAGGGCACTCTCGACAAGGTGAATTTGTAGAAGTTAGGTCTCCTAATCCCAATATCGACGCGCGCCAATAAAGAGACAGACAATGACTCGCACCGCAGGCGGCCACGTGCGCCGGCTGGCTCAGAGAAAAATAACATAGACGCTAACCTTGAGAAAAATTTTAGCATTCCTTACCGACGTATACAACATGAGAATGGCTTTGAAGTTGAAACTCTGCGCACTAGAAAGGGTAAAAGACTGCACCACATTTCACATGTAAAACCGTTCATTGAGAGATAATCTGCTTTTTAACTTAGTCTTTGCCATAAAATTTTTCACTTCGCGCTACTAGTACAATTTGTCACACTGAGAAACTGTTAACATGCAACAATGTTTTGAAGTTAACTATCCAGTCTAGAACCTAGGGAACATATGTAGACAGTATTTACGAGTGCATTGTTATAGTGAACAGACGACACAGTGTTATTGTGTGTGTACATTCTTGCTTGTTAGTTGCACGATTACGTAACGACTATAAGGCTCACATACTTAGAACATATACCGGTACTACTAATGAGATTTTAATGCAACATTTTGGTTTACTTGAAATTACATTCTTTATTTGAAGTACATTATGTGAGATTAAAGATGACTTAGCACTTGGTTTCTTTGACAGCTGCACGATTATATCACGACACTACTAATGTGTGACACAATTTACATTGTTGCTTTTGTGCTGTATCTACTTTATATCTGCACAGTTTTTCTGAATTCTTCTGCAAAGTAAAACATGTTTTAGTAGTAACTTTTGTGGTATAGCTACAATGAGACAGTCTTTTTCGTAACACAACAATACGTTACAGTGTAGTACTTTCTTGATCACGGTACTGTACGTAATAACTACGATATCTATACGCATAGCATTTCGCTTTTGTTTATTACGAGGTAAGTACATTGACTTCCACAGAACTTTGCTTACAGACGACGATAATTACGACACTTGGCACATTTTTACCCTTAAGTAATGACAGAGATTATCTTACAACAAGACGCACAGTTTAGCGCTACAGTACACGTATTTGAGTGATTAATTTTGTACTTAAAACACTTATTTTTAAAGATTTTTGAATTCCAAAGTAAGTTTTCCGTGATACATTTCATTCCATTGCTGTAATCTGTAACACCTGAGGGTATAATTTCATTAATCTTCAGGGGGGTACACGCTTACTTTGTGTACCATGTATCTGGCAAGAACAAGGAGCCTTAGCTAATATGGTATCTGCTTATACAACTTTACACATCGGTACCATATTTATGTAAGATAGAATTACACAGATATCTGATTATTTAACAGAGAAACAAAACTTTTTACTACGTCAGTGACACATATTTACGCAATTACACAGTTGGATAACTTCATACTTATTGAATTGTATTTTGTCTGTATTTTGTGAACTCTTCATATTTTTTCGGAACCATTGTGATACTATGAGAGCTTTGAATGATATATTTGGTATGGGATAATGATTTTTAAAGTACTTTCGAGGTAGACGACACTATTAAAATGAGCAGAGAATTTTTTTAGGTTTTGAAATTATTGCAGAAAGCTACGAAGTGTTTGAGATTTGGCTCAGTTTTTATGATGTTATTATTACGATGACAATGCGTATTATGCTGTTGAGGTATGTTTATGATCAATAAGCTGATGCTATATGAGGAATTTGATTATGATATGTATTTATTATGATGAAATATTGAAGAAGTGTCGACGAATATGTATATGTGTAATAAGGTAAGGAATAATGAGTAGTGGTTAGGGACTATGACTTGTGAAAAAGGATGTTGGAAACCAAGAATCGTACTTTAAGAGTTATGAAATGTGTGTAAATTCGTGAATGTATCACAATGCCGGCGAAAATTTTTGGACACTGATATATTCATAAGATTTTGTTTCTACACATTTGTAACGCAAATTCTCGACCTGTGAAATTTTTATATGAGGCTGTCACTGTAGCGGAAACTGCTGTCATAAATATTTCGGTAAGAAAGGTAAGTGACCGTGACGTGATGTGTTGTGAGCGGCCAGGTGTGCCAGCCGCCTTGAGAAAAAGTCATTAGATGGGGAAGAAAGAGGCCATTAACCTCGCTATTGTCATTTCTTTGTAGAAAGCATCGCAAATATGACACGCTATTACTTGGAAACATATGATTATACTGTGGAGCACGTACTTTGTGCTACTTACTGAAATGCTTAAGAATTGATGGGAAATATTCTTACATCTGCACACCTGATTATGACAAGAGTCTTTCTTCGGGAGTTGAGAGAATTTCTACTAACTTATGAAATGCCACATGACTATTGAATGATATTTTTATGCTTCGCATTAGATAGTTGCTTATTTCATTTGATATCTGGTTTCCAGCTGTGTTGCAGCATTGGTTTTATAAAATAAAATTAAATGCATTTGCTAATGTGAAAACTTTCTGTCAACAAATCTATTAAATAATAATTTTATGATCCACATTCTTCGAAAAAGGAGCACTTGGAAAGGAAAGAACAATAAGAAGGGACTAATAACAATAACTGCATATGTAATTTTCTTTTCAAGTACTTGGCAATTTTTTGTAGAATAAGTTTTTGTGGTGCACCACTTTAATTACGTAGACATGAAGATGCGAATATACATTTCTCTTATCTGCATTGTTGTCTTTAGTGTATTATTTTTTCTGCTTGTGGGTTTGTCATGTTTAGATATAAGTTATTACATTTGCTGCTGCTGTTTGCCAGGCATAGTGCTACTGAATTTCACTTTGTATTACTCTGTTAAGCCAGTTTTACTACTGATTTATTTTTCTTGTTTGCTGCACAGTGCCTTATCTTAGTTGTAATATTGCAATTGCTTTGCCAATTTAGATGTACTGCTGCTAGCTTTGCCAATTTGTATTTTTTGTCATTGCTGTTTGTGTTAATTGTTTTGTGCTGCTGCATTGCCTCGTCCCTTAGTTAAGCATCTGAGTTCAGTAGATTTAAGTTAGCTTAAGATGCGGTAGGTTATATGAGAGTACGAGTTGCGATGAATTGGAAGAAATGCATTGAGAAGCTATAAGAAAATGGTTAGGCCAAAAACGTATTTTGAAAGAGGATATGAACAAAAAAAGTAGGGTTTAGGGACAACAAGTTTAGGTAGGATATTCTTGTAAATAAATTATGAGGTAAGATATTGGAAAATAAATAATGAGGTAAGAAAAATGTGAACATATAAATACAGAAAGCATGTTTGAATAGGATTTTTTTTGGTGGAAACAAATGTTGAAATAAGAGGAAAGATACATGGAATGAAGTTTTGGGTTGGACTGCAGTACCAAATGTTACACTGAAAACAAACCCTGCCCTTTCCTCTTGTGTTATTCCTCTACGTGTTTGTGTACCCTTGTGTATTTGTGTTCTTCCTGTCTTTATGTGTTTATCTGATGAGAGTTATGTTGTAGAATTTTTCTAATACTATGTTATTTACTTTGTAAAGATGTTTAGACATTATTTATTCAGTTTTGCTTTAATGCTCATGCGTGAAGTTGATGTTTCAAGAGTTATTCTGATCTTTTATGTATGTACTTATGTCATAATTCCTGTAACACTGATGTATATGTTTATTTCTATTGTTTTGTAAAGCCTGTATTACTACAAATGTCATCTGTATTATTCTGTTTTTTAATGATGTTTCTGTACCTTTGTGATTGTACTCTCATGTTATAAAATTGTAATGGACACCAGTTGATCAAATTAAGTACCTTGTAAGCATACATTTCACTGCACACGTCTCTGTTGGTCATACTATACGCACAATAGATGAGAAGTTGCGACTGTTAGTGCTCCCATGTGTGTTGATAATTCAGCAAGGGACTGGCTAACAGCATTGCTGGTTCTAAGAAAATTTCAAAAAAAATTTTTGTGAGTGCACAAGTGGTGGTTCATGGACTTGCTATATAGTAAAAGACTCTTCGATGGTGATTGTGCACCTGCACAGTCGCAACAGATGCCTGCTGGCCATCTCTACGAGGACTACGGTGGGTCTGCATCTTTGATGGCCCACCAATACCATTATTTCTACAAGGACTACAGTGGGCCTGCATCTTTGATGGCCCACCAATACCATTATTTCTACAAGGACTACAGTGGGTCTGCATCTTTGATGGCCCACCATTACCATTATTTCTACAAGGACTGCAGTGGGTCTGCATCTCTGGTGCCCCACCAATACCGTAATCTCTACCGGGACTACAGTGGGTCTGCTCTGTGATGACCTACCTACCAATATTCTTCAAAACTTCGACTGACTCTGCTGTGGGTTTGCTCTGTTGTGGCCCATTACCTGTTTGCATGTCAAGAGTCAGCACTGCCTTTCCGTTGGAAGGACAACACTACTTCTTCAAGACTGCATGGAAATCCACTACTTCCATGTGCATTTTCTTTTACTATCGAGACTTTGTGAAAAAAAATGTAATTACTATTGTGATGACTGATCAGGACTGTCTTTACGGACTGTCAGAAAATTTAGCTTTTGACCAACATTGTATCAATAAGTGTGTGCATTTGATATCTTTGTTATTGTAATTATGAAAAACTTTTTCAAATCTGTATTGGCCATTGCCCAAAACAATTTGCAAAATTTTTTGTGGGGAGCATGGGGGCTATGTAAGAAGGCTGTTTAGTTTTTTATATTGGTAACGCCACGTAGCGCTCTGTATGAAAATCACTGACTGTGCTGTGTGCAGTCTGAGGCTGGTCAGCATTGTTGCAATATTCGCCATTGTAGTGTTGAGCAGTTGGCTGTTAAAAGTGCGTAGCGTTGCGCAGTCGGAGGTGAGCCACCAGCAGTGGTGGATCTGGGGAGAGAGATGGTGAAATTTTGAGAGCGGACGATCTGGACGTGTGTCAATCAGAAAGAGTAAATTTGTAATATTGGATATCATGGACTGATATATATATATATATATATATATATATATATATATATATATATATATATATATATATATATATAATGACTTTTGAACGCTATTAAGGTAAATACATTGTTTGTTCTCTATCAAAATCTTTCTTTTGCTAACCATCCCTATCAGCAGTTAGTGCTAGTTTGAATCTTTTATTTAGCTGGCAGTAGTGGCGCTCGCTGTATTGCAGTAGTTCCGAGTAACGAAGATTTTTGTGAGGTAAGTGATTTGTGAAATGTATAGGTTAATTTAGTCAGGGCCATTCTCTTGTAGGGATTATTGAAAGTCAGATTGCGTTGCGCTAACATATATTGTGTGTCAGTTTAGTGTCGATCGTAATAGGTAAAGAGCGAAATGTCTGGATACGTTCAGTTTTGTTCAGCTGTTTGAAAATCAAAGAATGTAAGAGATTTATCAGCACAGTAATTCAATAATTTTTCTAAGGGGACGTTTCAGTAGGATGAAGACTTAAAGCTAGTGGCTTGCTGTGAGAATTTAGTCGTTGGTCTATGGACGCAGCATAATACAGTTTTTTTAAAATGAAGTGGTGAATAATATTGGTAGTGCTCACAAAGAGCCAGTAAATGTTAGGTCGTAGTTATTTCAATACAAGCGTAAAATGTGTACTATTAATTTGTGAGGCTACAGTGTATTATTAATTTGTGAGGCTATAACGTTATCAAGAAATGAAGTGGTATTGACCATTAGCAATTATTGACTATCATTCATAACAATTATATAAGAGTAATGAATTTATACTGTAACTCAAAACGAAAGCAACTGGAACAAATTTGTAAGATAATGAAATTTTTTATATTTAGTTTTAAGTGTGCAGCAATGCGATACATGGATTTGGCTGAATTTTACAATAGTGACAATGTTGAAACCAAGTATTTTCCATCAGATTTAATGTATAGGTTGATGAAGTACATCCGATTTGTAATATTTCGTGTGTTTTGTAATCCTGACACAGGGAAGTTAAATTTTGTGATCTATTTAGTCAAACGATAAGGCTTTTCCTCATGTAACAGTCCAAGTGTTTTTAATTACGACAGTATATGAGAACTGTAGAACAGTTGATAAGTTCACTAATTTTGAAGTTAATGTAAAATGTTTCATATCAGATTTTATTAACGTGAAACTTAATTTCGTATACATTTTTCAAACTGAAGCATTTGGTCTTAGCATATCCCCTTATCAGTACCTCATCCTCTTCCATGTTGTGTTTAAAATCCAATGAGAATATTTTTCTAAAAGAAATCATTTTTCAATCAGAATCAGAAAATATTAATGTGCCAGAAATAGAAAAGTATTAATGTTTGTAACAGTTTCAATGTGGGCTGCATTTCACTACGCTGATCAATATGCAGCATTTTCACTGAACATTTGCAAGTTTATTCATTTATCAGCCAAGCGACTGATATTATTTGTATGAAGGTATTTTATTGCCGGCATTGCACTTCTCTGTGCCAAGATTGAATACGTTCTATGCCTAATGTGGATAGAACAGAATACCAAGATTACATACGTTGTGACTCTAGAACTAAGAAAAATTTATTTCATTGTTTATTTGCACAGGGAATTTAACAGTTTATTGTACTGGGCAATAGAAGTCAGTGCTCAGGAGATTGGGTAAATTTCAGAGGGATTTATTTCATTATGGACACTGCATATTGGTTTTCCAGATTAAGTAGTTTAATTTTTTTGGATTACAGTAAAACTGATTAAGTACTCTATTTGTTCAACAACACATCACACAGTAAATGCGCGTAACACAAACATTACGCATTTCATATTCATTGGCAAGCAAACACATAAATTTTATAAAGAGTGAAGCACACCATTTGCTCAACAACACATCACACACTAAATTTGTATGATGAAAACATTACGAATTTCATTTTCATTGACAAACAAACACATAAATTTTATAAAGAACATTACAATGGATATAAGCTCAGTCCTATTACTTTTCTCACCTCGTATACAGGTAATGTTAAGTTTTGCTTTCTGGGCCTAGATGAGGCAATAGGATTCATTATAGTTTGTTGGTTGACTTGGGTGAGGGGAAAAAAGAGCAAGGTCATCGATTCCATCGGATTAGGGAAGAATGGGGAAGGAAATCGACCATGCCCTTTCAAAGGAACCATCATGGTATTTGCCTGAATCGATTTAGGGAGATCACGGAAAACCTAAATCAGGGTGGCCGGACGCGGGATCGAACCGTTGTCCTCCTGAAGGCGAGTCCAGTGTGTTGGATTCAGTATGAAGGGACGTGTGGTTAGCACACGTTAGGACCTCTACTTATCGATCGAGTAGTTCCTCAGCATCACGAAGCTCAGCGCACTCGGTATTAATCCCCCCCGCGCAAGAAAAAATCCCTGGTAGTTCCGGAAATTGAACGTGGGTCCTCCGCATGACAGGCAGTCACGCTGGTCTCTCAACTACTGAGGCAGACACTATGATGATATACTGTAGTTTTACGTTCATGAGTGTCCATTATGTGTAGTAATGTGTTATTGTTCGTGAAAATATAATCAGGTATTGTTGTCGTACCTCTGCCTTCCTAAAAATTTATTTTGTGTATAGCCTTTTCGGAAAAGCGCAAATATAATTTTTACATACAAAAGAGAAACAGTTTCATAGTCGCGTACCATTGTCATTCATAACAGTTTCTCGTGATATGCTAAGACAGCTAAGTGTTCATTTCCTACCCTTGCATCAAAATCTCCAAGACTGGCATTCGTATAATTGTTCAGTTTCTTCTATTTTTAACATTTTTAGTGCATATTCCCAATATGATAAGTATTTTTGCGTCGAGTATAAAGGTTCCATATTTACGTTGTCATAGTTTTTGAGCTGTCTGTCTAAGTCTTAAATTCATGTGACAGCTATACCTTTAATAGTTCTTGTTGTTTTCGAGATCGGTGTTCTTTGTCTATGGTAACTTTTCCTTAATCTCTCTTATGGCAGCGATGTTAATCTCCTCAGCTCTAGATTTTTAATTCTTCATTCTATCTTTACGTTACATGTGGCTTCTTATACGTGTGGTGCTATTAAAGAGTTCATGCTAAGGCAACGTACAACATCCTTCGATGATCTAAAGCTGCATCTTCATATATTTTCTACAAACCATTATGAACTGCATGTTGCTGTGTCAGTTGTTGGACATTTTTCAGTCCTATCCACGAATGGGGTGGGGCAAGAATAATTATTTAAACGCCTCTGTGGTCGCTGTAATTAATCTAATCTTGTGTTCGCGATCCCTACGGCAACGATATGTAGCGAGTTGAAATATATTGCTAGATTCATCTCTTAAACGTGTTTCTTGACACTTACTGAGTAGGCTCTCACGGAGTAGTTTGTGTCTACGTTGAAGCGTTTGCCACTTCAGCTCTTTATACATCTCCGTAACGTTCGCTGAAGGGTCAAACAAAACTCTGACCATTCCTTCTGCCGCTCTTTGTATACGTTCAGTACTCTGTGTCAATCCCGTTATTTTTCTGTACGTCTTATGAAGATCTGACTAAATATCTGTGTAGCCTTTTTCATATAATTCTTCACTGTAAATAACTGCATCAACTGTGAAGAGGCTAAGGTCATTGAATTCAATATAATGAACAGGGGTCCCAACTCACTTGCTTGGGGCACAGACAGTTCTAAGGCAGGAGAGTGAGAGAAAGGCAGAAAGGGGGAGGTAGGGAGGTAGAAAAGCGGTAATATATGATGAAAACACGTACAGTACGTTAGTGAGTCTTTAGTTTTTTGGTGACATGTGATGTGAGACTGTTAAACTGTATCTATAGAAAATTTTATTACAAAAGTTTTGTAATCTATACTGCCAAATGCTACCGTGTGAACGGAGTTCACTTAATTAAGATTTGACCTTGACCTGACAACGTACAAATCGTGTGGATCCACTGATGTCTGCCACGAGCGGGCGAGGACTGATACGAGGGTAAGTGCCGCTAGTAGGAGTAACGAAGGAAACACATACCGTCCGTCCGAAAAGCTCCGGGGCACATTTTTATTCCTGGCGTATAAGCGAGGTCAACACAGTAATTATGGTGGCAGCTTGAACTACCAGCTGTATGCAACAGATGCGCTTTGGAACAGTAGGTTGTGAGCAGGCAGTGTTACATAGGAGACGTGTGTCCGCATTATGTCAGCATTGTTGTGTCCCAAGTCGCAATGGAGCAACTAACTGCCTCTAAATCAAGTGTTCAGTATTCTCCAGAACGAGTTGCAAAAGTGCGTGCAAAGTTTTCCCCACACATCTTGACTGGCCTGCCGAAGGGGCCGTGCGGTTCTAGGCGCTGCAGTGTGGAACCGAGTGACCGCTACGGTCGCAGGTTCGAATCCTGCCTCGGGTATGGATGTGTGTGATGTCCTTAGGTTAGTTAGGTTTAATTAGCTCTAAGTTCTAGGCGACTGTTGACCTCAGAAGTTAAGTCGCATAGTGCTCAGAGCCATTTGAACCATTTGAACCACATCTTGACTCCCCAACAAAAATAATTCGTGGACGCATTAGCTGATTTGGTTGAAATAAAAAGCGTGGACAATTCTTTTGTGGAAACAATCGTCACAGACTTGGTGTTATCAATACGAAACTATCGTAAAACAACAAATTGTACACCTGAAGCATTAAAACCACAGTCTTAACTTCATTCTATTTTTTTATTAATCCAGTCTAATTACTTTTTGGACCGATGGGGTAGGTTCAGAAAGGCTCATCTTTACAACACTTACGTGACTGAAACAGCACAAGTTTCTCCTTGTGGCAAACTTATACAGGCACCCACTGTTATTTTCTTTTTCCAAAGACTGTAAGAGTGTCCACCCTTCTGGTGGACAATCGTCGTCAGTTATTAAATACTGGATAGTATCCTTGAACAATTCTCCTAAGTAATCACATTTCTATGCATACGGGGGTAAGACATAAAGCTTCAATTATCACTTCGCAAAAACAAAGTTACGTAATCAATGTTTTGATTGTTTACAAGACGTGACTACAGACCTGGCATAAGTGAAACCCAGCGCCCCGGTGCCGCAACACGCCGTTAGAGGAGTCAAACGAAATGGAGCAGTCCACTGATACAGTTAAGTAACGTACAGTAATTAGTTTCCTGGATTTGAAGAGCAAAACAGCAGAAACATGACACCCTCAAATGCTTCAAATGGCTCTGAGCACTATGGGACATCGTCTGAGGTCATCAGTCCCCTATAACTTAGAACTACTTAAACCTAACTAACCTAAGGACATCACACACACACATACCCGAGGCAGGATTCGAACCTGCGACCGTAGCGGTCGCGCGGTTCCAGACTGTAGCGCCTAGAACCGCTCGGCCACAAGACACGCTCAATTTGTGGACACGTACGCCACTAGTGCACCGATACAGTGGTTAGATGGGGCATAGGCTTTCAGAAAAGCAAAGCAATTCTGAATGACAAAGAACAAAGTGGGTAACCATCTCTCTGCAAAGGATCGGGAATAGCAAGAGGTGGCCCTGGTTATCGAAGACGGACGCGTCACAATCGAAGCGATAGTGGAAAAAGTTAAAATCAGTCATGGATCAGTTTTAAATGTCTTTCGTGAGATTTTGAATACAACGAAGGTCAGCGTCTGCTGTCAGGGGGATCGCACCTACTCGTCATTACCGATTTCGTCTGGCTTGGCCAGAAATGAACGAGGCAGAAGTGGCAGCGCCAGATGGTCAAGCGTTTGGGAAGAGGACTGCGTTTTTGACGCGTATCGAGTGAGGCGTGAGCCATTTGTGTTAGTGGGGTTAGTAGGCAGCGGATGGCGCAGCGGTAATCCGAGGGGCGTGTTGCCGAGTCCCTAAGCGGAAGAATTTCTTATTTTCAGTTTTTGAATTAATTACGCAGCATATGAGCCGAAATAATTCTCAGTGTGTTGCATTCATTAATACTTTCATGAAAGTCATGGGAAAAAAGACAAAGAGAAATTTGGGATTAGCCGGCAGCTGTGGCGAGCGGTTCTAGACGCTTCAGTCCGGAACCGCGCTGCTGCTACGGTTCAGGTTCGAATCCTGCCTCGGGCATGGATGTGTTGATGTCCTTTGTTAGTTAGGTTTAAGTAGTTCTAAATCTAGGGGATGATGACCGCAGATTGTAAGTCCCATAGTGCTTAGAGCCATTTGAAATTTGGGATTGCAAATAAATTGCCAGGGAGGGATTGTACTGATAGCGTCTACGAAGACTCAGCAAACAACTTTAACAACAAGGGATCGTAATTCAAGCGTACGGAACTTCGTAACGCATGATTGTCTGCCGATGAGAGGGGACCTTTTATGAATGTAGACGACTTTTGCTTTCTATAGAAATTTTATAACAACCAAGTAATTATCAAAAAAACACGGCGATTATAACGAGTGCGAGATGCTGACAAAATTACTGCTTCCCCTTTTTTTACGGTCGGTATCACCCTATAAAACGTAAATCATCAACTGTATGATAATAAGTGTATCTAATTTTGTATACGAAGCTCCCGTCTACCTCTTACAATCCTTCCCTGGGAATTTGTCTGCAATCCCAATTTTCCTTTGACTTTCCTTTTCTTGCAGTTTATTAAAAATTGGTAATTTAATACACTCAGCATTACTCCCAGTTATTTGCAGCGTATGGAAATTAAAATTGAAAGTAAAAGAAGTGTTACACATAGGGACTCGGCCCCACGACCCTCGTATTTCCATTCTGTACTCCTTCCTCTGTGCCAACGGCTGCGTGGAATGTTCGCTAGCGTAAATGGCTTACGCCACACCCTAACCGCGCAAAAAGGGTTCATTTTCTAAACGCTCGGCCATCTGGCGTTTCGACTCTGCCACTTTTATTTTCAGCCAAGCGCTGCATATACCATAAATGTGGGCTAACTCTGTGATGACAAGTAAGAGTGGTCCACTTGTAAGTTCCACGACTGCTCACACACATTTAAAACAGTCCGCTGAAGCGATACAGCAGCATAAATGTTCCAATTGTTCGGCCACTCCCTATGACTTCTCTAGCAGCATCGTCACAATGGGTGAGTGTTGGATGAATCTCTACGATATCGAGGCAAAGTAGCAAAGAAAGTAGTGGAAATATATGGATTCAACACCTCCTAAAAATACGAAGACCCAGCGATCATCGAGCAAAGTGACCCTAAGTGTTTTTGTGAGACTGTCCTCTTGTGATGCTAGCAGATAACGCTCGTAAGAGAGAAAATGTCACCGTGATTGCCTGAGAAAGTTACATGGGGCTGTAAAGACGAAGAGTCGCGGGAAGCTGTCCAAGATTTTGTTTTTGCTCCACAACAACCCCGCATCTCATACCGGACATGACTCAGTTACATATGCTGATTCTTTGTCCGATCAAATTTCGCCTTACCTCCATATTTTCCTTATGTTGTATCCAGTGACTTATTGTTCTTTCCTGGGATGAAGAAACCATAGCTTGGCAGGCTTTGCCAGAGTACAAAGAGGCAATTTTCGACGTAGAACATTACCTGAACATTGAAAATGCACACTGCTACAGTGAAGGTCTCCGCTAAAGAATACTTCATTGAGAAAAAGTGTCGTATTGAGGGGTGAACGTCCGTCACCAGGTTTCAGGGCCACAGCTTGACATATGTTCGAAACGACAGACACGACATTTTACATGGTGAGTCACGTAAGAAGTAACACCGCGTTTTATTTCGTGAACGTCTACAGATATCGAAACGCGGTTTGCGACAAATGTTAGAGCGTCGAGGGGCACTAATTCTTTGTCTGGTTAAAGTTTTTAGCTCTGGTGTCAAAGGAGATACTGAATTAAGTATTTTTTAAATGGAACCGTATACTTTTTATAACTGCATCCGATAGTTCTTCAGAAAACAATTACAGTGATATAGCGTCTACTAATGTTGACGTTGAAGCATGTCGTAAAAAATGCGAGAAATGTCCTAGAATTTAGAGCACGGTGGCCGGAAGCGGCATTAGCGATGCAAGCACTCCCAAGCAGAGCTCGCGTGCTACGCTGTGTCAGAATGTCAACACATTTGCCTATTTATTTGTCTGCACTGCAGGCCGCTCATTTCTGCTACAACATTCGTCGCGTGCAAACATGTACACCATTGATAGGAAGTTGTATATACTACATTTATACGGTGAATGTGAAAGTGAATGTGAAAGAAATCCCGTAAAAATAGTATTGCGGTATACGGCTATGTGAATAGCCAATGTCTGATGCGCCAGGCACGTACACGAATTATTAAGACGTTAGTGCGATCAGGCTGCTTGAACGTAGAAAGAGGACAAGAAAGAAGACTGCAACTGTCAGAGAACGCAATGAATCTGTTCTGGCTACGGTTCTAATGAATCCGTAGAGTGGTACGAGACATGTTGCCAAGGAATATGGAATCAGCCAGACAAGTGTCATTCGCATCGTGCAACCACAGGATTTCCATTCCTATTAACTGTGATTACATCAGGCACTAGACTAAGGTGATTTCGAACGTCGTACAGAATTTTATCGGTTTGCTCTTCAGCAACGGAGAGACGACTCTATGGTTTTCCACGATGTGCTCTTTAAAGATGAATCAACGATTACTAAATACCATAACGTAAATTTACATCCACGGCCGTGGAGAGTAAGCGTATGGGACAGCATCACGGGAAATTAATGTGGGACCTTACTTTACCTCAGGCGTTCTATATGGACATTCGTATGCACACTTTCTGACGAAAATTCTGTCGGTTCTCCTAGAAGAGGTACCACTGGTTGCTCGACTGAGTAGTGGCTACAACGCGACGGTTGTCCATCTTTCTCATCCCACGTTGCAACGCAAATACTGAATAAGAACTTTCCTGGATGTTGGATAGGATAAAATTCTGCCTACGTGGTCCCCCAGTTTGATTCCCTTGATTTCTTTCTTTGGCGAGCTTTCTAGATGCAGTCAGTGACGAGGCCCTAATAACGCCAGACAATATGTGCCATCGAATCACCAGTGCACGCGGCGGCCGGTGTGGCCGTGCGGTTCTAGGCGCTTCAGTCTGGAGCCGCGTGACCGCTACGGTCACAGGTTCGAATCCTGCCTAGGGCTTGGATGTGTGTGATGTCCTTAGGTTAGTTAGGTTTAAGTAGTTCTAAGTTCTAGGGGACTGCTGACCACAGATGTTAAGTTCCATAGTGCTCAGAGCCATTTTTGAACCAGTGCACGCTCTACCACATTATCCACTGTATTTACATCTGCATCTGTCCATCGTTCTCTATACTGGTGATTGTAAATGTACCTTTCGGTCCATGGTCAACAGTTTGAACATGTGCTTAAATAAACCACCAAGTTATTTTTTTTGGAAGACAAAGTTCTTATTTGGGTGGTTTCCAAATGATTCTTAGTAAATTGTTTATTTCATTTACGTGTGTACGATATTGCATTGCAGTGTCAAATAAGTCGACAGAGTGTATTGCACGTAGCTGGTAACACTGTCATAGTGCACTTAAGTTCAACATGAAACGGCGATTGGTTAAGAAGAATATTTACTTTGTGATGTATATGTGATCACGAAAGTATTTTTAGTAAAATGTATCCCACATGATATAATTTACAGCAGGGTAGGTAGAGACTGTTGTCTGACAGCATTCATTTTACCTCTAAGAAGAAGACAGCCCTATACAGGAAAAGATACGTCAAATTTTCCTTCTAATATTTAGATATTTAATACAGTAGCTGCTTCTAGCAGCGTATAAGATCGCTTTATTTTTGAAGAATTGACTGCTGATTTCTCTGTTTCAGCTCATGTAAATCTGGCAGGATACACAAACCTGAAACATTTTTCCTAAGCTCTTTGTGATACGCTAAACGCTAGCCTATGTCGTGTTTCAATATAGAACATTCGTAGGTGAACCTGCATCTAGGTCGTAACTTGGTTCAAGCGGGTATTCTCGTAGCACAGACCTACCTCACGGTATACAACTACTCGGCCTGGTCCGGGACGCCTGCTTGGCAGTGTTTGCACTGAAAACGCCGCTTCCGGACACCGAGCGCTCATATTCTAGAATATTTTTACGGCAGGTCTCACCGTCATCATTAACAACCGTTGTATCACTGTGACCACTGTGTTTGCATGCTGCAATGGTCAGGGCATCTGTCTAGTAAGGAAGAGATCCGGCTTTGAATCATGCTCTGGTACTAATTTTCAACTTCCCCATTGATTTAAATCAATACCCACTAGCAGCTAACTTCTAATGTCAGTCATTTTTTGTGTCTTGATTTATAATGGCTGCGGGACCACAGTTAATAAGAGACTGTTTGTGTTTTACAAGGTTGAAAATACCCAGATTCAAATTTTTTATATCAACAGAAACTGTTTATTTTTAGTCCCTGTCGAATTTATTAAACATATATACAGAGGGGCACAAAATGTTAAAAAAATAAAGACATTTGTGATCAACTAGACAATACTGTTTGTCGGCAAGAGTATATTTAACATATGCTTAATGCCAGGTATAAGGCTTCACTGAATGGCTAAATTTATATCATGGAGAGTGCGATACCGAACTCCAGTTCTGCAAAATTATACAGTTTTGGCTGCATAATCTGCAATATATTTATGTATGCTTAATACTGCAGTTAAAATTGTAAGTATTTAAGATATTTTACTTCACAAAAAGTTCGTTATATCATTATCATTATTTTAATTTGAAGCTGAAGGAAGTAAAAACCGAAGTTAGTAATACATTTGATACTGCATTTCGCTTTTACATTGCACTAAACATTAAACAAAAAATATATATAACTCTCTGAACCTGTCAAAATGTAATGTAAAACGTTGCAAGAAAATTTTTATGATGCTCTACCTTATTTTCACTTTCCTTATTGGAATTACATAAACAGCTTCACTAAGAATAATTTATTTAAAGATAAATAATTTAACGTTATAATGTAAACTGTTCGTTTTGCGAATGTTCCATTATAAATGAGACATTAATTAAAACAGCAGAAGCTGTGCTAATGTTGCATCTAGGCCAAAGTTCCAGACTATATTCACTTTCATTTAATTCACTCTTGTTTCTACAATTTTTCGTAATTTTAGAAGTTTGTTACTATGGAATGTTCTCGCGCGAAAACATGGTCTATTTAAGGACGTGAAGGCGTGCAGATCGGAGTGTCACTTGTTTCTTAGCCTTCAGACGCGTAAACTGCATGTCATTTGTTGCTTAACTTTGAGACGCGTAAACTGCGATTCGTTTATCAATAATTTCTAAAGATTTTTCAAGTCTTTCAGCTGAGCTCAGCATATGTTTTGAACATATGCGAATCAGTGTTCTTTTGTCACTGAGCGAAGATCTGTCATCTACTACGATTATCGATGTCGTTTTGGCAGAATAAAATACATTAAGTGAATATGCCAAATTGCGTTTTCAATCTTACGAAATAACGACCCGCGCCATATAGACGCTGATGCCAATAGTTAAAAATTATTATTCACACAAAATAAAGGCTAAGTAATATTATCGAAAATTTCTATCTATAGCTTTTCCAATAAGAGTTTCAATTTGCAATAATGGCTTTTTATTCACCACAAGTGCATCCAGTGCTGATTAATATCTTATGTAGCTTTGGGTGCCCATTCGTCTCGTTTTTCCCGGGACTGTCCTGCTACTTTTTACAAAATGACCCTTTGTCCAGAAAGCTTTTTTTTCGGGATGTTCAGGTGTCCTTCTTTTTTGTGATTTCATTTGGTTAAAGTATTTATGCTAGTAACTCACTGCGGAAACATATACGCTAGGAAGCAGCACTTGTCCTACTTGCTCTAGAACCTTCGTTTATTTAATATTAATGTATTGCGCTGTTGGTAGTACCGATTCAAGTTAACTTATATTTTCGATTAGTTTAGGTAGCAAGAATTTCTGTTTCCGTTGTGGTAAGCAATGCCAAGACGTTGTAGTGGATACATAAGAATTTTGATTCTTTACAATTACATTTTCATCATGCCAAAACGAAAATGCCACTTTGACAGCAATATAGAAAGTGAGTCTCCTTGTACAACTGGCAGTGGAGAAATTGCAGAATGTACGTGTGTTTTCCTGAGTGATCTTCTGTGGTCAATGAAAGACCCAGAATGAAAGTTGAAACAGTAAGATCTTGCTCATTGTCAAAAAACACTTTAATGAGGTATGGAGCTCATTTTTATGACAAAACATCAAATGAAGAAGCACTTCTTGAAAAAGTTAAAAGTAAATGGAAAAAATAAATGGAAAAAGTCGTTTGGGGTCATCTGAGTGGATGATACAAAGGTAAACCTGTACGTCCATTACTGAACTTTTTCATAACAATTTGTCTCCCGTTATTTCTCTTAACTGTTCCAGATTTGCCGCGCGGGATTATCCGAGTGGTCTCAGGGCGCTGCAGTCATGGACCGTGCGGATGGTCCCGGCGGAGGTTCGACTCCTCCCTCGGGCATGTGTGTGTGTGTTTGTCCTTAGGATAATTTAGGTTAAGTAATGTGTAAGCTTAGGGACTGATGACCTTAGCAGTTAAGTCCCATAAGATTTCACACACATTTGAACATTTTTGTTCCAGATATTTTGGCTTCAAATGGGTCTAAGCACTATGGGACTTAAGATCTGAGGTCATCAGTCCCTTAGACTTAGAAATACTTAAACCTAACTAACCTAAGAACATCACACACATCCATGCCCGAGGCAGGATTCGAACCTGCTGGCCAGCCTTTTGAAATGTCCTGTATCTTAATAAAATTGAGATGGACACACTATTGTAGCTGGATTGTATAGGGAAATGGAGTTATAAAGGCAAACTCAGATTCGTCAGCAGGTAAAGAAGAACTATGTACACAAGATTCACACGGTTTCGTGGCGCTCTGAAAAAGCAGCAATTACTGTCTGCTGGACGGACAGCGGCTGGGCAGCCCTGACTGGTGCCACCCACAAAGGCGCGCTCCGTGACGCCAGAAAACACCGCGACACGGTACGCCGGCCGCCGCCGCCAGATCGCTCTGCCGTCACCGACCGCCTCGCCGCGCCACATATAAAAGTGTCCGCCGGGCCTGAGGAAGAGACAGTCGCCAGCACGACCAGCTCCATCCAGCCTCACACTCCAGCAAGCCCCCGTCTCTCTAGGAGCAGCCATGGCCTCTCTCAAAGTGGTAAGTCACCGTCGGAGGGGGCGCGGAGCTAGAGATGGTGGTTATCGCTGAAACAACCGGTTTTCTGTTATATCGGTTCTTTTCCACGCCAGTTTCACCTGACTTAAAACCGTTCAATATAACCAATTTTCGGTTATTTTATTCCTATTATTTCTTGTAGTAAACGTAGAAGTCGAATTGAAAAAAAACTGACTCTCTCAGTTTCGAGATACATAGAATTGAAACATTACATCAAATAGGCAAATAAAAAAGAACTTAGACCGCCCACTATTCGCTGCTTTTCACGAAAATGATAACTGGTTGAATACTACAAGAAATCACCAATATTTTTCTACTGATTCTAATTTTTCGAACCTATGCTCAAAAGTCGTGTTGTAATCGGAGATCATGCCACTGTCTGGGCATTACGAATAGTCAGTGCTAAGGAGCAAAAACTGAGGCTCAAGAGCTCTGTTTTTTTGAGTTAATTGGTTTTTGACGGCTACAAGCAGATAAAGGCATATTATGTACATGCACGTAGCATATTAGGTACTTTCTATTTTTATTTTATATTATGAATGAATTATTGTTAAGTTTTTAATTTATTACTGCCACTGTAATTTCTTTCTTAGTTTATTATTTCATAGAAATGAGAGACAAATGCTTAATCTTCTAAAGTAAAATTAGCAGTGTGCTTCATTGCTGTGTTATTTCGTATAAATATTTCCAGACTATGGTTGGTGACATTCTGGAATACAACGAAGGTCCAGCGACGACAGCGAGAAAATAACGTATAGACCAGGTGGAGGCTAGTCTTGCGCATGGTTATTTAAAACCGAAAACTTTTAGCACTGCTGGTATGGCAAATTGATATTTCGGTTTTTTACTTACTTATTTGTAAAAAAAATTAAAAAGCCCCTGTTATAACCGAGACCAAACACATCCCGAAAAATCTCGGTTATCCAGAACTAAAATATCGGTATCGGTTTTAAGCTGTCGGTACTTCCTATTCCTAGGCACGACTCCGGTTTCCACATGAGTGTCTGCTAGTGAAAGCCTGCCGTACGAATACAAATGGTAGAGTCTTCACAATCAAATTATTGGCGTACTAGACCACTGGGTTGGAATCCATAATCATTAAAAACAATATTGTGTTTTATTACCTACAATCAATCATCTAAGTAGAACTTTTGTATCTTGGAGAAGCAGAATTCAAATCCATATATTAGTATCCTGATTGAAGTTCCCCGTGTCTTCCCCAATGTTAGCTGGAATACCAGCCAATAGCCCAGCCAGTTTCCTCCGTTATTTTGGCTCAAACCGACACTGAACTCTCCGACTGGGCGTTGAAAGCCCCTAATTTGTTTTTAGGCCGAACGTTTAACTCTGTTCATTGGACAAAGTGAACATCTCCTCACCTACTGTCGGTTGTTTCAGTCACTTCCGATACATCCCACACCCTTGTATAAATGCTTTCAGTACACATCTGGTTGTTAGTGCGTGTGCAGTCATTTAGAAAGACGAATTTAGACTTATTATTTCTTGATTATTTCTCTGTTTCCGAATGTAACAAGTAGCCAATTCTTCAATCCATGGAATCAGTGGAACTAGACAAACAAGATCGAATGTGTTTCAGATTAATGATATATAATTCACCACCTTGTGAGAATCCTCTCTTAATGAGCAGTATTAATATATTTATTCATTAGGTTCTGGGGAACCATGCGAGCCAAAGCTACGTGATCATGAGACGAGTCAGTACAAAAATTAGAGAATACTGATTAGAAAATTTACAAACGAAAGAAACTAAAGAATTAATAAACATGAAATATAGATGCTAACGTTTCTGGGCAAAAGAAATCGAAGATATTAATCATACAGCCATCACTTGTTAACGTCCAACAAATTATTTCGTTATTTTTCGACACGTGTTAGTAAGAAACATTTCAGCAACCGAAATCAATGGAGAGAAAGAAATAACCGGTTGCAAACTTACTATCATCAATTTAATTTTCTCTAAAGCATGTTGTTTGAAATTACTTTGACTAAATTCGGGTGAAAGGTGTTAATTACTAAGGTAGTTCTGTTCTGTTGTGTCATTTGAAATTAATTATTTTAGCATTCGCTAGCCTTTTAACTTCCACATCTGTAGCCGAAGTTCGATAGCGAAATGATTTTTGATTAGATGTACCTGGCTGGAATTCTGGTAGTAGGAAGAACGTCAGCGCACTTAACAAGGAGGGGAAGGAGAGGTAGTGAATGATTTTCCCAATCAGCGGATTATGTATCAGTGCCGTGGATTAAATTCCAGTCCGCCCCTTAGTGTTTTGTAGAGTGAGGGAATATGTGACTGTTGATGATGGTCCAACCGACAGGTAAAGATACAGCGTTTGGTGACCCCATGGAGAATGTCCTACGGAGAAGACTGCATGCTGACAATGCTTTCCATTTTTACACTCATTCCTAACGTCACATATACACATATACTACGCTGTGTAATCTGTTCATTACAGTCAATTCACGCTATTCACTGCTATGCAATAAAACACTGGAGAAAGACTTCGCCTTTTTCTCTTATCATTATGTCTTACGAAAATCTGAGACAGTGGACTATAACCCTCAACTTCGTACTGCTGACGACTCACTACTCCAAAAATACGTAAATGCGTAATTGTCACTTTTGGAAAGAAGAAATACGATTTGAAGATTTTAAGATCTGTTACAGCCATATATCTGTGTAATCAGGGAAAAAACAACGCAAAAATTCCGAAGTTAACAGTTCTGAAACTGAGCTTATTACATCATTTTTTCTATTTTTCTTTTTCCTCCATTTGAATTAAGACAAATCGAAGTGTTTTTCTGTAGTCACACTTCCAGGACAGATATGAATTACCAGTTACGTTCAACTAAAGCAGTACTGAAAGGATTTCTGTTTGCTGGGCGACTTGATTAACAACAAAGAAACGGAATGCGTCGTCTTATGAAAGGGAAACTCTTAGCCTCCGGGAATTTAGAAATGAGAACGTTTCGAAAAAAAATGAAATCAGGCTACGGTTGGCTTGTTCCGCTACCGTGAAAGTTTCTCTCTTACAGTGTTGTCTATGCTTTGCGTTCTAAAAGTCATTATCACAGTCAATATATCAGGAGACGTAGATTTATGACCAGGGGAATTCCATAGGGTACAATAATCTTGAAAAATTGATGAGGGAGACAGAGGTAAACATACTCTGTTGTTAAGCGTGCTTCAGGTAGTTTTTGTACTCCTGCTACCCGCCTTCGTAGCTGAGAGGTTAGCGAGACCTACAGTCACGTGCAGACCCAAAAAATTCCCTGTCCTCTCAGTGATTTTGTTTTTTTGTGGTTACCTAATATGGTCAGCCTGTGGAGGACGTAATCTATAATTTTGTATTGTTCTTTTAAAATCCCGTTTACCAGGATCGCAATGTAAACAAAATTACTGATTTACTAGTTACGCAAATATGTATAGCCGTCCTCAGATCCATAAAACCGGGTAGGGGTGGCTAACCATACAATGTTTACACCACTCTATCATATGACAGGTGTTCTATCATGAAGTATGTACAACATGGCACGAACAAGACGGATAAATGCTACACCTTGCCGCTTCATGGTATTAATGGAAACAAAACATATCTCCGAAGTGCGACTTCGGAGCAGAACAGCAGACAATCAACTGTACAGTACAGACTTGCTCACTAAGAGCGTACACGGGATAATTCGAAGATTTCTTCAATGCGACTAATATTTCAATTAAATGTATCTGTAACCTAAAAGTTTCTTCATGGACGTTGGTCGTATTTACGTTCATTGACATGATTTCTCACAGCGACGTACGAAAAATAAATATATATCTGAGTAATCACAAGTGTAACAATCGATTTATCGTTGATGAGGAAATTAAGTGGTGCAAATTTGGTGACAGATTTTACTGTCTGTGCAAAATGCTTTTATTTTTAAATTGACCTGTTTCTCTTCCACCTGAATTATCCTTCGATCTGACTGTATCGGTTACAAGAGTACACAGCCCAAATTATCCACTAAATTTGCATGCTGCGTCACAGGGCAACGTTATATTAACCTGTGATGCAGCTTGAAAATTTAGCTACTAGTTTGGGGTATTTGCTTTTGTAATCGATCCAATAAAATTTAAGGATGGTTCGTGTAAAACTGAAAATGAAAACAGTGTAGAGTGACGATAAAATTTGCTGTAAAAGTTATTACGGACCTTCTCCAAAGACAATAAGTCATTTTCTTAAAAGCGCTGTCTCGTTTTAGCTATTGATTTAGGATCAAGTGGTTAATGTATTGAACAAGAAACATTCAGACTGATTTTTCTCTCAGATATTTATTACTCCATTTAAATCTTTATAATATATTTGTCAAAGTACTCACTTCCAAATTGAATACACTTTTTATGGCGTCTGTGCCAGTTATCGAACACACAGTGCAGGCAATTCTTTTGTCATGTCCTTGAGAATTGACTCATTTTCCTTGAAGAGTGATTTCGGAGTTCTCAAATCGTATGCTTCGAAACTTTATCATTAATGATGAGAATAAAAAAAAATCATAGGGTGCAAAATCGGGGTCTATAAGGCAGATGCGGTACACAGATACTGTTGAACTGAGCCAGAAGCTGCATGTCTTGATTTGCGAAGCGAGACCGCGCATTACCATGATGAAGTCGCTACCCAGTCTGAGATAGTTCTAGTCGTTTCCTTGCAATGTGCTTCGTCAGTTTAGCCAACACCGACGAGTAGTATGCTGCCGTAGCAGTAGTGTGAGGGGAGAACTGCATGCTGGTAAACCATTTCATGACAGTCAAAATATGTGATCACCATCACTTTCCCTGCAAATGGAACGACTTTCGTCTTCTTTGATATTAGAGAATCTGGCGAATTCCGCACTGTGTTGGCTTGTTTTCCTTCAGGATCATAATGATGCAGCCACGACTCATCACCAGTGATAATCGATTCCAGATCCGCATCCTCTCCTTCAGCAAAGAGACGCAGCACTTCATGGCTTTTCTCCATTCGCTCAGACTTTTGTGCGGGACTCAATAGACGCCGCACCCAACAGGCACGGACTCGGGTCATATGAAGATGATCATGCATAATCGTAAAGACGCTGCCGTATGAAACTCTCGACACTTCACTGAGGTTACGTAATGTTACTTCCCGATCCTCACGGACAATCACAACAGCTGTGGCAATGTTGACTTCGGTAACATCAGAAATCAAAACACCAGGCCCATCTTGCTTAACACAGACAAGTCGGCCTTCTTTGAAGTCCTTGAACCACCTACACACTGTTGCACGAGGTAATGCATCATCACCGTACGCTTGCTCCAGTTTTTCGTAATTTTCAGTGGCTGTATGGTTTAAGGGAGCACAGAATTTTATTTCGCCATTATGATCCTCCCGCGTGACCTCCATTGTTCGGTGAGCGAAATGCAAACAGCGTCTATAAAACGGAGCATTACTACCAACTTACTGATACGAGAGTGCTGCCGCCTATAGACATTATACATGAAAACCCGCTCATTTAATATTCACAGCACTGGTGGAAAACTATCACGGAAGCGACAGGAATAAGTCAGTCTCAGACTTTGTTGATCAGCCCTCGTGCTTTGGGGACATTGGCCTGAAAAATGGAAACTACAGGAGACAGAAGAACTGGCTCGATCCAAGTGGTGAAGCCCTAATAATTCAGCGATTCACTGCTGGGGTAACAAGACAGGTTTAAGGTGAGAAGAGGATGAAGGCCACGGTATGCTTGTGGCCTGCTGTCATCTACAGCGACGTTTCGACTCCATAGCGCAGTCTGGCGCTATCAAGGTGACAGATGAGGATGGAACAGGTGGAACCGCCATGGCACGCACTACTGCAGCTGCTGTTTTCTCCGGACAGCGCCGGTCGCGTGTTTTTTGGAAAAACTGGGGCGCAGAGATGTGGGTGTAGAGTTAAGGCGAGGCGTTCTCGCCCCAGTTGGCGCTTCTGCCGCCAATTAGTGGTGCACCGCTGGTCTGGGGCGGCGCTGCGGCTGCGCGCTGGAAACTCAATGAAAGTGCGCCAGCTCTGACCGTGACCGCGGATGGCCAACGCTGCCGCCACCCTACCGCATAGTAGGGATCAGAGACCGAGCGAGTGCGTCTAATGTTCGGGATGCGTGCTTCAACAATCAAGGCGCTGCTGTTACATCAGTTACCACTGTATTCAGCGAATGTGACGAGACTAACAAGGGAAAGTCCCTATCACGTCCCTCTCAGACTGAGTGGTGAAATGGTCAAGTGGATAGCCCGTCAAAAACTGAACACAGGTCAAGCATGAAAACAGGAAGAAGGTGCACTGAACTGTAAAAGAAAAGAAACCTAGAAACGGGGAAAGGTACAAAATCAAGACGTGCAACACAAGCAGACTGAAAGACGCTAGGCGTCGTGGTTGTGTGGTCACGGTGTTGGACCACAAAGCGGGAGATTCGCGTTCAAGTCTCTCTATCGCGCCAATTTTTTCACAAAATTATGAACTTTCCGCCAGTTCATTGACGTGTCTTCCCCTTCTGTAGTCTTGGCAGTTGTTATATTAAATACTGGTTATAGAAAATGAGTCGTGTGGTAAGAACATGTTACTGTCGCAGGTAAAGGGGTTGGGTTGGGTTGTTTGGGGGGAAGAGACCAAACAGCGAGCTCATCGGTCTCATCGGATTAGGGAAGGAAGTCGGTCGTGCCCTTTTAAAGGAACCATCCCAGCATTTTCCTGGAGCGATTTAGGGAAATCACGGAAAACCTAAATCGGGATGGCCGGACGCGGGATTGAACCGTCGTCCTCCCGAATGCGTCGCAAGTAAATGTGATGAATAGTGATAGCAGACGAGATGCCTCATAGACTCATAGAAATGAAAACAATAAATATACGGGTGTAATCTATGTTATAACAAAGGAATTCAAGAGTAGATACTTCCAAAACGGAAGGTAAGAATCATAACATGTCGTAGTTGGGTAGAATAAAAAAGAGGTAGAACTTATAGAGGTCCCTTTCCTACGTCTCACAAATTCGAATACAGACACAAATTCGAATACAACGAACAGGCTCGTCAGTGACTGTATGGCCAGTTCATAATTTTGTGAGGAAAATAAAATTGAGCACGACGGAAATTTGAACAAGGTTGATTTTGGGAAGGGGACCGAACAGCGAGGTAATCGGTCCCATCGGTTTAGGGAGGTATGGGGAAGTCGGCCGTGCCCTTTGAAAGGAACCATCCCGGCATTTGCCTCAAGCGATGTAGGGAAATCACGGAAAACCTAAATCAGGATGGCCGGACGCGGATTTGAACCTTCGTCCTTTGAACAATGGTTTCCCACTTCACAGTCCAGTACCATCGCCATTCTAGTCTGTGCCACTCCTCCATGAGAAAACGAGTGCTACGCCAAACGAAAACTGTACACGGAGCAAAGTCACTATTGTATCCATGCGACAAATAAGCACCCCATTTGGGAATTCGAGTACTCGTTCTCCTTCCAGAGAGAGTAGAGTCCACTTGCACCCTTCAGCAGACTCACGGGACGAGTGGGCTGCGACGGACACTCACGAGTCGAATCTGCGGACACACGGTGACGGTGAGTTTGGAGATGACGTCGCAGAAGCAAGACCACTAAACAGTGGCTGAATATACATTCGTAAATAGCTGGATTTAGATGTTCGGAAATATAAGGTTAAATGTTAGTCTGACTTTCAATACCTAGGTGTAAATATACCTGCAAATGAGAAGGGCGTAGAAGGTATTGAAAATAAGATTTTCTAAGGGAAAACAACTAAACATAGGTCTTTGGAGTAATAAGGTATCATACTATACAGTAAAGATTGTGTATAAAACAATTCTAGAAAACATTTGCGCACATGGGTCAGAAGTTTTGGAAATAAAGATGAGAGAAAAAGATCAATTGTAAGCAATGAAAATAGATTACAGGAGACAAAGTGCTCGAGTCTCTAGATAACAGCACATCATAAATGAAGAAATCAGGAAAATAGGTGAAGTAAAATGGAACTCAATGCATGCCATCAAGAGAAAGAAGCTACTACCGTAAGGCCAAAGAATGTATGGAGATGGATCCCAGAAGAAAGGAAACAAAGTCGAACGTCTAGAAAATGGGTGACAGACATCAAGAAATCTATGATCCAGGAAACCACGGAAACTGAGAATCGAGAAGAGGTAATAGCTGTGTAACTGTGAACAGTTCAGAGACTGCCCGAAAAAGAAGAAAAAGAATTAAACACCCAGAAAGTGAGGAGGAATCGAGATGAAACTTGGGGATTTGGAAGATTTTGCACATTTTGTAAGAAGGTGTTACTTGCAAGTGAAGTTCTGCAAAAATATATTATGTTTATGTGTGAGTTTCAACAACTGTTGAGAACGCAGATGAGTAAAGATACTTTGTAACTGATCATGACCAGTTACGAATAAACAGTAATGTACAGAGAGTCCTTAATAAACCAACAATGTAGAAAAAATTAAGAACTGAATAAAAATTAGCCACTGAAAATGGCACAAATGTGTTGAATCATGTTTGAGTTTACCATGTAGACATTAAATCCAGTATTTTTAACCTCTTATAATGAATAACCCACTTTTAATGAGTGAGTGCATCCACAGTGTAAGTCCGTAACCGCAGTAATGTAGGGTACCAAAACATCATTATCCTCTTGAACACACAACTTACTTAATGACACTGTGTCATACGTTTTTTTTCTAGGTCTATGATTGTCAACTGGACTGTTCACCCCGTTTTAGTAGACTACTGTGTTTATTGTTTAAGTGTCAAAATACGATCTACACACGACCGACCGTCAATGAATCGGTTTTAGTCTTCTAATTCTTTAAAATTTTTCCGAATATATATGTTGTCGTTGTTCTGGTCTTCAGTCATAAGACCGGTTTGATGCAGCTCTCCATGCTACTCTATCCTGTGCAAGCTTCATCTCCCAGTACCTACGGCAACCTACATCCTTCTGAATCTGCTTAGTGTATTCATCTATTGGTCTCCCTCTACGATTTTTACTCTCCACGCTGCCCTCCAGTACTAAATTGGTGATCCCCTGATGCCTCAGAACATGTCCTACCAACCGATCCCTTCTTTTAGTCAAGTTGTGCCACAAACTCCACTTCTCCCCAATTCTATTCAATACCTCCTCATTAGTTACGTGATCTACCCATCTAATCTTCAGCATTCTTCTGTAGCACCACATTTCGAAAGCTTCTATTCTCTTCTTGTCCAAACTATTTATCGTCCATGTTTCACTTCCATACATGGCTACACTCCATAAAAATACTTTCAGAAACGACTTTCTGACACTTAAACCTATACTCGACGTTAACAAATTTCTCTTTTTTAGAAACGCTTTCCTTCCCATTGCCAGTCTACATTTTATATCCTCTCTACTTCGACCATCATCAGTCATTTTGCTCCCCAAATAGCAAAACTCTCTTACTACTTAAAGTGTCTCATTTCCTAATCTAGTTCCCTGAGCATCGCCCGATTTAATTCGACTACATTCCGTTATCCTCGTTTTGCGTTTGTTGATGTTCATCTTATATCCTCCTTTCAAGACACTGTCCATTCCGTTCAACTGCTCTTCGAAGTCTTCTGCTGTCTCTGACAGAATTACAATGTCATCGGCGAACCTGAAGGTTTTTATTTCTTCTCCATGGATTTTAATACCTAAGCCCCTACTCCGAATTTTTCTTTTGTTTCCTTTACTGCTTGCTCAATATACAGATTGAATAACATCGGGGAGGGGCCACAACCCTGTCTCACTCCCTTCCCAACCATTGCTTCCCTTTCATGCCCATCGATTCTTATAACTGCCATCTGCTTTTTATATTGCTTTTTGTTGAGCGTAAAAACTAGTCATCCAACGAATTACGTTTATGCCTATAAATTTTTACAGTTCTTTCTTAAACGCTGTGGATACGTGGAAGGTTGACGTGATGTCACACATCAGCGATAGTTATTATTCTAACATTTCTTAATACAACTCATTTCCGTGTTTGTGTTCGTAAGGAATACCGATTTCGCTCCGTTTAAAACATCTTCGTGTCTATGTCATTATTGTGTTAGTGATGTATGGAGGCTGATAGCAATACATATAATCGACAGGCTGCTCTGCAACTGCAATAGATTTAAAGATGTTCTAATTTGAGCGAATCCGGTAATCACTGCAACTCAGACGTGACGAGAGACTGCAGTAAAAAAGTGGTAAAAGGAGATATAATTGCCTCTATGTATTTGAACGGGGCGTGAACAGTTGGACTGGGTTCTACGACAGGCCATCTGGGGTCCTCTGCTACAGCGCGCACGCTCCACTTGCCGCACGCGATGCGGAGGTGGGGGCGGATCTGTGGACGGCGGCGGCTCGACCGCGCACAAGAATGCGGAGACGTGGCGTGACGTCAGCGCTACAGTTCGCAACGGAAGTTGCGCGCCGGCGCGCACGTAGTTCTTGTGGTAGCGCTGACCACAATTCCTGTTGTCCACCTGCCCAACGCCCCCTCCCATCCATTCCAACTCCCCCCTCTCCTCCTCGCTCCCCTCCACATACACTACAACTACTGCTTCGTCTCATCTTAGGTTTTACTCGATTTGATCAGTGCTTTCTGAGACGGGAATTCAAAAAGAGTTTTACATTATTACGACAGCGCAGTAGCTTTTCTGGAATGGTGCACAACACTTACACTTAGAAGCAACATCAGCTTAAATCAATACACGCAACAAAATTCTGAACAAAGTGTGGCGACAGGTGGGTGGCATATGCTATGAGAGGTTTCGCCCTACGATACTGTCGCGAAATGCTGTTCCTCTGCGTGGTTCAATAGCAGGCATGTAAGGAAACTAAATGCCAAACTACACAACACAATGCGTATCATCAGTGGACGCATCAAAAGTACGCGTCCGCAATGGTAACACGCGCTGAGCCACATTGCCCAACCTCCGCACCCCTGAAAGCGCTTCTTGGTGCGTCTACCGAAGAGAATTCAAACTGACTCAGGACTGCCAATGCATAAGGACATTCCTAATACATCATTGAGAAAGTTGAGGTCCAGGAAACCCGGTCTGGTCAACTATTATACACGGATTTCAGCATTATCGCGAAGTGGTAGACAGACTAGCGCGCCAGTAATATGACGGTTCACTGGCGTACTTCCGACCTCATACAAAGGCCTGCTGTGTTAAAACATCTGACACTAGACACCTCCTAACAGGATTCGAACATCACATGGAGTTCGCCGAAATTTGCTGCACAAATGGCGTAAATCCTCAAGTTTTCAGCGTGACTCTGGTGCCTGCGCCAGGCAGTGGACTACACTCTGAGTCTAACACCAGGTCAGAAATGTGTTATTTATATGAACTGAAGAACGGTGCACTTCCTAGGTCATTACTATTTAAAGATTATGTTCGCTGTCCGTCTTCCTTAATCCACTGTCAACTTCATTAGTATAAATTTAAAAATATCTCTATATTAACTGAAGAACGGTGCAGTTTCTTAGGTGGATGGCTTGGACATTAATATTTAAAGATCATGTTCGCTATCCATCTTCCATAATCAACTGTCAACTTTCTTAGTGTACATTTATTGCTCATATCATTGTTCCATTTGTTACTTATTTTGATATTCTTTTTATTGGTGATTTTAATGTTCATTCGGCTGTTCATCTCACCGTTCGATTCGTTATTCCTGTTTATTGGCACTTCTTATAGCTCATTTTTACTGGTCATTGTACAGTCAACCGTAATGCACAAAGTGCTGTTCATTTTACTGTATCGTTTACATCGATTTTATAGCTAATACGCATGAAACGAGATGTACCTATCTTTTGCTGTAGTAAATTAAATAATACCTCAGATTACCATTCATGTCCAAGTGTTTCTGCCAAGCGGTTAATATATGCAGTTCAAAGTGACATCATACATGACACAACTGTCCGAACGTTCACCAGCCATTCAGTTCCTTGAGGATAGAAATCCGCTGCTTCGTCATGGAGCCATTCGAGAACTGCTGTGTGAATGACCTCATCCCTGAAAAGCTCTTTCTGCCAGATGTTCTTTCAGCTCACCGCTGAAGATAGAAATAGCCTAGAGCAAGATTTGCACTGTGTGGTGGATCAGCTAAACCGACGTCTTTGCGGCACTGGTGATATTGTATGCACCATTTCACTACGGATGGTCGCGACGTTACGTTTGTCCATATACCACCAGAATGTCATAGTGAATCTGTTCGTAACTTAGACGTTTTGCCTACAAGAATCGTACTGTCCGGCTTTTCGACCTCGGAGTACCTGTTGTTTGTACAGTGGCATAACTGTATCTGCAGGAGGCGTACTATCTTCTGATAATGCACCACTTTTACTGCGCACGGGTCTTATAGCTGATCAGCACATGGAACTTCCTTCGTAAAGTTACCACGTTGAGAGTTGACAGTATGAATCGCGAGGGTAAGAACAGGAATCGCGTGATACATAAAGAGATGCTAAGTCGCCACAAGAAATGGAAAATACATCATTCAAGCTGATGTCCATAGGTTTTCAATAAATCACTACCGTCAGACTCCCGAAACTGAAAATATAGCATTATCACATGAATAGCTTCAAACTACTCATTTCCCAGTTACACGATGAAAAATGGCTTCAAAAACCATGAAGATCTTCAAGACACTGTTCTTATTTTAGACCTAATAACAAAACGAATAAGCTAGAGAAACGTAGGCAGGCTACCTTGTCTTTTGACCTAAAAATTATTCCTGTGAATTTAAAGGAAAATAAAATGTATTCTGAGAAAATGAGGACGTGGTTCACGAAGATACTGTATCATCTTAGTTAATCTCTAGATAGCAACAGTGACAGTTACGTAAAACCGATCGCCCCTGTCTTCGCATGTGTAACAGTAAGCACTTACGGCTGAACGACTTGTCTGGGCTGGCAGTAATAAATTAGATACACAAGTATTCCTCGTGAATCAGTCTATGTATTAGCGAAAACCGTATCAAAATCGCTGTAGTAGTTCCTGCGAATAGTCTAAAAAGACGGCAGGGGACTTTTATTTAACACATGTACAGATAACAGAAGTACTATTCATGTGTAAAACGAGACAATATATTGCGATGCACTCCTCACAATTTACCATAGCGGTAACTGCTAACTACGGGCAGCATTTAGTGTTGCCTATATTAACAGTTCGCGTATGGCGTTGCCTTCCTAACTCAGATGAGAAAGTGTGTATAAGAACTATTACATGAAATACATAAGTTTGTGGTAAGGGTCGAAGCGACCAAACTGCATCGGTCCCTAGGCTTACACACTAATTAATGTAACTTAAACTAACTTACGCTAAGGACAACACATGCACACATCCATGCCGAAGGGAGGATCCGAACCTCCGACGGGGGAAGCCGCGCGAACCGTGACAAGGCGCCTAGACCGCGGGGCTACCCCGCGCGGCATACATAAGATGATTAGTCCAGAATTATAACGAAGATAAAAATAACGAGACAGAAATGTTAATAAAGGCATCTTAAAAATCATAACAGGTAAAAGAACAGCAGAAAAAACATTTTTTTCACTCCAAGGAAACAGAAAAGTCACAGAAAGCAGAGTAATAATGTAGTAATGCATAAAAAATAAATGCAGCGTCATGCATCTCTTGCTCAAGAACCTGCAGCAGACATCGTTTTCTTTCGGTAGTCCTGTGGCTTCGAAACTCGTTGTTTCGCTAAATGCGATGTGCTCTCTGTAATTCGACTTTTTTGCGTGCAAGAAGATCCATAGCTGCTCAGACTCATCAGGAGATGTTCTTAGCTTTTGGATCTACAGTAATGAGTATGGATAGGTTACACAAATCTGGTGAGTCTGGTCATGGACGTACGTGGCGGAGTGGCTACCCCAGTATCCTGATGGAAAAAATCGCACGATAAGTGAAGGATTGCGATTCAGTTGATGACTGGAAACCTGGTGCTGAATTTGCACATCTTCGTCGCACAACTGCTTCGACGGTTGTCACGGAGAGCTCGGATATCGCAAACTGTTTACAAGGTGGGTACGGAAAATGCTTACCGATCAATAGAAACAGTAAAGAATGTCAATTGGACCTGCTTTTTTGGACCGCTGTTGACAAGGTTCAGACGTTTTTTTTTACCTACATTGCTATGCGCGTCGAGACATGCCTATTGTACATGAAAGTAGAATCAAAGGTTTGGTGCTGTAGTATCATTCAGCTTAGCCAAAATCGATAAAAAATCAGTTTCCTTGCTTAAATAAAAAAAATGATTGTTGCCGTTTTCTGCTCCGCAAAGGCCGTTCTTTTGGCTGGTTTCATAGAACATGTGGTCAACAATTCGTAGTGGACGTGTAAGTGAAACATTGTTCAATCCGAGACGTACCATCCGCAATCGATGGCGAGAGAAATTGTAGTCCGGGATAGCCCTACTCCGCTACAGCATGCATCAACAGACGTTTGCCCATACCAAGCGTAAACTTTTCAACCCTGCTTCTTTACACATACAAGATCCACCCCTGCTTTTCTAATCTATGATCTGTACGGCTCAGATAAGGCAATTAAATGTGGAGCAGATCTTATAAAAAAAATTTACACTACCTAGTTGTGACAGGATCTGGGACCGCAACATTAATTACAATTAATATGGATTTTAAAATTATAATGCGAGGGCGTGCTGAAAAGTGACTCCTCCGAATTTTGTTAGTGAAAAGAAGTTAGTGTTGTCAAAATTCTACATCTTTATTCTTCATGTCCACATACCTGCAGCCCTCTGTTGCTAGAGGGCTCGAATTGTAGTATGCAACATGGCGGTATGTAACGCAGGTATGCCGGTGCCTGAAAAACAGCCTGCTGCAATCGAGTTTCGGATTTGAAGGGTTCATGCACGTATGAAGCACCCTCTCTTTCAGCATGAAAATGCCAGACCACACACGGGCACTGTGGCATCTAGAATAATCCGGCATCCTGGTTTTACTGTTATTGATCATCCTCTATATAGTCCCGATTTGGTCCCATCTGATTTTCATATGTTTGTAAAACTTCACTTTGATAGTGATGGAGCGGTGCTAGAAGAGATGAGGTTGTGGCTCCGCCAACAAAGTCAGACATTCTACAGTGACGGCATCAACAAACTGGTCTCTCGTTGGGGGAAGCGTGTTCGTAGTCAGAGTGACTATGTTCATAAATAAATGTGTACACACAATAAGAACGATTTAAAACGATAATAACGTTTGCTTTATTTAAAAAGTTTGAAAGGTTTTGACGTAAAAAATTTGGATGTATTACTTTTCAGGATGACATCGTAAAATGTTGCATATACCTTTTGGTTTATTGTTTTCCCAAGACTCGCACAAAATATCTGAGTACGTGACGTTTAACGTTTTGTGTGGTTAATATAATCTATCTTAATTAACATGTGAGGTCCGCTTAATTCGGTAGATTAGGACAGTGGTGACTGTAGATCATTTTCGAGTGCTTTCCTCTAATGGCTGAATCTAGTTCTCTTTTCCCACTGAATGAATGCACGTCGTCCTTTTCTGCAGAAGGATAGAGTTTACTCATTGAAATAGTAGTTCCAAATTTTGTTCAAAAATTTCCGACAACATTCCTACCTACGATGGAAGGTGAAAGCATATGACATGCTACACCACCCTCCACCCGCACCCAGCAGATATTACTATTCACTGTATTTGAAACAATACTTTATGGACAATGGCGGAGAACTGACACGCAAGAGGGTTAAAGAAGGTAGTGCGACGTAACGTAGACTGCTTGAAAGTCTACGACAGTTACGTGGATAGTGAAGTAGCTTAGTAGGAAATTAAAACCGAGCGAATGTATTATTTATGACAGAGCGGTCCTTGTTTTTCGAACACATTTTGATCTTTCTTTTAAACGTGTATCTTCGGTTTAAGAATTTTTTCGAAACAGACCTAATTTTGTAGCGTTTTAAGTCAAATGTCTTGCGATTGAGCATCCTTGTTGTGTTGCCCCTCCGAGAACCTTATCGGGAATATTCGCACTAGTGTTCCGACCTCGTTCATTGAATCGATTATGCGCACTGTAAGTAACAGTGGTCCTAGCGCTGATCCTTGCGGCACTTCTGCCGCTGTGTTCGCTGGCGGCGTCAACTGGGCTCGGTAGAAGGAGTCAATAAAGGCGTGTGTGTGTGTGTGTGCGCAGGTGCTGATCTGCAGCTTGCTGCTGACTTCGCTGCTGGCGCCCGCCCTCGCCCGCATCTACATCGTCGACGACGGACTCCCGGATGGAGGTAACGCTGCTGACACCTGAACAGCTTGGCGCTCCACACACAGTTGGTTTCCGCCCTGGTACCTCTGACTAACAATAAATAGCCGGTCGCACATTTAACAAAGTGTACTCTGCCACGCTTGGCGCCCCTCTCGTCAATGCATTAACATACAACATATAAGAAATGATAAAAAGAAGTCGATGTAGAGCAAGAGGCGATAATCAGGAACGACGGTGTGTTCCTAATAACCAGAATGGCTGAAAAATATAATTACTTGTAGGAGACAGATTTCACACAGATATCTGCCTAAATCTGCTTATATGTCTTTTCTTCTCGTTTGCGTATCGTTTTTAAATAGCACATACATTTTCTTGCAAATTTATTTTTCGAGTTGTTTTTTATCGATAACTTGAAATTCTTCCGAGAAATCTAACCAGTGCCTAATTCTCAAAAACTTATGCCTAACCATGTAAAAGAACTATCAGATATTCCATCCTATAGAACGTGACGCACCATAAAATTTATTTAGCTTTATGTTGTTGCTGTCGTTGTTTTGTGGTTTTCAGTCCAAAGACTGATCTGATGCCGCTGTCCACACTCGTTTACCCTTTACAAACCTCTTCGTCTTTGCATAGCCACTGCTTACTGTGCTCATCTCTTCGCCTCGTTCTACGAATTTTACGCCATCCCGTCCCCCCCCCCCCATTCTTCCCCCCCCCCCCCCCCACCAATTTCAAATTGATGATTCCTTGATGTCTCAAAACGTGCCCTATCAAGCTATTCCTTATTTCAGTCAGTTGACGCCATAAATTAATTTTTTTCCCAAATGTATTCAGCAGAGCCTCGTTAGTTATCCGGTCTACCTTATCTTCAGCATTCTTCTGTAGCATCACACTTAAAAAGATTTTAATTTTCTTCCTGTTTACGTTACACTTTCATATAGGACTACAGTCAAGACAAAAACCTTCGAAAAATCACTTACATTTAATATCTACGTTAATAAATTTGTACTTATGAGAAATGTCTTCTTGCTATTGATAATCTGCATTTTGTATAAGGAAAATTTTGTAGTAAACATGGACTCTATAATGCATACCTTAAGAGCAATGAACACTTGTTCCACATCGATACTATGAGACTCTGCTCTTCTACGCAAGCACTTCGCTTGGGAAGAGGCAGTATGGACCCAAACAAGGAAAACTGCTCAGTACACATGGACTTTATAATGCATAACTTAAGAGCTATGAGTACTTGTTCAGTAGAAGAGATGAACAAGCCCTCATAACTCTTAAGGTGTGCCCTTTAGAGCACATGTTTACTGTACATTTTGTAATGTTCTTCTGCTTGATAACACTGAAAATATGTAAAACAAACAGTTTTCAGTAGAAAAAATGTGTCTCTGTGTAGCGAAGATGAATAAGTCCTCATAAATTTTAAGATAAGCATTTCATAGCCATCTTTACCCGACATCTTTTTCTTCTTGTGCCGGTACATATTACCACCTCTGAAAGTCTGTCGCAAGAGTTCTGACTTACCCTCTTTTCAGCCCTAATTACTTTCCCTTCTGGTACTTCTCCTCCATGGGAACGTCCCACTTGTGTGAAAATCTGATACCAATTGTGAACTTCCGATTCGTAAAACCTATTTTCAGTGTTGTATGAGCTCTGTTGAGTACTTAAAAGATGATCATGCCCGTATTATCGTAGTAATCCTTCTCCACAGTGGCGTATACTGAAGCCAGTCCTCTGAATTCGTCTGCTGTGTTTCCTGTCATCTTTATGGTGCACACCGCTCATTTACAGGAGTAATCGGATTCAAAATACTTGTTTGATACTATTCTCTACTAGGAACAAAGTTACTATTCTGGCTGTGGTTTCGTTCCGTACAGAGTTTGCAAAGTTCAAACTTCATCAGTATAATCTTAATAATTTATCTTACCAACGAATGTGTTTCAATGCAGTTAGCTTACATTAGCGTGCACAGAAAGAAAGGCAGCTCATTGATGAGGTAGATAATTCTTGTGGCAACGATGGTAATCTTAAAACATGTAAAAGTATAACTTTACGATAAATGACCCACGCTTAGGATGGAAACAGTCTCAGGAAATCCCCAACTAAAAATGATTGTTTCACTTGAACACAAGCCGCAATTGCTTCGTGAGCTTTCTGTTTCTACAGCTCATTAACCCTTTGCAAGAGAGGTGTTCAGCGTTCGGGTTCAACGGCCACACTTAAACGTAGATTATAGTATCCACATATGTAAGAGACACTGCTTTCGTATTCCTGTACCTAGTACGGCGTTTCTCACTGCTGATATGTCACGTCGAGAGCTACACGTATTCTGACGTATAGGCCTGTAAGGAGCACGAAAGCAAAATGATGTCCATACAGTGCAGGGGGAAAGAAAATTGTTGACTGCACTGTGTTAATCATTGAGTACATATAAGCGAGTCACAATTTAACAAGCAACTTTCCCGTTAGTTCTCGTATTCTGGAGGGAAATATTGTCTTTCACGTTTCTGAAGAGGGTTTGTAGAAACAAAAATAATACTTATAATTCAAACTGATTGCTTCATTTAATATTAAAGTTTTTACTGCTTTACAATATTGCAATACAATTTTGAGAATGTAGCAAATTATTCTTCACGGTCATTACTAAGGCATGCCAGTTCTTCACTTCATTAAGGAAGTGCCTCAAAAATAACAGCTGCTTTTGGGTTGCAAGTCGAACAGATTTTACCGAGCCAGGTTAGCACATTGGACTCGCATTCGGGAAGACGATGGATCGACGCCCCGTTCGGCCATCCAGAGTCAGGTTTTCCGTGATTTCCTTCAATCGCTTCAGGCAAATGCCGGGATGGTTCCTTTGAAAACGGCACGGCCAATTTCTTTCCCCATCCCTCGCTAATAGGAGTTTGTGCCCAGTCTTTAACGACCTCGAACATTAATCTTGCTTCCTTAGAGATTGTGGAAACGACAAAAAATCGACACATTTATTGATTGTTTCCCACTACTGACCAGCTACAATTATTATATCGTTGCAATACAGTAGTTGTAGTGTGTGAGGACAAACGACGAAGCTCTCCAGCGAGCGGCATATGGCGGACAGCTTAATGGCTTTTCGTCATGCACAACTACCACTTGACAATGACATAATTGCCGAAACTGACCAATGATGGAAAATAATAAGTATAGACTATGGTGGAAATGCCTTTTTTGAAATTTTGTATGAATGGCGTACATGCACGAAGAGATTGTGTCGTATGATATCAACGACCGTCTGGGGAAATCATATGGTTTCTCAATTTCTTCGAAATGCTAATTGTTCTCTGCTGCAGTTAGAGCTTTATTTCATACTTAACTACGTCGTTATCATGAGCCGACGTGGTCTTTAAGTCATTCGCTACTATGTAACCATACTATTATTTTATTTGCGCCACATTAATAGTAACACAAATTTCGAACTACCTTTCTACGACATCATCACACACAAATCCCAGCGGTTTGTGTGCAGGAAGTGTTACCCTTTCCGTTTAATTCTTAGCTAACTGCCGACTTATTATCACCAACAGCCAAATGCGTTTCAGCACTTTCTCTGCCTGCATCAGTGGGTTTTTGTTTATTATTCCGTTTGTAAATTATAATGACGTGAGAACATTTCATGGAGGTTATGTGCATTTGATGTTGAAGTTACTAACGAATAAAAAGGGATGATAACTAAGAGTTAAATTTTACGTTGCTTTATCTGTCCAGTTAAGCACACACTATTTGAATCACGAAATATTGTACGTTTATGCTCTGTTGTTACATAGATAAGAAAAAGTTATAGATGAGTGTTTTATTTGTGTGTACCAAACGTTTCGCATATTCATGCTAGGTGTTTTCTGTGGTCTATAATACAAAGAAAAATAATTATACATTTCTTTGATGGGAGATCTGTGATGAGTCTTCATATCTCATTTAAATTATGCAATAGTTTTGAAATATATGCTTGTGATTCTTTTACACTTGCAGTCATATTTGTGTCCTTTCATGTATCCACCTAAGTATTAGATGCACATCATGCAGGTTTATTCCAAACCTCTTTACGGTACATCGTAGAAAATTGTGCATGAGGTAGGACTGGCAGGGGATATTTAAAGTATACAGAGAAGAGCAACATGAATGGTAACAGGTTTGTTTGACCTGCGGGAGTATGTCACTGAGATGTTGAAATAATTGAACTGTCAGGATCTTGAAGATAGACGGAAACTATCCCGAAAAAGTCTGCCAAAAGTTTCATGAATCGGCTATAAATGATGCCTCTTGCTGAGATTAAATAAAGCACGTACAGAGGCATTCAAACGATTATTCTCCAGCGCACCATACGAGGATGTAACTGGAAAAAGCCCTAATAACTGGTACAGTGGGACGTACCTGTGTCATGCACTTCACAGCGCTTGGCAGACTACAGATGTAGATGTAAATGTGGAATTGTAAGGTCACATCGAAACATTTCACTGCACATAACCTATACGGTAGCACTCCTCATATGGTGTTATTCACATGTTTCAGGGCTGACTGAGATATCATAAGAGGTATAGAGGGTGAAGTAGAGTAGGGTGTTGGGGGGGAAGGAGGGGGATGGAGGAGTCCTGCGGCGCACACTGAATATGCCTAGCATAAAGGGGAGAAACATGTTTGGTACTTAGAAATAAAACATTCAGTTACAAATGACGGAATTTTCTTTATGATAAAGCAGTACTGAAGCAGCACCTGAGCAACTATCGCTGCAGATATCAACAATATTGCACTTTAATGCTACGCTGGAAATTAGGATTAGAATACTAATTTGGAAAATAAGATTGTTATGCAGTTGCTCCTGTAACTCAGGTACTATATAATACACTACTGGCCATTAAAATTGCTACACCAAGAAGAAATGCAGCTGATAAACGGGTTTCATTGGACAAATATATTATACTCGAACTAACATGTGATTACATTTTCACGCAATTTGGGAGCATAGATCCTGAGAAATCAGGCCTTGATACGTCTAGGCATTGAGTCAAACAGAGCTTGGATGGCGTGTACAGGTACAGTTGCCCATGCAGCTTCAACACGATACCACAATTCATCAAGAGTAGTGACTCGCGTAATGTGACGAGCCAGTTGCTCGGCCACCATTGACCAGACGTTTTAAATTGGTAAGAGATCTGGAGAATGTGCTAGCCAGGGCAGCAATCGAACATTTTCTGTACCCAGAAAGGCCAGTACAGGACCTGCAGCATGCGGTCGTGCATTATCCTGCTGAAATGTAGGGTTTCACAGGGATCGAATGAAGGGTAGAGCCACGGGTCGTAATACATCTGGAATGTAACGTCCACTGCTCAATGTGCCGTCAATGCGAACAAGAGGTGACCGAGACGTGTAACCAATGGCACCCCATACCACCATGCCAGGTGGTACGCTAGTATGGCGATGACGAATACACGCTTCCAATGTGCGTTCACCGCGATTTCGCCAAACACGGATGCGACCACCATGATGCTGTAAACAGAACCTCGTGTGAATGCTCTGAAACGCTAATCATTTGCATATCACAGCATCTTCTTATCGGTTAAATTTCCCGTCTGTAGCACGTCATCTTCGTGGTGTAGCAATTTTAATGGTCAGTAGTGTAATTAAAAACACATTGAAGATAGCAATGAAAGTGCTGGAACATGTTTGAGTAAAGAAAAATCAAACAAACGATGTCTAGGATAAGGCGTGAATTCTTTCCAATTTTTCTCGGCATCCACAGAAAGTAAACGGAGCTTGCACGTCAGCAAGGTGATTACACGAGGTTTCTGAGTATACACCTGCTGTTCGCAGCAATATTCAAGGAAAAATAAGTTGTTCAGTATGTTAAGGAACTTAAGATAGCCGAATGCTTTTGGTAATGTAATGTCAAGAGGTCGTACGATGTGTCCTCCAACGCTGAACACATCTCGGTGTGGTCCGCGCAGAGCTGGGAATTTGCTTTTCGCTTTGTGGGTGGTTTGCGGGCAGCAGTGGGCGTGTTTCAGCCTCGGCTTCAGGCAGCGACAGCAAGAGCGGTGTCGGTGACAGCAGCAACGGCCTCCAGCTGAACAGGAGGGCGAGGGACGCCGCCGCAGGGTGGACTGAAGCAGGCACTGCGACGCCGACCACGCACCAGCGCAGCCGCGGCCACAAGAAGTACAAGGACACGCTGGCCGAGGCGGACATCCGCGCGCAGGAGGCCTTCGAGGCGCTCCGCACTGTGGAGAAGAGGATCAGGCAGGGCGTTGACCCGACCACCGACGAGCCCCAAAATAACAGGCCCGAGCGGTACCGCAGGCGAAAGCCGCAGGAGCCGCCGCCGCCGCCGCCTCTCCAGCAGTTTGAACAGCGGCCGTCGGCTACCAGCAGCAACGGCGAGACCATCGGCCAACAGTATCCTACTGGTGACGCCTATAGTGCCACAGGGTCCAGCGCTGCAGGACCCAGCAGTGAGGGTGCAGATTATGACGATGGCGCAGTCAATCAACAGACAGCAGAGCTCATGAGGGTAGCTCCTCAACAACAGCCACCTACAGCATCTAACACTGATCCACTTTACCCCAGCAGAGCGTACTCCTCTGACACTAACCAACTGGCGGCAGATTTACCGACAGCACCTGCCAACAATGTTCAGTATCAGAATCTAGCTCTGAGTGTCGCTACCTCTTCGCCTTACAATGCAAATCTGGCCTACTCGACCATTGTAAAAGACTCTGCCTCAGATTACAGTGAAAGCAGCCAAAATTCTTTGCAGTTCATGCCTTCCGATTCACGAATTAATCCCTACGTGAAGACTGTAGACCCCGCCTCGTCACCCGGCGTCAGTAGCCAGTTGCACGCAAGTCATAGCACGGATGGCAGAAGTGAGCATCTTGAGAATCAGATTTCCAGTTCGTACGACACTAACCAGCCAGTATCTGATAACCCTTCATCTACTAGCCATCCTGTGAAGGCAGACGATGTCCTTGCTTACATTGGTAAGAAATATGAGGACCATTTACCAACTGCCAGTCAAGACCATGCATACAGCTTTCAAGTATTCAATAATGGGCAGACTGTGGTACATCATTCAGGGCAGAGCAGTTCCCAAGACCTGCAGCCTAGTCCGTCTAGCGTTGTCTACCGTCACGTCGCTGGAACAGGCCAAATTCTTCCTGCAGATCAAAGCGACGAACCACACGTAAGACAGCAGTTACGGACAGTTGGTGGCAATAACGCTGCGACTCTTCAAAGCTCCAGTAAACTGAATTCTCACCCACATTTTGACGACGGCAGGCCTTCGGAGGATAGGCACAGACTGGTTCACACAGGACCAGTACTTAAGTTCACTCTCGACGACCGTATAGCTCCTCCCACTGGATATAACAGCAGGGAACAGAGCAAAGAAACGAATCCTACAGATGCTCGTCCCCATTCTGGTGGAGATGTACCGAATAGGAAGGGGAAATCAAGAGAGTTTGATCGATTGGCCTTCGGAAAACAAGAAAATGGAGCCAAAACTCAGGAAGCTGGTCTCACTAAAATGCAGGTTGCTAATGTTGATAGCACCATATCAGTTTCAACAGAAATGAATAAATCTCAAAGTTCAGACAGACAGAGTGGCTTCCGACCAAGTATCGCCGTCGATACAGCCGACGCATTTCAAGGAAATCTGCCGGAATCGAACATTGGAGGCCTAGTTGAAACATCAGCTCCAGCACTTGGCTCCAAGAGTCAGAGGGATGTGGAGGGCCTCCTCAGCAATCAAGTATCATCCAGCAGAACGGTCACTGGTTCTCTGAAGTTTGCTCCATCTGCACCAGACCAGACAGCAATGGCGTCTACCAGTGGTGGTGAGACAGCGAATTTCCTTTCCGTCTCGAACGATCACCGCGTTACTCAGAAAAGAACAACTGCACCAGCAATGGGTAATGACCCTTTCACACTGACTGTTGGAGCTAAGCTACAGACAGAATCTGACCACCAAGGGCCAATTACAGGGGAAAATCGCGAAGCGAGGTTCTCTTTCCCACAGTCAACCACTAATGATCACCAGCGGATGGTATTTCCAGATAAAGTCAGCCACGACAGTAGCAGTGTTGGGTACAAGAACTTTGCTGGAACGTCATCCAGTCACCAGATGCTAATTCATGGCCATCATAGCCAGGGCTTCAGACACCACCAACCTCTCAACACATATGTACAACGTCTTCGCCCTCTGCGCCAACCGGGCAGTGACATAGTCTACGGGTCGCCCCCGAGACCTGGTGCCAGTCGCGTCCAGAGGCCTTGGGGGCTGGTCAGGCCCGTCAGGGGCGCTCCCCACCCGCACCCCCACCCACACAGGCAGAGGAGGCCGTTGCGAATCAGCCGGCCACTCCGCCTCCACAAGCTGCCTACACCCCCAGCTGCCGGAAATGGAGCGACAGCAGGGGATTCCGTCCCCAGCAGCAGTAGTGTGGGGAATCCGGTTGCTCTGCCTGCCCCGTCGTATGGCAGTGGCTCATCTCCGCCACACGTGTCCTTCGTGGAGGCAGGACCCTGGGGGCAGTTCAAGTGGAGCGTCAGTCACGACGTGGCACTCAAGCCCACCCTCCACTGGAGGTGATATGTCCCAAGGTGAGGTGACCACCACTAGAATCTCTTGGCATGCTCCTGTCCGGAAACTCTTTTGACATAATCTTCTCTGTCCATTGTTATCAGTGAAAAGAAGCATGCTGTGGTATGTGTTATAGACTGCACATCTTCTGCTCCAAACGTACGGCATATGGTCAAAGATTTTTATACCTTGTCTTCCCTGAACATGAAAAAATTTCAGGGTACATCTTTTGCACGAACAGCATGATATAGAAAACTCGTAAGCAAGTGTTGGATATGACTCTTGCATGACTGAGAGATGCCTTGCTACTAAGCAATATTTTCTTGCGTGTTCTTTCAAAATACTTCACCATTTCCTGAATGAGACGACGTATGCATTTTGTGCATATATGTAATCTCACGGGACTTACGTTTCCTACGCATGATTACCTTCTATCTTCAGCATAGACCTTTTGAATCTGCATGTAAATGACAAACGCACTCAAATTCTTTCATCTGACAGCATGAACGGACCTTTACTTTACTTATCGGTATTCATGAGCGGTGTGAAAGTAAATGTGTCATTGTGTGCGTGTTGCTGAGTAGAACGTGGAGTGACAGGTCGTTTGTAGCAAGCTAAACAGCATGTAGCGTGAGCCCCGTTAACACAAGGGGAAAGGCAACATCACAATCTGGACCTCAAACATCAAGACAAGGGGAAGTGGACTATATGGTGACAAATAACAGAAACTGGAAGGAGAATCCGAGAAGCAGTACAGAAAACAGAAGAAGAGCAAATACCATGTATCCTATTTTCATTCGCAACCCCATGCATGTTTTTAGACGCAGTTTTAAGTTGTTCACTTAATTTACCCAGTAAAACAGGTAAGGAAGATAAAACAGAAGTCAATAATGAATACATGTTAAATAACCGATTTACCGTATTTCTTGTAGTATTGTGCTTGGGTACTGGGCTCACGTGCATGCAGCTCGCCACGGATGGCTTTTGTTTGAATTTTTGCATGCTGTAACAAAAGGTTTATAACTTTTAAGTAACTAATTAAGAAATACTTGTTGTTTTTTAAACTAGTTGCATTCTGATTGCAGTTCATTCCGTCTTGTGATAATGTATTATTTTTGTGTTTCTGCCATCCACAGCATCTTCGGTAACCTGTTTTTCATATTGTACTCGCTGACTGCCTTTACAGTTTTCTCGCCTGCTGGTCTCACCCAACTGTTTCTTCTTGTAACCGTCATTCTCACCAGATATCTGCTTGTTCTTTAGACTACTTACGTGTTTAGTATTTCATTTACACATTTAATATTCTTCTTGTTGTGTTCTCACAAGACAAAAAAATTACTTGTCTCCAGACATATCATTTCAAACACCTTCCTCAGCTGCATCCCTTATTTAAATAATAGTGCGTGGTTTCCTTTCGGAGGAAACTTATTTCACTTGCTCCAGTCTGTTGCTAACCTCCCTTTTAGTCTGACCGTCTTGCATAATCCTTCTTTCAAGATGGGAGAAGCTTTTCATCTCTGCACAGCCTTCCCTATTGTTTTTAAATTTAGCGAGTCACTATTTTATTTTCTACTACTCTTCATAACTTTTGTGATCGCTTGTTATTTCTTAACCTGAATGAAGGGGGCTAGCGATTTCATTAAACATTGCAAACCCTTTGGCCTACAGGGTTACGTTGTCTGTGAATCTCACTATAATACTCAGATGTTAATAAACGTATCTTCATGGAGCATCAGTGACTGTATCTTAGAGATTAGGACTATTTTTGCTAGGAATATACACTAGTTTCGAGTGCAATATTTTATTTTTCTGTTTGAGTCCAACGTGTTTCGGAGATACTCTAGTTGCAAGGTCCATACAGACATTTTTTCAGCATTACGTCTACTTCAGCTACTTCAGTTTAACTCTTTGAAGTAAATGAAAGTGGCAGACGTCAGATACACGAGAAAAACGTCTGGGAGAAGGTTAATACATTCTTAGTTGATACTTTCATTGAGGCACGAAATGATTATCTTATACAATGGTGAGGAACTTTCACTATTGCACTTATACTCCATATAGTTGGACATCTCCAAGTGCATGAAGTGTTGGTGACATTCTGTTTGCAAGTGTATCGATGTATTAAAACCACATCAGCTGAGAATCAGTATTCGGTCCTTTAGTTTTTTGTATTTGTTACAGTGTTAGAGGTACCATCTTTATTTACTTTATCGCTAAAATTTCTCTCTTCAAGCTGAAATTAGTGACACTTCTTTTCTTTATGTTCAATGTAACTTTATTTCATGCTGATCATTTGTAAACTTGCTTCAAGATTCAATCTGCTTTCACTACAGAGAGTTCTCTTGCCTTCTCAATGACTATAATATTGCTGTCATCATCAACAAGAATGTTTCTCCTTGAACACTCTGTTTGAAAATTCATTGACGTATATCGTGAACGGTACTGGGCTAATTTGCCACCCAGAGGAACTCCCACTTGGTATTTGTAGCTATATTGATTATTAGCCTGTTCATCTAGTTTTGGACAAATAATGTAAAGAATGCCACAAGACGTTGCCTACAAAACCGTATTCTCCTTCCATTTCTTTAAACTAAATTCTTTAAATGACCACTCCTGAGCCTTCCTCTTTTGACTCTGATAGGAGTTTTCTTTATGTCTTGTATGTTGACGACTGAGTAATGACCCCCTATGCTGAATATAGTATTGCTGTCATCATCACAGAGAATTCTTTTCTCGTGACTACTTTGCTAAAAAAGTCATTGATGTTTGACATGAACAATATTGGCCCTAATACGCGACCCTGAGGTATTCCCACTTAGTATTTTGCTGATAGGCGTAATCAAAACCAAATAATGTAGCGCATGTCAGAAGGCGTTGCCTATAAACCATCTCCACATGCTATTCCTCTTTTTCGTATTTTTTGTCAGTTTTGAGTTCATTGCCTCTTTGTGCGTGCGTGTGTATGTGTTATGGAAGAGAGTATCGAACTAATAGTTCAGGTAACATTTCGACTAACAAAGATGCATGCGTCCTCGGTTGACAGACATGGTGGCTGCAGCGACTGACGAGGAGGCGGTGCGCGCTCGACGCGACCACGGCGGCCACCAGGGGGTGACGGGGCCGGTGCACACTTTCGTCAAGACGGACAAGCACGCGCACTTCAAGTGGGGCGTCCGCCACCACGTGGGCCACGGATACGCCGGCTGAGCTGCCCGCCCACCCCACTGCCTTCCTCTCTCTTCTAACTCTCGCCTTGCTCAATCCATCTACTTTCACTGCTACTCGCTACTTCGCTGCTCCTACCGCTTGCTGTCGTCTTTGAACGTGGTAACTATTTCAGGCAATAAAATTCTCTCCTTTTCCCTATATTCCTTTCCTTCTATTGCTATGCACTCAGTGCAAATAAAGATTACAAACTTTTTCTTCTATTTTACTCTATTTGAGATACTTACTTAACTCCTTCCTCTTCTCTTCACTGCTTTTTTATTCAACTATTATTCTTTCTTTTCACAGTGAATCGTCAACAAACCATTGATCTCTGTACAAACCTGCTATAATTCAGCTGCTTCTTAACAATACTGTGCCTCACTGAATTGTATCCTACCTAACCTATAATACATCAAGTTTCGCTTAGGGTCCTACAGCTTTTTTGCTTTCAATTTCTACATTTCTCCTGCTGTATTTTCATGCATCTATCTCTTTTTCTCTGATTTCATTTCCCACTGAAACTTAGCGCTCATACAGATTCAAGACTACGGGTAGAAAAATATTGTTTCACTTTCTGAATCCGCTTTTTCTCCATTTATAACTACTCGGAACTGGATTTTGTTGGAAGTTAAAAAGAAGTATACTCTTGTTGTTGATAATGTTATATTTTCATCGTTGTTATAAAATGAAATTATTTGTATTTTTATAAAAGAAATAAACTTTTGTTACATAGCATTTGCTTTTTGATCCCTGCTCCCCATTATACTGTAAAACGGATAAAGAAACCACTGGCTTCTCAGGGGCGTTTTGGTGTATGTCTGATATTAATAAGATATTTGCTGCAGTACTGTGGATCAGATCAGAGAAAATATAAATGACGCATAACTGTTGAACAATCGACGATTCGATTTTAGGATTATTCTCTACAGCCTCAGTAACATATGAATGACCTAATCTGCAGATGAATAGGACTATGCTGTCAAGTAAAACATTAATTGCGTTTTTCACCCTTTCATTGTTGATGTGACACATATGTCCCACTAAAGTAATAGATAGTTTTGAACACTGAGGCGTCTATATTTCATATCTTGCCTAATAAGCAAGCAAGTAGCGAGACGCTTTCGGAACTTGGGAAAAAATGCTACGGACCACGAGAAGGCTGTGAGCGATCAAATGGGGCGGCGTCTGTTTATAGATGGCGCAGTCTGTCTATTTCACGACAATCAGATCAAATCGCCCTCTTCCTCACTCCAGGAATGTCAGAAGTAACTAACTGTATTTTCTTGTACATCATGGACATCGTTATGAGACATTACTACTCAGTAATTCTGCTGGTTGGTGCTTGATGTCTATAAAGTGGGACGTGTATGTCCCAGATATCATTATAGAATGTAGCAGATATTGGTGTGTGGTATGTGAAAGTCATCCTCAAACGTTGCGTTGAAAAAGTGTGCGATATTTCATGTTTTTCATTGTCAGAGGAATAATTGTTTTTGGTATCGATTTGTTAACCTTTTTCTCGAAATTTTCATCCTGGCATAATAATTCTAAAATTAAAAATTAAAATCCGAAAATACTAGGTTCATATGAAAGCATAGATCTAGTTAGGTTCGTGGAACGCCAGGTGTCCCACTCAACGAGTTTCAAAGTTGATCAGCTTAAAATCTTTTGGTAGTGGAAGTGTATTGTTTATTACAATGGAAAGCAGTTTTCGACCTTATATTTTTCAAATATCTGTAAAATAAATTTTAACTATGAAACGCTTAAGTAATTAGAAATTGTCGATAAATCTGTACGTGATGGGTGAACCCAAACTCTATAGACAAAATTTCTTAATTTATTTAGTAATATTTTCTGAGTACTTTGATATCAGAGGACCGTTATCTCTGGTGGTTCATCACGGAGCAGTAAGGTAATCATAATTTATTCGGTTTGTTTCCTTAATTACCTTTGTTCATGTGGACATAGCTTTATATCAGTGAAAATAAATCTGTAATACGCACTCGCCAAAATGCAAAGCATAAAACATGGGATAAGGAAACAAATCTCTGAGAGATGCAAATATGGGAGTGCTGTGGTAAGAGCTCAACACCAGAGTTGTTGTGCCGCTCTTCCGCTGTATTCATCAATAAACTGTCCATAGTGTCTGAGACCTCAGTTTCTCCTGGCGTATATAATGTTCAAATAACTTATAGAATATAACAACACGGAGATTCTGGCATACACTTCCAGGTATTAGGAGGGTGTTATTAAGGAAACTGTTGAAATTAAATTAGCAAGTTAGCTTATAAATAGAGACGGTATTTTTTTGTTTAAATTCATCATGGGATCCTGCTGTCCTATTTGTCAAAAAACAGAGGGAGAGTGTTTATGCTACCTGACCCGTTGATTATTAATTTCACTATCGATTACTTCTGACCTCGGTCACCTGTGGTTTGTGATGTTACAAGTGTTTACAGTGTATGTGTGGGTGTTTTACCTTTACGGACTTCTTCTGAACACCGAAGTTTAATTCGCTTACACAGCGTTCACTTGGTGCAGTTTTGCCTTGGAAATAGGAGGATGTGCTCCTGTCGATTGTCGACGACGGCACCCGGCTGCATTCCCGTTATTTGTCCATACCGTTGTATGTCACTGATGAACTACATCTGACACTACCATAAAACAAACCCTAGACAGAACCAAACAACACTGACAGAAAGCTTGAGAGCAAAGAGTAATGTGGCAATTACTGTTGTCAACAGGAAGTACCGTGAGTGAACAGAATAAGTTTATTTGCATATAAGACACTCAGCAAATTCCATGGACATTTGCATTGTTGTGTAGCAATTTTCATTGTAAAACTGATGCAAAGATAAGTGATGTACGAAATCTAACTAAATGTGATAATTTTGGAATGAAACACGCTTCTCTTGTACCAAAATACTCGGAAAATTTCCCCGAACAATCACTGAATAATTGTCTTTAGTGTTCGGATTCACCCTGTATAGATGCACATTTCTACTTTTGTTGACTGTTTCTGATGACGTTACTATTACAAAAGTCGTTTAACGTCGCAGTAAGAACGCTTATCAAATACTATAGTAGTGTTCCACGTTGTGAGAATCTGACGTTACTTAGCCTCAGTGTTCAGTAGACATGCTATATGAAACGAAATTTCAATTTATCAAGGAGATCTGTAGCAGTATAACTCTGCTGAAGAGTCAGTACAAACATTTCACAGCTAAAAATATCTAAAAAATACGTGTAGCAGGTGACAACATAATTTCGTTGATTTGCTGTTGGCACTTGTACTGAATTAAATTGTTACGTGCGTATTAGGATGCGTCAGCAGAGTATATAAATTTAATTGCTTCTGTAACTTCACCATTAATCTTTACTATTTTATTACCGGTGTACGTTACTTTCGTCATACTGTAGCTAATCTTTAGGCGTTCTTTTATAATTACTCCGTACAGTTCGTCCGTCCATTCCTGAAATTCTTCTGAACCTGAAGCAATGGAAACATCATCTCCAAATCGGAGTTAGCTCATATAAATCCCTTTAAGGGTTTTATCTCTTCGCTACAATTAAATAATTTGAAGGTCTCATCTGTAGCTGAAGAAAATGGTTTTGATGAAATACAGTCACAATACTTAAATCGCTCCTCAATTTTCAGTTTTCACTCTCATGATGTAATAGAATGGTAGCTGTAGCCTTATTGTATGCAACATTTAGAGAGATGATATACCCAAAAACATTCCAAGGCTCATTTCATTCCTGACATGTTTGTCGCAAATCAGAATGGGGCAACATATCTATGGCAAGTGTTCAAGACATTCTCCTGAACATTTTTTTGGAGAGAAAAGTGTGCGTAAAGTTTGTCCCACATGCCTTGATTACCGAACACAAACGAAGACGGGCGACGGCTCGCAGCGACTTGATTGAAATGCTAAACGTGGATAGTTATTTTCTGGAAAACATAATCATAGGTGAAATTAAGTTATCATAACCGAAAACAAGCGAACGCATTCAAACCCGTATGACGTACGAATTGGGCTACATCCTAAAGAAGGACTACTGTAACAGTTCCACGTGGTCATCTTAACGTTCTATGTGTTGTACTCAAGTAGGGGAAACTGTATAAGAGATGTGCAGCATTAAAACCAGCATCTAACTTTTATCTATTTTTTATTAATCCAGTCTCGGAACTTTTTGTACTGACGGGGGTATATGTATTACCAGTTGAAGTCCCCATCCGCGTTTTTCTGTATGTGTGTTAAGGCTAATTTCGGAACTATAGCAGGGATTTTACAACAGTTTCCACCAATAGACAGACCAATGCAGGAGGATATATGATTTATCCCCGCTACGCCAGACAAGTCATTTGACACAAGGGTCCGCGTCTACTCTTTATTCCCTATTTCATCCAAATTTGTGGTATATGCAGGGCTTCGCCAGAAATGTAAGTGACAAAAGTGGGAGACCCAGGAGACCAAGACTTACAGAAAAAAAAAATTAATAAAAAAAAGAAGAACAGGCCCGGGTCAGGTGAGTCACGAGCCGTGTAACTTTACACCATGTACCGTGACGGAATAATACCCCCTAATTTTCTCGAAAACTTATCCCGGGCTGCAGGCACTACATCATGCACTGTGTATATGAGGAAATATAACAGAGGTCATCAGTTATTTCATGTAATTGTAGACAGGTAGAACGAGGAGCAGGAAATGTGCAGCACACTTCAACTGAGGCTAAGAAGCCAAGGAATGTGCAAAGTCTTAGGAAGAAGAAAGTGCTGCTGCTAGGTAGTAGCCATGGGCGAGGTGTAGGCCCTCAGCTACAGGAAAGTTTAGGGGCAGCGTACCAGGCCACCAGTATCTTCAAGCCAAGTGCAGGGCTAAGTCACGTGATGGAGGACCTAGGGTCTTTATGTAAGGACTTTACAAAAGGGGGCGATGTACTGATAGTGGGTGGGACGGGAAACAGTTTGGACAGGGATGGGGCATATGACATAGGTGGTGACCTGGACAAGATAGCTTCCCTGCCTCATAGGAACAACGTACACTATGTTGAGCTATTCCGACGTCATGACCGACCACACCTTGATGGGTCTGTGAGGCGAATTAATGTGGGGTTAGGGATGGCTCTGAGAACAGCCAACTTTGCTAACGTTTCTCTGGTGCCCGTCGCGACCATCAACAGACGGGGTTTCACTAGGCATGGCCTACACCTAAACAGGACTGGGAAGGGAAGATTGAATAGCTGATTCATGAAAGTACAGGGGTGGATCTCGGGCCACACACGGTCAAGTACCTGAGGTAATAGATAGGAAAAGTAGGACTTTTTTTAGGATAGATCCAGCGAACTGGTTCCCCTACCTATAGAATACCTCCAGCACTTTAAAAAGTACTGAACCAATCACTCACAAGACAGATTTTAACACTCCAAATATCACATATACCAGATGTCACAAAGAAACCACTGGAAAGAGTAACATGGGGCATTTCACAGACTAAACAATCCTCCATCGAAACATACAATCAATAAAAAATAAAATACAGCTATTAGAAGTTGAGCTCCAATGTTTGAATTGCACAGTAGTTTGTATTGCTGAACACTGGTGTAGATACATAGAAATCCAACATGTAGTATTATCATTGTATGAAAAGACAAACTCTTACTGCAGAACTACTTCGAGGGGTGGAGGATCATGCATTTACATCAGAAAAGGAACACAGTTCAAATCAAGACATGACCTCAGTACAGTAAGTAAAGACAAACACTTTGAAATATCATCTGTTGAATTAACAGGGCTTGATATCACCAAGAAATTAATCATTTTATGTGTTTGTATATCTTCCAGTGGTAATGTGGACACTTTTTTCAACAAGTTAACAGAAGTTCTAGATAAAGTCTCAAATATAAAGGTCAACATAATTCTGTGTGTGGAAATTTTACACTAGTATCATAAATGAATCCAGCAGCTCCTTTATAAACATCCTTCAAAGTTTTGGCATGTTCCTATTGGTCAAAAGTGCAGCAAAGGTTACTAAAATGACTGCATCAGTAATTGTCCACGTGGCCACAAATGTGGAAGGGAAAAATGTGAAGTAGCTGTAAAATACCTCGGACTATCAGACCATCCCTGTCAAATAACAACAGTAAAATCAGGCATCGAATCATTCCCTAAACTACAAGCCCACAAATGACATCTATCAGAAATCAAAATAAAAAGTTTTCAAAAGAACTAGAAAAACAAAGCTGGGATGACGTGTATAAGGAAACCAATGTGAATATGAAGTTATCTAAATTCTCCACATTATTTAAATTGAACACTGAAAAGAAGTCAATAACACTGTTCAAAAACCAAAAAATAAATTCAGTAGGCTTAGATGAAGTACCGATGTGTATATTGAAACAATGCATAGGGATTATGCAAGGCCCCTTAACAAATATAATAAATGAATCCTTCACACCAGGGACATTTCCAGAGCAGTTCAAACAGGAAAGAGTTGTACCTTTACTTATGAAAGGTAATGCAGAAGACATAGAAAATTACTGGCCCATTTCGCTGCTGTCACCATTCTCAAAAATAATGGAAGCAATTATGAAAGACAGAGTAATGAATTACCAGAATAAATACAACCATTTAAGCGAATCACAGTTTGGTTTCCGAAGTGGCAAAAATACGGACTTAGCCATAGTAGAACTCACAAAAGTTGTACTTCATGCTCTTGATAAAGATGAGTGTCACAGGCATATTTTGGATCTTTCTAAGGCGTTTGACACAGTCGACCACAATATTCTATTAAATAAATTAGAAGCATTAGGAATAAGAGGGGTATCTAATGAGTGGTTTCGATCACACCTAGCAGATAGGGTACAAAGAGTAGAGATAATACATACTTCAGATAGGCCCAAACATTTAGTAAGACAGAACCAAAATACATTAATATAGGGGCTCCACAAGGTAGCGTATTAGGATCAATACTGTTCCTGATACACATCAATGACTTTCCCAGTAGCGTTACTCATGGTGAAAAAATTCTCTTCACTGAGAAAACAAGAGAACTCCTTGCTGGGAAAGCAAATGAAACTCTCGAGGAAGTTTACGATTGGTCAATAAGCAATAAAGCGACATTGAACATAAAGAAAACTAATGCCATGAATTTCAGTTTGGAGAGGGAGAATGACAATGTTAAATTAAATGTAGATGGCACCTCTATAGACTGTGTAACAAATGCAAAATTTCTAGGAATGAATAGCGATTCTCAATTGAAGTGGAGTAAACACACAAAGGTACTTGCAAACAGAATGTCATCAGCATGTTATGCTCTTAGAATCCTATCATCAGTTTGTAACATGCAGTGTCTTTTAGTTACATATTATTCATATGTACACTGAATTCTTAGCTATGGCATTCTTTTTTGGGGAGCAAATGCACAAAACATGAACACAAATGACAAACTCCAGAAAAGAGCCATAAGAATAATAACGGAAAATACTAGTCAAGCTCATTTAAAGATCTGTTCAAAACACTGGGGATCTTAACTGCTCCAAGCGAATACATTTACCAGTCAGTCGTACACATCAAAAATAACATTGGTAATTACTGCACAAACATGTGTTTTTTATTCCAGTCTTTGATCACAATATCAATTCTTTTGACGATGACCGGTTTCAGTCCGTGATGACCATCCTCAGATCTGTTCTGCACCATGTCCTACAGTGATAAGGGCATAACGGCATCGTCAAAACATATAGATATAGTCAGCACAGCATATTTATATGTTTTGACGATACCATTATGGCCTTATCACTTTAGGACATGGTCTATAAAAGATCTGAGGATGGTCATCACGGACTGAAACCGGTCATCGTCAAAAGAATTGATATTGTGATCAAAGACTGGATAAAAAACATTTGACAGTATTGCATTGCTGTTCATATTCGCGACTATGTCGCAGCTGGTGAAACTGCTCAAACAGCTCTGTCCATGACCATAGAACAAGAGCTAGACTCAACTTACATTTACGAAGAAAAAATAAACATAAAACTCAGAACAGCATTTTCTACCAAGAAATAAAACTGTTCTATAAATTACCAAAAGAGATAAAAGAAATTGCAAAAGTACTCTTATTTAAAAAGGCAGCTAAAAAGTACCTGTTATGCAATACATTTTATACATTGAAGGATTACTTAGGGAAACAGAGTTGGGGTTTGATAAAAAAAGTTATACGAATAAATGATAATAATGACTATAAAATATCCAACATTCCACATAACACCTTAACTTTATGTTTTTCCTTCTTTTTTCCTTTCTGGAAACACTTACCCCCAAGCTATGCATAGCACAATACTAACACCTCTTCCTCTTTCTGAGCTCAACATCTCACTAGTAATGGAGGGATGCTGACTGTTTTTCAGGATAGCAAATAGGAAGTTGCGCTACAGAAAATGGCCCAGAGATCACCAGTGTGTGTGTGTGTGTGTGTGTGTGTGTGTGTGTGTGTGTGTGCAGTGAGTGAAGTGTTATGAAACAGTGTGTGTATAGTGTGTACAGTGAGTGAACAGTGTAGGATTATATTATTTAATAAGTTATTTGTAAAAAAAAATATTGTATACCAGGAGTGAATCTAATGATTGTCTCGAACTAGAAGTCTGTAAATCTATGTGTATATGAATTAGCTTACTTTAAATTGGTCTAAACTTGTAAATACTTTGGCATGTCCTATATCCTTGTAAAAAGAGATCCACAGATGAATAAATCTACTACTATTACAGTTAATTTTAGAGGGCGCCAGTGCTTCACAAACAGAACCAGGAGACAATACTTAAGACGTGCGTAAGTGCATAAGAAAATAGATATGTGCGCTGTTTTTAGAAGCGATGTTATCCAGCATAAGAGTAACTGTTACTTATTTTTAATACGTCCAAGCAGCTGCACACAAGACCACATCTGATCTGCCTATATGCATCATTACTATAAGGTAGATTGTATTCTATTGCTTTTGTGCCACATTCGCATAGAAATACGATGCATAATTGTCCATTTGTACCAGAAATGTATTACAACATAAAATGAAGCTCGAAGCTTAAGGCATGCAAGTAACTTGGGCTGTGAAATGTATGTATATGTAAGAGCTTATAGGCAATTCATGTATAAACGAATGGCACGTTTTTCTATGTATTGGAGACGCCTGAAAATGAGTAACGGTTGAAACTGGCCAATTGAACTGATAATAAAAAGAACACAGCCTACTTGGATCATGTTTTCAGTCTCAAAACACGTTGAGGCTGTGGCATCCTAGGAAAATAATAACAAGATTTAAAAAAATTAAAATCTCGGCCAGCAGTTGTGAGTTCATTATAGGACTCTTACATAACTGGTGATAACATCTGCTACAGCTTCATTATAAGGTACTACGTATTGGAAATCAATATGTATACTTTTACTGAGAGATTGGAATATATATCTGCTACGTATTAGTGACCAGCGTCATTTGTGTATCACCTTTTTTTGCTGACTTCACGTAAACGTAGCCGAATTGAATTTATTTATAATAATAATAATCACCCCCCCCCCCATGAACCATGGACCTTGCCGTTGGTGGGGAGGCTTGTGTGCCTCAGCGATACAGATGGCCGTACCGTAGGTGCAACCACAACGGAGGGGTATCTGTTGAGAGGCCAGACAAACATGTGGTTCCTGAAGAGGGGCAGCAGCCTTTTCAGTAGTTGCAGGGGCAACAGTCTGGATGATTGACTGATCTGGCTTTGTAACATTAACCAAAACGGCCTTGCTGTGCTGGTACTGCGAACGGCTGAAAGCAAGGGGAAACTACAGCCGTAATTTCTCCCGAGGACATGCAGCTTTACTGTATGATTAAATGATGATGGCGTCCTCTTGGGTAAAATATTCCGGAGGTAAAATAGTCCCCCATTCGGATCTCCGGGCGGGGACTACTCAAGAGGACGTCGTTATCAGGAGAAAGAAAACTGGCATTCTACGGATCGGAGTGTGGAATGTCAGATCCCTTAATCGGGCAGGTAGGTTAGAAAATTTAAAAAGGGAAATGGATAGGTTAAAGTTAGATATAGTGGGAATTAGTGAAGTTCGGTGGCAGGAGGAACAAGACTTTTGGTCAGGTGATTACAGGGTTATAAACGCATTATTGTGGCCAAGATAGACACAAAGCCCATGCCTGCTACAGTAGTACAAGTTTATATGCCAACTAGCTCTGCAGATGATGAAGAAATTGATGAAATGTATGACGAGATAAAAGAAATTATTCAGGTAGTGAAGGGAGACGAAAATTTAATAGTCATGGGTGACTGGAATTCGTCAGTAGGAAAAGGGAGAGAAGGAAACATAGTAGGCGAATATGGATTGGGGGGAAGAAATGAAAGAGGAAGCCGCCTTGTAGAATTTTGCACAGAGCATAACGTAATCATAGCTAACACTTGGTTCAAGAATCATGAAAGAAGGTTGTATACCTGGAAGAATCCTGGAGATACTAAAAGGTATCAGATAGATTACATAATGGTAAGACAGAGATTTAGGAACCAGGTTTTAAATTGTAAGACATTTCCAGGGGCAGATGTGGATTCTGACCACAATCTATTGGTTATGAACTGCAGATTGAAACTGAAGAAACTGCAAAAAGGCGGGAATTTAAGGAGATGGGACCTGGATAAACTGAAAGAACCAGAGGTTGTACAGAGTTTCAGGGAGAGCATAAGGGATCAATTGACAGGAATTGGGGAAAGAAATACAGTAGAAGAAGAATGGGTAGCTCTAAGGGATGAAGTAGTGAAGGCAGCAGAGGATCAAGTAGGTAAAAAGACGAGGGCTAATAGAAATCCTTGGGTAACAGAAGAAATATTGAATTTAATTGATGAAAGGAGAAAATATAAAAATGCAGTAAATGAAGCAGGCAAAAAGGAATACAAACGTCTCAAAAATGAGATCGACAGGAAGTGCAAAATGGCTAAGCAGGGATGGCTAGAGGACAAATGTAAGGATGTAGAGGCTTGTCTCACTAGGGGTAAGATAGATACTGCCTACAGGAAAATTAAAGAGACCTTTGGAGAGAAGAGAACCACTTGTATGAATATCAAGAGCTCAGATGGCAACCCAGTTCTAAGCAAAGAAGGGAAGCCAGAAGGGTGGAAGGAGTACATAGAAGGTTTATACAAGGGCGATGTACTTGAGGACAATATTATGGAAATGGAAGGGGATGTAGATGAAGTTGAAATGGGAGATAAGATACTGCGTGAAGAGTTTGACAGAGCACTGAAAGACCTGAGTCGAAACAAGGCCCCGGGAGTAGACAACATTCCATTAGAACTACTGATGGCCTTGGGAGAGCCAGTCATGACAAAACTCTACCATCTGGTGAGCAAGATGTATGAGACAGGCGAAATAGCCACAGACTTCAAGAAGAATGAAATAATTCCTATCCCAAAGAAAGCAGGTGTTGACAGATGTGAAAATTACCGAACTATCAGTTTAATAAGTCACAGCTGCAAAATACTAACGCGAATTCTTTACAGACGAATGGAAAAACTGGTAGAAGTGGACCTTGGGGAAGATCAGTTTGGATTCCGTAGAAATGTTGGAACACGTGAGGCAATACTAACCTTACGACTTATCTTAGAAGAAAGATTAAGAAAAGGCAAACCTACGTTTCTTGCATTTGTAGACTTTTGACAACGTTAACTGGAATACTCTCTTTCAAATTCTGAAGGTGGCAGGGGTAAAATACAGGGAGCGGAAGGCTATTTACAATTTGTACAGAAACCAGATGGCAGTTATAAGAGTCGAGGGGCATGAAAGGGAAGCAGTGGTTGGGAAAGGAGTGAGACAGGGTTGTAACCTCTCCCCGATGTTATTCAATCTGTATATTGAGCAAGCAGTAAAGGAAACAAAAGAAAAGTTCGGAGTAGGTATTAAAATTCATGGAGAAGAAGTAAAAACTTTGAGGTTCGCCGATGACATTGTAATTCTGTCAGAGACAGCAAAGGACTTGGAAGAGCAGTTGAACGGAATGGACAGTGTCTTGAAAGGAGGATATAAGATGAACATCAACAAAAGCAAAACGAGGATAATGGAATGTAGTCAAATTAAATCGGGCGATGCTGAGGGGATTAGATTAGGAAATGAGACACTTAAAGTAGTAAAGGCGTTTTGCTATTTGGGGGAGCAAAATAACTGATGATGGTCGAAGTAGAGAGGATATAAAATGTAGACTGGCAATGGCAAGAAAATCGTTTCTGAAGAAGAGAAATTTGTTAACATCGAGTATAGATTTAAGTGTCAGGAAGTCGTTTCTGAAAGTATTTGTATGGAGTGTAGCCATGTATGGAAGTGAAACATGGACGATAACCAGTTTGGACAAGAAGAGAATAGAAGCTTTCGAAATGTGGTGCTACAGAAGAATGCTGAAGATAAGGTGGGTAGATCACGTACCTAATGAGGAGGTATTGAATAGGATTGGGGAGAAGAGAAGTTTGTGGCACAACTTGACTAGAAGAAGGGATCGGTTGGTAGGTCATGTTTTGAGGCATCAAGGGATCAGAAATTTAGCATTGGAGGGCAGCGTGGAGGGTAAAAATCGTAGAGGGAGAGCAAGAGATCAATACACTAAGCAGATTCAGAAGGATGTAGGTTGCAGTAGGTACTGGGAGATGAAGAAGCTTGCACGGGATAGAGTAGCATGGAGAGCTGCATCAAACCAGTCTCAGGACTGAAGACCACACAACAACAATAATAATCAATTAAAAGTGATTTTTCCTATTGACATTTAGGACCAGATACCAATCATTCTGCTTATAATGTTACGCAGTCCGAGCACAATTACGTCGGTAACTATTGTAACGTCTCAATCACGTAATGATAAACCTCTCTATAAATATTACAACTACAGTCTTAATCCAAATAATGTTTATTATACAGGACAAACTTACATCTTAAGGAATATGTTCTACTTACAGTCTTTTTCAGTACGTAATTACGACAGCTTCCAGGTGGTTTGTGAATTAAAGTTGCTTATTAAACTCAAAGAGCTAATTCAACATCGAATCAGGGATATAATATCAATTGACGGCGTGTTATCTCTGTTTTCTTTCAATAAACAAAATATAACTATTTTTTCCTTTTATTTTCCAAAATACACTCCTGGAAATGGAAAAAAGAACACATTGACACCGGTGTGTCAGACCCACCATACTTGCTCCGGACACTGCGAGAGGGCTGTACACGCAATGATCACACGCACGGCACAGCGGGCACACCAGGAACCGTGGTGTTGGCCGTCGAATGGCGCTAGCTGCGCAGCATTTGTGCACCGCCGCCGTCAGTGTCAGCCAGTTTGCCGTGGCATACGGAGCTCCATCGCAGTCTTTAACACTGGTAGCATGCCGCGACAGCGTGGACGTGAACCGTATGTGCAGTTGACGGACTTTGAGCGAGGGCGTATAGTGGGCATGCGGGAGGCCGGGTGGACGTACCGCCGAATTGCTCAACACGTGGGGCGTGAGGTCTCCACAGTACATCGATGTTGTCGCCAGTGGTCGGCGGAAGGTGCACGTGCCCGTCGACCTGGGACCGGACCGCAGCGACGCACGGATGCACGCCAAGACCGTAGGATCCTACGCAGTGCCGTAGGGGACCGCACCGCCACTTCCCAGCAAATTAGGGACACTGTTGCTCCTGGGGTATCGGCGAGGACCATTCGCAACCGTCTCCATGAAGCTGGGCTACGGTCCCGCACACCGTTAGGCCATCTTCCGCTCACGCCCCAACATCGTGCAGCCCGCCTCCAGTGGTGTCGCGACAGGCGTGAATGGAGGGACGAATGGAGACGTGTCGTCTTCAGCGATGAGAGTCGTTTCTGCCTTGGTGCCAATTATGGTCGTATGCGTGTTTGGCGCCGTGCAGGTGAGCGCCACAATCAGGACTGCATACGACCGAGGCACACAGGGCCAACACCCGGCATCATGGTGTGGGGAGCGATCTCCTACACTGGCCGTACACCACTGGTGATCGTCGAGGGGACACTGAATAGTGCACGGTACATCCAAACCGTCATCGAACCCATCGTTCTACCATTCCTAGACCGGCAAGGGAACTTGCTGTTCCAACAGGACAATGCACGTCTGCATGTATCCCGTGCCACCCAACGTGCTCTAGAAGGTGTAAGTCAACTACCCTGGCCAGCAAGATCTCCGGATCTGTCCCCCATTGAGCATGTTTGGGACTGGATGAAGCGTCGTCTCATGCGGTCTGCACGTCCAGCACGAACGCTGGTCCAACTGAGGCGCCAGGTGGAAATGGCATGGCAAGCCGTTCCACAGGACTACATCCAGCATCTCTACGATCGTCTCCATGGGAGAATAGCAGCCTGCATTGCTGCGAAAGGTGGATATACACTGTACTAGTGCCGACATTGTGCATGCTCTGTTGCCTGTGCCTATGTGCCTGTGGTTCTGTCAGTGTGATCATGTGATGTATCTGACCCCAGGAATGTGTGAATAAAGTTTCCCCTTCCTGGGACAATGAATTCACGGTGTTCTTATTTCGATTTCCAGGAGTGTATTAACTATGAAATATTTCTGTGGACTCAAGAACGTATGCCGATAATTCTTTTTTTACTCATTTTTTATTCATCGTGTTCTACCCAAAGAATATCGGCAAGATGGACCCGTTACTAATGAATAGTATCTACGAACTTTATTTCTTTCCGTGGAGGTAAAAGAAGAAGGGAGTTGTCATTACGTCATAAACTTGAAGCGGACGACGGTCATATTACATAGCCCAAAAACATGAAGTTCACTACATTTGTATCTTCATGGTTCACCGCGGTGATACTTCCCCGTGACGGCACTCTGAAGTGTCTGTTCCCATTTTCGGCCGTTGGCGATACCTATCGACTTTTGTGGTCTTCTTCTAAATATCATCACGTGCTTTGTGTGGAGACTCAGTTGTTTCATCAAAAATGTCAACTTGTGGTGTTTACGTGTGTAAAAGTCGATCTGATTGTAATCTAAAGTTTAGAGGAATCTCATTTTATTTTTAAGTGGAACCGTTCAACAAATATTTTTTTTGAAGTGTGGCTGCGCTGTTTACTTTTATTGCAGTGGTATTATTTCTAATATTTGACTTCAGGTTTCATATCAGTCCAACTCTCTCGGACATCCGAGCCACATTGTACCAACGGTCTCGTTCCCGCAGAACACACGTCTACGTCACCGCGTTGATTGTTGGTGCGGAATCTCATGCCCTAAATTCCTCCCGCCGATAATTATTCGTTATTCACATTTCCTCCCTCCTTCATAAATATTCTGGCTAGAACAGCCGCAGACAGTGGTCGTGTGTGTGTGTGTGTGTGTGTGTGTGTGTGTGTGTGTGTTTTGTGTATATTATTGTATGAATGTGTGGGCGTGATTTACTCCGTTTCTGAAGAAGGCTTTGGCCGAAAACTTACGTGAACACTCTTTTCGTCGTGCCTGCCTGCTGCTCGGTGTATTAGTAGCAATATATTCGCTTCACAGTACAGCTATTCCCTCAATAAGTTTGTTGCAAGTAATCCACTGCACCTCAGCAGGAAAGATGATGTACGTAATTACGAGAAGAATACGAGGCATTCATTACATCGCATCAGCGTTGTCTGTAGCACATGCCGCAACTAAAAGTTTTGATCACTTACACAGTGATATAAAATGAATGACACGCAGCAAAGTAAAATCTTAAACCAAACTGAAAACGTTTCTCTTTGACGACGCCTCGTACTCCATAGAAGACAATCTGTTATTGTAATGTGTAAATAGCGATGGTAAGGGATTACTGACTAATTAAAAGACAATAAATAATTTATGGTTAACATGGAGACATATTTTAAAAAATGTTAATATAAAATGAGTCGTTGCACAGCGTTAAGATTCATCATGCAAATGATAAATGGAACATGAAACTGACTAACTATTGGTATAACACAAAGCATGATATGAGCTTACATACTACGAAAATCTTAAAATGAAATTCGAAAGGAAAATCAAACAAATTAACAAATTACACTTACCGTACACTCCAATTGTGATATATTTGGTCATTCCTGAAAAACTGGAAGACTTACTGGTGCAAAATATTTCGGGAAAATGATCACACACTAAATGACGCGACATAGGTAAGATATCAAAATGAGATCTATGAACTACACTCAGACTAATGCACTGACAGTCTAATAAAAAACAACTCTACTCTCCATGAAGGTTTCTTTGACATTTCAGTAATCGTTCACTTTGTTGACATGCACGGGATACGACAGCATGCCTTGCTTCTTTCCTCATTGCACACTTTAATGTGCCAACACAGAACCTGTCGGTAAGTTTTTTACAAATTTACACGTTAAGAATGTTGTGCACACTAGCTGAAAACTGAAAACCTAACGAATAAGAAGCAGTATCAGCAAGCCAACAGGCAATGGTTTCGGACTTACAGCTTCGTTTGCCATTGATAAAAATACAGCAAAAGTGAAATTAAATGGATCATCAAAGCATCTTTTTCACATCACATCCTTCTCTTGTTAGTTATTCGAAATATCAGCAAAAAAACAAGTTTCATTAACAAGGCCAAATGTGTCGCGTCACTACAGCAAATACGCATTCAAGAATAGAAAAACGTTCGAAATTGTCTTCCTGACACTACGTTTTCATGTCAGCCCTGTAATTTTTAAGGTTTAAGACAGCTGTTGCGCGCACACAACAGAAATAACGAGCAAGAAGCAATCGTAAACAGTAGTCTGCTTAAGTTTTGGACTATTTATGATGGCGGCGGGTTCCGCCCATTCTGGCTTCAAAACAACGTACAGCATAAGTCTTGCGCCATCTCCCTTCTTTTTTTATCTTCGAGTTTCTTTCGTCCAGCTGACTAATAGTAACCTAATAATATATCTGCATCTATATCTTCCTTTTCCGAACTTTTTTGAGTTTTCGTTCCTCTACTTTAATTTTATTATTTCTTTTGGGCTTGAATTGTTTTCCGAATAACTCTGTTTTTCTTAAAATAATATTCGGGAACTCTTTTCTTTCTTTTGACGTACTGATTATTTTTTTTTACGTTTACGTCAAAAATTGTCGGCAGTGAACGAGTACCAGCAATTCCTAGGTTCCCAAGTGTAACGATTGAAATCATAAAAAAATACAAACAAAATCTCTTTGGGCTCTTAAGGTAGACAATTCAAGAAAACTTAGACCTCTTCAAGTGTTAGAAAATCGCGTCCTGCTATCATTTCCTAATTTAATGGACACCAGCCACTTCAAAGGTGAAAGAAATGCTAACCGAAGTATAGTCACGTTTCGATATTTTCTCGTCCCTATCCAATAAAATATTTTGCAAACTGAATCATTACTGCTCATTGCAAACCACCAATCAATCCTCTATCAGGCAGAGCACCACACTATCACCTTAGGTTGTGCGATTTCTCCAAACAGGTACAGCAACACTCAATTTTTTTCAGAGAATGGTAATTACAAATCCACAAATAACAGCAACGTCTCAATTATCTCAGTGTGTGGTAAAGGGAACGCTAGATAAAATAAACTGATCAGTTTTGATGAGTATCCGACCGAACAAGACTCACGTACCAACAATAAATACTTGGTTTCAATACTAGATCTTCCAACGAAATGTTGCTACCTTCCAACGAATTATATACATCCGTTCTTTACATAATTATTTTTCACGATTTGTCTCTCTATCAACTCACTTATTAATAACTAAGTACGCAGTTATTCATCAGCAGAAACTCGAAAAGTTAACAGTCTGGCAGGTTCGCCTACTGTTGTCACACGAGCAGGGGCGTTGTAAGATTTTCAACATCGTCACTTGTCAGGAAAAACAAACTTGTCTCACAAAAACTATGATATTTATTGAAAAAAGTAGTTCATATTCACTATCTTCAACATCTATAACAAAAGGCTTTGCTCTTTCAGTTCTTTAAATAATAATTTAGCCTGTTTTTTGACATATATTCTCTTTCGTAACACCTTTCACAGACAATTTGTTTGCGAATTAATTCAACCAGTGTTCAGAAAAACGAAAAAGTAGCCAATGGCCATCTCCTTGTAATTCTTGAAAAGGAGTATCAGGCACACATTTTAGCTACAACGTCAACACCACCTTTTTTCATGTTGTACTCCATTATGATTTCAGGTCTGCGTGTTTCTTCGTCTACTGTCGCCATGTGATGCACAGCAGACAAAAGTATGATACCCCATTTTTGGCAAGGAACTTATAAAACTAAGGTCTTATCCTACTGAAATCCAAACACTGCACTTCAAATTTCTTTTCTTTTGTTTGGGAGAAATTCCGGAAGAATTTCACGTCTGTTCTTCGTCATTGTACCAATGTAAGTGATAGTCTTTTGCAGGAAATATTCAGAAATGAGGTAGCTTGTGTATCAATTGTTACTTGTAAGTTTCTGTTAGAATTTTCTATAAGCATCACATATCTTTTCACTATGTCCTCAGCACCATTAAATACCTGACATTGTCATTTGGTTGCATGTCGTAACAAACTTCGAGAATGCTGCAATAAAATGTTTTTGCATCACTCAGAGAAAACATTTTTGTCCCATATTTAACTGGTTTGCTGGGTATGTACTGAATCCATCTACAGAGGTCTCTGTAATGGTGAAAAATTTCATCTATCGTGATGAATTCACCAGGCTGTAAAAACATTGACAGTTAGCAGCAAAAGGATCCAATACTGTTCGAATTGCAACAAATTTATCAGTTTTTGACCTGTCATTCCTCGTTTCCATATCAACAAACTGCATACAGCTTACAAAAAATAGAACCCTGTTGTTACTCATTGCAGTCCTAAGCAAAAGCATTCCTGTTCTGTCTGCTGCCCAAAGTTCCAGTACGTCAGCATGATGGCATTTTCTTCTTCTTCCTGAAAGAAAAAAATCCCGAGCACATCCATTATTTCGTCACTCTTTTGCGCGAGAATTAGTGTGTCTCGCTGTTTATTTATAAAGGTGTTTTTATAGTTTACGATTTCATCAATAAAGTCAAGGCCAATTACTTTCAAAAAAGCACTAACTTCATCAGTTATATCCATCACCTTTCTCTTCGGATCTGGTGGAATGTGCACAATGTTTTTTCTTTTGGTTTTTGATGTTTTAGCACACTCGCCTTTAACCAACGTGAAACTGTCTTTTCAACAAAGAACCCTCGTACATCTGCTGTCTCTTCGGGATCATCACCATCGCCATCTTCAAGTTCAGATTCACTACCATCGTCCTATTCAGTGTTTTCATCACACAAATCTACTTTACTTTCCTCCAAGTCTGAAAAGTCTGGATGGACTTTATCATCACCTTCTTCGAGCAGTTTGCGTATTTCTTCGTCTGATACACCTCTTTGTATTGAAACAAAACATCAAAGAAGTGAAACGAATAAATACATTCAGTTGTCGGTGTAATCAAAGCAACATTCAATGTCCATCTATAAAAACTAAAAAAAAGAAACAACGAGCAAGCATAGTTAACTTTTTAGTACACTATCCTCTGGGCATTGATTGCTGGAACAAAGCTTGCAACTGTCACACCAGCAGGCGCGCGATGTACTTTTTACAATACTCGACACATTGTTGCTTACAATCCAGAAAACAAACTGAGAAAGCTAACCAAATGAACTGAAGCCGCTGTAACATTATCGAGAAAACATCCACAATGAAATACATGACAGCTATGGCGCAATAGCTCAAGGTTAAGGCATCAATTAGGCATAAAAATTGCTGCTATTGTACTTTTTACAACAGCGTACCCACTCGAGGGTTAAATAAACTGAAAGGTAGTTACTCTTTGCACTCGATTTACCAAACCTGCAAATACAATGTAACTGTAATAAAAGTCCTAGTTTCAAACAGCTGTAAAAAAAAAAAAAATTGCCAGGTACAAGTAGGAATCGCACACAATGTCCCGTGCAATTAGTGATGTGTACATACAGGGTGAACCACGTATAACTTGCACCGCAAATATTGTGGAAATGGAAAGTGCTACTGATGTGCGGTTTCCACAGAATGGAGTGGTCAGGGGCTTGCATCGTCAACCTCTTAACAGATTGTAATAATACTTAGAAAGTGATTTTTTCCTGCAAACATACACTTTTTTAAATGTAACAATGCCAGTCGACATTAACAAACTAAACTTAGGATAAATTAGAGTCAGGATTCTAGTGACAGTAGTTTACGATGTATTGTATTTTGAAAAGTTCCCGCACCGACTCTTATTTGTGGCTTTCAACGCGCGCAGTTGCTAGATATGTTGTTGTTACATTTGTTAGCAGTATTTTTCTGTGCTCCTTGAGTGCACTGCTACTTTCTAGACAGGACAGTGTGAGACAGTCCAAGCAGTAGGTTGTGACTGGACGATGGGATTTACCAACGCAGAAAAAATTGATATGTTCATAGTGTATGGAGAGTGTAGAAAGAATGCAGTTCGTTCTTTTCCGGTGTATGCTGCAAGATATCACAATAGACATAAACTATCTCGCAGTTATTTATCAACCTCTTCAACCAGTTACGTGAAAGTAGTAGTGTAACACCTAGACAGAAGAAACAATTGACGACATAAGAGGGAGAAATTAATGCTCCTGTTGCTGTTGCAATCGATCCGCACGTTGCCTCCCTCGCAAGTGGCATGGGTCAGGCAAGTGCCCTACGCATTTTCTTCTGACATAGGTTCCACCACTATCACACATCTCTCTGTCAAGAGCTGCTTGGGAACGACTATCGGAATCATGTTAACTTCTGTACATGTGCATTTAGACAGGATACTCCAGATATATATCGTGTATCTTGTTTAGTGATAAAGCCACATTTGTGATGATGACCAGGTAAACCGCCGAAACATACGCTTTTGATCTGTTGACAAGCCCCGTTGGCCTCATCAGGTGGAACGTCAGCGTCATGGAGTGTTAATGTATAGAGTGAGATGGTGAACTGTCAGCTCATACGCCATTGTTTGCGCACGAGTATCACAGCCTCCCAAAAGACCATCTTCCACAGATGCTATAAACAAGACGTTCCTCTGCTGACTACTTGCAACCCATGGTACCGACATGATGGCTGTCAACTCCATAGTACACGAAGCACTACAGTATGTCTTCACGAATTGTTTCAAAATCATTGTATTGGACGTGGATGATCTGTACCTTCGTCTGTCCATTTCCCAGATTTGACGCATGTTGGCTTTTCTGGGTGGAAAACTGTCTACGAGGATATGGTAGCCACACCCAACGATTTGCAATTACGTATTAATGCAGCCTGCTCAGACATTACCGATGAAATGCCCCACTTGTGTTTCCATGCCTGTTTCGAAGCGTGTATTGTCGCTGCCGACGGTAATTTTGAACACAACTTGTGATGGTAGATTATCTCGTTACTGGTCACAATCCACATAAATAGTATATGCACTTGTGTTGTTCTTTATTGTGTACTACCACAGATATTGTAGAAGTGTCGTTGAGGAAACATTTACAAAATACAATATCTCATTACCGACTCTCACTAGAGTCCTACAACAAACAGCAATGATGTTGTAATTTACTTTTAGTTTATTAATTTCTATAGGCATTCTTACATTAAAAAAATACATGTTTGCACAAAAATACGCGAAGTATTATTAAAATCAGTTTGTTGGCTAACAATACGTGCCCCTGACTACCAGTCCATTTTGTGAAAACCGCACGTCAATAGCACATTTCATTTCCGCAATATTTCCGGTAATTCAGCCTGCATAGTTCATCCATCCTGATAATCGACATGCTCAACGACTTTCTCCTGTTACCGATGTTAACAATGGCAGGGTATTGATCCTGGGAATTCCAAGACCGTGTCAAACTCTCTTCAGTAGTTCCTCAGACTAGCTCGGACATACAAAAAGAAGAGAGCAGGGTGATTTAATTTATATATGTAGAGAGGGGAGACTGCATATATCATTTTCTATTTGCTTACTAAAATATAACTATAATGCACGTTTTATTTTTGCAAACAGTAATTTTCGTCCATTATACTTTTGACAGCGGACGAATTCAATGTATGTTCAAATGCCAAAAGATATTTTTATGTGATATCTTTATAATTTAAAAATTTTCAAATTTTTTACATTACTTACACTGTAGAACCTTGCTTCTTGCCGAATTTCATGATTCTATGTCAACGGAAAGCACTCTATAGATTTTGATGGGTGAGTTTCAGAGTATCAAAATATATGAAATAAATGACCGAATACTTTGATTACATTGACTTAGAAGGTTAATTTTTTTACATCCCAAAGGATCATTGACTTCTGTGTGCGACATAAATTTGAACGTCATACGCCATTCTGATCGAGAGAAAAAGGGATCTGAAAAGAAGGGCAGAAAACGAATACAAAAATGACAAAAATGTTTTTTTCGTGTGATATAACTACAAATTAACAATTTTCTCATTTTTTACTTTATTTGTACTGAGAAACATGGCTTCTTGCCATATTTCATAATTCTAAGTCAACGGAAAGCACCCTATAGGTTTTGATGAGTGCACTCATATCTTTTGATTGAAGTGACGTAGAAGCTTAAAATATTTACACGGTCAGTGGATCATAGACCTCCATATGTGGCATAAATTTTGGACTTGATTCGTCGATCTGTTCCTGAGGAAAAGGCTTCTTAACAGTCGAACAGGCAGACACACTGACTGAGTGACAGACAGACACGTAGAGAGACAACAAAACGCTCCTATAAGTTTTTGCAGTTTGAGGCACGGAATCCTAAAAAGAACCTCTACTCAAAATAGCATCAAATTTGAAAGCAGTATTATCGAAGAAATGGGAAACTTTATGGAACCCAAAAACAATTTGAAGACAATTTTAGCAATAGACGGCGCAATAAGCAGCAGAATACTCGTAAGCTAAATAAAAGACGCGGGGTCCACGGCTGTTTCTTAGTCTGTTTCTGAGATGCTCGTCATGACTGTCTCAATACAGGATTGCGTTCTGCTGGTAAAGCTCTTTTAAAAGAACGGTGACTATTCCAGTAGCTGTGCAGAATATCTGGACACTCAAGAGTATGAAAAAAGGGGTGGTCCGATGGCTGCCAAAGACCTGAAGAAAATGGTTACGAAATGCGAAAAGACAGGTTCTTTTGAAGTGCACTGTGGCAGAGGGAGGACGATGCGATGTGCATAAAATTCTACGGAACATCCTTCATTGCTGTCCATACAAAATTACCCATTTTCAGGAGTTGCTTCCTGCTGACCCGCCAGCAAGACAGACGTTCGATCTGGAATTTCTTTTTCACATGGAAGTGGAGAATGAATGACCATGAAACACTCTGTGGGCAGACTAAGCTTATTTCCATCTCCAAGGGCACACTAATATACAGAATTGCTGAATGTGGGCAACGGAAAATGTGCACGCTTGTCAAGCGGTACCGCTTCATTCTGCGAAGGTGACTGTGTGGTGCGGATTGATGGCATCGTTTATCGTGGGGCCATGTTTCTTCGAGGAGATGGCTCCTACAGGTCCTGTTACTTTTAACATCAATAGAGTCTTTTGCTCACGAACAACATTCCAACCCTTCAACAGTGTGGATGTATGGGTAGTATCATTTTTATTCAAATTTTGCTTCCTCATTACATTGCACAAACAGCAAAGCAGCTGTTTCAGAGGCATTTTGGAAATTATAGTTCAGCCATCATTTCCTACAGCCTGGCCATCCAGATCACCCGATATTAAATCGCGTGACTTCTGTCGTTATTTGAAAGATGCTGTGCTCAGTATTCCAATTACAAATGTAACTGAGTTGAAGGCCAGTATTGTGCAACGTATTATGACTCTCCGATCTGTTGTTCAACATACTGTTTCTTCGTCATTTTTTTCTGTTTTCCGTCTTTCCCTTAGCTGCTCTAAATTCGTGAAGGTATGTACCGTCTATGGAGCCAAATGAAGGCAGTTTGTTTATTGCCATACACGTTTCGCTTCTTTTACAAGGCGTTTTTTTAAAGTAAGGTCTGTTTGAACATAAGTACACAACGAAAGGTTATTTCAAAAAAGTAAATTTATTTTCAGAAAGTACATACTTCTCTCTATTTTTCGACATAGTTGCCAAGTTTGTCCCAACATGTATCATACCTCTCAGTCAATTTTAAAATACGCTATTCATAAAAAAATTGCTGCCTGCTCCGATAACCAAGAGTTCACTGCCATTTTCACGTTGTCATCATCATTGTAACGGTTGCCACTGAGGTGTTGTTTGAGGTGGAGGAACAGATGGTAATCGCTCGGCCCAAGATCAAGACTGTAGTGTGGGTGGTCTAAAACTTCCCAGCCAAAACTGTCCAATAAATTGCGGGTCTGACCTGCAGTGTGAGGTCTTACATTGTCATGGAGAAGGACAATTCTCTTTGTCAGCATGCTCTGTGTAGCTTTCTCAGGGTTTGGCAGTATGCTTCTGCATTGATAGCGGTTCCTCGTTGCATGAAGTCGACCAACAAAACACCATGTCTATCTCAAAACACGGACGAAATAATTTTTCGCTGGGACAGAGTCTGTTTGGCCTTCGCCTTTACAGACGAGTGTGTGTGTCTCCATTCCATGCTATGTTGGTTATATTCGGGCATGAGATGAGAAACCCATCCATGTTTCGTCTCCAGTTACGATCTGACTCAAGAGGCCGTCACCTACTTCGTGATAACGAGTCAAGAACTTCATCGCACACTCAAATATTTGGTTTTTGTGGTCCTCTGTTAAGAGTTTCAGGACCCAACGGTAACACAGTTTCCTAAACTTTAGGTGTTCAGAAAAAAATGTGGTAAAGCACTGATCTCAACACGTCAGGAAATTCGTTTGAGAGACCAGTAATTGTGAAGCGCCTGTTCTCACGAATCGTCGCTTCAACTTAAACCACCAAATCGTCTGTAATCAAAGAAGGGCGACCGGAGCGATCCTCATCATGGACGTTGTCACGGCCATCTCGTACCCACTTACGCACTTTGCTTTCACTCATAACTGTATCACCGTACACTTCTCAAATCTGACGATGAATTTCTGCAGCAGACAGGTTCCTTGCTGACAAAAACCGTATCACTGTGCAATCTCACACGCGGCGGGCTAGTTGATAATCTTAAACATTTTGAAAGCGCAGAACAGAACCGTACAGGTTAGCTACAGAGCTGAAACTGAGCACAGTTGTTTCCGAGGCATGGCGGTGCACGACGCAAGCGCTCGTTGCGATATGCGCGCGAACTACTAGTGTCTACAACAAAACGGACCTTACTGAAAAAAAACACACCTTGTGTTTGGGAAGCGTCACCAGTGGCGATTTCCAGCGCTGTTAACTCATGTGTGTGTTCCTGAAGATGTGTTTGTTAGTTTTCATGCTCCAGCTGGCCTATTTCTGGCGTTCTTTCACTCACATTTGTCACATCGCATATACCACTTGCACATTCCATTTTGTGATCAACATATGTTGCTGGAGTATGAAACTAACAGACCACATCTCAAGGACCACACACATGAGTTAACCACGCTGGAAATCGCCACTGATGATGCTTCCAAAATAAAACAAGCGAAACGCTTATGGCAATAAACAAACTGCCTTCATTTAGTTGCATAATCGGTAAATACCTCCACGAACGCTGTTTCTTGATTTCAACTTGTGCTACAAAACGATGGACAGCATACTGAATGTATCTTGTGCAAGTCTCACGACAGTTAAAAACCCCTAGCGTGTGGACAATTAACAGCCGATTTCATTGCCGCTTTTGTGTGACTTTTGGCCTCAGAACAACTAAACACGGATGTAATGGTTGATTTTTATGCGGATTTCGGCCTGAGGACAATTAAAATCGATTTTTCCCATTCCATGTTGTGCGACCTTCCCGTGATGGGTGGCGTTACCTGACCAAAAGTGCCGCAGCTGTTGGCTGCCAAATTTGTGGAGTTATGCACGTTGAACAGTAAAGTTGGTTTAATGTGCAACTCACGCCATAGCCGTAATATTGTGATTCATCTGTCATTTGTAGCTCAACCCATTTACATTATGACTCTTACAGCTCTATCTAGTGGGAAACAGTTCGTTAAATTTTTGTTGTTTTCATAGTGTTTACCCCATCTTCGATTATACTCCGATTAAATTTGACGTCATTCTCAGTAGCGTTTTTTTACAGCGTTTTGAAACTGGAACTTCTGTTATAATCATCCTGTATATTTCCCACTATATCACATCGCTGGTTATTCTGACCTGTTAGTACCACAAACTCTACTACCGCTGCAAGTTCCACCGCTCTTCTGTGACTATTCTCCCAATGGCTTACTGTGATTGACCGCAATCCACTTGCACTGAGAAACTAACCACAAGATCCATGTTAAAATATTTTGAAACCACCTACAGAATCTTAGAGAGTGGCTAACACTGTTATATCAAATGACCTCGTAATTTCTCCTCTTGGCCAGCTTCCATGTTTTGTAGGATCTTTACCATTCTAATTGCTATTGCTGTCGATCACTGATTCTGGCAACATCTTTGCCGCTCGCGTCTCTACATATGTAGTTCATTGCTTCTGCATCGGTTCTCTACAGCAGACCTGTTTAGGAGGCGGCTAGGGTAGCACGGGCGCTCACTCTCGCTTGCCGCCTGGGTAGTGAGTGCTCACGGTGAAACGTCATTATAAACCACAGAGGAACTGCAGACACACCAACATCAGTTTACAAGACGTCAATGCAGCATACCTAGCTCCAGTTGGAACTTATAGACTAACAGCGTGACAGGCAGTTATGGAATAAATTTCGTAATAAAGTAAGTGTTATAGGCCCAATGTCTGGACCTACATACTTGTGCGAGGGACATTTTTTCGTAGTGATGAGAGAGAACGAAATCCATCCACAGAATCTCACTGAAAAACTGCAAGTTAGAAACTTCTATTCGAATTAGCAGTTCTCACAAAACGTAACCAGACCAGCCCGTTTTGCTCTGCTGAGAAGCAAAATTCGTACAATCAATTGACATCCAGTGTTTTTATGTTCAACAATAGAATAAAATAATCACGAAATATAAGTTGATGTCAGTTTGAACTCCGCCTGAAACGACATTAATCACAAGGCTTTCAAACTCAAACAGTATTCTGCAGCGTGTTCCTCGCCTCATCAGTTAAAAGAAATAAGTTTCATTTAATTGTCATTTCTCATCAATGGAACAGTCATAGAAAAATTTGCCAGGAATGGCGTCAATTAGCCACCGTGAGACGATACATCTCGGAAGAAATAACATTACCGTATGGAGTAGACTCGTTAACAGCAGTTTTTCGTGCCGAGCTGCGTTGTTCCGATTCCCTTTCGATTACTTGCTGTGAGCCGGTCGGTTGTTCACTGCTGAAGCGTGAGCGCGAGTCAGCTTACACGAACAGATCGAAGAATAGGTCAGCCCTACAGCCCATTTTAAACGATTACATTTAAGCAAATACTTATAATAGCAGATGGTGAATACTCAGCACATCTCATCATCTCCGTCGATAAGTTAAGATGACGAAACTACCGTGACGAGAGCTATAACATACAAAATCTTTCTTTGGCCCATCATAGGCTGCATGCATTTGTCCTTTTTCATTCCTGTAATTTCTTTCTCTTCTGTAAGTCAGTACGATATCGAATCTGCTTGATGATCGTTTGTCTAACTACCATTATCAAAATTCCTGACCTATAGTCAGCACTGGATATTATTTCATGACGATCATTTGCCGTTTTTCACTTCTCCATCATCACATACCGTTCTATTTCGTAACACCTGGAAAACCGTCTACAGCTCGCTATAACCAATTAATTCTTTCAAGTAGTGTGTCTTTGTCGCTGTATAATCCGATCAGCTATTAGAATTGAGTGCCTATAAACGTACCAAGTGGATCGATGTAAGGCATCAGTTCCGCAGAAGATAAACCAAATCTGATTGAGAAAGTGCACGATTTAATCTTAAGATACTTTTCTCCTCGCGCTCATACATGAATAAAAATTTGATTTAAATAATGTATTCGCACACTTTATAAGGCATAATTTGGTAGCTGACGATTAATTTCAGAAAGTGAAAAAAGTCCAAAACAGCAAAGCATTTCCGAAAGTACTAGTTAAGAAGCGTGGATATTTTACGTCGTCTGGAATGTAGTATGTAACAGCTTAAGTCGCATTTCCTCAGTGCAAACCTTTGTACGTTAGACGTCATCTAATGAACGGTTAACAGTTACGAAATTATCCTACTAGACACCATAAACGAGATACTGATGCAAATTACACAGATCACGATTTCCTTAACAATGAAAAATTGGTTCGTAATTCTCCTTTATTACTGAAATCGTTCGGAAAAGTGTTATACTGTTCCAAGTGGAACTCTGGCGAACAATGACGCACATCTCATAGTCATTTTGGATATATCACACAAAGTATCAATTTCCTTATTCTTCCGATCTCAAAACGGTGCAAGTTGCTTCTTTATGCTTGTGAAACAGTGTTAATAAAATAACCTTCATAAGACGAAAATGACTGTGTTGGGTTTACAGCATTGATGAAGTAATACTTAATGACGTTGACTCTTTTAAGATGATTTTTCTGTTATTCAGTCATTACAGTTCCTCAGACGCTACGTCAAAATTTATTGATATTCTAGCAGTATATGATATGGTCGATTTATCACTGCAGTTAAATAGCTGAAGTTTATATCAGTGTTGCTAAGATGGAAAGAGGTTATCTGTATGCGCTGTAACTATTCATCTGCACATTTTTGATTTGCTTTTTACATATTCGGAAATACCATCTTGGACCATGTTACAATGATTTGAAAATGGGCCCCGACCCAAAACTTGTCATCGAGTGAATTAGAAAGTGAAATTTGCAACTTTGGCTGGTTTTTCGTTTTACTGGAAACAGGTAATTTATTCATTTCTGTAATGACATGTTGTCATCTTCATATAGTACATCTCTGTTTGGAAACAGTATCCAAGCAACCTACGACGTGTTAGAAATTAATGGAAATAGCAGTGACAATCAGTGTCTTATGCGTGTAGGTATTTCATAAAAGGCTTCATACTAATTGAAAGTCATAACTATGACTATGCAGAACATTGTATGTAAATAGATATCTGTTCACGGTTATAACAAATATTACAGATATTGAGTATATAGAGACATACTGTACTAAATGAAAATCAAAAATCTGATATGATATGCATGCAAATTACCTATGAGATCGCCCTACCCTGGGAGCCAAAAATGCAGAAAATTTAAATATCATATAGTGAAATAAGATTATGAGTTCATGGGGTTTATATACAAATGAAACAAATTAATTAGAGTGCTAAAACAAGAAATGTGAGAATTCTTAAAGCTTTTTAAAACAAACTTTTTAACATTGTACACCTTTATTTTTAATGTCTACGTATTTATTTCTCGACTTAATCACCCTGGAGACGAACGCTTCTCTCCCAGCGAGAGAATAGTTTAATGATAGCGTCGATGTATAATGTCTGACTTTATTGACGGAACCGCAACTTCAACTCTTCTTCATCACTATCAAAGCGAATTCCTCGAAGGGGTTTTTTAAGTTTTGGAAACGGATGAAAATCGGATGGAGTCAAGTCGGGACTGTATTGGGGAACATAGATGAAAGTGAACCCAAGGCGTAGAATTGTTATAGATATCACAGTGCTCGTGTGCGTTCTGGCATTATCATGCTGAAGGAAAGAGTGCTCAATGTCTGTACGAACTCTTCGAATTTGTGCTTTCAGTTTCTGAGGGTCTCACAGTACCTTGCAGAGTTTATAGCGGCGCCTTTAGTAATGAATTCCCAACACACCACACCTTGAACACACCACAACACTGTGAGAATGACTGGCTACTGATGACGTTGTGTGGAATTTTTTTGGCGTCGGTGTCCCTTTCTGGCGGAACGCTATTGATGATCTCTTGTTTTCGGGGTCAAAATGGTGAACCCAGATTTCATCGCCCTTCGCATTGTTTTTAAGGAACCCGTCACCATCACTCTCAAAACACAAAAGAAATTGTTGACATACGTCCAATATCCTTTGCTTCAAGTCAGGAGCGACCATTCGAGCCCCCGCCATGGACACAGTTTTCTATAATGCCATTCGGCAATGATGGCCTTACACACTCTCGTGGGAGCTGTCTCTGTGTCATCCGAAGGTTTTTCCTGATGGGTTCATCAACATGATTCCCATGAATGTCGTCGGTTCCCATACGCCGTCATTCACTCCGAACTTTGTCACACAAGTTGAGGTTAGAACCACCGTTTCCTTCATTACGAGTACGAAAAATCCAGCATCGCAGATTACTGATGTCGATACAATCATCACCGTGTACAGCTTTTATTATTCTACGGTTGTCAATTGGAGGCACATTTTCTGCGGTTACAAACACGTTTACAGCGCGCTGTTTCTTGCGTACCATCATAGTTACACTCCGCTCTGTTACACACTACACTTCGCAGTCCTGTAGCGTCATTGGGTTGCGTGTTGTAACCTGAATCAGCGTAGCGGGAAAGTTGACCGAGTAATACGCATGACATGTAATACCTCAACCAATACTGAGAACACGATAATAAGTTCGAAGGCATTAGTCTTCAGCACAGCCTCGTAACATTACTCAATATTTGTCACCAAAAATATTAACATGCCTTCAGATTGTCTCAAAATTCATTGTGCTGTTCACTTACCAAACGCTTCAAATGGGAAGTGGTTTAAATACGTATCACAGCTCTTCTATCCGCCCCACTCAAATTCTCGTCTCAAAAATCAACATATTAGCTTGTGATGGCAAACTTTGGTAAAACTTCAAATAATCTCATAATGTGGCCTCCAATGAATAATCATACATGATTAGCCTCCCTTTAAGTATGAGATTCTGTGTCTCTGGGGTCTTTATACAAATTTACCGTGGCAGTACTGTCAGACGCGACAGTCTCATCTTTAACACAGTCGTTTACTGCAGACTACAGGTTCATGCACATTATCTTCAGTTTCCTCAGCTATGTAGTATAGCTGATCTACGAGTAGGTTGCCAACATGATCCATTTAATGTATTGTCGTCATTCTCTGTTATTCGTATATACAGGAGATATTACTTGTATGTTAACAAAGTTGTTATTTCAGCACAACTTAAGTAAGTCGTGTGTTACGTGGGACTGATTCCTTTGTACAGCTCTTACCTAATAATGAGGGACCATCTGATGCCTCTTCGACATGCAACCAAACTACACTGAGGCATCTCCTACCTACTGTTCCGGTCATCGACCTCACTCTCTGAGCCTTGGCCATCACGGCGGGTCCTTATGCAGCCGACAACCGTCGCCTAAATCCTGTCCTTCGATCCATCTTATCTCGTTTTCCACAGCTGAATCATCCAACCATCACCACAATTCAACATCTCTAACTCTTGACTCCCTTTGACGTCGAATATATACTGATATAGTTTCCACATCGTACCTACAATACATGTCATCCATCACTTATGCTATACCACACGTGTCGGCAAACGAACTCGAAGACATTATGGAAAGACATACATCTATACTTGTTTCGTAAAATGAGAAATATTCAAACGGGTATAAATTACGCACTTGCAGACTTTTAAAACGTGTAATAAATACCACTTTTCTAAATAGTATGTTGTGTTAAATTAACTTACACCAGAAGAACCATACCTAAAAGACTCACTGTTGGTACTGCATTTCGTACAGAATCTTGAACGGTAGGAATTCACTTTACAGTGAACTATAATCTCTTTAATCCTGTAGGGATCTGTTAAGTTTTCTCAGGATTCCTGTTGACTACGCCAAAATGAAGGCAGAGTGGGGGGGAGTAAATTCAATTAAATATAGTCCTAAGTGCAGAAATAAAACCAGAATTTAAACCTAAGTTGTGACACTTAGTATCCTACGGGAAAACTTTAGCAGATATGTGGCCTTCATATCACTTCGACGAATATGATGCCTTAGAGATCAAGCCTTATCATATTGATTTACTGAACTGTTTTCAAGACTGTTGCCAGTCTATAACAAGAGATTAGCTACGTGATTACTATTATTGTAAGTCGGCTATTTCATCCCCTGAGTGAAGTAAGTAAAACGGCGTTGAGTGGCGCATCCATGTACTGTAATAGACATTGGCACCATCATTTAAGTGGGCAATGTAGCAAATCATAATGTGTCAGCGATGTTGGTGATAAGATTACTTCTCAAACTATGAATTTATTTCGATGTCTTAATTAGTTATGAAATTTTAGATTATTTTTCTGCAAAAAAAAGACAACTGACATTCAGTCTTCAGTGTTCTTCGTCGAGCTCCGCTGCTAGAAGTTTGTATCATTTTTGTTTCACGAATTCCGTTGTGAAATACTAACATCCTTTAAGTCGTAAGCGACTTAATATTGGTAGTTGAGTGCATTAACCATTCATCCCTGTAAAATGAAGTATTTTATGTATTTTTTTGGCCCTTTAAACTTTTTGAAAGTAGTCAGTTTGGTGGCACAGCTATCATTTTCAAATTTCTGCATTTTTAGATCGAACCTACAGTCTATGTCTCTAACGATTTCCGATTCTAATTATTATTATTAATATTATTACTATTATTATTATTATTGTTATTACTGTCCAGACCATTTATTTGTATTGACAGTTAACAATAACACGGTACATCGCCAGTAAATTTGCTGCTTTCAAACTACGACTGTTGGGCCCGTAGCACAACTGGCATGAGTGAAGAAGTAACCTGTTACAGAATCATTTTATTCCACAAGAAAAGTGTAAAATTTCAATGTCTTCCCTCTAATTTTCATGGCTATATGTTTTTCTTTCTTGCTGACAATGTGATGTATCCTTTCTTTGTTGACATTGTACTATCTTATTTTCATTTAAAATGCACATCGGAGGGAAAAGATACATTTTAGGTGAAAGCCATGGAATATACAGCATCTACGAAAAGTCAGCGTGAGAAATAAAACAGGAAAAAAAGGAAGAGGAGTTGGTGTAAAAAAGAATACGAGAAAGTGTTGCACCTCATCACCATTAGCATATAAAATGTGAAACATTACTGTAAATCCAGCAACTGTACTACAATAAACTTGGAGAGGTTGATAGAATCATCCAACCAGCTGTAGACAAAAGTTTATTGGAACTCTCGACTTACGTTTCGACACTTTTAAAATTGCCATGCCCAGAAGGTATAACCGATACAAAAAATTACGTCAGTGGTTACATGAATATTTTAAACAAAACAAAGAAGGAACAGCAAAACTGCAGAGGGTCCCTCGGAGACCATCCAGTTTGCCAAGACTCTCAGTGCCACGAGACAAACTTTGATGAACACCTTAAAAATGAGCAGCTCAAAAATGTACCATTACAGACAGAACGCATGACATGAGTCCTAGTCGGCTGCAGTCAGGTTACGCTACTTCTCTTGCGCCTGGTAGTAGGCCATCCAGGATTGGAGGGTTGTTGGAAGGGCTGTGTTTTAAACCGTTCCTAATAGTTCCACCTCGTACATCAGAGAAAAAATAGTCGTTGCACTGCGACTATTTTCAAAGATGTTGGTGGCCCACGATGTCTCTAGAAAGCGTTAAACTGTTAGGGATATGACAGTAGTGTCAAAGGCTGTTAGGAATGTCGTCCAGCTGCCTATCATACGGTGAAAAGTCGTTTCCGACGACGAAATGTTGGGGAAGAAACGCCCCAAGGAAAGGGGTGGTTTCATTGACGCTCTTTATGCCACCCACGAAGGCCTTTTCGTATCGACTCTGAAGCGGTGGTGTACCTGAAATGTTTTCCTCGGCCACCCAAAATAAATCCGCGTGATTTCAGCGCTGGGAGTCATGGCTCTGACCTATATTGCAGATACGTTAAAATGAAGGGTGACTTGTGGGTAGCCGGCCGGAGTGGTCGAGCGGTTCTAGGCGCTACAGTGTGGAACCGCGCGACCGCTACGGTCGCAGGTTCGAATCCTGCCTCGGGCATGTATGTGTGTGATGTCCTTAGGTTAGTTAGGTTTAAGTAGTTCTAAGTTCTAGGGGACTGATGACCTCAGAAGTTAAGTCCCATAGTGCTGAGAGCCATTTGAACCATTTGAACCTTAGCGTATTAACGGCGGACGGGAAACTTCAAAGTCGTTTCCCTCGAGAATTTTTGACAGTGGCGTCGAACTATTTTTGGAGTTCTGAACTTCACTTACCATAAATATAAAAGATTACAATTATCCGATTGCGGTGAGCCCTTATTAGTTCTGTCCGTTTGTGTTTTGTGTACCCTCCTTGATAGAAGGAGGGATTAACTTTTGCGTGAAAAACTGCACATTGTGGCGACAGTCACAGCAGAATAAAATTTTGGAGACTGCGGGAGTGACCGGACGTTTACCATTTCATCGTCAGCAGGTACGTGTGTCAGTGCTGAACGTCTTTCGTTGGGACAGTGCTTCAAAAATTCAGTGCGACAGCCATAGTCTGGTTTGTCTATTTATTTAAACGTATTTCGGAACCCACCCGGCGCAGCCTCGTACTCCGCGCTTAGTGTCGTTTGTAATAATCCTCCGTAACATGGAACGATTACATCAGCAAGCCCCGCTTCAGCCCAACTGATTTACTGCTCCTTTTCCAACATCAGTGTCGATGATGCGTTAGGACTTGTCTGTAAATCGCTCTTTAACAAAACATACGTATTAATATACGTCCTGTTCATTCTCTCTGAGTTGCAAATTCGACACCTTCACTGCATAGTAATCTATCCAGCACACTTTTGTCGTCAATCACGTTTTTAACCTCTCGCTCTCAATCTGATGTAAATTGTTTTCGAAACTTAGAACTGATGTCTGTATACCTTGCCCTTTGCTACAATTCTGAAGTAGCATCTTTAGTTTGTTTTACTGAAATTTTAAAATACAAATTGAACAAAAATGTCGATAAGCTGCAGCCCTGTCTTACACCGTTCGTAATACATGCTATTTATTTTACATATACCCTGTTCTGCTTCTTTAGGCATTGTAACTTATCTGTCTCTGCATTTACTTCATATCATCTTCAAGAATTCCATGATAGCCTATTCCAATTTATTTCGTCGAAGGCTCTTTCTAGGTATGTGAATAATATTCTAGTTTTCCTTCATTGTTTGTTTCATTGCAGTCACAAATAAAAATATTATTTTTCTGCTAACTTCTACGTCTACATCTACATACATACTCTGTAAGCCACTCCATGGTGCTTCGCGTATGGTACCCCCTACCACTACTAGCCATTTCTTTTCCGTTATACTCGCAGATATAGCAAGGGAAAAACGACTATCTGTACGAGCCCTTCAAGTGGCTCTAAGCACTATGGGAGTTAACATCAGGTCATCAGTCCCCTCCGAGCCCTTCTTTCTGTAATATTATTTTCATGGCCCTCACGTGAAATGTACGTTGGCGGCGGTACAATCGTTATGTATTCACCCTCAAATGCCGGTTCTCTAAGTTTTCTCAGAATTGCTCCTCGAAAAGAACGTCACCTTACCTCCAGTAATTCCCATTTGATTTCTCGAAGTACTTCTGTAATATTTGCGTATTGTTCGAACCTAATGGTAACAAATCTAACAGCCCGCCTCGTAATTGATTCGATGTCACGCTTTAACCCGACCTGGTGCGGATCCCAAATACTCGAACAATGCTCAACAATGGCTCCCACTACTGTCCTACTGTCTCCTTTAGAGATGAACCACACTTTCCTTAAATTCTCCAAATAAACCGAAGTAGACCGTTCATCTTATTCACTACAATGCTTGCATGTTCACCTTGCCTGAAGATACAATGTCCTCACATTATTTAATAACTTTTCTTTGTATTGTTTTGTTTTTTAGCTTAACAGAGCCCAGGCTTTGTAACTCACTAACTCGGACAAGCTCCAGCAGAGAAACCAGGGATCTCTTGAAAGTTACTCTTCCCGTTTCCAAAACGGACCGCTTGGAATACTTTTAGTGGTTCAAAAGTTGCGTAGTATCATAGAGAACTTTGTCCCCCACGCGTTGTGTGGTAGTGTGTATAATTAAGGTAATGAATTTATGATTATAATAACTGTGTTTAATGCAAACTACAAACTATTTCGTTTTTATTTCTTACATGTATGACGCAGAGAACTGCCGAGCACTGAAAGCTGTACTTGACACAGCATGTTTTAACTCATCGCCGGATACGGTAGCCTGGTGATCGACAGGTGTACATCACAGTAAGAAGTCTGGAGTTTTGCCATATCTCCTGCGGCGATTATCACCTGGTGATGGAACAAGTGTGAAATGTCATGTATGACTTTAAAACGTATTGAGCCTCTTCTTGCTGAGTCTGGAATCAAGTTCACATTTATGGAATGAACTATGTGCACCCCGCTGTGCTACCCGCCGTTAAACAGATGTTTATAAAATAATACTATCTTCTGTTAGTGCATCTCCTCCTTCTGCCCCTTTCTGTCCATCTCCTCCTCTCCTCTCCCCACACTTCGTCCATCTCCTTCGTCCCATCTCTCTCTCCACCTCCTCCTCCCCTATCTTTGCCCACCTCCTCTTCCCCACACTATCTGTTAATTTCACCTTCAACCCTCTTCCTGTCCATCTCCTCCTTCACCCTCTCTCTCTGTCCATCTTCTCTACACCCTAGTCGTGCCCATCTCCTCCTTACCTCTCGCTGTCTGTCTAGCTCCACCCCCATCTCTTTCCACGTTATCACCCCCCCCCCCCCTCTCCCACACAGTAGGAGGCTGGTGGTTCTTACCCCCACAGAATTTCTTTCCAGATCCTAACTAATATTTGTACCGAATCTGGTCCAAACGTTCCAGCGGTTTAGGATGAGCTTTTCACCCATGGCTTTGCCCGCGCCCACACATGTCAAATATCTTTCACATATATTTAACATATTTCTCACGTATTTGTACACATATTTCACCTGCATCTCTTGAGAATTTCGCGCTGCAATTTGATTTTCACATAGCTTTAGTCTCTATAATGTCACATCTCCTGACTATGTGTCGTACAACGGCATAATTTTGCTGGTACATTCAGGGGTATATGCAAATACTGCCTGCAAAATTTGTCTCGAACAGAAAAGAAGTAATAAAGTAAAAGGTCGTGTATCATTGGTAGTTTTACTGCATTAACAGTAAAGACGTCTTAAGCCATAACTTTACTTTTTCATCGTTTTGAGGAGGTTGTCAGGGTCACTCAGTGCTGTCATTCTCAAATACTGGATGGATAAAGCATGGCTATTCGCGCGTCGTGTGTTTCACTTCTTTTTTACGAGCACCCCCATCCCTTTGATAAGTAGGTATAAGAAAGATAGCGTGTGTGTTAATTCAGTGTATAAGCTGTCTCCAGTCCACGTTGCCTCCAAATCTGTCCAGCTGTTTGAGCATGAAAGAGTGACAAACATACTAACACACAAACACACAAACAGATACGCACACGAATACGCACACTGACACAAACACACACAAAATTTCGCATTTATTATGTATATGATCTAAAATATATTTAAGACTTTTATTACTTGACCTACTATTGCATACTTTTGGTGAGAATAGACCCAGTTAAAATGTTTATTAAAAACAAATAATATTCTTTGAACGATGCAAACTGCTTTATACAGAGTGATTCCGTGATGAAACGATCGAGCCGGAAGTTATAAACGAAAATCGTTCTGATATCTCTGACAGTGGAATGCGTGTACCGCTACTGTTGCTGCTAAAATGGTAGGATAGAAAGTATCCCATTTTGGTAATGCGCACACAAGAAGAGAAATCATTGTTACTAATAAAATATGGTTTTGGAAGGTGTAAGTGAGCACTCACAAGGTGAACACGGCAAATGCCATTAACCGATTTCCCAGGAACTTCGATCAGTGGAAGAGGAGTCAGAATAAGCAAACACTAATCTCGGCTCATCCGTAAATAACCGTTTCTGAAAAAAGCACGATAACCTCAGACGAAATGGTGACTCAGTGGTTGGTGTCGTGGTTTTTTTAATTTTGGGCTCCGTATTCAATACCCGAATCTTGTTTCCATTTATTTTGTTTTACTTTATTTTTGTTTTCATTTATCTGCCCACGTCCTTAGAATGTCACTACACGAATGTTTCTTGTCAATTTAGGGTATGCAGGGCGTTATGTTAGAACTGGATTTCACAATACGTGTCATACATTTATTATTAAATATATGGGTATATGTTATGTTGATGCGTTACAGTCTCTTTAAACTGTCCTATTCTGACTTTCATTCTCAAAAACGGTTCAAATGGCTCTGAGCACTATGGGACTTAACTTCTGAGATCATCAGTCCCCTAGAACTTAGAACTACTTAAACCTAACTAACCTAAGGACATCACACACACCCATGCCCGAGGCAGGATTAGAACCTGCGACCGTAGCGGTCACGCGGTTACAAAGTGAAGCGCCTAGAACCGCTCGGCCACACATGCCGGCTGTCTTTCATTCTCATATCAATTGTTATATTAATTATTATATTGCATTCATATGTTTATTCTTCAGGAAGATTTGCTGCATTCCCTTGGATGATACCGATTGTAGAAACATTCGAAACACAGATACTCCGGAGCGTCGCGAGAAGGCAGGTTTGCGACAGTGACACTTCGTCGCACAAATCTGGCTCGTGGAAGAAACGTCGTTAACATTCGTGAACATTTCGCTCATTGGAAATAATTTATCGTCAAACCTTACACAACGCACCACTTTTCCAAAAACTGGCGCTTGCAGTTCGTAATGAATCAGGAAAGAATTTCACCGAAAACAATTTCAAATAACGTTCTAATTAAAAAAATCATTCATGTGAGTTAGAATTAGTAGACGAATAAGGACCACCTTATATCAGTAAACATTGGATATCATTCGTTTATTAATCTTCTACAGGCATGAGTATATAAATTAATAACAAATTCGAACATGGGGAGCAAAACTAAGAAGGCGTAACGCTTACCACTGTGCCACCATTTCGTCTGAGGATATCGTGCGGTAAAAGGCACATAAAGTACATGGAAAATACGTCGGAAATCTTGACCGCCGTTTTTTCAGAAACGATCGAATATCTACGGATAGGCCGAGACAATTTTAATCTCTTTTCCACTGAGCGAAGTTTCTGGGAAGTCTGGTTGTGGCACTTGCCGTGTTGTCCTCGTCAGTCTTTCACAGTCGGAGAATCACTGCCGTAGTCATGATCAGTATAGGCTACATTGGTGATGCCCTGGTTCTTATTTAATGCACTGCTCTCGGATTAAGGGGCTCGCCATGCTTCTGAAGTATACGTCGAAGTCGTGGCCGGATGTGCACTGGCTGGCGAGCTGCTTGGCTGTGTCCTATAAGGGCTGCCTGGCGAAGGCATACCAGGACATAGTCTCATATCATGTGGCCTACGGAAACGAGCTAGCGACGGCTGTATACGGCGAATGTGGTTGAGACTTCAGTACTGCAGCTACTGGCGCAGACAAGCTGAACTGCCTCGACCTTCTGGCGTCTTGACGTAGCGGCAACCCGCAACACTGCATTGTGTGACGTGTAGCTGGATCGCTAGGCGCAAGCCGTGCGCTACATTCCTTTTCCCTTCGGAAGAGATGGCGGAGCCATTTCGATGCGAAGGCGTTGACTACGATAGGCACAACATCCGAAGATACGGGAGATACTTTGGTGTGGAGGTGGAATAGTAACTCAACTAATGCAAATGGCGTACTGCACACTGACATGAGCAGTCCTAGCATACAATGCCTATACCGTTATAGACTGTCTGCATTTGCTAGTATTAACGTTGATCAGCTCTGACCGAATGGAACTGTGCCCGATGATGACAGGACTCGCAGACGTGATTTTCTTGTATGGGCAAGCAAATGGAAGCAGCAGAGAAGCGGAAAGGTCGTAGAGGATCAAATATCCGCGTAGAAGACATCCGGATCACACCATGTTTCCAAGACTGTTCCAACGATTAAGTGAAAGAGGACAAATGGTACCGCAGCACGACGACCGAAGAGGAGAACGAACGCCTTTGACCACTGACTTAGAAGATGCAGTGTTTTCTCGAGGGGATGAGGCGCCTGCCACCAGCACTTGATCAGTAGCACATGAACTGAATGCTTCGCAGAGCTGTGTGTGGCGAGTGTATCGGGAAGTGCAGCTACAGCCCTACCACACACATGCTTTGACTCCTACTGACTGATCTCGTGTCTTGTTCAGCTAATGGTTGTTGCAGTGTCTTACAGCCGGTATTCATTTTCCTATGGAAAAGCCTGTTTTACCAGAGACAGTATGCTAAATAGTCATGTTTGAACCCAGGAGAATTCTCACGCTACGATTTTGAAGAGTCATCAAGACAGATTATTAGATAATGTGAGGGCAGGTATAGTCACAACTTGCGACACCCTGTTAGCACGACAAGATCCAGACGCATACTACAACGAGCCGGTGCGGCCCTGGTGCGCGAACACATACGGGTCACCAGGCAGGAGTTAGATAAGAACGCAAGGATGCTGCTTACTCAACACCTTCGATTGGCATCCTATCTCCCACCACACACATGGGAGTGGATCGACGGAAACACATATGCAAGCAGTGAGATCCACAAGAGAAAAGCCACGGAAAAACAATGTGGCAAGTTCACCAGACTGTCTGGAGCCCGGCAACATGCCGACCACACAACCAATGCCAAGACTGTCATCAATCTGGCAGGCAAAGAACTGGACGAGACCACAATATCAGTGCTGTCGAGAGGACTTAATTTTGCTCCAGTACCCAGGACACTACCTAAGCGAGACATTATCAGCAGCATCGAGCAAGCCGTGCGCGGCCTCCCTACGGAGGCAGCTGAGGAAGTTAGGAGAGAGACGTGCAGGGTCCTGGAGAAGGCAAAAATGCCCAAGAACAACATAACGTCTGCTGAATGGAAGGCTCTTAAGGCCCTACGTGAGGATGAGGACACTGTCGCTCTAGCTGCTGACAAAGGCAATGCCACGGAGATACTGAGGAAAGAAGATTATTGGCAGAAGATAAACTCACTGATACAAGATACTGCCTACAAGCAACTGGACAAGGACACGACAGCTTCCGTGACTCGCAAGACCATCGCCTTGCTCAATGACTCTGGACTGGAAAAGGACGTCATCAGGAAGCTGTAACCCAGAGCACCGGCACCACCACGGCTATATGGGCTCCCTAAGATCCACAAAGACGGAGTTCCATTGCGACCCATAGTGAGCACCATCAACTCACCGACATATGGTTTAGCCAAGTACCTAGCACAACTGCTCAAACCGATCGTGGGTCACTGTGAGCACCATGTCAAGAACTCGTCGGAGTTTGTGAAGGTACTACAAGGCTTTCGCCTGGATAAAGAAGATCTTCTTGTCAGCTTTGACGTCACCTCACTCTTCACACGAGTACCGCTGGAAGACTCCCTAGCGCTGCTCGAAACACGCTTTAGTGAGGACACAATAAAGCTGTTCCGGCATGTGTTAACAAACACCTACTTCAAGTGTGGAGGCAAATTTTATGAACAAGTGGATGGTGTAGCCATGGGGTCCCCCTTAGCTCCAGGCATCGCTAATCTTTACATGGAGCACTTTGAAGACATAGCCTTGGACACCGCCCCATTGAAACCTAAAGCCTTTTACAGATATGTGGATGACACTTTTGTCGTGTGGCCACATGGCAGAGAGAACCTGCAAGACTTCCTGCGACATCTCAACAGCATACACAGCAACATACAATTCACCATGGAGGTTGAAGAAAACGGAAGCTTGCCCTTCCTTGACATTCTAATCAAGAGGCACCCTGATGGCACCTTGGGTCACGCTGTGTATAGGAAGAAGACACATACGGATTTATACCTTGATGCACAGAGTTGCCACCACCCAGCACAACGCAACTCAGTGCTTAACACACTTGTGCACAGGGCCAAGTCTATCTGTGATGATGACAGCCTACCTGCAGAGTTACAACACCTAAGGAAGACCTTCCGCAGCAACGGTTATAATGAGACGCAAATCTCGCGCGCCCTACACAAGAGCAGGAAGGTAGACACACCAGAAGAAGAAGATGAGACCAGATGCCTGGCATTTCTACCATACGCGGGACCGCCAACAGCCAAGATTGCCCGCATTCTGGAGAAACACAACATCAAGACAATTTTTCATGCCCCAAGTAAAATTAAGGACATACTTGGCTCAGTCAAAGACCACCTAGGACTGCAGACTCCGGGCGTATACAGTATTGAATGTGAATGTGGTACGAAATACATCGGACAAACGCAGCGCTGCATCACGCAGAGGCGCTCGGAACACATTAGAAATGTACGCCTTGGTCAGACAGAAAAATCGGCGGTAGCGGAACATAGCCTTAACGAAGGACACACCATCCTCTTTGAGGGTACGAAGAAGCTGTGTGACGCTAAAGGATTTTGGGATTCAGTTTTCAAAGAGGCTGTAGAAATTCGGTTGAACAGCAACCTGATCAATCGAGACACTGGTTTCCAACTTAGTACAGCTTGGAATCCCGCAATAACTAAAATTAGAAGAGAACGCTCCGGCACGAAGACGGTAGCGGCCACAGACGTATTAGGAACCGGCAGGGACTCGACGCCCGGTCCGCGCCGCGAACCCTCCACCACTGGCGCGGCGGCCGATTCCGCAGGTACCTGATTGGTCGGCGCCCGGAATCAGTCACTGGTCCAGGAGCCTTTATAGGACCGCGCAACACAGCATCTCGACACTTCGCTTGAAGATGATGGGTACGAAACCCTTCGGAACGTTGCGAGAAGACGACGCCCTTACTCGGCTGATCACCCGAGAAGATTTCACGAAAGGTATAGTCACTGATTACATATTATACCCGTTTCGCCTTCCTTTAGCCTAAAGCACCACTGTATACAGTGTTTAACAGAGACATATTATCCAGGTTCCTGGAATATATCCCACTTGTTATTCGTCAACGTATGTGGATCCAATCTGATAGCTCCAACTCACTTTGGACTGAAGGTTAGTGAACACCTGAGTTCGACTTCCCCTGACGATAGGAAAAGGAGATCCTGTTTCGTGTCCAGCAAGTTCACCTAATCTCACCAAACTACACTCCTGGAAATGGAAAAAAGAACACATTGACACCGGTGTGTCAGACCCACCATACTTGCTCCGGACACTGCGAGAGGGCTGTACAAGCAATGATCACACGCACGGCACAGCGGACACACCAGGAACCGCGGTGTTGGCCGTCGAATGGCGCTAGCTGCGCAGCATTTGTGCACCGCCGCCGTCACTGTCAGCCAGTTTGCCGTTTGCTCCATCACAGTCTTTAACACTGGTAGCATGCCGCGACAGCGTGGACGTGAACCGTATGTGCAGTTGACGGACTTTGAGCGAGGGCGTATAGTGGGCATGCGGGAGGCCGGGTGGACGTACCGCCGAATTGCTCAACACGTGGGGCGTGAGGTCTCCACAGTACATCGATGTTGTCGCCAGTGGTCGGCGGATGGTGCACGTGCCCGTCGACCTGGGACCGGACCGCAGCGACGCACGGATGCACGCCAAGACCGTAGGATCCTACGCAGTGCCGTAGGGGACCGCACCGCCACTTCCCAGCAAATTAGGGACACTGTTGGTCCTGGGGTATCGGCGAGGACCATTCGCAACCGTCTCCATGAAGCTGGGCTACGGTCCCGCACACCGTTAGGCCGTCTTCCGCTCACGCCCCAACATCGTGCAGCCCGCCTCCAGTGGTGTCGCGACAGGCGTGAATGGAGGGACGAATGGAGACGTGTCGTCTTCAGCGATGAGAGTCGTTTCTGCCTTGGTGCCAATGATGGTCATATGCGTGTTTGGCGCCGTGCAGGTGAGCGCCACAATCAGGACTGCATACGACCGAGGCACACAGGGCCAACACCCGGCATCATGGTGTGGGGAGCGATCTCCTACACTGGGCGTACACCACTGGTGATCGTCGAGGGGACACTGAATAGTGCACGGTACATCCAAACCGTCATCGAATCCATCGTTCTACCATTCCTAGACCGGCAAGGGAACTTGCTGTTCCAACAGGGCAATGCACGTCCGCATGTATCCCGTGCCACCCAACGTGCTCTAGAAGGTGTAAGTCAACTACCCTGGCCAGCAAGATCTCCGGATCTGTCCCCCATTGAGCATGTTTGGGACTGGATGAAGCGTTGTCTCACGCGGTCTGCACGTCCAGCACGAACGCTGGTCCAACTGAGGCGCCAGGTGGAAATGGCATGGCAAGCCGTTCCACAGGACTACATCCAGCATCTCTACGATCGTCTCCATGGGAGAATAGCAGCCTGCATTGCTGCGAAAGGTGGATATACACTGTACTAGTGCCGACATTGTGCATGCTCTGTTGCCTGTGTCTATGTGCCTGTGGTTCTGTCATTGTGATCATGTGATGTATCTGACCCCAGGAATGTGTCAATAAAGTTTCCCCTTCCTGGGACAATGAATTCACGGTGTTCTTATTTCAATTTCCAGGAGTGTAGATTTCTTTTTGTGGAACCATGTGAAAATCGTTCTGTACGAGACGCCTGTCGAGACTGAAGACGATATTCTGACATGAATTCTCACTGCGTTTGGCACTACTCTAACTACAGGGGGGGTATTAGAATGGGTACGAGCGAACTTTGTTCGACGATTCCATGCCTGCATTGACGCTGGGAGACGCTATTTAGGACAGCTGTTGTGAATATAGCTGCTTGTGAAACTTGTGCAAGTAAATTGAGTTCATTATTATTGTACCGTAGTTTTACAATTTTCGGTCTCTCTGGCGTCAAATTACGTGCGCCGTTACTAAACCATTAGTAGGAGAAATTATCTGAAGGTGTTGGAGGGTATATTCAGGGGGAATTCGGTACATCATGATCAAGATTCGGAAATTGGTGGCCTTAGTCTGAGCGCTGCACGATGTTGAGGTGGAGTAGATTTTCGCTTATATCTTTCGACTCGGAGGTTTCCGGACTATAGCTCCTTACCTCAGATTGATACATAACCCTTCTCCATCATTGCTGAAAGTTGTAACATTGTTACAGACAACCTCATAGATCTAAGGAGAATATTATTTCAATTGTGCCTACGATGTTATTTCATTCAACTGGTTAGATGTGAATGAAAAAATTGTTTAATCTGAGAGGTGTTAAAAGTTAGAAGAACGTCTTTTGTTTTTAATATTTCGAGGACAATTGTTTACACAAAAAAAATAGTTTTGTGTTTCAGGCGTTGAATGAAGCTTTAAACTGTATGTTAGTGAAAAGTACGCCGATTACCGGTAAAATCATATGTTACATTAATGTGCAAAATACGAGGGTTGTCCAGAAAGTAAGTTCCGATCGGTCGTGAAATAGACACCACAAAATGGTGAAGCTTTGCACAGATGTGTTGGGTAGTATGACCGTCGATCGCATCAAGACGCTCTTTTCAGTTGTGAGCGTACTGTGAACGAGTCAGGGTGCCTAGAAGAACGATGTCTCCCGACAAGTAGGAGGGCCTGCTGAGAGGCTTCGCCTTAATGAATGCAGCCCACCTAACACAACTGCCACGCACTTCTTTCTTCATGGCAATTCTCAGCCGCACTCTGCAGGGGCAGTGAAGACGCCCCTGCAGCCTTTTCGATGCGAAGTGTTCGATCACCCACAACACAGCCTTAATTGTCCTGAGTATCATCTCTGTTCACATGAAGCGCTGGATATGAAGACAACACTTGGGCGTAGGCTACGCGCCATAGACCAGCGTAGAGAATTATCGGAAAGTCAGGCGGCTGCCTTCTATGACGATGGTGTTGGAAATTTGGTATAAAATGTCTACGTTGGAGCGGCGACAATGTGGGGAAGTATCTGGAATGTGTATCTAGCTCTTGCAAATAAAATGTTTCTGATTTTAACTGTGGTTTACATTTAGCGACCTATCGGAACTTACTTTTCCAGACAATCTTCGTATTAAAGTCAAGTACAACCGCTAGTCTGAAACTAAATATCGAAAATAATTTTCATTCATTTACCATATTGTTCCTCAAATGGGGCACACATGCACATTTTCATGGAATTAACGACATAAAGCCAGACTGTATCGGGTATCGGACGAAGTTGTGGTAGTGACGGTAAGGCACACTGCCATAATTCCATAAACTATACTCTTTATCATCGTTCATAGACAAACGGGACCCGTTCCACTAGACACTAGAAACTAAAAAAATTTTATTTGAACATATCGCGACCGCAGGTGAACTGTTTCCGAGAAATCGCAAAGATAGGAATTTCGAGCCATTGCGCATGTAGCTGAGGAAGAAAAATTCACCAAACTATGACGTTTATTAGCAGCCGGAATAACGCGCGCGTGGTTTGAATCGTTCTTCTTGCAACAATTTTTACTCTTTGCCAAGGTAATTAGAGTTACTAAATTTATATTTCGTTATTTTGAAGAAAGTATCTACAAACATGACGAATTTTTTGACCGTGAGTCGCAACTCCTGCAAGTTAGACTTCCCTCAAACAACGTAAACTACGCGGGGCGCCGACTCGTCAGGTGAGCAGCCCGTGAGCAAATTCTGCAGCCTGCGGCAGCGGTCGGCAGAAGATCGGAACTACGTTTTACGTCGTGCATCACTTGGAACAATTGATGCAGAAATTAGGATCTATATACACCATAAGCCGTACTCCGTGACTTAACGGCAAATATGATGGAGAGTGTTGCTAAAAGAGTTCCAGCGAGAGACAGTAAAGTTCCAGTTTCACTCGCTGTCGCCTCTACTGCTCCTGTTCATGGCAGCTCATTTGTCCGAAGAAGGATCCACCGTTGTTCGACAACACGACACCACCACGACAGTGCCTATGCCGGAAATGAGACTAGCGTGTAAGAATGGGATGTTGCCTCAAAGCACGACTGTCACACACTGGGAATATTTTACAACGACCTTTTGAGCTTAAATGTTTATGTGTCATTGAATGAATACCGTTTCTGGAATTGGTACTGTAGTCATTTCAGTAGTTGTGGTAATACGTATGCGTAACTTGTGTGTGATTAGGACTAGAGCCCCTGTTTATACTGACCTCAGCGGTTCCTAGGTGTTTCTTGTCAGCAGAGACGTTGGTGACGAAATGTAGCTACAGGAATAACAATCTGTCCCATTGGCTGTTCATTAGTTGGATTAAAATATCCTTTTATTTTGTGATCATCACCGCAGAGCACTTTTCGACTGTGTTTTCGAGTAAGCTGGCTGTAAGCTGTTGTGTACGTAGTCCAGCACGTTCTGCACTTTTATGTGGTCAGCCCATTACATCTTAACAATGGATGATAGACGAGCGTTCAGTAGAACAAATGTGTCAGCTTTATGGGTTATACTATACTCTCTTGAAACTGCGCACTAATGGAGATCAAAAAATAAACGATATTTTAATCGCACTACCAATATTCAGTCTACACATGTCACCATTCAGATAACACCTTTGCTGTGTCAACATGAGTTGCATGAACCTAAAGAATATAACCAGTTCATTTCATTAGAATACAGACTTGGGTCTCAATAAGTCAAGCACAAAAACTTGTGAAAATTTCTTTATTCACAAAAATATATCTACACGACATTACACTACAATTTTACACAATCAAAATAACGTTTCACACACGATTCATTCTTATTTACATATGCAAACAATGTTTTCCTTAGATACAATGACGTCGATTGATATTTGATGTATGAGAATGGATGTTTCAAAGAATCCATTAGAGGTGTGGAGAGCTATAAACGTCATTAGTTGGATGAGGTTAAAGTGGTAATTTCTAGTAGTTACATCTGTAGTTTGTTAACTCTGTCAAATCAGAGAAAGCCGCTATGTAATTGCTCATAATATTCAGAGAGGATTGTAGTTCTTTGAGGACTAGTAGATTCTCATCACACAGTTTGTCATATGAACGTAACAGTGGCTACATTTTAAAACGTTTGAGCAAAATCCTTTGCAGGATATATTTAGGCATTGTATGTTTAAAATGTTGTGTAACTTCAAAGGTAATGAAAATAAAACGCGATTAATGAAACCGGACTTGCAACTGTGTAAGCATTAGAAAATATCAACAAATTACATCGGAGGGAGACTAATCTGTTTTCTAAAGTGACAGTAGGTTCAGTTCAATGAAGAACTGGGAAGCAGGTAGTGTTAGGTAGGTGACTAATATATAAAAACTGTACATCGGACACAATTATCTGTTAATGAAATAACCTGATAAGAGTTGATACAATAACACGTCTTGGAGCACACTTTATCTTCTTGACAGTTAAAAATTATGGACGGTTATTTAGGGCCTCGTCACAATATGTGCTCTGCTAGATAATGCCTGCCGCATAGGTTGTGTGACTCAAAAGTAGCACATGAATTTAAGAGTAGAAATTCGGTTTAAAAAATTCATAGTTATTCTGACAATACAAGTAGGCTGCTACATTGGGAGGATATGGACTGAAACTTTGAAGAGTTTTAGTAAATAGAGGAATGCTGGGAGCCCTAGAACGTAATAGTGGCGTACCCTGCTATGATTCAGAATGACAAGCATCCGTTGTTAGAGGTTCAAGCGTTGGTAAGGTACACGCCATAGCTACAGTTATTTATTTTAGTCTTCAAAATGGAGTAGATTTTTAGTTGTAGGAAGCTCAAAGAATGAACAAAAATAGAAAAAGGAAAACGGAAGTGTACCATTTATTATGACATAATACACACTGCCGGAAAAAATATAGCACCCTCAAGGACTGTGTTCAGAGACACCAGGTTATAAGGTGTCGATACTGAGAGATGGCACTATTATTTGCCACGGTCATCGACGATCAGATAGCATGTAGGTGGACTGTCTGTGCACCCTCCGTTTTGATCCTGCAGGCAGTAACTGTGCTGATTTTCGAGGTGAACAGTGTTTGCAACATTCACCCTACGTTACAATCATGCCCCACCAATGAGTACACACTCCTGTTGAACAGCTTCAGCCATTTGAACAGGGTTGCATTGTGGGCCTGCAGGAAGCTGGAAAACGTGTCGAAGGATTGCTGCACATGTTGGACACAGTGTATCACTGGTATGTTGCTGATCTCAACTGTAGTGTGGAGAACATCCACACCCCCATAGAGCAGGTTCTGAACGTCTCAGTCGTACAGACGCACCTCAAGATCGACGCATAGTGCAAGCAGTGGTGACCGACCGAACATTATCCAGGGAAGGAATCTAGACACATGCTACATCTGTTGTGACACCATGGACCATTGGGGTTAATATCACGTCTGCCTCTGGCCAGCACTGATGCGACAACACTGCCAAGCAGGGCTACTCTGGTGGTATGAAAGAGTTGACTAGAGACTGGAATGGCGTTGTCTTCAGTGATGAGAGTATGTTCCCCCTGCAAGCGAGTGATGGACGTGCACGTGAGCGGCGTAGCTGAACTGAGCTGCCTGTTTCAGAACGCATTCGCCCAAGACACACAGGCTCCGTCCCAGGTTTTATGATGTGGTGGTCCGTTAGTTACGACTCGCGATCACATTTCGTGTTCCTGCATGGAAAAGTAACCAGTACCAGCTGCATTTCACAGGCTGTTATAGCCATGCTACTGGAAGCGTGATGTGCTTTTCCATCAGCCTGTCTGGATACAGGTGCTGCAATGCAAGGTGCTCTCCATGGGCTACAACTGCCCTGACCAGTGACGTCGCCATAGTGGATCGCCTTCACACATTCCTTTTTATATATTTTCTGGTAAAGCCCTTCTGGCTTGTTAATTTTTTTATATATGACATGTAAGTACTGTCTCTGTCTTTTATTGTTAGTCAGTACTTACACTTTTTATATAAAAATGTCTTTTGCTATAAATTTGTAACTATGTTATAGGCCATTTTAATTGTTTTAATTCTGATGAAGGCACTCTTAGAAGTGTTGGAACCTGGTCCATAAGACTAAAAATAATAGTGACCTAGGGCTCATTTGTTTCAATTTTAATTTAGAAACGGTCGCTGAACCAAGCAGCTATGTTTAAAACTTTGTCAATTGGGATATGTTGAAGACGGAGCTTACTTGTTCTCCAGGGACTGTAAGAACCATTGTTGAGTTGCATCAAGCAGCCCATGATGCTTGAAACAATCTATCATAGGATGCCAACTGGCTCCTCCACAATCATTTTCATGCATTGCCGCCAGGTGGGGGGGGGGGGGGGGGGAGGAGGGGGGGGGCGGAATTCTATGTGTACTGATGCGGTAGTTTGGCCACCCTTTACTGTGACCCGTGCATTTCATTTGGTCTGAATTTGTTACCGTATACTTTTACAATGACGTGTCACGTCAGTTGTCACTAAAATGACCTTGTCCTTGACGGTGATACATTTTTACTTCCCGGCAGTGTGAAGGTCCAAAGATAAAGTAATGGCAACGAGAGGATTCAATTGCTGAATTTATAGACATTAGAGGCAACGTTGAAGGTTGCTGGGTATTGTTCCTGAGATAAAGAATAGCAGAGATAATTATTAAAGGAACGGATCAGTCGTTAAAGGTTTATAACTGTTTGGACTGGACTGCAGGTATGGTTGACAAATGATGGGTACTACATCGTGTTGTGATTCTACATGTGGTGACTGCGAGATGAGGTGGCGATGAGGCGGCGTGGCGTGGCTGCGCTCACTGCTGGTAGGCCTGGAAGTGGACGGGCGGCGCGCCGGGCTGCTGCGCGCTGTAGCCGACCGCCTTGGCGCGGGCTCCCGGGGGCAGCACGCCCAGGCCCGCCCCCGGAGGCAGCGCCCTCTGCTGGGCCGCCGCCTGGCCCTGCTCCTGCGCCTGCGCCTGCTGGTACGCGGCTGCCGATCCACCCTGCGGACAGAAGACGCTGACGTTACTGCTGTTCACTCGCTGATTCTGGACGGCACATCTCTTATGGAGCTGCATATAAGCTCACTCACTGAAGACTCTGTTGAGTTGTCCTCCAATGTTGGATACTATATTGCCTTGTAAACTGAAAAGCCAGCAGCTGTAGTGTCTTCCGGGATAATGCTACAGCTGCTGTACGAGACATCGACGAACCAGTTCCCTATCTAACAGCGGTACGATTTACAGACGGGGCTAGACAATAATATGGAAACACCGAAAATACAACACGTTACCCTCCCTAACATGGTGTAGGAAAACCATTGGCATTAAAAACAACTTCGAGTCGTCTCGGAACAGTTAAATAAAGGACCTTATGATTTTCAAGGGAATGTTATACCATTCCTTCTGCAACATACCAGGAGGTTAAGCTGTCGTTGATAGAGATGGCTAGAGATCACTCATCATTCTCCAAAGTAGACCACAAAGGCTCAAGAATACGTCGCTGTAATGCTGCGACTCTTTTACACATGTTGTATACTCGTCATGTGACAATTTGGTGTAAGCACTGTGTCATCTAGCTACAATTGCCTAGTTTTATGGACCCTGAGGATGGCAATACATACTTCCGAAACTAGTAATCCAGTAATTGTCTTTATATAGCGACATTGGCAAATACACTACTGGCCATTAAAATTGCTACACCAAGAATAAATGCAGATGATAAACGGGTATTCATTGGACAAATATATTATACTAGAACTGACAAATGATTACATTTTCACGCAATTTGGGTGCATGGATCCTGAGAAATCAGTATCCAGAACAACCACCTCTGGCCATAATAACGGCCTTGTCACGCCTGGGCATTGAGTCAAACAGAGCTTGGATGGCGTGTACAGGTACAGCTGCCCATGCGGCTTCAACAAGATACCACAGTTCATCACGAGTTGTGACTGGCGTATTGTGACGAGCCAGTTGCACGGCTACCATTGACCAGACGTTTTCAGTTGGTGAGAGATCTGGAGAATGTGCTGGCCAGGGCAGCAGTTGAACATTTTCTGTATCCAGAAAGACCCGTACAGGACCTGCAACATGCGGTCATGCATTTTCCTCCTGAAATGTAGGGTTTCGCAGGGATCGAATGAAGGGTAGAGCCACGGGTCGTAACACATCTGAAATGTAACGTCCACTATTGAAAGTGCCGTCAATGCGAACCAAAGGAGACCGAGACGTGTAACTAATGGCAACCCCTACCATCAAGCTGGGTCATACGCCTGTATGTTGATGACGAATACACGCTTCCAATGTGCGTTCACCGTGATTTCACAAAACACGGATGCGACCATCATGATGCTGTAAACAGAACCTGGATTCATCCCTTTGCACCACTGACCTGTGGTTTTGTAATTTTCCGGCCTGTCCAGCAATTCCCTGCTTACGGAGGTTCCTTTAAGTTCTTTCTGCTGCTGACAGGGTTGGGGAGTACGAAATTCAGTTCAGCAATGACTTTGCGACCTTTACGGCAGTCGTCCTCTCATTTTTCATCACAGTCCTTTTGAATAAACGTCTGTCACAATCACTCAACGCACCCTTTCATCCATGTTCTGATTGCTTTTCTGCTTTCCTCGTATGGAGTATAAATCTTCGATTACGGTGCCTCTTGAAACACCAAAAACTTCTGCTCCCTTGTTACGGAAGCACCCACCAAATGAGCACCAACAATTTGCCCACGTTCGAATTCACTTAGATTCCACATTATGCACTCACGACTACATATAAGACTGTTCTGGCGCCGACTTGCATCGTATTAAGGACAATGCGCAGGTGACGTTCCTCGTCAGGTACAACAGCGTAAATTGGAATCATAGCTGACATCTGCATTTCTGTTCAAGGACGCATTTCTCGCAGTGTTTCCATATTTTTATCCATCCCCTGTAGATTCTGTCCTAGTGCATTTCTTCCTTTAGTTGTACAAGGTTATTCAGAAGAACCTCCGGAGTGTCAGAAAATAACTGTGTGAAAAGTACAAGACAGATAATAACAGACGATTATCAGTTATCAGTGTATAGAGCGTCTCTCCAAGTTTCCAACTCACATTACAGGTGCTCAGCACGGACAGCATTTGTGACTTGGAAAACATTAATAAGTGCGAACAAGCCACTGGAGTCGCTGCTGCATCTAGGAATTCACAACTACAGCAGACTGCTTTCAAAATCTATTATAGGGTTTCCTATCTGCAGACTCCTACTAATTCATTGCGACAATATATTTTTTCTGCATGTTCTTAAACATTTTCCCCATAGTGGCAAGCTCTAGAACTATGACAAAAAGCTTTCTATGAATCGAAACTCGAAGAGATGCTCTATCCACTGCTGGCGCCCTTCTGATGTAAGTCTTGAAGTTTTGACATGATCGTCTCCTGAAACCCTTGAGGTACATACAAATAATCTTTCATTACATACTAATTCTGTGTTGGTTAAAAACATTCTTGGTTGCAATTTTATTTATTTATTTTTCAACTACGCGTTTCACCTTATTTAGGCATTTACAGGTTATCTTAATTTTGTATTTCTTAGAAGGATCCTTTAGTTTAGCCAAAGGGCATCGTCGAATATATCAGGCTAACATCGCCATCGTTAAACTCAGTAAAAACTTTTCTAGATGGAAGCGAAAAAAAAAACAACTACAAAAACTAAAATTGCAACTAAGATTGTTTTTAACCAATAGTGTTAAGCACTGGTTTGCTGTAAGCCACATATGGACTGGAAGAATTTTTAATTCTATGCTCCATTTAGTAGAAAATATGACTCACAGGATGTGTCTGCGTGCTCCGTTGCCATTAATTCAAAAGGCGCACTCCAGAAGAGCCCGTATAACCCAGTGGAGCAACCTATAGCTGCCCTTGTGACGTTTTTTAGGTCTCTTTTCTGCTTTCGCTGTTTTACTAATAATGTGGGATATTTTCTGTCTTCGCAACTGTAATATAACTTATATATATGTCAGAAGCGTTTCGCTTTATTTTAAAGCAGCTTCGGTGGTCACTGTAAGAACTGTCGTTTTTATTACATATCCTTTTGGTGAGATCATTAACTTTCTTATATTTCAACCTACTAGTATTATTAACGTTGTTTTCGCTCCTACATCACTCCCTAACGGTCTGCTACACACAGGTGTTCGACTTGTATCAGACTACACTTCACTGAACTTAGCATTAACTATAATTTTTTGTTTTGTAAATACCCATTCATCTCGTGTACTTTATTTTTATCGCACGGAATGCGATCGTCTTTCTTTTGTTTTTGCGTTTGCTGTTCCCCTGAGCTTTTATGAGCAGGCACGCATGGGCGTGCGCACGCACGCCCACACACACACACACACACACACATACACACACGAAAGTCACATCACCCCCTGTCTACATTTGGGTCTTCTCCGAAAATAGGAAAGATTTACAACCACCCGAATTTAAAACAGCTCACATGCCCTCTTGGTTGGGGAATGAAAGCAAGAAGGACAACGAAGTCAGCTGTTGGAATACTGCGAACAAAAAGGAAGTGCCGACCTGGCTGTATTCCTGCAACAACTCGCAGCGGAGAAGTGTCCTAAATGAGGGCATGTGTATACTTACTCCGTTTTCCCCGTCATAATGAAACGAAGTCCCTGTATGACCAGGTTTTACGTAAAAATAGCAAGCAGCTTTAAAAACAAAATTATGCTCACAATACCCAAAATACGGTGTATGCTCAAGATATCTCAATAAAAGTCACATATCTTGGCAGTTACTAGTAAAGACAGAAGAGGGGGAAATTAATATTCATGCTGGAGTTGCAGTTGATCCACTTATTAGCTCCCGCGCAATCGCACGAAGACGTGCATGAGTCAGGCAAGTGTCCACGCATTCTGCATCGACATAGGTTCCGTCCCTGTCATACCCCTCTCCATGAAGAGCTGCATACAAAACGAATATGAAAATCGTGGTAATTTCTGTACTTGGGAATTAAGACAGAATACTCCAGATGTATAACGTATATTGTTTAGTGATGAAGCCACTTTTACCATTCATGGCCAGGCAAAACGCGGAAGATGCACTGCTGGTCGGTTGACAATCCCCGTTGGCTTCGTCATGTGTGACGTCAGCGTCCATGAAGTGTAAACGTGTGGTGTGGGAGAATTAACCATCAGCACAGAGGCCCGTTTTTGATAGACGGAACACTCGTCCGTTTCGCAGCCTCGTTACGGACCATCTTCCACGGTTACTAGAAAGCGTTGTGCTGCAGACCAGGAGAACCTGTGATACCAAAATTATGGCTCTCCAGCCCATATTGCAAGAAGTACTACAGCATTTCTTCAAGAATTTTTTCCAAATCGTTGTATTGGACGTGGATGATCTGTTCATTTCCCGGATTTGACGCATGTAGACTTTTCTGTGGGGAAAACTGAAAAACGCTGTCAAGGACATGTCAGAAACACCTGATGATATACAATTACGTATTAATGCAGCCCGTTTGGACATCTCCGACGAAACGCTAGCCAAGTGTGCAGCACTGGTTCCATACCAGACTGGAAGCGTGTGTTTCCGCTGCCGGTGGTCATTTTGAACACAATCTGTGATGGTCAATTGTCTCGTTACTGGTGAGGATCCGCATAACTACTGTATGCACTTGTGTCGTTCTTTAGTGTGTGATACCACAGGTATTGTACAAGTGTCGATGTGGGAACCTTTCAAAATACGATATCTCGTACTGGACTCGCACTAGTCTCCTGCAACAAACACCCCTGACAGTCTAATTTACCCTATTTTTATTTCGTTAATGTCAATAGAAGTGTTACGTTTAAAAAAGTACATCTTTGCAAAAAAAAAATCAATTTTTAAGTGTTATAAAAGTCTATTGATTCGCTAACAATACGAGACCTTGACTACCAAACCTTTCTGTGAAGATCACATATCGATAGCACTTTGCATTTCTGTACAATTTCGGTGCAAGTTTTAGTCATTCACCCTGTTTATACACTTCTAAATCAGAGTGAATTAACCTAAACAATTGAAAAATTATTGTGTAATGAAATTCGTGATTTCCAACTTACGGTTTAATGATGCAAATAACGTCGAAGAGTAGGGCATCTGCAAATGTATTTCAATTTAACAGTGCCATTTTTAAAATGCAAAAATAATAACGTGATTAAATAGCGATACATTACTTCTTTAGTGATACACTAACGTTTTCAATCATTTACATTACATTTGATAATTGCGACATAAATATTTGGAAAGCAGAGAGGTTTCTGACACCAGTTACAGGTTAGAAACTGCGCGCTTTTACACAATGAGCAAAGCAAGTTACTGTGTCAGAACAGTAATTCACAAATCTTTATTCACTCCACAGCGCAGTACTTCCCGTTCGGGGATTGAAAGACGGCAATGGGGCGGATCGAGTGACAACTTCGTGAAAGTGGTGAGACTGGACTGAGCAAAGATTGGCAATTTGTACGGGCAGTTGAGCGCCCCACAAACCAAACATCATCATCATCATCATCCAGTGACAATCGGTGCGCGTGGAAGTTTGAAAGTAGTGAAGTACTTGCAGAAGGTCATAACTGCGTACTACCAGAATTATGGCCCATATATTCGTGCGGGATCAATTTATGGAGCAATGCCTCCTTATCAGCTAGAAAGGTGGTTACCAGTGAAAACGACAGTTTTTTTGCATCAGGAAGTTGTAGTCGTGCGATGCACGTTATTAACACACTGTGGCGTGTAAAGGTTGCTTCGTACCTGTATGTACTGCGGCCCCGCTGGGATGGAGAGCGGCTGCGCCTGCGGAGGCGGCGTCGGCGTCGGGATCTTCACCACGATGTCGGTGGGCTCCCGCGTCACCTGAGCCTTGAAGCCCTGCAACACAACGGCACGTCGGGCGTTACCCAGGTGTCAGAGATTCCAGTCGCCAGGTGATGGAGTGCGTTTCAGCTTTCTACGTCTGTCCCGATATGTCACTGCCATGCCTGTGCTTCTTATTATTACACAAAGATACAATGAACCAGTGTTTCCCAACCACAGGGTAATTACACGCTAGGAATGGGAAGTTGAAGTGGGGGGAGGGAGATAATGACATTTTATGAGGAATAAAAAGTGTTCGGATAAATGTTCAGCAACTAAACAAGATTATTTTAAAAATATCGAGCAAGTGCGTGAACGACTCGGTGTCAGCTGAAATATGTACGCTCGAAGAAGAAAAAGAAAGAAAAAGAAAGAAAGAAACGACGCACCACGAAGGAATTATCCCAACAGGGCGGTAATTGGTAGATGTGATGTACATGTACAAAGAAACGAGTGATTACAGCTTTAGAAAAGTGACAAGGCACCCCAGACCACCATACGAGGATGTCAGCCCATATGGCGAAGAACAGTCAAATTGGTATACCAGCGCTGTCGGGGGTGTCTCCAGACACGCTGTCGCCGGTCGGTTCGAAGCGGAGCCATCAAAGAAGACAATTCTACTCCAGCCAATGAGATTACAGGCCAAATGTGCCCGACATCTCTGCAAATGAGCTTGTTGATGAAACTTCCTGGCAGATTAAAACTGTGTGCCGGACCGAGACTCGAACTCGGGAACTTTGCCTTTCGCGGGCAAGTGCTCTACCAACTGAGCTACCCAAGCACGACTCACGCCCCGTCCTCACAGCTTTACTTCCGCCAGTACCTCGTCTCCTACCTTCCAAACTTTACAGAAGCTCTCCTGCGAACCATGCAGGACTAGCACAGTTTTAATCTGCCAGGAAGTTTCATATCAGCGCACACTCCGCTGCAGAATGAAAATCTCATTCTGGAAACATCCCCTAGGCTGTGGCTAAGCCACGTCTCCGGAATATCCTTTCTTTCAGAAGTGCTAGTCCTGCATGGTTCGCAGGAGAGCTTCTGTAAAGTTTAGAAGGTAGGAGACGAGGTACTGGTGGAAGTAAAGCTGTGAGGACGGGGCGTGAGTCGTGCTTGGGTAGCTCAGTTGGTAGAGCACTTCCCCGTGAAAGGCAAAGGTCCCGAGTTCGAGTCTTGGTCCGGCACACAGTTTTAATCTGCCAGGAAGTTTCATATCAGTGCACACTCCGCTGCAGAGTGAAAATCTCATTCTGGAGCTTGTTGACGTACAGAGGTCAACGGCAGTCACCGTTAGGAGCGGTGTGAGTTTAGCCCCCTTTCTGTGAGCCGCCTGTTAATAGTCCTTGTAGTCACTAAAGCACCAGTTGCAAGTCGAATCGATGCTAATGGTGAATCCGGGGCTCTGAGTGCCTCTCTGACAATTGCTCGATTGTCTGGCTGTAGTTGAACCTCGACGCTGTGTTCGGCCCTGGTGCAACTATTCCTGCCAATATGGTTGAATGCTGGCTTCACTCCAATTTCAATATGGAGTGATTCGCCGTTTACCCGACCGACTTCTTTGAGACCACATATATGTCCCCTATCAAACGCTGACATCTGTGTATATTGCTCATCGCGTGTCCAACTGAGTACACGGAATGAAATTCGCAAAGTCTTTATGCCGTGGCATCGAATGTCGCCTATTCACTAACCTTTCCAATTGCGCTGCAGCATCACACATTCATCCATCGGCCGCCAAAGTCTACATTTGGCATTTTCCGTCGATACCTGTATCAAGATCAATTTAGGACCAATTTGCGTAACTCCCTCGTGGTGCGACTATTTATTTATTTATTTTGGCATAGAGTGTGTATACATAGTTCATCCACAAATTTTAATTGATGAGAGTCTCAAAATATGTAGCATAATGTCCGTATCATTAGAATCAATTGACTTAGAAGCTTACATTTCTTACAACGCCCAGGAACAGTAGATCTCAGTGTTTGACAAAAATTTCAATTTCATATCTCGAACCGTTCCTGAGAAAAATGGGTCTTAACAGACCGACCGACAGAAGGACCACAAAGTGCTACTGTAAGTGTTCCATTTTTATCGACTGGGGTACGAATCTCCAAATATTAGTCTCTAATATTTATTAGATAATTAACGAAATAACTACCTTGGAAATAAAGTATAGAAACAAGTGAGACAATACTGACTCTACCACTTGTTGTTAGAAGATAGGTTGAAAAAAGGCAAACCCAAGTTTATAACATTTGTAGATGTAGAGAACGCTTTTGACAATACTGAATTGACTATGCTCCTTGTAATTTTGTAGGTAATAGGGACAAAATACAGCAGCAGGTTATTTACCATTTGTACAGAAACCAGACTGCCATTATAAGAGTCGAATGGTATGAAAGGGAAGTGGTGGTTGAGAAAGGACTGAGACAAGGTTGCATCCTATCCCGAACGTTATTCAGTCTGTCCATTAAGTAGACAGTGAAGGAAACCAAAGAGAAATTTAGATACGGAATTAAAAATCAGGGAGAAGAATTCGAGACTATAGGATTTGTGGATGACTTTTAATTGTGACAGTGACGGCAAATGATTAGGAAGATTAGTTGAACATAAAGGATAATATCTTGGAAAAAGTGAAGCAAGAGTAATGGAACATAGTCGAGTTAAATTGGGCGACGCTGAGGTAATTAGATTAGGAAATAAGACACGACAGGCTTTAGATGAGTTTGGCTACTTGTGAAATATAACCGATAGTGGCAGCTATAGAGAGAACATAAAATACAAGCCGGCAGTGTCAAGAACAGAAACTTTCGAAATGCGGCGCTACAGAAGAATATTGGAAATTGTATTGGTAGTGTGGTAGTGTATTGTAATGTGGAGGTATTGAATCTATTGCTGGAAAAAAAAGTTTATGATACATCTTGATTAAAAGAAGGGATCAAGCGACACGACACATCCTACGACGTCATGTAATACTGACTCTGGTAATGGAAGGAAATGTTTCTGTGTGTGAGTGTTTGGGGCGGATTGGAGGGGGAGGGGGTTGGTTGGGGGGGGGGGATTGGCTGAGCGAGGGAGGAGACGGGGGGGGGGGGGGTGTAAGAAGTGTAGAGGAAAACTTACTTAGACATGTGCACAGCAAATAAGTTCAAATAGCGACAGAATGAAGGGCGCAGTAGTATAGTCTTCGGACTAAAGACCACAACGGTCAAACTCTATCCAAGGAAGCATGATTATACAGTATGGCCGAAAAATCAGAAGATTGATGCTTGCAATGAAAAAGTTATTCAATAAAAGACCTCTTCTTACATGAGATACTGATTTTATGAAAGTGAAACATGGAGCCTCAGAAGTCAAGAGAACAACAAACTGGAACCGTTTGTACACGTTGCTATCGAATACGGTTAAAAGTTAAATGAATATATACAGAACCAAATATGTGAAGTACCAACTACAAAGTATTAAGACATTGGGTAAGAGAAGGGATCTTTGGGAGACTCATACCGGAAGAGTTAGCGGGGCATTTTCCATGATATATAGGAACTGCAGTCACGAAAGGTATCGAGGAATAGCTAATTTGGAGCTGGAAGGTTTGTCAGAGGAAAAATCAGTAGAGGAATAGCAAGACGAAAAGATGCAAAACAGGCAGTAGAAGATGTTGGATGTAACAGGTATGTGTAAGTAAAATTGGCACAAGAAGATAAAAAATAGTGCAAATGGCTCTGAGCACTATGGGACTTAACTTCTGAGGTCATCAGTCCCCTATAACTTAGAACTACTTAAACCTAACTAACCTAAGGACATCACACACATCCATGCCATACGCAGGATTCGAACCGACACCCGACACTGATCCCATCGAGCATTTATGGGACATCATGGAGAGGTCAGTTCGAGCACCAATCCTACCCCAGCAACAGTTTCGTAATTATAGACGGTTACAGCGTCAGCATGAGGATCCTTTACCAACTCATCACATCGCTGCCTCTCCTCACTCATACCGCTCTTCCAAACAACCTACACCATTCGCAAACTCGACTCCAACAATCCTTTGGTTTCCCGTGTAATTTCCAATCCCCATACGCTGTCGCACCACTACCTACGCGTCCCTCCATTTTTAAACCTATACGCCTTCTCTTACAAACTTCAACCATCTCCCCCTCCCACATCATGATATTCGCCCAGACTTTATTGATTCTACCAACTTTAAATCTACCCCACCGGTTCCACTTCATTAAGGCTACCTCCCTCTCTCATCCTCATATTTTCTCCCTTCCTTTTTCCCCTTCCACCCTTCTTTCCCCACCCGATTTTACCTCTTCAGATTTTAGCCTCACCAATATCTACTTCCTCCCCCCCCCCCCCCCGTCTTGTATCGCAACTGTCACTTCTATCCCAGTGCTGCATCCTTACCTCACCACCCTCAACGATCCATCGATCCATCTCTTTCCCTTCAACAACGGAGTACATATCCCAAGGTAGGGGGTAGGTCCTTCTTGTTTCAGGGCCAGTGAAGCGCTTCTTTTAAACATCAGTGTTTTGTACCACGTTCCAAACGTCTTTAAAGGTACTCTTATTGTATTTCGTTTTTGCGTTTTACTATTATTGTTGTTAACTAAAAGTGAAAGAAGTTATATATCTTATATATAAAAATATCCATTTTAATTTTCCCTTTAAAATTTTTGAAATCTGTTGTAAATATCTCACCGTCCTGTTAGTGTTTTTTCTTCTCATTTAGTTTTTTGGCAACTGGCTGAAGAGCGGCTTGACTATACCGTTGCCCATACTGGGAAAGGGTGGATGAAAGAACAACAAAGGAGAAAAAAAGCTACAGTATCAGTCTTTCGGCTCTCTCTGAAGGTGGCTGAACGATATACAGCCGAAATATTAGAAGGAGAGGCGGAATTTGTGCACCTGCAGCGCAGAAATTTAATGTAGCGATAATTGCACCACCAAAACACGAAGGTGTACACTCCATCTTAATGACTGGAACTACTCGAAACATCAGGTGAAACGTAGCAATCAACATTGCTTAATAGCTCTGTGACCGTGGTCCTTTTTTCGCTTAACTGAGTTAATTATTAAGACCAGAAATCGTGTTACACTAGCGTCTGCTAGTCTTATTTTTGAGCGTGTATGCCTGAAGTAGAGCTTTGTGTGGAAGTCAGTCATGGGCGTAATGTCCAGCCCGCCGTGCGCGGGCTGCTGGTGTTTGCACGAAAGCGAAGCTCACCTCCAGTGGGTCGGCGGTGTACTTGACGGTGCGGATGAAGCCGTCGGAGTCGACGACGCTGTAGCTGCCGGAGATCTTGTCGCCCTCGCGCTGCTCCTTGCGGTTCTGGTAGTTGGTGAACTGGTCGTCACGCACGTCGAACGCGAACTGGTACTGCGGGTTCGGCTGCGACAGACGTACACACAAACTGTTAGTTCTCGGCCAGCGCTTAGTCAAAAGCAAACATTGGTCGCTAGTGTGCAACTAATCTACACTGCTAAAACTCCTCCCGAACAGGCCATGAAGGCCCAAAGGTACCGACGGCCGCCGTGTCATCCTCAGCCCGCGGGCGTCACTGGATGCGGATATGGAGGGGCATGTAGACAGCACACCACTCTCTCGGCCGTAGATCAGTTTACGAGACCGGAGCCGCTACTTCTCAATCAAGTAGCTCCTCAGTTTGCCTCACAAGGGCTGAGTGCACCCCGCTTGCCAACAGCGCTAGCCAGACCGGATGGTCACCCATCCAAGTGCTAGCCCAGCCCGACAGCGCTTAACTTCGGTGATCTGACGGGAACCGGTGTTACCACTGCGGCAAGGCCGTTGGCAATCTACACTGCTACCCAAGGTATTTAGCTTCCACGGATAATCCACACTTCCAGAACATGCACGGTATCCCAGGAGGAATGGACAGTATTCGGTGATACGACAGGAACGCTTCCTTGAAACAAAAAATTCCATATGGACATATCTCCTACACTGAATGGCTTCCACTGTGCATTTTTATTTATTTGCTGTATTATCCACCACATTGTCAGGTTTACACAGTACAACAGTTAGTAAAAATTACAATATGCGTCTTACAAAGTATCAACTGAAAAATATGTATTTTTAACACATTGACGTCTAGGGATTTTCGTACACGTCCCTCAACAGCCGTTGTACAGTTCACAATAAAGGCTCGAATATCCCACGCTCAGCTTCACTGCCTTTGTGCACTATAGGGAGAACATGTTGTGTTCTGAGTGCCTTTTCAAGTTGCCTATCGAACGCAGCAGCGTCCACAATGCAACCAAGCAGTTCATATAGCGTATTTACATATTGTTTGTGCAGCTCAGACTTATCGAACTTCATAGGGAAAAACATAATAGCGTATGTTCTGGTGATCTTGGTGGCCAGTTAATTATACTAACACGACCAATCCAGCGAGTAGGGTAAGTGCAGATGTGGTGTTCCTTCACACGGCTGGTAAAAATATGGAGCGGCTCCATTGTGCTGTAAGTTTACTGCAGTCTCTATAACACTAGCTTGTTATACGTCACTACCCCGTGGTACGTCACTCTTCCCCAACAACTGAACATTTAGTCCTGTCACGGGAAAAGCCACGTATAACACTAGCCTACTGTGGCATAAGCTAATGTTACCCTCTGGGAGGATTTACAGTTCTGACCGCGCGTGTGTCTAATGGACGAAAGTATCGGACTTTAATTTTGAAGACAGTACAATTAATACAAAAAATAAACAGGCTTTAAACTTTGGGGTTTAATGCAAGCAAATTTCGTATAGGAATGAAAAAAATGAACGGTCGCCAGTCAAATTAGGCACATGAATTTTGGAATATATGTTTAAAAAATTAAATATTTGTTATTGAAATTACTTTCATTAATATTCCCCTTTGGATAGTACACAGGATACAAACGGATGCAGGGCACTCAGAGCTGTGTGTAGCAGTAGTTACCAGTTATACACATACTAGTAATCATAGAAAGCAAAATCGTACCAAACTTACACTAATAAGAGCTACACTCAATATTGTTACTTGGATCATTACTGAAAAATTCCTGCAGGAAGTGCAGAACTAAAATTGGCCAGGAGGGACTTCTGACTTAACTAACACATAAATACCACAATTCAAATAAATCACACTGCTTATACTCCCATTTATAGAAATATATCAGACTTCCTTAGTAGCAATAATATTCCAATTATCTTCCTAATATGAGAAGAATTTGGTGGGGACCCATAAACTGATATTGTCACTAGTCAAACTTTATGGTTATTTCACCGGCAAAATTCAATTCAACTAAATTTAATTCTTAACTTCACTTGGAATAATTTATGATTTTACTATTTTTAAGGCAATTTATTCAACACTGATGCCCAATTAACTACAAAAAAGTCGTTCATGATAGTAATCAAAGCTAAATTAAGTTTCAAATGATTATAACTTAGTTGTCTTCTTTCATCACCTGTGAAGCAGGTATTTTTGACAGCAACATTTACACAGTCTGGCACTGAAATTATGCACATTTAATACACATAAATAAATTACTAGTTTGTTTGAAACACGATACTCGTTTTTCTGAACACTTAGGAGGGGATCCTGCATAGGTTCGTGATTAGGATAAAGATACGGTTCTAAACACAGGTTTATAGCATTTGGATTATTATTAAATCACTCACACAAATTAACTGGTCCATGCTCTGATACTCATCTGTATGCATGAAGTTGGTGGAGCAGTGGCGAAGTAGTGGTGGCAAGCGACGTGGCTGCAAACTGTTCTCACGGCTCTTAATGTCTGAATGCTCTTTACAATTTCTTCTTAGTGACAGATTTTTAACGTGTTAGATCCATTCCTCATTGCCGAGAGTACCACACCACAGACAATTCTACATCAGAGGCAAAATTCATTGCGAAGAGGCTTCCAAATGCCTCCCTTGGCACCCTCGATGTGTACCGTGCAACGGCTAGCCACTGACTGCGTACCGTTCCCACCAAGGAGCCGCCCAGTCCGACCGCTAAAACCACCTTTTACATCGCTCCAAGCCACTTCCGTTACGGAGGGACTAGCCTACATCTTTTACGTTATGCAATACAAGTGTCCTAAGCATGAATCAGCTTCCAGTACGGAATGATTTCTTTATAAAGATAAATATATTATAAAATTTGATTACTTTAAATATTATTTAGTTTCTTCCCTACATACATTACAAACTTTAAATTTCCTGTCACAAATCAACGAACTTAAGCAACAAGCAACAAACACTTCATAATCACAGATACACAGTTACTTAATATAAACCTACTTCTAATCGATATAGGTTCAAAAATGGTTCAAATGGCTCTGAGCACTATGGGACTTAACATCAATGGTCATCAGTCCCCTAGAGCTTAGAACTACTTAAACCCAACTAACCTAAGGATATCAAACAACACCCAGTCATCACAATACAGAGAAAATCCCTGACCCCGCCGGGAATCGAACCCGGGAACCCGGGCGTGGGAAGCGAGAACGCTACCGCACGACCACGAGCTGCGGACATCGATATAGGTGTTACATCTCATGGCTAAAGGAACGTCCTCAAGGTGTTCAATAAACTAATTTTCTAAAAAGTGTGAGAAATTTTATCACGTCAATTGCTCTTCTAAAATGGCTGCACCTAGCAATATGTGTACCTTAAAAAGTGGTCTATTACTCGAAACCATTCGCAATAGGACAGATATTCAGGAGAAATTTCTTGCTTCAAATGTGCGTTCCTGTCATATCCCTGAATATTCACCGTTCCTCCTGGGACATCCTGTAGCTGTCACTCCAAAACAGATTTATCGAAAACTTCAAAAACAGCTCTGTCCGTGGAACACGATATAAACTGAATTAACACCACCGAGAAAAACAAACAAAAAAAACCATTATAGCGATTTTTGCCAAGTAAAGAAATTGTACAAAAATTGTTCAAAAAGATTACCAAGAAAAACTTGTTTAAAAAGGCAGCTAAAACGAGCTGTTTAGCAATACATGCTGTACAGATAAGAATAAAAAAATTGGTAAAATTGTAACGTAAGTAAATAATAATAATAATAGTAATAATAAAATAGATTTCTGTTATTTCACACCACAGTTAAGCAATTGGTTTTTGCAGTGTGTAATACGAACACTTTATCCTTTTATTGACCACAACATCTTATTCATTAGGGAGAGAGATGCTGGCTCCACTTCTCAGCAAATAAGCAAATATCCCTACATTTTCCTATCGGAATATATTTATTCCTAAAAGTTGAATTTGGTTTTAATATCAGTCAACATTTCTTTTACATGTACTACTTTTCCGTATAGTATCCTTCATGTTCTACGGACTTAGGCGATCATCGTGTAAAAGCACATATTGCTGTTGGCAAAAGATATTGTCCTCTGCCCTTAGCCAGGTTTTCTCTGTAAGAATTACACTGTCATTATTTCCAAAGTGTCTGATACGTAGAGAATCAGCTAGTGATCGAAGCAGGTGAAAATCAGATGGCGCCAGAGTGGCTGACAATGATGCCTGAACCAATTTGGCGATGTGTCCGGGTTTGAAGCATGTGGGCGTACCGTATCGTACTGGAGGGAGATTTCTTCTGAATTCTTGGCAGACCCGTCGGAAACAGTTTTTCACGTGATCAGAGTCTTCGCAGAAGCCTGTAAATTAATGATTACTCCTTATGGCAATACATTGATGAGAATGTCATCATCACTATCCCTGGCGTCTTGATTTTGTTAGCAGAGGTAGCTACCTCGAATTTCTTCTTTTTTTGTGATTCCTGGTGATGTTTCTCCAGTGATTGTTTTTTCGTTTCCAGCTCAAAGTGATGCACCCAGGTTGTGTATCTATAACGATAGGTGACAGAGGGATATCACCATTGGCCTCAAATAAATCCAACTGTTCAGACCATAAGTAGAATTACCACATAAAGCAAACAGTATGAAAATCAGATGCCATAGAAAGAATGTAACTGACCCACGAAAGTAATGGCATACAAGGCACCTGTTCCGCTGATTCTTGATTATTGTACATCTATCTGCAATCCTTGCTGTATAGGACTTGATACAAGAGAAAGAGAATATCTAAAGAAGAGCGAAGCGTTTCGTCACAAGACTGCTTAGTCGGCACACGTTACAAGAGAGGCACTGTGCATCATTGAGAAGTTAAAAATTGAAATTTCGAGAGAGAACTTTCTGGAAAAAGCCGAACAACATATTACTTCCTCCCATGTATATCTCGCGAAATGACAACGACGAGATAATTTGCGATATTGGAACCAATGCAGAGGCCTACCGACAATCATTTTTCCCATGCGTCATTCGTGAGTGGAAAGGGGAAGGGGGGATCTGTTAATGATACCAGAACTATCCTCCACCATACTGGTTTGCGGAGTATAATGGAGATGTCGATGCAGAATGTCCCACAAATCTGGATATTGCACGGTCCGATCAGCCGGCCGTATGGGGACCCACGACGAGGCCCTTCTCAAACTCTCTCAGATGTTGATGACATGAGTACGCCGCATCTCCGTTTCCTTCACAGTGGCTGCTCAACGTCTGACGCTGTTGAGGCCCGTATATACCCTACTAGGTACGCTGACAACACTAAACACGAAGAACACGAAACACGAACAGCAGTAAAGTCATCGTGGGCGATCAACCTGCCACAGAGAACTGCAACTCTAAACATTCACATACCTTCCAATGGAGTGTGCGTCTACGACGTTATGTTGGAATCCGGCAGTGTCTTCCATATGCCTTACTTTCTTGTCAGGCAGTCTGTATTAACGCCTGTAGAAATTGTTGTGTGTTATTTATTGAACGATCCTAATATATATGGTTGTGGTGATATTGCTTAAAACGTATCTGTTTTATGCTTTACATGTCAACCCTTTCTACCACCATCTGCACATGTAGGGGTTAAGTGATATCAAGACTGTCACGAATCATCAGGCCAATGAGCCCGAAAACCTTGGATTCGACGCTGCAGTAATTTCAGATTGTGTTTGCATGTCGCCTCTTTTACACTCGCATCCCGCGCCTAATGAGCCTAAACGTGTTTTATTCCAATAGCATTTATTCCAGCCGATGTTTAGTCTTAATTACTCCAGGCACTCAAGAGCTATGCTTACAATGCACCGCTTATCCCATCCTTTCTCCATCGGTACCTCTATGTTAACAGACACTTTCTCTAAGTTATTTGTACGGAACACTGTTTTTGGGGATGAGGGTAGGAAAGTTGGGGTACGTAAGGATGATTCTTGAACGTCTGAGTTGTGGGTGTAAACTGCCAAATTTATCGAAAATTATTTTATTGTCATATCCACACATACTGATCTCGTTGGGCTGATAACATCCTGTAGGAGAAAAGTGATCTCTCGTAAAAAAGTGCAAAACTAAGTGAACACGTAGTAATATAATCAACATTTTGGAAGATATTATTTCCTTTGTTATGAAGACAGTTGTGCTCAAATATTGCACTTAAAAGAGATCATTTTTCTCTTACAGGATGACATTCTTTAAGTTCATGGGCTGAGGCACAAGTTTAATATATCCTGCATCCTGCATCGTCACACTCATCTATTAACAGTTGCAGCTGTAGACGGAATGCTCGAAGTACATTTTGTAGTCCCATTATTATGACTCTATCAGAAATACGATGCCAGCAGAATATGACGAGATTGGCGAAATATGTGTGCTGACCGCTTGTAAGCACATTGCTCAATGGGGAAGGAAGCGTCTTACTTGACGCGAAGCTCTAGGGTTAACGGAGTCAGTGTTTTCAAATAGCACCATTTATCTTCTGGTAACGACCGTAAATTGATGAGAAAGGTGAAAAATTGATCGGCAGTATCGAAACTGGCCTCCTCGTCATTGGCAGTAGCGTACTTTACGTGTGACATTTTCAGTTTCGTAGAATGGATGAACGTTTGCGTGTTAGCCAAGAAAAGTCAGAACCTTCGAAGCCATTTCTGGAGTAGCGTACGGGGATGGAGAAATCAAGGTGGCCTCGGGAAAATTTTCTTGGCTTGTGTAGGACAGCTGACCTATGTGGATGTGATTCGTGACGATTTGGTTACGAATGAATCCTCGGGTATCACGTTCATCCACAGAGCAGAGTATTTCAACAAAGTAATAGGCCTAGGATAGCCGCAGCTCAACCATATTGTTCACCAACCAGTTGTCTTAAGGGAACCATATGGCATGTCCGACAAAACAGACGCCAGACTTATGAGTATATAGTGTATCTGTATAAATTTCTATAAGACCCTGTCGACTATCTGAAGTACTTACTTTGCTCAGGAATTTCGTGGAATGCTCTCCAGTTATAATACACTGAAGAACCACAGAAACTGGTACAGGCATGCGCATTCAGATACAGAGATATGTAAACAGGCCGAATACGGCGCTACGGCCGGCAACGCCTATATAAGACAAGGAGTGTCTGGCGCAGTTCTTAGATCGGTTACTGCTGCTACAATGGCAGGTTAACAAGATTTAAGTGAGTTTGAACGTGGTGATATAGTCGGCGCAAGAGCGATGGGACACAGCATCTCCGAGGTAGCGATGAAGTGGGGATTTTCCCGTACGACCATTTCACGTGTGTATATCAGGAATCCGGTAAAACATAAAATCTCCGACATCGCTACGGCCGGAAAAAAATCCTGCAAGAACGGAATCAACAACGACTGAAGAGAATCCTTGAACGTGACAGAAATGCAACCCCTCCGCAAATTGGTGCAGATTTAAATGCTGTGCCATCAGCTGTGTCAGCGTGAGAACCATTCAACAAAACATCATCGATATGGGCTTTCGGAACCGAAGGTCCACTCGCGCACCCTTGATGACTGCATGATACAAAGCTTTACGCCTCGCCTAGGCCCATCAGCACCCACAATGGACTGTTGATGAGTGGAAACACGTTATTTTATCGGACGAGTCTCCATTCAAATTGAATCAAGAATGTGGACGTGTGAGGTTATGGAGACAACCTTATGAATTAATGGACCCTGCATATCAGCAGGGGACTGTTCAACCTGTTGAAGGCTCTATAATGGTGTGGGGCGTGTGTAGTTTAAGTGATATGGGACCCGTGATACGTGTAGATACGACTGACAAGTGACACGTACGTAAGCATCCTGTCTGATCCACTGTGCATTCCGACGGACTTGGGCAATTCCACCAGGACAATGCAACACCCCACACGTCTACAAATACTACAGAGGGTCTCCAGGAACACTCTTCTGGGTTTAACCACTTCCGCTGGCCACCCAAATCCCCAGATATCAACATTATTGAGCGTATTTGGGATGCCTTGTAACGAGCTGTTCTGAAGAGATTATTACCCTCTCGTACTCTTACGGATTTAGTACAGCTCTGCAGGATTCATGGTGTCATTTCCCTCCAACACTACTTCAGACATTAGTCGAGTCCATGCCACGTCGTGTCGCGGCACTTCTGTGTGCTCGCGGGGCTGTACACAATATTAAGCAAATTTACCAGTTTCTTTGGCTCTTCAGTCTCCATGTACTGGTCTGGATGTGTGTGCTACAAACAGCTGTTTCTCAGGATATTAAGAGGTACTCACAGCTCGAGAGTGTGTGATGGCAGTGGTCGGTGTAGTGGAAAGCAGCAGACGGCAGCATTTGCTCATTATCGCCACAGCTTCCGGCTCAGTAGTTACTGAAATTTATCTCACGCAACTGAGACAGCGTTCAGAATCGAGCAGAAAACAGGTCCAGAGCCTTTCTCTGAACCAGTTGGCCCGATGGACGGTGAAAAGGTGCGTATTTTGCAAGCGGGTGCGGCACGTGCTTCCGGAACAGGTGTGGGGACAGAAAGGCGGCAAGGCTCGGGTCGGCCCAGCGGCGAAAGTCGCCCGGCGACGGCGAAAGCCGCTACCTGGCGTGGGCGTGGCCGCTCCTGCGGGAACCTGTACCCCGCAACCTGCCCGTCCAGCCGGCCGCGGCAGCCTACTTGTCTGACGCTCCGTCACTTCTGCAGTGTAATGAGCCGACGTAAACAGTCATAATCACCAATTACACTGGTGGGCAAAACTTAAGGACGAAAGTAACTTTCACAAGATATATCACTGCCAAGTAACATATCTCGATGAAACTTGGGCCATACATAGAAAGAATTGCTACAGTATTGTAAAGGAGGCAATCGATAAATTATGCAATGAGACGAACACAAATGGTACTCTTATTCAGAGACGATGAAGTCACCGCGATTCATGAAGCTCCCTTGGATATTGCAAAAGGTGAGACATTGTTCTTAAGAGTGTGTGAACACCACAGATGGTTATGAACGCTCGGTAACGTGGCCACATGCTGACCAAAATGTTGGTAAGGAGCTATTCGGCTAGGGTGTTACATTACTCCTCCAGCGCGGTTGAAAACTACTTGATGACTGTTGATTCGTGTGGAATGCTGCCGTATGTCTACCCAACGCTTCCCATACTTGCTCGATGGGATGTTAGTAAGGGGGGGGGGGGGGGGGGAAGACCAATGTATTCGCCGAATATCCTCTCGATCCTAGGGCTCCTCTAGTTGCGTTGTTCGATGCGACCGTGCATTGTCATCCATAAAAATTATGTCTGAGCCGAACGCCCTTCTGAAAAGACACGCTTGGGGAGTACTGGGTCACAATAACGTTGACCGACGAATATACCGTGTTCAAAGATTCGGAGTCAGTATGTCCGTGGAACATTATATTTCCCCATCTGTAAGACCTGGACCACCAAAACCATCTCACTCGACAATGTCGGACATACTCTCGTATGGCGAGGGTAGGCACACGTAATGCACCGGGGAACGTTGTCGACAATGATCGTTTTGATGGTCTATACATCCTAGTGTCGAGAGGCATAATGCTGCAGACCTGCAGATCTTTGAATATGGTAGTCACTGGTCGTTAATGTGACTCTGTACTGCTTCCCCACGTGCATCTTTTCATGAGTCCATTCGGTTAAGACTTCATTTTCATGGAAGACAGTGTGCGACCAGATCGAAAACGCAAATGCAGCAGCTCTTGGAGCGAATGGATATGCGGCGAATGGACTGATCTACCCTTCCCCCCGACTTACGAGGTGCGACAATAAAGTAAGGAGACTGATTTCCTTTGCAAGATGTGACAACCCTGCAGGCTTGTGTAGGCACAATATCTTTGACTTTGGTCTACAAGCTACTTCTAGTCTAAGCGGCACATCGATGCAACTGCTCAATGGTGAGTTGTGCTGTAATAAGTTAACACGTGTTTGCGTCCCTCGTCACGGAAATGGAACCGCATAATATTACGCGACGGTATGCCATTTCTTTTTGCGTTAAATTGGGTGAAAACGAGATGACAACTTACGATAAACTTCAGAAGGCTTTTGGAGAGGAGGTTATATCAAGAGCTCAAGTTTTTCGTTGGCGTAAAAGGTTTAGTGAAGGCAGAACGAACGTTGAAGATGAAGAATGCAGCGGATGATCATCACCCTCACGGACGGATGTCAACTTGGCCAGGGTGAGTGAACTCGTACGATCTGATCGAAGATTATCCGTGAAAATGATTGCAGAAGAACTGAACATCAATCGAGAAATGGTTCATCTAATAATAACTGAAGATCTTGGTGTGAGAAAGATTTGTGCGAAAATGTCCCCAAAAATCTCATACCACAACAGTGAGAAACACGGAAAAATGTGGCAATCGATCTGTTAGAGCAATCGGAAATCAATCCAGAATTGTTGAGTCGTGTTATGACTGGTGATGATAGTTGGTTTTTTCAGTACGATCCAGAAACAAAACGCCAAAGTTCGCAAGCGTGCTCAAAGGGATCACGCAGACCAAAAAATGCTCGCATGTCAAAGTCGAAAGTGGTGCATTCTTGCGTCCTTCTTTGATTCCAAGAGAATTGTTCATAAAGAGTGGTTGCTTCCTGGACAAACAGTTAACCAAAATTACTACAAAGAAATTTTAGAGAGACTTCGTAAATGAGTTCTACATGTCCGTGCCAACATTGCTGATAATTGGATTCTGCATCACGATAATGCGCCATCCCACACTGCTCTGTCAGTACAGCAATTTTTAACCTCAAAACAAATTTCAGTACTACCACAGCCAACTTATTCACCAGATATCGCTCCGTGCGACTTTTTTCTATTTCCAAGAGTCCAAACGGCCGTCAAGGGACACCATTTTCAAACAACACAGGATGTCCAAAAAGCTGTGACGAGGGTCTTGGAGGTTATTACAGAAGATGAGTTCCAGAAATGTTACCATCAATGGCAGAAGCGCTGGAAAAAGTATGTGCAATCAGAAGGGAAATACTTTGAAGGAGACAACACCAAACTTGACTAAAACGGTGAGTAACATTTTTTTTCACATCAGTCTCATTACTTTATTGTCGCACCTCGTAAATGCCATCGAGCAGGTATGGGATGAGGGATGTGTTGGGGAGAAGTATTGCGGCACTTCCGCGTGAACCAACCACCTCCAGAAGTTGTCAACCTCTCTACCACAAGAACTCCAGCATGGGACCAAGTTATCAAAGTGTACTGCGGTCCGTGGTGATCACTCAGTCCAAGGGGCCATCATAAATCGCGGTGACTTCAGTATAAGTATTGTCATTTGTGTTCGTCTCACAGCGTATTTCTTTCAGTTACCCTTAGTACTATTGCAGCAGTTCTTTGTACTCACGGACCAAGTTTCATCGGGCTATAACACGTGACATATCACACGAAAGTTACTTGCGTCGTTATGTTTTGCACACCTCGTACTTCATTACTGGTAAATACAAACGTTATGGAGATGTCTGGTAGATGCAGTGGTAATTCATCGACGAATTTTTGAATTTTAGGAAATAGTGTATTCCCATCCAAGTTAAGGAAAGTTAATTGCTCGATGCGTGTAGTTTCTTACGAAACCCTGTAACGTTTCGTGCAAGACCGATTGAATTGGCTTGATTAAAATGGTTCAGATGGCTCTAAGCACTATGGGACGTAACATCTGAGGTCATCAGTCCCCTAAACTTAAAACTACTTAAACCTGACTAACCTAAGGGCATCACACACATCCATGCCCGAGGCAGGATTCGAACCTGCGACCGTAGCAGCAGCGCAGTTCCGGACTGAAGTGGCTTGATTACATACACACTATTCCTGAAGCCGAAGCCATGTTAAGTGATGGCTAGTGAAATTAGCAACACCATTGCTCTTGACTGAAAAACAGCTCTGACAGCAGGAAATAATGTTGATTATCCATAGTTGCGTTACCTATTTCGTATTTGCTTTGTAGAAGACTAACCATTAGTAATTAATGGTGTCCCGAAAAGAGAGAGACAGAGAGAGAGAGAGAGAAAGAGAGGCATGAAACAGCGATGGCCGTAATTGGCAAATTATTTCTGTTCAAGAATATCATAACCTCTTGCGTCAGTAATTTATTTTTCTTTCCGTAAAGGCGTGAAATGGCATTACTCGCCGTAATTTGTAGACGTACTGTATGTATGAATGCTGCAGATGGAAGAGGTTGAGGCCTGACTGCCACGTCCGCGTGTCCTGGGCTAAGTCAAAAACCTTTCCAAACACGTACATGACACTGTTTATTCCGTCCGTATGTGAGATACGGATATTAAGCTCGGTTGCCCTCTCGGTGCTAATCAAGAGGAATAGGCTATCAGTCTCCATGGGTTTCACGTTCCTGATGTCTGTAACTCAACATGGGTCAAAAACACGCATTAAACCGCCCAATCGGTGACTCAAGTCAAGTGCCCTTCGCAGTAACAAGTATGAGACAACATCGATGGGTGTTAGTAACAGAATCGTCCCAAATTCCATCGCAAATTGTGGAAATATTTATCATGTATTACGAAAAGAAGCAGAAATTTATCTCAGTGCATTATCGTCCTCATCAGTTTCGTATGGTACCGGTTCACTTTCAGTCACAAGCTTTGGCAGTAAACTTTCAGCTTCTTGACGTAAACCAGGCGCCAGTCCACACCCACGCTTTGCTGAAATGTTAACAGAAGAGTCAAAGGAGGTATGATCACTGTCAACAGTGACACAGGCATTCCTGAGGCACTTTTTTTTCTTTTCTTTTTTTTTTTACTTTCGGTAGAATACCGTTCATACAAACCCGAAGATGCCAACGAAAGATCGGTTAATCAACAACAATGTTCAGATCATGCTTACTAAAGAAATAGTACCTTCGTACAATGTTGGCCACAACAACATCTTACTAAGTGCAATTCATATCATGTTTAATAAAAGGTCAGTACGTAAGTAAAGTGTTGGCCATGTAGATTTCTTAGTAAGCGTGATATGAATTACACTTACAAGGCGACCACTTCTGTCACTTTCATTTCTAGTCAAGCCCAGCATATATCACAAATTTGGACGAACTCGGTGGTAATGAGTAGGCAATTCCGTCCAGATTTATAGCATATACTGGGATTGGCCAAGTGTTATGAAAAATTAACATTTTAGACACGGATCGGGCTGCGCATGAACCATTTATGTTAGCGTAGTTTCCAGGAAGCGATTGGCGCAGCGCAAAGAGTGCTCAGCGGTAATACGAGGGTTGTGGGATCGAGTCCTTATGTGGACTATATATAAATAATTAAATTTTTCGATTTTTACGTTACTTACACTGCAAATAATAGAAGTATTAACAAAGAAACCCACTCGCATACGGCGCGGTACTCCATTAGTACAACCTTGCGATCTTCGATTTTGTGGTCAGGTAAAGAATTTGATCAAAAATTCTGGAAACTGCTCTTATATCGTCGTAATATCCCCAGGAGATGACATCAAAATACACTCCATTGCACATCGCAAGCTATTCTCGACAATATGTAGCGAAATGGTGCGTTATGTGTTGTTTGGTGCCAAACTGTACAATGAGTGACAACCATTCGTGAATGTAAAAAAATTTTGTTTTCTATAGACACTTAAAAACAATCATTTAATTGTTAGAATTTGGCGTTTACAACGTGTGCAGGATGTCGAAAAAATTACTGCTTCCCCTGTTTTTACGATGAATGCCACCGTAGTACGTAAAAATCATCAACTGTGAAATAATAAAAGTAATTTTATATACGAGGTTTTCTACGCCTTATGATTTCTTCCAGGAAATTTATTTCCCCTTCCAAATCTTCCTTTGCCTATTATGAAACATTAGTAAGTACAATGTATTGAAATTTATTTCGGTTTATTTTCAGTGTAACAACTATAAGAATTGAAAATAAAAGTTCCCATGGGGATTGACTCGACGACTCTCGAATTACGGTTCTGCGCCATCCGTTTCCTGGAATGTAAGCCAACATAAATTGAACATCTGGGACACACTTGTGTTCTTCCATTTCTGACAATTGTAAGGAGGCTTCATTATTCATGTAGCGGCACCCTACATATTTTACTTATATTTTTGTGCTCTAATAGTACTCCCCAGACCCATTAACATAATTAATGGGTAACTGAGATGTTACCTCCACAATCGTGCTTCCCCCGACTCGGGGCTCGCCACGTCAACGCAATGGGAGATAACGTGCTGGGAGGCTAGAAAGCGCTCACGCAAAGACCAATGTGAAGGAAAGTCTCCTTTATCTTTTTTTTTTAAAAAAAACGGCAGTTGGAAGTTTTGCGTCTCAAAGGCTGCTCTGGAACGTTGCTAGAAAGACGGTTAGCTTCAGCCCATGCTCCCTTCCCCAAAACAAAGAGTCACACTTTTGCTGGCGCTCCGGCGCAATCTTCAAATTTCATAGGAGCAGTGGCTGCAGTCTCGGCAAAACTTAGCTGCAAGTTGGATGGCGTTCGGAATCACTACCGTCACTGGTGGATGACTGGGAGCTCTAAAAAGACACTCTCCCTCCTGTGTTGACAGACGACGGTCTTATTGGCATCCTCGCGGGCCGCAAAGGAGAAGATGAGTCCAGTACGCTATTGACTGCCGCTCACAGCCGGCACGCATGCAGCCGAGTGCTGGAAGTTTATTTGATGAGATTCTGGAAGCAGTGCTTTTCCGTGGAATCGTTAATGTGACGTTAAGTCTGAGGGGTTAGTCGTTTCAGTAACTGATTATCACACATACTTGTTTGATTTGCAGACTATACTTTGCATTTGTGACCAGTCTTTGTTTTTCCCAGTTCACTTATCATTAGCCCTTTCTGATATGCTCTTTGTTTGACCACTGGCAATATTCTTTACCCGATACTAAAATTGCTACTAAGATCAAAATTAAACAAAACTCTTCTCTACCTTTGTATTCATTTCTATCTTGTTCAAGGATCTCGCTCATGAATTTTCGTTAAGGGAGATAAATAACGTGTTTCATAAACGTGAATTGTCATGCATTAGTTAGATGCCTCACCTAACTAAATTGTGGTGTCATGTGGTCGTTGGCCTGTGTATTGTACGGAACTGGGGACCAAGAAACGACGGAGAGGTTCCGTCTACGCCGTAGCCCTCAGTGGTTCACAACCCCAAAACATGTCACAGCAGTCCACTCACCCCACCGCCGCCACACACCGAACCCCGTTGTTATTATTGTGCGGTTCGGACCCCCCCCCCTCCCCCTCCCTCGCCCCACCACGGGAGTGTCACACAGCAGACGAATGTAACCCCAATGTTTACTTGGCAGAGAGTAATGATACATACGTGGAGAAAGTGTTTGCGCAGCAATCGCCGACATAGTGTAACTAAGGCGGAATAAGGAGAACCAGCCCGCATTCGCTGAGGCAGATGGAAAACCGTCCACAGACTGGCCGGCACAACGGACCTCGACACTAATGCGCCGGGAGGCTTCGGAGCGGGGACCGGCACGCCTTCCCGCCCGGAAAGCAGTGCGTTACACAGCACGGCTAATCGGGCAGGCGTTGGCCTGTGTACTTCATGCATGACTATTAACTTTTAAAAGTGGGCCTAGCACTGTTAAGCTCAGATTTAATAAGGAGTTATCCGTTGCGTGACTGTTTCATTACCTTTCAAAATTGTATTTGCATTGTTGCATAGAGAGCTTTATTCCGTTTTCCGATCATTGGGACTTCAATTTTGCCTCTCAGGGGTGTGTTCACTACAAGCACAACCACGGCACCTCAAAGTGTAATTGGCCACTTCTGTCACTTTCATTTCCGACCAATCCCTGCATGTACTACACATTTGGCCGAAATCGGTGATGAAGAGTAAGTGCGGTGCCCTTTCAGTTACAATGTTATTATGACCAACAGTGTACATACACTGATGAGTCAAAACATTATGACCACCTGGTTAGCCGGCCGGGGTGGCCGAGCGGTTCTAGGCGCTACAGTCTGGAACCGCGCGACCACTACGGTCGCAGGTTCGAATCCTGCCTCGGGCATGAATGTGTGTGATGTTAGTTAGGTTTAAGTAGTTCTAAGTTCTAGGGGACTGATAACCTCAGAAGTTAAGTCCCACAGTGCTCAGAGCCTTTTGAACCAACCACCTGCTTAATAGCTTCTTTGTCCGTCTTTGGAACGAAATATATCACTGATTCTGCTGATCGGGATCCAACAGCTTGTTGGTATGTTTGTCTAGGCATGCGGCATTAGATGTCTGCGCATAGGTCATGTACCTTGCCTAAATAATGGGCAACTGATCTGCGTGCGCGGTAACGGCACCCGATAGCGATGCAGATGGGTTCCTTAGGATATACCTCAGGCGAATTTGGTATCCGAAACATCAGCTGATTTAACTATAATGTTCCTGAAACCACTATAGAACGGTTGTGGCTCCGAGACACGAACAATTGTACTGCTGAAAGATAACATCGCCATCGGGGAAGAGGTCAAGCGTAAAGTGATGTAGGTGGTTGGCAGTTGTCAGCGTGTCTTCGATTACTACCACAGGTCCCCCTAACCGAAGAGCCGACACGTTTCCATTGTTCGACGGTCGAATACCGGTGGTCCCGTACCCACTGCAGTCTAACTGACGACTTCATTAAGCCACCATGTGGGGGGTGGTCGTCTAGGGGCTCCATGTTCAACAGTGTACGACGAACTATGTGCTCCGAAATATTTCTGCGTGCACCACAATATGCTCTTTCGGTAGAGATGCCACAGATCACCACCACCTATCCTACTTTACAGAGCAGAGAAGCGTCCGAACTCCACGTTCCGTAAAGAGTCGTGGACGTCCAACCATTTAGCGCCCAAAGGTACTTTTACAGACCTTCTACCTTTTTTTGTAGATGCTCACGACTGTAGCACGTGAACATTGGACCAGCTTCACCGTTTTCAAGATACTCGTTCATAAGCCATATGTAATAATAATCTACCCTTTTTCAAAGTCGCTTATCTCAATGGATTTCTCCATTTCCACCCCACATCTTCGCTAGCATGATTCCCGTCCATGTACGTTCCGCATATATACGAAGCATATTCGGAAAGTAAGGTCCGACTGGGAGCGAAATGGTATCTACTGTGAAAATTCGATGGAATTTTGCACAGATGTATAGGGCAGTGTTTTTAATGTGACTGTCGATCGCCTTATGTCGCTCTCTTCAGGTCAGAGCGCGAAGTGATCACATAGCAATGCCTAAAACAAAGGTGTCTCCCACCAAGTATGTGGATATGGTGAGAGAATTCCCCTGAAGCTATGCAGCCCACATAACATAAATGTCATGCGTTTCTTTATTCAGCCGCACTCTGCAGGGGCAATGAAGACGCTCATGCAGAGTGTTCGATGTGAAGTGTCTGATCACCCACAATACAGCCCTTAATTGGTTCCCTCCACTGTTCATCTCTGCTCACATGAACCGCTGGCACCGAAGACAACGTTTTGGCACAAACAACGAAAGGCAGACCTGCGTAGAGAATTGGCGGAAAGCGGAGACGGCTGCTTTCTGTGACGACGGTACTGGAAAGTTTGTACAACGCCACTACAAATGTGTAAGCAGGAACGGCGACCATTTAAAGAGGTATCTGGAAGGTGTGGCTAACTGTTGCGAATAAAAATATTTTATTTTCACTTTGGGTTCATTTCGAAAACGATCGGACCTTACTTTCCGAACAGCCCTCGTACTTTCGTTACCGCAACGGCACCAGGCGGTATGCAGCGTCGCGGAGGGCGGTCCTCATAGTGTTTTGGCTTATCAGTATAGGTAGGCTACTGGCTGTTTAGAAAGCATGATTTGAAGATGAGATTTTCACTCTGCAGCGGAGTGTGCGCTGATATGAAACTTCCTGGCAGATTAAAACTGTGTGCCGGACCGAGACTCGAACTCGGGACCTTTGCCTTTCGCGGGCAAGTGCTCTACCAACTGAGCTACCCAAGCACGACTCACGCCCGGTACTCACAGCTTTACTTCTGCCAGTGCGTCGTCTCCTACCTTCCAAACTTTACAGAAGCTCTCCTGCGAACCTTCCTTTCGTTCAGGAGTGCTAGTTCTGCAAGGTTCGCAGGAGAGCTTCTGTAAAGTTTGGAAGGTAAGAGACGAGATACTGGCAGAAGTAAAGCTGCGAGGACGGGGCGTGAGTCGTGCTTGGGTTGCTCAGTTGGTAGATAACTTGCCCGCGAAAGGCAAAGGTCTTGAGTTCGAGTCTCAGTCCGGCACACAGTTTTAATCTGCCAGGAAGTTTCATATGATTTGAAGATGTTTTTTAATGAACCCAAAACCGATAAACAACGAACTGTAAATTTTCTATTTTATTGCGATCAAGACTATTAAAATAAATAACACAGACTGGTGGGTCCACTTCGCCTTTCGACATCTGATCGGAGTACACACAATAACTAGAGGTGTAAGTGCTACTTTGAAACGACGAGAGTGGCACGCGAGAAGACCGTGTCGGGCCACGTCAGACCAGTTGGAAGGCTTCCGCCCCGAGAGCGTGGCAGGAGACCCGAGTGCCCGTGGCCGCCTTCTCGGCGGCTGGACACGGCGGGACAGGAAGCGGAAGCGACGCGGCGCCGTGGCCCGGTACGGAGCGTCGTGCAGAGAAACCGGCCGCTGGCCTGCGTTCGGCCCGGCTCAGCTCACGGCGCAGGCACAGTTAAAGAGCCTGCGGGTTGCGCAACTGCTGCCATTGGCCCGGTGCGGCTGCGGCCAGCGCAGGGCAGCCGCGGAGAGCGAAGCCCCTCGGCGAAAGCAGGAGTTACGACACGGCGTGGCGCGGCGAGGCGCGAGGTCAGCGCACATCAATGCTACGCCGAGGGGAGCTCTGCTGGCCGGACAGCGGTAATTGCGGGCTGCGGCCGAGTAGCCGCGGTACAGGCTCGCTACACTTTCATTAAGCAGGGGACGCCTACAGACCACTGGACGACTTCGCAATGCAACAGCACTGAACATATGACCTCACCGCCACCTCAAAATCGAGTACTTTTGGCGTTGGTATTAACCTGCTTTAAGCAAGCACTAAAGGGCGAAAGAAACTAGTATAGGCATGTGTATTCAAATACATATACAGCGTGGTCCATTGATCGTGACCGGGCCGAATATCTCACGAAATAAGCGTCAAATGAAAAAACTACAAAGAACGAAACTTGTCTAGCTTGAAGGGGCAAAGCAGATGGCGCTATGGTTGGCCCGCTAGATGACGCAGCCATAGGTCAAACGGATATCAACTGCATGTTTTAAAAATAGGAACCCACATTTTTTGTTACATTTTTGTGTAGTACGTAAAGAAATATGAATGTTGTATTTGGACCACTTTTTCCGCTTTGTGATAGATGGCGCTGTAATACAAACATATAGCACACAATTTTAGACGAACAGTTGGTAACAGGTAGGTTTTTTAAATAAAAATGCAGAACGTAGGTACGTTTGAACATTTTATTTCGGTTGTTCCAATGTGATACATGTACCTTTGTGAACTTATCATTTCTGAGAACACATGCTGTTACAGCGTGATTACCTCTAAATACCACATCAAGGCAATAAATGCTCAAAATGATGTCCTTCAACTTCAATGCATTTGGCAATACGTGTAACGACATTCCTCTCAACAACGAGTAGTTCGCCTTCCGTAATGTTCGCACATGCATTGACAATGCGCTGACGCATGTTGTCAGGCGTTGTCGGTGGATCACGATAGCAGATATCCTTCAAATTTCCCCACAGAAAGAAATCCGGGGACGTCAGATCCGGTGAACGTGCTGGCCGTGGTATGGTGCTACGACGACCAACCCACCTGTCATGAAATATGCTATTCAATACCGCTTCACCCGCACGCGAGCTATGTGCCGGACATCCATCATGTTTGAAGTACATCGCCATTCTGTCATGCAGTGAAACATTTTGTAGTAATATCGGTAGAACATTACGTAGGAAATCAGCATACATTGCACCATTTAGATTGCCATCGATAAAATGGGAGCCAATTATCCTTCCTCTCATAATGTCGCACCATACATTAACCCGCCAAGGTCACTGATGTTCCACTTGTCGCAGCCATCGTGGATTTTCCGTTGCCCAATAGTGCATATTATGCTGGTTCACGTACCGCTGTTGGTGAATGACGCTTCGTCGCTACAAAGAACGCGTGCAAAAAATCTACCATCGTCCGTAATTTCTCTCGTGCCCAGTGGTAGAACTGTACACGACGTTCAAAGCTGTCGGCGTGCAATTCCTGGGGCATAGAAATATGGTACGGGTGCAATCGATGTTGATGTACCATTATCAGTCCGCAGCTCGTGGTCTTGCGGTAGCGTTCTCGCTTCCCGCGCCTGGGTTCCCGGGTTCGATTCCCGGCGGGGTCAGGGGGTTTCTCTGCCTCGTGACGACCGGGTGTTGTGTGATGTCCTTAGGTTAGTTAGGTTTAGCTAGTTCTAAGTTCTAGGGGACTGATGACCATAGATGTTAAGTCCCATAGTGCTCAGAGCCGTTTGAGGATTCTCAACACCGACGTTTTTGAGATTCCCGATTCTCGCGGAATTTGTCTGCTACTGATGTGCGGATTAGCCGCGACAGCAGCTAAAACACCTGCTTGGGCATCATCATTTGTTGGTGGTCGTGGTTGATGTTTCACATATGGCTCAACACTTCCTGTTTCCTTAAATAACGTAACTATCCGACGAACGGTCCGGACACTTGGATGATGTCGTCCAGAATACCGAGCAGCATACATAGCACACGCCCGTTGGGCATTTTGATCACAATAGCCATACATCAACACGATATCGACCTTTTCCGCAATTGGTAAACGGTCCATTTTAACACAGGTAATGTATCACGAAGCAAATACCGTGCGCACTGGCGGAATGTTACGTGATACCACGTTTGTGACTAGAACAGCTCCATCTATCACAAAGCGAATATGTAATAATAAATGGGGGTTCATATTTTAAAAAAAAAGTTGATATCCGTTTGACCTATGGCAGCGCCATCTAGCGGGCCAACCGTAGTGCCATTTGATTTCCCCCTTCAAGCTAGACGAGTTTCGTTCTTTGTAGTTTTTTCGTTTGATGCTTATTTCGTGAGATATTTGGCCTGGTCACTATCAATGGACCACCCTGTATATCGTAAAATATCGTCCAAACATGAATAATTCTTCCACTGCTTGAATGGCGCCATGGTGGCAACTGGTATGTATAGCTTCATGCATTTAACTGTAATCAAGTGTCCGATGTGATGCTCTTGTTTCCAAGCTCTGAATCTCAAGAAATATTTTTGCACCTCGTTCGGATGAGACGCCTCAACCCATCGGTTGAAGTGCTGTATCATAGGATTTGCTGGACAGCGGACTTTCTATCCTTCGCTGCAATCTACAGTACTCGTGAAAACGCGTGTAATCATCAAGAAGACACCTGTCGGTGACTTTCAGAAATTCTCATGGTGCACAACTTTCTTAGTGGAGCGCTAGTGCCTGCCCAAGCTTGGAGATGTGTTCACCCTTGCGTCGGCTGTGCACTATGTCGCCGCGGTGACGTATGTTGACATCGAGCGTCTTACCATCCATGAATGTTTAGACGATTTTTCACACTTTCATGTGGACAGTATGCTTACTTCAATTACGCACAGCTGAACATTTCTCGACTCGTTTGATACTGGATTCACGACATTATGGCGTTAAGGGATCATTTGGTTACACAAAGAAGAGCCCAGAAAACGTCAATCGACGGTTCTCTTATCTGTGTAAAACGGCGAGTATGGCTTCAAATCAGCACAGGTCGTCACCATTTGAACTGTCTGTAAATAAACAACATGTTTTACTGCTAATTATGTTGGTGAATAGCTGTGGACACATGACACGATATGTTCACAGACTTTACAGAACAGAGAACAAGAAAACAGGAGAGATAGTTTGAGGTGTAGCAGACCAGAGCCGAACAGTTCTTTGTAATGCAGCACGTTCTTAGAAAATGACGAATATTCATCCGTTAAGTTAGCCATGCGGTCCACCGGTTGGAAATCAGGGTCTTTCAGAAATGATTGATATCATTGTTTCCCCTAGTTCCTACAGGGTACGAGACTTGCAAATAACAAAAGTGGAAACTTTAAGTGACAAATGAAATTTTTCCACCTGCTCATGCAGATCCTGTTGGAAATCTGAATGAGCAGCTGTTCATCATAACACATTGAGATTGATATGACACATGCGATAAGATGCTGTTAATATTCTTTGGAAGTGCCCCAATCAGTCAGTATAGGTATGGTATGAATCGTAGTTCCAAAGTTTAGTCAATAAGAGAAACAGAATAAGATCAACTGCTAATAATGGAAATGGATTAGTGGAGACAATATGCTGAAGGTTAGGCCTTATCGTACATGAAGAAATCATGAAAATGATTGGAGCGAAAGGGAACATGATGGAAGCTATTCAAAGGAAGAAACTGCTATTCTGTAATCGTCGACAACCAGTAGATGATAATAGATAGCCAGTGAAGGTATGCAGGTTGATTCAAGATGGAAAAGGGAAACAAGTCCGACCCCGTAAAGGATGGGTGACAGCTGTGAAGCAAGTTGTGGAGCCCAGGAAGCTCCGAAAGAGGAGTTACAAAAATCGTGAACTACGGGGGTTGCGAAGCGTGAAACAGTATTAAATGCAAACAACTCGGAAATTAAAAAAAAATGGTTCAAATGGCTCTGAGCACTATGGGACTTAACTTCTGAGGTCATCAGTCCCATAGAACTTAGAACTAACCTAAGGACTTCACACATATCCATGCCCGAGGCAGGATTCGAACCTGCGACCGTAGCGGTCGCGCGGTTCCAGACTGTAGCGCCTAGGACCGCTCGGCCACCCGGGCGGCTACTCGGAAATATGCAGGGTGTAAACAATGACTGTTTATAACATACCCCAGTAGTGTAAGTGATATACTTAGAACACTTGTGTTCTATCAAGCTGGGAACCAGCCTGAAGCTGTCCTACAAAAGCCAACTAAGACACAGAGCATGCGTGCCACGCAAGATACTGGCTCAAATCGTCTTTGAATATTGAAAATACCATGTTATCGTCCATACAAAATGTGACATAATGTTTGTGTAACTTTTACCTCACAATATTGTGAATTTTAGCAACGTAAAATTAAAAATTAAATGAACAATTAAATAGTTTTGTTTTTCGGACTGTAAACGTAACTGGTGTTTGAGTAACAGTTGCAAAAGTCGTTTTTCTTTCATTAATTTGCTAATGTTAACGAAGTAACCTTTTAAGCCGGTAGTGAGAGGAAGTTGAAAATCATGTGCAGCTCGCTGACCCTGTAGGTCACTTTGAGGTTGTTTCCCAGCTTGATAGACTGCAAGTGTGCTGTATCAAATTGTTCCTTGTCGACTTTCCCATTACCATTGTGGTACGTTACAAACAGTAAAATTGTTTACATCCTGTGTATCAAGTGCAGAGGCAGACACGCGGTTGTGCCCCCATACGATTGTATTTGATGTCAAGGTGGTGGCATCATGAACCTACCAGAATATAACTCCAGCTTCTTATCAGCCTAGGGAAAAAAAAAAAAAAAAAAAAAAGAACTCAAATATATAAATAACTGGGGAGTCATGCCAGCAGTGTATCTATAGCATTAGTATCATGGAGAAGATTATCGACTTGTAGAGTGGTACTCACGTCATAGTCCTCAGGGAGTTGCGGCCTACCAGGTTGCGGCTGCGGCCCAGCTGCTGCGTACTGAGGTTGTCCACCAGCGCCCTGGTACTGTGGCTGAGCTTGCGCTGCAGCCTGGTACTGAGGCTGGAGGCGCGCTGCAGCCTGGTACTGTGCTTGCTGCTGAGCAGCCGCGCGGTACTGCGCCTGGTACTGGGGCTGCGCTGCTGCCTGGTACTGGGGCTGCGCTGCCGCCTGGTACTGGACTGGCTGCTGAGCTGCCGCTGCCTGGTACTGCGCCTGCTGCTGAGCAGCGGCCAGCGCCGCCTGGTACTGCCCGGCGGACAACGCCTGCGGCTGCGCCTACGACACAGACAACACAGTTAGACACCTGAACTCGACTTGCTGGTGAGTTGCTCACCTGGTACCTCGTCAACAGCTATTCAACGTACGTATCTAATGTTCCAGATTAGTATATAGTACCACATTTCAAAAGTTTCTATTTTATTCATATCAGAACTGTTGATCACCTACATTTTACTTGGCTAAAGATTTTACAAGGCTACACTACGAACAAATACCGTCCTATCACTAAAATTGATATCTGACGGTAAAATATTTCTCTGTTTCAGTAATTCCTTGTCTTTCTGATGCCAGTGCGAATTTCATAATGTATCTGTTTTGCCCAATGTCAGTAATTTGCAGTCCAAAGAACAAACCTGATGTATTACTTTTAGCGTCTTCTTTCCCAGTCTTCACTGAGATACATCCTTAACATCGTGTCAGACCTACATTTGCGACGTATAATGCAGCAATTCGACGTGGCATGGACTTAACGAGTCGCTGGTAGTCCCGTGCAGATATATTGAACCATGCCGTCTCTATTACGAAAGTGCTGCCGGAGCAGGATTTTGTGGACGAACTGACCTTTCGATTACGTCCGACACGTGTTCGTGGGATTCATGTCGGGTGATCTGGCTGGAGAGATCAGTCGTTCGAACTGTCCAAAATGTTCTTCAAACCGTTCGCGAACAACTGTGGCCCGGTGAGATGGCGCATGGCCTTCCATAAGAATTCCATTGTTGTTTTGGAACACGAATTCCATGAATGGCTGCAAAAGATCTTGAAGTAGCTGAATGATCGGTTCAGTTAGACCACAGGACACAGTGCATTCCATGTAAACACAGCCCTCAGCATTACAGAGACACCACCAGCTTGTACAGAGCCCTGTTGACAACTTGAGTGCATGACTCCGTGGCGTCTGCGGCGTACTCGAATCCTACCATTAGCTCTTACGAACAGAAATTGTGACTCATCTGACCAACCGTCATGGTTACGAGCCTCGGAGACGCATTTCGGGCGATGTCGTGCTGCTATCAAACGCACTCGGATCGGTCGTCTGCTGCCGTAGCCCATTAACTCCAAATGTTGCCTCACTGTTCTAACGGATACGTCCGACGTACGGCCCACAATGATTTCCGCGGTCATTTCATGCAGTGTTCCTGTCTTATACCGCTGACAACTGTTCGCAAACGCCGCTGCTCTCGGTCCTTAAGTGAATTCCGTCGGCCACTGTGTTGTCCGTGGTGAGAAGTAATGCCTGAAATTTGGTGTTCTCGGCACACTCATGAAAGTGTGGGTCTTGGAATACTCGAATTCCCTAACAATCTCGGAAATGAAGTGTCCGATGCATCTATTGTAACTACCATCCCGCGTTCAAAGTGTGTTCATTCTTGTCGTGTGGCCATAACCATCTCGGATATCTTTTCGCGTGAATCGCCTGAGTACAAATAACAGCCCTGCCAATGTACTGCCTTTTTATGCCTTGCGTACGCGATGCTGCTGCCATCTCCATACGTGCATACTGCTATGCCATGGCTTTTGCCTCCTCAGTGTAATTCCCTCAGTATCACTTAACGTAATTTTATTTCCCTCTATTATCCTGCCTTTACTTCTGTTGAGGTTCATCTTATACCCTCTTTGAAGACAGTATCCCTTTCATTCAACATATCTTCTAAGTTCTTTGTTGTCATGGATAGAAGTACAATGTATGAAGAAATTAATGATACTAACTGTCAGTGGGCATTGGTTTATATCAATGGAGAAAGTGCCGAAATCCTTTCCCGATTCATCTAGATCAATGCCCACTGGCAGCTAAAATCTTTAATTCCATTGTGTCTTTATTCATGGTGGCTGCATGATGAGAATAGTGTCTGTTCTATCCCACATGTCCGAACGAAGAGACACCATATATACAAAATTACAATATCATCATCAAATCACAAAGGATTTATTTCTTCTAATGTTTTTTATTCCAGTCTTTGATCACAATATGACGTCTTTAGACGATGACCGGTTTCAGTCCGTAATGACCATCCTCAGATCTATAATATACAAATATATACACCTAGTGAGCAGTGCATCTTTCAACATAATACAGCAATACGTATCACAATGTACTATCATACAACCAGGGGAATGTACAGAAAATACGGTAAAACGTACCTTTTTTACACCATGTCCTAAAGTGATAAGGCCATAATGGCATCGTCAAAACATATAAATATAATCAGTATAACATCGTCATATAGATCTAAAATAAGGTGTAGAATAGGTCACATCGTCCGCACAGTCATTACTGCAACTGGCTACTGAAGCACAATAGCTACCAGTTATCTTTTTGCCTACATCCTCCCTAGATGTCGCTACTATCGGCTTAGATGTAGTCGTCATTTACGCAAAAAAAACATACTCTGATAAAAACACATAATATAAATTACATGTAGCAGACTTTTAAAATTGATAACTATCATAGAAAACAATTGTGATACATTAAAAGACGAATACAGTTACCCATATAAAATTATTAAAAGGAAATATATGAATAGAATAGGACCGATCCTTTTTATGCTAAATTTACAGTCAACAATTAATATACGTAATACATTGCCTGTAGCAACCTATAAATTGCCTATGAAAGATAAAATGTCTATATGACAGCTGAAAAAGGGACAGATCAATGATCAGCGCCGTCTGTTGGATTGGCCGCCAGGATGTTATTCAGGCGCGTACCGATCTTAAGAACTTAATCCCCCTCCCCCCCTTTCGTTTTTCCTCTCCTCCCTCCTTGTTTTCCCCCTCATCTGTCCAGGTCCCCCCCTCCCCCTCCCCATCTGCCCTAGGCTATGGTGTGTCCTCTTTGTGCCGACATTTTAGTGCAGTGTTTACAATGAGTGTTCAGTTTGTGTCTTTTCCGAAGTGTTGCTAACGGCCATCATACTGTCGCTGGGTGTGATTTTATATCTCTTGCGAACAGAAACCAGACCGTCGCCATGTTTTTTAATTGTGTTTCCACTATGTTACCTGTCTGCATCCTGTGTATTTTATTAGCTTTGCCAATCCCTCGCTTTATGTTTTAACTTTCCACAATTTTCCGCCGTTTTACAATAAAAGTCTCCGTTTTATCGTCTGCTTATATTGTTTCTTAACTTCTCCTTACGTTTTAAAAAAGTCTATAGGCTGCAGAGCAGCGTAATAAGCTGCTGCCAGCCCGCCCCCTTCGGGGGAATCGAAATAGAATAAAGGAAAAAGAATTAAGAACTTAACTACTATTGGGCTTTACATACAACGTGATGCGTCTCCCATAGAAAACATTTAAACCACATATTAACAGTCAATAAATAAAATTATATAGTCTGGTTATACATACAATGAGTAGGTAGGACATAATCAGTTACAGGATTAGTGCGATTAATGTATGGAAGTAAGGAAGTACTGTTCTCGACCTAAATCATCAAGTAAGGCTAGGTATCAATACGCGAGGCATCATTTGTCGAAAGACATACTGCTCACTAGGTGTATATATTTGTATTTATAGCACTACTGGCCATTAAAATTTCTACACCACGCAGATGAAGTGCTACAGATGCGAATTTAACCGACAGGAAGAAGGTGCTGTGATATGCAAATGATTAGCTTTTCGGAGCATTCACACAAGGTTGGCGCCGGTGGCGACACCTACAACGTGCTGACATGAGGAAAGTTTCCAACCATTTCTCATACAGGAACGGCAGTTGACCGGCGTTGGCTGGTGAAACGTTGTTGTGATGCCTCGTGTAAGGAGGAGAAATGCGTAAAATCACGTTTCAGACTTTGATAAAGGTCGGATTGTAGCCTATCGCGATTGCGGTTTATTGTATCACGACATTGATGCTCGCGTTGGTCGAGATCGATATGGAATCGGTGGGTTCAGGAGGGTAATACGGAACGCCGAGCTGGATCTCAACGGCCTCGTATCACTAGCAGTCGAGATGACAGGCATCTTATCCGCATGGCTGTAAATGATTGTGCAGCCACGTCTCGATCCCCGAGTCAACAGATGGGGACGTTTACAAGACAACAACCATCTGCACGAACAGTTCGACGACGTTTGCAGCAGCATGGACTATCAGCTCGGAGACCATGGCTGCCGTTATCCTTGATGCTGCATCACAGACAGGAGCGCCTGCGATGGTGTACTCAACGACGAATCTGGGTGCACGAATGGCAAAACGTCATTTTTTCGGATGAATCCAGGTTCTGTTTACAGAATCATGATGGTCGCATCCGTGTTTGGTGAAATCGCGGTGAACGTACATTCGAAGCGTGTATTCGTCATCGCCATACTGCCGTATCAGCCGGCGTGATGGTATGGTGTGCCATTGGTTACACGTCTCGGTCACCTCTCGTTCGCATTGAAGGCACTTTGAACATTGGACGTTACATATCAGATGTGTTACGACTCGAAGCTCTACCCTTCATTCGATCCCTGAGAAACCCTACATTTCAACGGGATAATGCACGACCGCATGTTGCAGGTCCTGTACGGGCCTTTCTGGATACAGAAAATGTTCGACTGCTGCCCTGGCCAGCACATTCTCCAGATCTCTCACCAATTGAAAACGTCTGGTCAATGGCGGCCGAGCGATTGGCTCGTCACAATGCTCCAGTCACTTCTCTTGATGAACTGTGGTATCGTGTTGAAGTTGCATGGGCAGCTGTACATGTACACGCCATCCAAGCTCTGTTTGACTCAATGCCCAGACGTATCAAGGGCGTTATTACGGCCAGGGGTGGTTGTTCTGGGTACTGATTTTTCAGGATCTATGCACCCAAATTGCGTGAAAATGTAATCATATGGTAGTTCTAGTATATTTGTCCAATGAATACCCGTTCATCATCTGCATTTCTTCTTGGTGTAGCAATTTTAACGGCAAGTAGTGTAGATTTGAGGATGGTCATTACGGACTGAAACCGGTCATCGTCTAAAGAATTCATATTGTGATCAAAGACTGGAAATAAAAAACATTTGACAGTATTGGATCAGTGTTTGTATTAAAAACACAGTTGGTGAGATTTGTTTCCTCTTCCTGAATTTTAATTCTATTGGAATGGAGTGTGACCATGGAAAACGGTTCACGGTTTAAAGCTCGCTGGTTAGTAAATTTACAGAGTTCGGTAACCTACCTGGTACTGCTGGGGCGCGGCTCCCGCCGCGGGCTGCGGGGCCGACACGTAGGTGACGCCGCCGGCGCGCGCCCTGGCGGTCAGCGCCAGAGCCACCCACACCACCACCTGCAACACGCCCAGCACACAGTAAGGCACTGGCTCTCCTTTGTCTCCACTTCAAGCTTAACACAACACTGCTGTGAAGTTTGTGATGTCAAAGTTGAGAGATAACTAAACGAGCATATTTGCATCGAGTTGCTAACCAAGTCAAAGGATTATAAAACACGTAGAAAGTCAGGATTCTCATCTTCGCACTTAGTACAACATCCATGTGCTCTACAACGGGGGTCTCCAAACTACGGCCCGCGGGCCGAAACCGGCCCGCGAGGGCCGACAAGTCGGCCCGCGTTAGCTGGCCGGTCATCCCCGGTATCCGGCCCGCCAAATATTTGAGGTGGTACCTATACTGCCAACAATTGAGTTTCGGGGCCTATCGCGACCAATACACCGCGACATTGTCGGAGCTCTATCTTTACAAAGCGGAAGGTCATGGTTAAACTTGTGGCTATCCACAATAAACAGACAGACCATTCTCCGTGCGATAGTGGAAAAAAAAGGAACGGTTAACAGACTAGTTTGGCGAAAACATGTTAAGTAAAAAAATTCATTTTATTCTGCTCACGAGTCTGGTGCAAGTCTTTCAAATGGACGCCACTTCGGCGACTAGCTTTACTAATCAATCATTATGGAAGATGCTTCTTAAGCGAGGTTCAAATGGCTCTAAGCACTATGGGACTTAACATCTATGGTCATCAGTCCCCTAGAACTTAGAACTACTTAAACCTAACTAATCTAAGGACATCACACAACACCCAGTCATCACGAGGCAGAGAACTTAAGCGAGGTTTCACTTTCTTTTGATTACGTTGTAAAATACACACAGAATGTGTAGTGACATACTTTTTTGTCGGTGAAATTCGCCAGAATAAAATACGCCAGAATTTCGGTCAGGTACGTCCACCAATCAATATTATGTAATTAAATAAAAATCGTAGTTCGTTTCAGTGCTAGCTATTCTCACAACCTTAGATTTTTGCGATTTCATCTTTCCTTTAGCCTTACATTACGGTGATCATGGAGTGCTAGGCTGCTTTAATCCCACTAGGTAGATCTTGGCCCTTATGACTTCGTGGGGGAGTCAATCTGGGCTGCGGACTAAAAAGTTTGGTGACCCCTGCTCTACAAAATGGAGATGATAGACAGCAAAATGTTCTAGATATAAATTGTAGGTGGCAAAGAAGGACACGCATTTCTACGACCGGCCGTGAACTTGAACGCAATTTTGAAGGTTATTTCGAGGTGAAAGTGATTTTTGAAAATGGGAAGTCAAAAACTTAATTTAAGATTCGGAAAGAGCGGCAAATTTCACGCATAAAATGATACATTACTCAACATCATGGCAAGGTTCAATCAAGGACAAATAAGTAAATACGTTTTTAGTTCTGGCTGGGATCAATTTAGAATAGAGGGACACAGCGAAATACAATGTTAGATGCAGATTGGAAGGGGCGTAAGGGGTCACGTATCATTACTAGTAATTAACGAGTTAAAAATAAATACGCACAGTGTATAAATGTTATTGTAGACATCCGAGGCAAATCATTAAGTTACAAGTCGTTGAATGAGTCCCCTCGACTCTCATTCCCTGGGATGCCCCTTCTAATTTGTATCTAACATTGTATTTTGCTGTATCCCTCCTAAGTTAATCCCTACTAGAAATAAAACATATTTGCTTATTTGCTCTTCATTGAACTAGCCATGACCTTGAATAATTTATTATTTTAGATGTCAAATTTGCCGATCTTCCCAAATATTGAATCAAACATTAGGGTTTCCATTTATATAAATCACTTTAACCTTCAAATCACCTTCAGAATCACGTTCAAGGTCACGACCATTAGTGGCAATGCGTCACTCTCATTGCCACCTACAACTTTCATCTAAAACATTTTACTATATGTCATCTCCATCTCAAATTATTTTCCAGAATGGATGTACATGTGTCTATACGCATGTACATATGTATATTGCATCTCTCTCCTAAATGCCGGCCGCTGTGGCCGTGCGGTTCTAGGCGCTTCAGTCCGGAACCCGCTGCTTCTGCGGTCGCAGGTTCGAATCCTGCCTCGGGCATGAATGTGTGTCATGTCCTTAGGTTAGTTAGGTTTAAGTAGTTCTAAGTCTAGGGGACTGATGACTCAGATGTTACGTCCCATAGTGCTTAGAGCTATTTGAACCATTCCTCCTAAACCACTAGACAGTTTTCAACCAAACTTGGTACACACAACATATACTGTCAGCAAAGAAACGCTGTGGAGGTAAGAACCACATACCTATCAAAGGGTTGGGGGTGAATAAGAATAGTAGCACACGATTCGTTAATACCCAGATTACCTTCATCCAGTATTTGAGAATGATAGCACGTAGTAACTTGCAACAAACCTTACACATAATTTCAAGCCTTTACGAAACTTTTCTTCCCTGACGCCCTCCACAAACTGATGAAAGGAAATAAGTTTAACGCTTACTGCATTTTCACTGCTCATGCAGTAAGGCTACCGCATGAAACACGAACATTTTAATTTGTTACTTCTCTGCAACTAATTCACGATTTTCCACAACAAATTCCGAATTTTTTCAACCAAAATTGACAGAAGAAAAAATGTGCCCCAGTACTTATCGAACGTCCCTCGTATTAGTATGTACAGTTTCTGAATACTGATTTTCCGCTACTACCTGCACAGGCTGACTAGACTGAACTGGGGAAGTAGAAGATCTGATGCCGACACCAGCAGGCGTGAAATTCCAGATGATCCCTTCCTTACCAACGCATTGCTGCATATAACTCTTGTAGTGTTTTAATATCTAGTTTAAGCATACTGTATTAATGTTGTATGTTGAATAGAATGTATTCGACCTGTTTAGTACTCTCATGTAGTGACTGATTATCAGTGTCGTTATTGGCTGGTGACGGCGTTGGTAAACAACCACTGAATTAGAATAGCCTCTGTTGTAGACAGTGCCAGTCAACCTGGCTGGTCCATACGTCTACGAAGAGAATGTACGCAGTAATTAGTTCCATGGCCTGGTCTCTAGAGTTATCCAAGACGCTTTTGTGCTGTGAAAAGAAAGTTCCGCAGGCCACGCAGAACTAACGAGAGGGAAGGGAGAATGTTGTACCCTGAGGAAAATACACCTAGGGATGCATTATGTTTCCTACTCGGTGTTTCAATCTAGTGACCAATTTTAGGATGTAAGGTCTAATGTCTAAACAATTTTACGTTGTGAGGGTTTCCAATATTTTCGATTTCAACACGTATTTAACTTGTAACTGGTTTCTGGTAATACCTCTACACTGATGTGTCAAAACATTGTGACCACCTGCTTAATAGCTTGTTTCTCCGTCTTTGGAACGAAATACATCACTGATTCTGCGTATCAGAGATCCGACAGTTTCTGCAGGTTTACGGAGGTATGAGGTAGTGCATGTCTACGCAAAGGCCACGTAAATAACGGGCCGCTGATTGACGAACGTCAACAAAAGCGAAACAATGATAATGGAGTGTAGTCGAATTAAAACGTGTGATTCTGAGGGAATTACAGTAGGAAACGAGAAACATAAAGTAGCAAACGATTTTGATTGTTTGGGTAACAAACAAACTGATGATGGCCGAAGAAGAGAGGACATAAAATGTAAACTGGTTAATGACAAGGAAAGCGTTTGTAAAGAAGAGAAATTTATTAAGATCGAGTGCAGATTTAAGGAAGTCTTTTCTGAAGCTATTTATCTGGAGAGTAGCCATGTATGGACGTGAAACCTGGACGATAAACAATTTACACAAGAAGAGAATAGAAGCTTTTGAATTGTGGTGTTACACAAGAATGTTGAAGATTAGATTGGTACCTAGCGCAACTAATGACTGAATAAAGTACTGAATACTGAATAAGTACTGAATAAAATCGGGAGACAAGAAATTTGTGCCAAAACTTGACTAAAAGTAGGGAACGATTGATAGGACACAATCTGAAGCATCAAGGAATCTCCAGTTTTGCTGGAGGTAAGTGTGTGTGTAGGGGTGGGGGGTAAGAATCGTAGAGAGAGAACAAGAGATGAATACAGCAATCAGATTCAGGAGGTTGTAGCTTGCAGTAGTTATTCGGAGATAAAGAGGCTTGCACAGGATAGAGTAGCCTGGAGAACTGCATGAGACCAGTCTTCGGACTGAAGACCACAACAGCTACAACCCCTGAGAGGCGGCAGGATATGGGCACTGTGTTGCGTGAATGTGCAACGGACGTTATCTATAAGCCAGACATCTGCTCATTGTGAAAAAAATCCTGGACCGAGAAAAGTTAAAGTTCCTGATTTGTTTCTAAAATATGTTTCTCCGCTTAGAGGCACTAACTCTTATGGTCTCCTTGTGGAAAATCGCTCAGTCTATTTAGTGGGGTACGTAGTAAGCAGCACACCTGATTATGTGACCCCGTTAGGTCGGTGAAAGCTCTTCATCACAGGCGGGTAATAAACGACGTCTAGAATCGCCGGAAGGCGTTAGCGAAAGTTGTTCCAAGTGACGTGATCTATCATTGCTAGACGTTTTTTACAAAGGATTTGAAATACCCGGTGTACACTTATCATTATTTCGTATTTCATTCAGTGCTGATTAATTCTTTTCTTTGAGACTCAACATTTCCAAAATCTGCTATGAACAAGTCTATGGCATTACAACGATTTCAGTAGCACCGCTGATGATGAGTCAGCCGGCCGCGGTGGCCTCGCGGTTCTAGGCGCTCAGTCCGGAACCGCGCGACTGCTACGGTCGCAGGTTCGAATCCTGCCTCGAGCATGGATGTGTGTGATGTCCTTAGGTTAGTTAGGTTTAATTAGTTCTAAGTTCTAGGGGGCTGATGACCACAGATGTTTAGTCCCATAGTGCTCAGAGCCATTTGATGATGAGTCAACCGCAGTAGCTACGTGTTCGTTTGGCGCCGAATCAGTTTTCTCGTCTTGGATTACAAAAGGGGGAAAACATTTCGTGAAATATTTCTGAAATGTTCTGCCCAAAAAGTGAATATATTTCTACCGAGAAAAGTGGCGTAGTGGTAAGAAATTGGAGTCGTAGTCTGGACGACAGGATTAAATACCTGTCAGATCAGCTTGATTGAACTTTCCCGTGACTTGCCTAAATCACTTAATGCGAATGATGCGAGAGTATGTTTGATAGAATACGTCCGGTTTCCTCTGATCTACATTATCTGATGCAGAACATCACGACACCCCTATGTTACGCGAAACTGACAACGTATCACAAGAGGCAGACTCCCAAGTATAAAAGAACGCGTGGCATCTTCTCTTGTCAAAAGAGAAGCAGAAATGTCAGAATATGTCGGCGAGGACAGCTCAGTGACTTCTGACGTTGACTAGTCACTGGATGGCACCTGATAGGGACAACTCAACCCTTCTAAAGCTGACTGTTGGTGGTGTGATTGTGAAACGGAAATGCAAAAGAACAACCACAGCCAAACTAAGACCAGACAAAAATCATGTACTGACGGACACGGGTCGCTGAGTATTTCGGAGGCTGGCTGTAAAAGTTTGGAAATTTGTGTTTCGTTCTATGGGAGCAAACTACTGAGGTCATCGGTCCCTAAGCTTACACAGTGCTTAATCTAACTTAAACTAACTAACGCTAAGGACAACACACACACACATGCCTGAGGGAGGATTCGAACCTCCGACGGGGGGAACCGCACGAACTGTGACAAGGCGCCTCAGACCGCACGGCTATCACACGCGGCAAAGTTGTAAAAAGTCAGATGACTCGTGAGTTCCAAAGTCTTACTAGCAGTCAAGCTAGCGCAATGACTTAAAGAGTTAAAAAGAGTGACGTGCAGCTCCTCTTAAGCTACACGTATCTGTAGTCGATGCTAACCGACGCTTATAGTGGTAGAAAGAGGGAAGCCAAGACAGTGCATGAATGGAAAGAAGAGACTGCAGTGCTGAATCAAGCTGTAGCCTGTGGTAATTCGATGGAAGGTCCTGGATGTGATGGAAGCCTGGGAAACGTTACCAGCCGTCGTGTGTCCTGTCAAGAGTGAATTATGGAGGAGGTGGTGATGCCGTATGTGGGTGTCTCTTGTGGTTAGGATTTGGTCTCTTAAAGGAACCATTATATCTACATAGAATGATGTGTGCACATTTTACAGTATTGCGTAATGCGTATAGTAGAGGAACAACTCAGAGACGACGTTTATATCTGGATGACAATGTGATCTGTCTTAAAGTAGCATCTATGAGGCAATGGTATGTGCACAGTAATATCCCTGAAATGGGCCGATCTGAACCCAGTGGAATACTTTTGGATCAGTTAAACGTCGACTTTTGTTCCACACCCTAGCATTCAACATCACTACCTTCTCTAGTTTCGGATACTGAAGACGAATGGACTCCCATTCCTCCACTGATATTCAGATATCTCACTGAACGTTTCCCCAATAGAGTTCAAACTGTCATAAAGGAGAAACCTGAATATACCCCGTTTTAATGTCCGCTAATACATCTCCGGATACTATCGGTCAGGTCAGACCGAATGTGTACCCCGATTCTAATTACAGCGGAGTTAGACCATAATCTTCTTTTGTTTATATGAAAAGGGCATGGTAAGATGTGAGTGGGGTTGCTAGTGGCCCCACTTTTCCCGGAATAAATAAATATTAATAAATACAGTTAGCACATTCTCAATGTTCAAGAGGTATTACGTTGTAACGTTACCTGCCTAAACAAAAAGTACATTTATTCTGCAGAGGAATGTCTTTCAAGGGATATTTAGTGGCCCACGTTTCACTTTGACACTTCGAATCGATCAGACTGTACACTCGATACCTCTGCTGAATGTGGTTCTCTCTCTGTAAGTCGTCCCAGCACGTAGCATGGAGAGCGTAATCCGACGACCTCGCTTACTTCCAGAGAAAAGCTTCGTACCGCCTTCTCGGGTTTCGTTTGAAAGCAGCAGCCTACTTGTTCCACTGGAACCTTCGACTTGGCTAACGGAACGGCTGCTTTCGACAAGCGGCGCTGTACCTCGCCAAAGTGACCCTCAAAAGCCTGTACAGTACATTGTTGTTTCTCCAGACGTTTTTCGATTCTCCTACTTCTCTGGTGGCCACTGACTCCCGATTAAATAACGCTTAGAGAAAGATGGAAGAAGCTGAAGATTTCGAGTTGAGCACCCGCAGCTCTTTAATGAGGTCTTCGGTATATTTCTTTGAGTACATAGGCGAATATAAAAGAGACAGCGCTAACAACATTCAATAGAATGTAGAAAATGTATGGAATTGATATACTGCTCTAACATTAAACACGACAGCTGGAATGGCAGCAAATAATTAAATTTTAAATAGTGTAAGACTAGTAGAAACAATAGATGACTAAATTTGAGGTGATTTATGGGTATATATGATGCGAAATTTAAGACACTGCTGCGCGCTTTGGTGACAACAACGGATTATCCCATTTGGCTATCGAGCTGAACTCAGATTGGATGAAATATACGTCTATCACATTCCATCACGATTAAATATATGCAAAAGTTGGCTGGCCGAAGTGGCCGTGCGGTTAAAGGCGCTGCAGTCTGGAACCGCAAGACCGCTACGGTCGCAGGTTCGACTCCTGCCTCGGGCATGGATGTTTGTGATGTCCTTAGGTTAGTTAGGTTTAACTAGTTCTAAGTTCTAGGGGACTAATGACCTCAGCAGTTGAGTCCCATAGTGCTCAGAGCCGTTTGAACCATTTTTTATGCAAAAGTTGAAAAGTAGTATTGACTGGCGAGTAGTTCTGTGCCACTCTACGGAGACCCCACGAGCAGATGATTCTCGTGTATGAGATACCTAAAGAAGATGTCGGCCACGGTAACAGTCGAACACGTTCTGTATGCAAGTAGGTCAGGCCACCATGGGGACCACAAGGTCTTGCATTATCTTGTTAAACGATAACATCACGATAACCTGAAAAATATGACACAGCAAACGGTCTTAACACGTCATAAATATGACATCTCCAGAGCAAATTAATGGCTATGCGAACCAGAAATTCACGTGTTGTGCACCCAAGGGCACGCCATACTATCAGCTGAAGTGGTGGGCCTATATAACCATGAAGAATGCAATCTGGTAACATTCGTTCTCCTAGGAATGGCCACACAGACACGTCCATCGCCACAGTGTACGGAGAAAGGAGACTCCTCTGGAGATTGAAGATGGGCCAACGCGTGTGTCCTGCGATGTTCTTGGGCACAGCACGTCGGCGCGCCACTCATTGCTGCCGCGTCAAGTAAAGCCTCCAGATAGTATACCGTACTCACAGTCCGTAGTGTTCCAAGAGTTCTCGCGTTGTCCCTGATCACAAACAGCCGTGCGAACAAAATGCGTGCCATATCGGGCGCTACTTGCTTCTTGTCTTTGAGATCTGGCAAACCATTGAGTATGCCCATCCTGAATCAAATGGCTCTGAGCACTATGGGACTTAACATCTGCGGTCATCAGTCCCCTAGAACTTAGAACTAATGAAACCTAACTAACCTAAGGACATCACACACATTCATGCCCGAGGCAGGATTCGAACCTGCGACCGTAGCATCCTGAATCCATTGAGTGGATATTCGCATGACATTTGCAGCACAACGACGAATGCGAGCAGCAATATCGTGGAATGATAAACCATATTCTCAGTAGGATACGTCGCTCCCCTACAACGTGTACTGGTAGCCAATTCTACTTCTTACACGAGGTATATCACGATCTTCTCACAGACAAACAACAGTCAAAGCCACTGGGTAAGTACAGAAGTACAGAACGTAGATACGCGGGGTAGCCGCGTGGTCTAGGGCTTCTTGTCACGGCCCGAGCGGGTTCCCCCGTCGGAGGTTCGAGTACTCCCACGAGCATGGATGTGTGTGTTGTCCATAGCGTAGATTAGTTAGATTAGGTAGTGTTTAAGCTTAGGGACCGATGACCTAAGCAGTTTGGGCCCATCTTACCACAAATTAAAAAAAAAATTAAACAGAACGTAGATAGCATTGCTTCTCTCTTCTTTGTGCGGTTGCGCTGAAATGCTAATCACTTGCGTATCCAAGCATGTTATACACCTTATAGCGACATGAAGTATATTACACGCTGTCTCAGTGTTGAAGTTTTAAAGACTAACAGTGGATGTTAACAATTAACTGTGAGAAATTTGCGGTCCATAATAAAGGTAAAAAGTTGGAGTTAATTTTAGTTTACACGTCGAAACTTTGCCTTCGCACTAATTTAAGTGCCGGTTCATGTGGGGTCTGTAAGGATTGTTATAGTGTAGCTCGTTCGTTTATACCCTGTGTGCGTTGGGTCAAGATTGCGATAACATAGCAACAAAAGGCGTTTTGCGGTCTCCGATTCGACAGGTGCAATTCAATCACAACTGGGAGGCACGATGTTAGTCCGGAGTATGGCCTCACAATGGGCCATCTGTAAAGGGCGTACAACTCACGCGTTGCACCACTGGCCTCCAGGGTCGCCCTATAAGTGTGTGTGTGTGTGTGTGTGTGTGTGTGTGTGTGTGTGTGTGTGTGGCGGACTCTGTATATGTGCCTTCGCTTCCAGAAATTCCGTGTAAACTGTGACGATGTCTAGCAGCAACAGTGAAAACAGTCACTCCAGAAAAAAAAAAATTAATAGTTTCTCCTCGTGCTCCGCAACTGTTTGCTGATTTAATGTAAAACCATTCTAGTTGCTAGTAGAACTTTATCTGGTCCGCTACCGCTACCTGTTTCGGCTTTGCTATTATGCAGTTTTCAAGTAGTTCTGAAAATTGCCATAACTATGGTAGATACATACACATGTACATAATAGAAGATGGAAAAGTAAGGCTTACATATGTGTAACCATAGACAGAGCACAAAACTTACATCATAATGTACAGAAGCATCGTCCAAATGATGAAAGTACAAATCTACTGAGCTGAGAACCTTACGTGCTCAGTGATATACTGAGAAATATGTACGTCTCAAGACATTACATTATAAGCATTTATTGGATTTAAAAAGTTTGTATTTAAGAAGTTAACTGTCTAGCGTTCAAAAGTTGAGGTACAAGGAACTACAGAGGTCGGTAGCGTACCTATGATGGATCGTGGACTGCTTACAGAGCATATTAACAAACGTCTAGGTAAACATCTGGATACAGTTAAGAATTTGTGGAATAACTTTAAAGAAGTAATCAATAACGCGGTGGCAGATATCCAGAAACTCGTGCTTTTAAGTGTACATTGCTCATTGAGCGTATTTGATTTGCAGTTTTTCAGGTGGTCGTACATTTCTATGTCTTCATTATGTCCATAAAGTGTTCCTTCTTCATTTTACGAAGGGTTTCGGGATGATTTTCGATGTTGTACACCTTGTGATTCTCTTGTATGACAGGAGCTGTGAAGATGGAGTTACTTCCTGTATTTCATATTGCGTTAAGATACCCGCATTTCTCATGATACCTTTCTGAATGTAAGATTTTAAATCCACCAGACATATATTTTTTTCATTTGGATGTTGTTCCTGTATAGCATAATCTAAGTTCTATCTGTAGTTACACATATGTAAACTTCAATTTTTCTTCTTTCATTATCTACATGTGTATACATCTATTACATTTACTGCTGTTTTCAGAAATAGTGGAAAGTGGTTTACTGGTGAAGCCAAACCGGTAGCGTACTAAATGAAGTTCTGCAGAGCAACTGGAGAGGTTTTCAATTAAATAATACCCATAAAAGTATGGGATGAGTTTGGTAATCGTTTAGATGTTTTTTTCGCTAGTTCGGTGGAGGTCAAATTCAACATTTTGTGGATGGTAAATATAATAATAATGTTGACATATTGTCACGAGAGCTGCCGTATAAATTTTTTCGAAATATTTATTGTAATACTGTCACATGCAATTAATCACACTTGACAAATAATATGGACCACAATTAATTATAATCTACAGATATGGTTAATCATGACTTGTGAAAAGTAAATTTTTTTTAGCAAGCAGATAATTTTAAGGTGTATTATTATTATTATTATTATTATTATCGTACAGCTTACATGTTACATTTTTATATAAAGACTTCGTATACAACATAGTTAAATGTTCGTAAAACATAACGTACACAGACACCAAAATTCTGTAACTGAATATCTGTATCTCTTAATCAGTCCACAGAGCTTGTTGTTACCAAATGCAGCTCATTCAGATCACCGGGAAATTTTTGTAATAAATACTCTTCATCCACACGCAGCGTACGTTGCACATCAACCCCACAGTCGCACGTCAGGGCGTCCTTGGATCCCCATTCATACAAATAGGAAATTGGGAATTTGGAAGTTTGTGGTAAATTCCTATGGGACCAAACTGCTGAGGTCTTCGGTCCCTAGGCTCACACACTACTTAATCTATCTTAAACTAGCTAACGCTAAGGACAGCACTCTCTCTCTCTCTCTCTCTCTCTCTCTCTCTCTCTCTCACACACACACACACACACACACACACACACGCCCGCGGGAGAAGTCGAACCTCCGACGGTGGTAGCCGCGCGGACCGTGGCAAGGCGCCGAAGAGCGCGCAACTACCCCGCGCGTCTACAAAGAGGCACCGCACCTTCCATGCCCTCTATGGGATCGATTCAGAGATGTCCATAGTTTCCTGTGAAGACAAAATCCATTCACACGTTTCGTAGTATCAGTAATAGGGAGACTAAGTGCTGGAGGAAACTTCTGTCAAACTTCTTTCCATTCTTGGTACGCACTAGAAAGAAGAGGCGCATCTTGCGTTGGCAGGGGTGGTTTCCTGGATGTAAGACTGGTGGCAGATGTACTCTGTAGCGGGTTATACAGAAGTAGGTTATGATGAGCGGTACACTTCTGGAAATCTATCGCAGCTCCTGCTTCTCATCTCATTGATAGTGGTAGAATATTACACAATAGAGACAGCCATGGAACTCGTGTTCGTTTAGTAGTCACACTATTCCAGTCATGACACATGGATCTTTATGATCCAATGTGGGTTTAGTAAAATGCTAGATGCCACGCTGTGTTCTTACTAGTGGACTGTACTGTTATTCCGATTATTTACAGCTAATGACTGTGTTGTTTCTTTAAAAAAAATGCTTCCAACAGCTCCTGGTAGATAAGATCTGAAGATGATTATAAATGTTATCACAACTAGTTACCTAGTCTGATTATATGCGATTGAGACAACAATAAATAATCTAAACGTAATTGTGAAATGCATCCTAAGTTGTATGTGCATGCATGTGAAAGATATGTCCTTGTAAAATCGAATGTTTCTTTTGGTCCTATTAAATTTATCCCAAGTTCCTATCTTCATTGACGTAGAAGGTATAGGCTTGTGAATTTGGATGAATCTTCTTGTAAAATCAAATATTTTACAGTTCAAGACTATCTATTCAGACATCTTACTTTCCTTAAATGTGATAGCACATTAGATACTGAGCTAGGTAACTTAATAATGTAACACATCGATAACCATAGGCTCTCTCTAACCTGTTGGTTCATAACGAAACAGACGACAGGAGGGTAAAAAACTGGCTGCTTTAAAATAGGAAACGAAAGGTGAAAAGGGCCGGTTTACCAGATAACATGTTAACAAATAGCGTGGGACAACGATTGTAGCTGCATTGTATTTCAAACAGACAAAAACATAGTTGTCACATGCATAAAAAAATCTAAACAAAAAAGAAAAAAAATTGGTTAACATAAATCAAAAGAAAACAGGATCTAACACATACGAGAATATTTATCTTCCTGGCGCAGAGCTATCAATGACACAGCAATCAGGTTTTGTTTTGGTTACGTTGATGAATGCTATTCAGTTGCTTAAGCCAAGTATCAACGTGTTCTGCGAGTAGTTTGTTTTACGTTGAAACTAAGTAAATTTGATTTGGACAGTATATTGCCAACCGAGTTTCGTCACAAGGTTTAGAAGGGGTCTGCTCCTTCATGCCCTCATTCAGAAACAGGTGACTCAATTAAAACGTGAACATACTTATGTTGAAGTTGACGGCAACTTCAGACGAGAAACCTAGGAAAATGAATACTATAGTATAGGACTATTGCCAGCTAAGGATGTTCGAAGTAACTGAAGAATTAACTGCGGATAAGTTTCGAGCATTTGTTTTATGCTGAGAAAAACCAAGTGCAAAAAGAATTTAATAGGCTATATTCAGAACGATTAAAATACAACCAGTGAATTTTGTTCGATTTCTTAAGGAGCCGTGTGTCCAGTTCTTGATGTCTATACCAAAAACGGAAAAGCTGAGTTCATTTACTGAAAATTTTATGACCGGTGTTTTCTATTATGCAAAAGGAATTATTTTTACAATATAAAGTTTCTGGACCAACTAGGTGGAAGACACGCAGAAGTAGCCTAAATTTCAAAATTAAAAGTAATGACCTTCCATGAGAGGAACGTATCTGTGCACAAGCATGTTTTAGCAGTGATACAATCGAGGCGGTTTTAGATACGAATTTGTTAGATATGGATGTTGTACACCTGATTTGACACCATCTGACTTTCATCTGATTTACATTTAAAGAAAATGATGATTGGAAACTGTTCAGTGGCCGTAGATTGGCGCTGTGGAGAACTTCCGAGCTGATCGTCGTATATGAAGTGCAGGTAATGGAAAATCATTCAGTGTGCATTGACCCAAAAGAGAACTACTGTGAAAAACAAGTGCGCTTTTAACCAAAAGAATTTTTCGCTTGACGCTGCATGTGTCTGATCAATTAAGGCATTTCCGCACACGTTCATACCCATGAAGAGTATACGGCGTCGAGTAACCATGCTTAATGGCTGTCACTAACTTCTTTGCATCTGCATTTATATCTACACTCCTGGAAATTGAAATAAGAACACCGTGAATTCATCGTCCCAGGAAGGGGAAACTTTATTGACACATTCCTGGGGTCAGATACATCACATGATCACACTGACAGAACCACAGGCACATAGACACAGGCAACAGAGCATGCACAATGTCGGCACTAGTACAGTGTATATCCACCTTTCGCAGCAATGCAGGCTGCTATTCTCCCATGGAGACGATCGTAGAGATGCTGGATGTAGTCCTGTGGAAAGGCTTGCCATGCCATTTCCACCTGGCGCCTCAGTTGGACCAGCGTTCGTGCTGGACGTGCAGACCGCGTGAGACGACGCTTCATCCAGTCCCAAACATACTCAATGGGGGACAGATCCGGAGATCTTGCTGGCCAGGGTAGTTGACTTACACCTTCTAGAGCACGTTGGGTGGCACGGGACGTGCATTGTCCTGTTGGAACAGCAAGTTCCCTTGCCGGTCTAGGAATGGTAGAACGATGGGTTCGATGACGGTTTGGATGTACCGTGCACTATTCAGTGTCCCCTCGACGATCACCAGTGGTGTACGGCCAGTGTAGGAGATCGCTCCCCACACCATGATGCCGACTGTTGGCCCTGTGTGCCTCGGTCGTATGCAGTCCTGATTGTGGCGCTCACCTGCACGGCGCCAAACACGCATACGACCATCATTGGCACCAAGGCAGAAGCGACTCTCATCGCTGAAGACGACACGTCTCCATTCGTCCCTCCATTCACGCCTGTCGCGACACCACTGGAGGCGGGCTGCACGATGTTGGGGCGTGAGCGGAAGACGGCCTAACGGTGTGCGGGACCGTAGCCCAGCTTCATGGAGACGGTTGCGAATGGTCCTCGCCGATACCCCAGGAGCAACAGTGTCCCTAATTTGCTGGGAAGTGGCGGTGCGGTCCCCTACGGCACTGCGTAATATCCTATGGTCTTGGCGTGCATCCGTGCGTCGCTGCGGTCCGGTCCCAGGTCGACGGGCACGTGCACCTTCCGCCGACCACTGGCGACAACATCGATGTACTGTGGAGACCTCACGCCCCACGTGTTGAGCAATTCGGCGGTACGTCCACCCGGCCTCCCGCATGCCCACTATACGCCCTCGCTCAAAGTCCGTCAACTGCACATACGGTTCACGTCCACGCTGTCGCGGCATGCTACCAGTGTTAAAGACTGCGATGGAGCTCCGTATGCCACGGCAAACTGGCTGACACTGACGGCGGCGGTGCACAAATGCTGCGCAGCTAGCGCCATTCGACGGCCAACACCGCGGTTCCTGGTGTGTCCGCTGTGCCGTGCGTGTGATCATTGCTTGTACAGCCCTCTCACAGTGTCCGGAGCAAGTATGGTGGGTCTGACACACCGGTGTCAATGTGTTCTTTTTTCCATTTCCAGGAGTGTATATCTATGCTCCGCAAATTTTTCCATCGTACCAAGTATTATGCCATTCGTTTATGAAGCGCTGGAATAATTAGCCTAATTTTGTCGGCAACGATGCGTCCCAAGTAGTAGTATATTTCTAGATTTCTCAATAGAGATTCTTGAAACGGTGTAAATAGGCTCTCGCGGGCTGGTTAACGTATATATCCCATTTCAAGTTCTCAGGATTTCCGTGACGCTCTCCTGTGTTTCTAATGAACCTGTCATCATTCGCGCTGTCCTTCCCTGTATACGTTCAATGTCCCCTGTTAATAATATTTGGTATGGATCGTACACACATGAACAGTATTCTAGGATGGATCGCGTTAATATTTTGCTAGTAATCATGTGGACTGACTGAATTTCCCTAGTATTCTACCAATGAACCGAGACTTGGCCTATGTCATCATTAATTTCATATCCCAACAAACTGGTACACCAAGGTATCTGTATGAGTTCCCCGGTTCCAGTTATTACTCGTTGATATAATCATTTTCGAAGTGCATACTTTCAAATTTCTGAACATTAAAGTGAGTTGCGAATATTTGCACTGCTTTGAAATTTTGTCAAGAGTTGTCAGAATATTTGTGCAACATTTTTCGAATGATACTTCATCACGTGCAAAAATTCTGAGGTTATATTAGAACAACATGTTTGTATAAAATAGATCTGAAGATGGTCATTATAGACCAAAACCGGTAGTCTGATGACAAAATTTTGTGACCATAGACTTGAATAAAGGAAATTTATTCTACATTCGAGTCACTGTTCAATTCGCGACCATGTCGCAGTTTGTGGAGCAAGTAATATTGCCTTCCAGGCTAGTAATGCACAACATGAAAGGAAAAGATTGCAACGCAGCTCCTCGCTACCAAGAAAGTCTCAAATCCTCAACCCAATCACAAATTTCGTTTGATACTGCATATGATCGTACTTTCGTTAATAGGCGTTGAAGTCGTTCACAGTCAAGTGGTTTATTTTGTGGACGCAAGACAGCCAATCCACGAGGACGGGAGGCCGAAGGGCACGCGTTTAAGCTCACGCAGGATTGCGTGAGGTCTGGAAAATGACAAGGAATTGAGACTAGCAAAAAAGGTACATAGCTGCTGGAATACTTAACTTTAATCCATAATTGGTGAACATCGGTCTGACGGTACATGCATCACAAGATAAATAGCAATTGATAATGGCGCCTTGCTAGGTCGTAGCAAATGACGTAGCTGAAGGCTATGCTGACTATCGTCTCGGCTAATGAGAGGGTAATTTGTCAGTGAACCATTGCTAGCAAAGTCGGCTGTACAACTGGGGCGAGTGCTAGGAAGTCTCTCTAGACCTGCCGTGTGGCGGCGCTCGGTCTGCAATCACTGACAGTGGCGACACGCGGGTCCGACGTATACTAACGGACCGCGGCCGATTTAAAGGCTACCACCTAGCAAGTGTGGTGTCTGGCGGTGACACCACAGTTTATGTAAATTCAAGAAACACTGCATCCTCGTATCACTCTGATCCATGGCTTTCAAGACACCCAGTGTTTAACTGGCAGTAAAGTGTGAACATTCTGGTATCGACACGCATTCCTCAGCTAGTTCCACAGTGGATAAACTACAATCAGCAAATGACTTGGTTTGTTTTAGGTAACGTCATTTAGAGAACACAGAATCAGAGATGACGGAATAAGCACATTGGATTCACAGCTGACTAACTATCCAAATTACTCCTGCTGTCCGAAGAAAAATAACAATGTGAGGAAAGTACGAGTTGAGAATTGGGTTTCACATGAAATGTCTAAATGAGTCTAAAGAGCGTACGGAATTTACCCTCTCTTTGTCCTGGATACATGTATCTGTTAGACAGCCGACTGAAAGCCATATAGCGACTTAGGAATAACTGTATCTCTCAATTTCTACTTACGTTAATTACACTAACGACTCGGTGAGCGGCCGCTAGAAAAGTAGAGCGGAGTGATATCCTACGATCTTGCCTACTGCTGGGTGAAACTGTGCTTTCGAATCTAGTTACTGTGCAATTCCTTGTCAACATGCTGGTGCGCTCAACATGCGAATGGTTAGGAACCCACCATTTCACACCCACACAGTTGCAGGTTACACTTCGCAGAGACGTAGACGGTACATCGCGGAGCAACAACGAATGTTGTTCAGTCAAGCATTGAGGCAACTCCGGTACTCGTTTCTGAACTTTGGTTTCCTACAGACAAATCAAAAGTGCTCATTTTCAACACCCCACCTCTTTTCTTCAAGCAAATTTTTTTGACGGAAGAAATTAGGGGTACAGTGTTAAGGATCGCAGTTTGTCTATTTACTGCATTGATTGTGGGAGTTTACTCAAATACGTCATAGGACGAAAGAGCCATTGTCTAATTTACAATTAAGTATGCGGTTTCCCATCTCGACAGTGATACATGAAGTATCGAATAGACTAAGATCTGTTAATGATCTGGCTTTAGATTTACAGGGTGTTTCAAAAATGACCGGTATATTTGAAACGGCAATAAAAACTAAACGAGCAGCGATAGAAATACACCGTTTGTTGCAATATGCTTGGGACAACAGTACATTTTCAGGCAGACAAACTTTCGAAATTACAGTAGTTACAATTTTCAACAACAGATGGCGCTGCGGTCTGGGAAACTCTATAGTACGATATTTTCCACATATCCACCATGCGTAGCAATAATATGGCGTAGTCTTGAAATGAAATTACCCGAAACCTTTGACAACGTGTCTGGCGGAATGGCTTCACATGCAGATGAGATGTACTGCTTCAGCTGTTCAATTGTTTCTGGATTCTGGCGGTACACCTGGTCTTTCAAGTGTCCCCACAGAAAGAAGTCACAGGGGTTCATGTCTGGCGAATAGGGAGGCCAATCCACGCCGCCTCCTGTATGTTTCGGATAGCCCAAAGCAATCACACGATCATCGGAATATTCATTCAGGAATTAAAGACGTCGGCCGTGCGACGTGGCCGAGCACCATCTTGCATAAACCACGAGGTGTTCGCAGTGTCGTCTAAGGGAGTTTGTACCGCCACAAATTCACGAAGATTGTCCAGATAGTGTGATGCAGTAATCGTTACGGATCTGAAAAATGGGCCAATGATTCCTTTGGAAGAAATGGCGGCCCAGACCAGCACTTTTTGAGGATGCAGGGACGATGGGACTGCAACATGGGGCTTTTCGGTTCCCCATATGCGCCAGTTCTGTTTATTGACGAAGCCGTCCAGGTAAAAATAAGCTTCGTCAGTAAACCAAATGCTGACCACATGTATATCGCCGTCATCAATCCTGTGCACTATATCGTTAGCGAATGTCTCTCGTGCAGCAATGGTAGCGGCGCTGAGGGGTTGCCGCGTTTGAATTTTGTATGGATAGAGGTGTAAACTCTGGCGCATGAGACGATACGTGGACGTTGGCGTCATTTGGACCACAGCTGCAACACGGCTAACGGAAACCCGAGGCCGCTGTTGGATCACCTGCTGCACTAGCTGCGCGTTGCCCTCTGTGGTTGCCGTACGTGGTCGCCCTACCTTTCCAGCACGTTCATCCGTCACGTTCCCAGTCCGGTGAAATTTTTCAAACAGATCCTTTATTGTATCGCTTTTCGGTCCTTTGGTTACATTAAACCTCCGTTGAAAACTTCGTCTTGTTGCAACAACAGTGTGTTCTAGGCGGTGGAATTCCAACACCAGAAAAATCCTCTGTTCTAAGGAATAAACCATGTTGTCTACAGCACACTTGCACGTTGTGAACAGCACACGCTTACAGCAGAAAGACGACGTACAGAATGGCGCACCCACAGACTGCGTTGTCTTCTATATCTTTCACATCACTTGCAGCGCCATCTGTTGTTGAAAATTGTAACTACTGTAATTTAGAAAGTTTGTCCGCCTGAAAATGTACTGTTGTCCCAAGCATATTGCAACAAACGGTGTATTTCTATCGCTGCTCGTTTAGTTTTTATTGCCGTTTCAAATATACCGGTCATTTTTGAAACACCCTGTAAATATCACTATTTGGACTTTATAGAATTCCACTCAGCAATGGCGCAAAAATTATATTGGATTCACAGCAGAATAGCTCCCCAAAGCACTTCAGCTTTCAGAAAATGAACAGAAGTTCGTACAGTTGCAGAAATTAACCTCTGTTTTACATCTACATCTACGTACATACTCCGCAATCCACCACACGGTGCGTTGCGGAGGGTACCTCTGTACGAGCCCTAATCTCTCTTACCTTATCTTTGTGTTCTTTCCGCGAAATATAAGTTGGCGGCAGTAAAATTGTACTGCAGTCAGCCTCAAATGCTGGCTCTCTAAATTTCCTCAGTAGCTATTCACGAAAAGAACGCCTCCTTTCCTCCAGAGACTCCCACCCGAGTTCCTGAAGCATTTGCGTAACACTCGCGTGATGATCAAACCTACCACCAGCCCGCCTCTGAATTGCTTCTATGTCCTCCCTCAATCCGACCTGATAGGGATCCCAAACACTCGAGCAGTACTCAAGAATAGGTCGTATTAGTGTTTTATAAGCGGTCTGCTTTACAGATGAACCACATCTTCGCAAAATTTTACCAATGAACCGAAGACGACTACCCGCCTTCCCCACAACTGCCATTACATGCTTGTCCCTCTTAATATCGTATTCAAACATTACGGGATTCTTTTTCCTATTCATCTGCATTAATTTATGTTTATCTATATTTAGAGTAAGCTGCCATTCTTTACACCAATCACAAATCATGTCTAAGTCAAAGTTTGGCCGCCTTTACGTTACTTAACACACTTGTATACTGAGAGTATACATTGCACAAGGACATTAAAAAATTACTGCTTTATAAAACAGAGGCAGAATATTGAAATGAAACTATGTAATAAGCACGGCTTCTGATCCGTAATTTATGTGAATCAAGAGTAAACAAACAAACCGTTTAATGCTAAATGTGTTAATGATTTATTTGAATGGAAGACTGGAGATGGCCTAAAAGCAACATCCCGAAGGAACGAAAGGAACTATAGGGTTACATGTTTTAAATGCATATCAAGAGCAGAGGAATGATTCGTTTGTGAGTACTTGAAGAAATTACGTCTGCATCTCCACCTCCATCATACTCCGAAAGCCACCTACTGGTGTGTGGCGGACGGTAGTTCTGGTACCACTAACAGATGATCGCCCCCTACCCTATTCCACCCGCGAATGGCGCGTGGGAACTGGAATGAAGTTATTTGTATAAACTTCGGCAATACTAATTAAGGGGGCTTTACCATTATTTGGACCGCGCTCACTAATAACACGAATCCAGTGTCTGATCCAAAGTCATCGCATTCGATTCAAAGTTAGTAAATATTGGTGCACAGAGCTTTAGAACGTAATTTGTTTCATTGTTGTGCCACGAAAGAATTATGCAAATTGATGACAAATTGATATTCATACATGTATCGACGAAAAATACAAAACTTTGGCCGCTGATGGACGAACGTGTAACGCTGCACCGCAGTTTCATCGCGCAGTTGGCAAGGGTAATAAACAGAGGACGTGTCGACACCAGGGCATAACGTATTTGCGAATTTTGTACTCAGTTGGACAATAACTACACCTCGTGGACAGGCGTGCGTACAATATACGCAGATGTCGGCATTCGAAAGAAGAAGTTTATTTGGGCTCAGTGATGGGTTAGTGAACCATGGCCGAATGCAGCGTCAGGTGGGAAGCAGTCGACCTGAAGAGACGACAGAACGAGAGGATCCAGCAATCATCAGATAGGCACTTAGAGCCCCGGTTTCTTAATTATCATCGATCCGACGTGCAACAGGTGCTTCATTGATCACAAGGACCGTTAATAGGCAGCTCACAGAAAGTGGGCTGAGCTCTCTGTACACCAATAAGCCTGTTTGCAACGTGTCGGGCACATTCCGCTTGGAATCTCATTGGTTGGAGGAGAATTGTCTTCAGTGATAAGTCCTGCGTCGAACTGGCCCCAATGAGCATGAGTGCGATACCAATCTGACTGTCGCCCGCCCTACTCTACATCTACATCTACACTTATACTCCGCAAGCCACCCAAAGGTGTGTGGCGGAGGGCACCTTACGTGCCACTGTCATTACCTTCCTTTTCTGTTCCAGTCGCGTATGGTTCGCGGGAAGAACGACTGTCTGAAAGCCTCCGTGTGCGCTCGAATCTCTCTAATTTTACATTCGTGATCTCCTTGGGAGGTATAAGTAGAGGGAAGCAATATATTCGATACCTCATCCAGAAACGCACCTTCTCGAAACCTGGCGAGCAAGCCACACCGCGATGCACAGTGCCTCTCTTGCAGAGTCTGCCACTTGAGTTTGCTAAACATCTCCGTAACGCTATCACGGTTACCAAATAACCCTGTGACGAAACGCGCCGCTCTTCTTTGGATCTTCTCTATCTCCTCTGTCAACCCGATCTGGTAAGGATCCCACACTGATGAACAATACTCAAACATAGGTCGAACGAGTGTTTTGTAAGCCACCTCCTTTGTTGATGGACTACATTTTCTAAGGACTCTCCCAATGAATCTCAACCTGGTATCCGCATTATCAACAATTAATTTTATATGATCATTCCACTTCAAATCGTTCCGCACGTATACTCCCAGATATTTTACAGAAGTAACTGCTACCAGTGTTTGTTCCGCTATCATATAATCATACAATAAAGGATCCTTCTTTCTATGTATTCGCAATACATTACATTTGTCTATGTTAAGGGTCAGTTGCCACTCCCTGCACCAAGTGCCTATCCGCTGCAGATCTTCCTGCATTTCGCTACAATTTTCTAATGATACAACTTCTCTGTATACTACAGCATCATCCGCGAAAAGCCGCATGGAACTTCCGACACTATCTACTAGGTCATTTATATATATTGTGAAAAGCAATGGTCCCATAACACTCCCCTGTGGCACGCCAGAGGTTACTTTCACGTCTGAAGACGTCTCTCCATTGATAACAACATGCTGTGTTCTGTTTGCTAAAAACTCTTCAATCCAGCCACACAGCTGGTCTGATATTCCGTAGGCTCTTACTTTGTTTATCAAACGACAGTGCGGAACTGTATCGAACGCCTTCCGGAAGTGAAGGAAAATAGCATTTACCTGGGAGCGTGTATCTAATATTTTCTGGGTCTCATGAGCAAATAAAGCGAGTTGGGTCTCACACGATCGCTGTTTCTGGAATCCATGTTGATTCCTACAGAGTAGATTCTGGGTTTCCAAAAACGACATGATACTCGAGCAAAAAACAGGTTCTAAAATTCTACAACAGGTCGACTTCAGAGATATAGGTCTATAGTTTTGCACATCTGCTCGACGACCCTTCTTGAACACTGGGACTACCTGTGCTCTTTTCCAATCATTTGGAACCTTCCGTTCCTCTAGAGACTTGCGGTACACGGCAGGAGTGATGGTCTTGTGTGCCGTTTCATTTCATAGCAGCACTCTTTTTGTTGTCATCCGCGCACACTTACAGCAAAGTGGTAAGTCGATGATGTTTTGTTACCCTTCATGGCAAGCCATCCTAGACCTACATTTCAGCAAGGTAGTGCCTGTCTGCGCATGGCGAGAGTTTCTGCTGCTTGTCTTTGTGCTTGTCAAACCGCACCTTCGCCATTAGCGCACCGGATCTCTCCCCATTTGAGAACGCTTAAAAATATTATGGGCAGGGCCCTCCAATGGTCTCGGGAGTTTGACGATCTAACGCATCAGTTGGATATAATCTGGCACGATATCCCCGAGAAGCACATCAAACAACTCTGTCAATCACTATGTAGCCGAATAACTGCTTGCGTAAGGGCCATAGGTCGACCAACGCGTTATTGAGTTTTTCAATTTTTGAAGTTGTTTCTCTCGAATAAATCGTTCAGTTTTTACGAAAGTGTAATAATTTGTTTATCTGTACATGTGAATCACATATACCGCTTTTCTTTCCATTCGAATAATTTGTTCGTGACACCACATCTTAATGTTTTTAAAAAAATTTTTCGTAGCATGTATGTCGTACATGTGAAGCGTAGTACATATATGAGCGAGGAGACTATTTCTGTTCACGACACGCTTTCAGCACGCGTCAGAGCTGGATTTTAAATCTTTACTACGCTGCTCGCCACATAGTGTGTGCGAAATTGCGTTCATTGCGTCAGCAGCTTTGTGTCCCACGCCTCTCTTTGTTCCCCCTACCTCATCCTGGTTATCCGAAACTCTCGAAGGTATTGTCATCATGGTTGTTTCATGATATGTGTGACATATATGAGGAAGTAATTCGTATCTCGACTCATAGCGTGCATTCTCAAATCTTATGGCCAACTCTCCCCGCGAAACACTGTATCTTACCGTCAGTGCCTCGCGTGAGAGTTTGTTGACTATTTCTGCTTCTCAATTATACCTGTGAAGAAACGCAGACATCTTCTTTGATTGAAATGATGATGATAAAGTCCCATAGTCCTTGACAGAGCGTAGGGGACGATGCGGGAGACACGCACCGCTGCACTATACATAATCCTAGCGGAGGTGGTTAGCCATTGCCTTCCTCCGACCGTAATGGCGATGAATGATGATGATGAAGACGACACGACAACACCTAGTCAACTCGAGGCAGGTGAAAATCCCTGATCCCACCGGGAATCGAACCTGGGACCCCATGCTAGGGAAGCGAGAACGGTACCGCGAGACCACGAGCACTTTGAAAAGTTCCTGTTTATTCTCTAATGGAAAGTGATTAGGATTCCGGGTGATGAAGAACTTTACACAATCGACTGGGGGTCAGTATCGTGAGGTATCCCTTCCATAAGTTGATTACAATCCTTTAGCAATCTTCCAATGAATCACAATTAGAGGACTTCATTCCCACAAACAGGCTTCTGTGGGTGTTCCCAGATATTTCAGGCAGTCTTTTATTCGAAGAGATCTATCGTCAAAAGGGGAATTCCATGAAAATGGAACCTTTGCGCCTCCACATTATATTTGGTTGCGCGTAGAGTCAGCTGCTAGTTTTTACATCAAACGTTGTTTATCTGTTCGGATTTCTGCACTTATAAATCTGCAGTGTTTACGATTAGAAGTGCTCAAAGTTCCTGAAATTGTTTTCTTTCGGAAACGGTTAAAATTTTCGAAACAAGTTCCCCATAAGCGTTAGTATTCAAAGGAGAATTAGCAAGCATGATGTTTATTATACAAAATTTATTTAGCTTCCGAGCTGCCAACAGTGTAATGTTGTAAAGTCTTTGCAAAGCTTTAGAAAAAGAAAACTACGTCGATGCAATGTTCGCTAATGTCTCCCAGGAAAAAAAAAAAAAAAATATGTAAAAATGTCCATGAAGCTCGCATACATAGTTGCTAGATCTAGATAGGACAAGGAGCTAGGTGGAGCTCCATTATGCGATGGTTACATGGCAGTACGGTAAGAATGGGCTGTCGTGCTAGTTAATCTCTCTCTCTCTCTCTCTCTCATTCTGCGCATTATTAGGAATAACTGACCGTAGAGTCATATCACTCTGTTTACCGTTCTAAGAACTCTCATAATACCGTTAGAGGCAACAAAGTTGTTTCAGTGCATACACAGTAAAGAGACGGAAGAAAGAAAAGAAACCCAGCACCACGCGAACAGCGGAATTTTCAGCCCGTATGAGTTTTGTCGGACTGGCATATAGCAGATCCGTGTTCAGTTCCTAATAGAGTCAAGCATTGGTGGAAGGGCTGGAACTGAAAACACTAAGTTTCGTGACAGTAACTGAGGAGTTAATCGAATGAGCAGGAACCGTTCGAAGCAGTGATCAGCTAGGACAATATATTTTTTGAGTCTCTCCTCCTCCCGTTCTCTCAAATTTTATATATCCAGTAGTTTTACGTCTGGAATCTGCTCTCCACACTTCGTTCGTGCTCTCTCGATGAGCTTGAAAAGAGATAGCGTCAACAGTCTTCCACTTGAAACGAAGTACACAATGGCAAGCTGTTCATCAACTCACCATTACAGAGTGATTACGAAGTTTCCTTATTCTCTATGCATTACATAGATGTTAATGAGTTGTTATTTCTTATTGTTGCAGGTGCTGATACAGGCCTACATCTAAACCATTGGCGATGAGTCTACTTACAACACGGAGGAACGGATCGTAATGAGCACATGGTCTTACGAACAGTCCTATACAGAATAATCAATGAGAGGTAGCATGATTTCACTGCAAGGTTTCAGAAACCTTCCCCGCCAAAACAGTTCTTTGCAACTGGTTGCATAAAAGACAAGCCCGGCTCAGGACGATCACCAAAACGACTGGAAACGTGTGTGGCTGCTGCGTCTGTCGAACGTTCGCCAAAAACCTCCACTCGTCAGCGGTCACAGGAATTAGGTATTCCATACTCGACATTACAAAAACATATGAAGAACGATTTGAAGATAAAGACGTTTAAACGTTCTTTTGTAACCAGACTTAATGATAATGACGAGCAAAAACGTCATCAGACTTATTAGGGAATGTTTGATAACTTTACAGCTTTTCCTTCAAGAGGGAAAGTTTTTTCTCGGGCGATTGTGCAATGTACCACAGTGTAAAAGCGAGAAACATTTATTTTTTGGAGTAAAGAAAAGCCACATTTTTATCAAGAACTTGAACGCAACCCATCCCGTGTCATGAAATGGACTGCAATGTCTGCAATCCACTTTATGTGTCCATATTTCTTTGACGGTGCTGTGAATGACCCAGTGTGTCTCACCATGTTACGTGATTGGTTTATTCTACATCTGCAAGCTCGGGGTCTGCTCGGTCGTGTATGGTTCCAGCAGGATGGGGCACCAGCCCATAAGTCCTGAACTGTCATATTGAGATAATGCGTTAAGATGGTTCATAAAACAGAAGGTTGTTGCCATACATTACGAGACAGTTGGCAAACTTACGAATGCTGTTCGGTGTGAATTTACTGCCACCACGCCATCAATGTTGAGGAGAATTTCACATCGTGCATAGAGCAGAACCATACTCGTTTGTGAAAACGGTGGTGCATAGACAAATAATAAAGAATAGTCACACTAGCTCAAAATTGTCCTCCGTCATGATTTCACATTAATACAATGCGACCATCTATGAATATGTGGACACGCGATATGGGGTAATTGTACTTTATAATCACTCTGTATATTGAGGGAAATCAGATGCAGAAGAGAACACTGCAAGTGTGATAACACGATTGTCCAGAAACTTGGCTCAGTGGAAGAGAAGTCATAATAAGCGAACACTTGTCGAGGTTTATCCGTTGATACTCGACCGGTTCTGAGAAAAACGACTGTCAAACTTTCCCGCTCAAATTAAACGTCTTTTAGGGGGCAACGAATGCAGCCCAACTCGTGGCACAGTGGTTTGCGACGCGGCCTCTCACTATTTGTGTTCCGTGTTCGAAACCCGATTACTGTTTCTGTTTATTTTATTTTTCCATTTATGTAGCCATGCCCGTAGAAGGGAAGGTTATTACTCGTATGTTTCATATCGAGTTAGGGGATGCATTGGCGTTATATTAATTGTAAAATGACAACTAGCTTTGACAATAGGGTCATATATTGGTTAAATAATGTATGTGTTACCTATTTTCAGGGGTTAAAATCTTTTAAATTTTCGCATTTCTATATTTCATTGTCTTATCATTTCTTAAATTTTATTGTTATGTTTATTCTGCAAAGATTTGACGCATTCTCTTGGCTGATACCGATCGTAAAATCATTAGAAACATACAAATTCAGACCAATACGTGCACCACGCGAAGGCAGGTTTGACACAGCGACATTTCCTATGAATCTGCCTCAGGAAAGAAACGTCGTTACTATTGTTGAAGACTTCTCGTATCAGCAATAATTTAGTGACAAACCACGGATAACGGCTCACTTTTCCGAAAACTGGTGCTTGCTATTGATTATAAATCAAGACACACCACAGAAATTTCACCAAAAACCACTTCAAATAAATTTTTTCCATTCATTTGTTGTCTTTTATCTTTTTAATTCATTCACCATACGATTGGCAGACGAATACGGAGAATTTTATTTCAATATACATTGGAAGAAATTCGTATAGCAATCTTCTGTGGATATATGTCGGTACATGAACGCAAAAATTAAAAAAAATAGTCGGGTTTTGAACACTGAGTGCAAAAGAGTGAAGCTGCGACGGTTATCACGGAGCCGCCGCTTCCATTAGCTGCTTCCTTGTTAAACTACTTATGAAATTACAATTAAATCACTACGCTTAGCTGCATACAGGCACTGATATTCGACAACAGGGACAGGTGAAAATGTGTGCCCCGACCGGGACTCGAACCCAGGATCTCCTGCTTACATGGCAAACGACGCTCTATTAATCTTTTTTTTATCTTATTTTGTTCTATATTGTTCGATGAATTTCTTCGTGGTGGACGTCCGATGACACTTGGTCAGGTTGTTCGTTGATCCATTCACTCAGTTTTTTTATTACAGAGGGTAGCTAAACCCTCTGACCGAACACGCTGAGCTACCGTGCCGGCTATCCATCTGCTACCGAGGACACAGAGGATAGCGCGACTGCAGGGACTTATCTCTGGCACGCCTCCCGTGAAACCCAAATTCCCAACTCACTGCCCCGCACTATATTCATAGTGCCCATGGCCATTATACTCATTACTCGCGGCTTTTTGCCGATTGCCGTAAGAGTTCGGGGCACTGTTTGTGCACCGTACAGAAGAAGATGGTCAAATGGCCGATGAGCCTTATATATAAATGAAGTACCTCGAAAACATTGACCGTCGGTTTCTTAGAAACGGTCGAGTATCTACGGATAAGCTGAGACACGCCTTCGCTTATTTTCATGCCTCTTCCACTGAGCGAAGCTTCTTGGAAATCGGGTTATGGCACTTGCCGTGTTCTCCTCGCGAGTAACACTTTTCTTGTTTTCCTCCCACTGTCGGTGAAAGCGAAAATTGTAGCAAATACGTACTGCAACAACTGAGTGCGTGATCGATATCATATATATATATATCTGCCACGGCCAGAACATATATATATATAAGATTGGCTTATGTTCCGGCCGCGGCAGATGTTGCACTGGATCTGATCGCGGAGGTATTTTTTTTATGAGTACTGCCACACGTCGGTGCTTTTTCCAAGACTCTTCTGAACTACTAGTGGTGATAGAACACTTATTGACGGACACTCGGCTCTATTTTAGACACAGACGCAAGCACTACTGACCTTGAGCGTGTTGTTCATGGCGAAGCCCCGCCGCGTAGCGTGCTCCTGGTGAGGTGAGGTGGAGGAAGCTGTGAGGTGTGCTGGCGAGTGGAGGCTGCGCTGAGCGAAGAGCGTTCGCCGGCGGCCGCGCGCCGCCCTCTTATAGGGGGAGCTGGGGGCGGCGAAAGTGAAACCAGAGCAGTGTGCGAGAGCAGACCGGTTCCCGGCAGCCTCGCTCCAGCCGAAGGCTGCGTGGCCGCCCGCCTGTCTGCTGTCTGGACCGCGCCGAGGGTCGACTGCGAACCTCCAAACGGCGCTACCCGCTGCTGAGCGCACCTAACGGCTTATAGCGCTCACTGTATAAGAGGTAGACCGAATTCCTGTCGATCAGCCCTTACATCTTGTTACTAACGAAACCGAACACAGCACAAGTTTCGAAAATAAATTAAATTTAACTGTGCATACACTACCCGCTCGAAAGTATCCAGATACTTATTAAGGACATGAATGTGGGGTGTGTCCACCCTTCGCATTTAGCACGGCGTGAACTCTGCTGGGAACACTTTCAAGGAGGCGTCTGAATCTCTGTGGAGGAATGGTCCCCCATTCTTGCTCAAGAGCTGAAACCTGAGAAGGTGGTGAAGTTGGACGCTGCAGTCTGAAGCGAATTCGACTTCTTAACTCTTCCCAACGGCGTTCCGCTCCATACAGATCAGAACTCTGGGCTGAAAAGTCCGTTTCAGAACTGTTACTGACCACAAATTTTTGCCACACACATGCTGCGTTATGGCGGAGTGCATCCTCCTGCTAATACAAGCAGTTGTCTCCGGAATGTTCTTCTACTATACCCAGTCCACAGTGCTGTGAGATATTCTCATATCATTCCACGGCTACAGATACCTTTTTCTTAAGGGGACCACACCTTAATCACAAAAAATCCCTCACACCATAACGGCGTCTTCCCCAAATTTCACTATTGGCTCTACAGCTGATGTCACGTAACGTTCTTCAGACCTTGGCCAAACCCAGACACTTCCATCGGACTGTAAAAGGCTATAGCGTCATCGATCCCTCTATCTCGCGAAGAGACCATGAGGATAAAATCAGAGAGAGCCTACACAGAGGCATCTACGAACAATACGAGACTGGAATAGAAGGGAGAACTGATAGAGGTACTCAAAGTACTCTCCGCCACACACCGCCATGTGGCTTGCGGAGTATGGATGTAGATGTAGACCTAGAGATCACTCTTTTCCAAACATAGACCACGGTAGCGTCGCACTTTACATCACCTCAAGCGTCCTTTAGAAATGACCCCAAAATTGTGTTTGTCTCATGAGATGCTTCTCGGTGGTTGTACTCAGAGCTCACAGTGCTGGCTGGAATAATGGTAGCACTCCTAATGTCAGTGATTCGTTCCGCTGATTTCTTGCGACGTCTTACAAGCTCGACAATATTCGACGGCTACTGTCCGTCAGTACGCGACGTCCAACTGGATCTGACTTAGCTGTGTTCTTCTTTCCTGTCTCCACTCCACAATCGTGTCATCGTCAACTTGGAGAGCTTTAGAATGGTTGAAAAGTCTGGGACGGATTTCCTACTTACTCAGGTAACATCCAGTTACTGGTCCACGTTCGCACTCACTGAGCTCTGCTGGTTACCCCACTCTGCTTCTACTGGCACCGCAAGGTGCCCTGTCTCTACGTACACTGGCGGCTGCGCCTTTAGTGACATCTAGTGGCCAGTTTCGCGTAACGTAGGGCTGTCTGCATATTTTTGATGGTACGGTGTATATAAGCAAGTAAATCCACTATTAATCGATTACGACGGAAACAGAAACTACTGCAAAATACCTAGGAAAAAGCACCTGAAACGACATAAATGGGTCTCTCTCTCTCTCTCTCTCTCTCTTTCTCGTTATTGAGCCGATTCTGCATTTCCGAGACCCCATCAACTGAAGAACGTCAGTTTCTTCCGTCCAACACTATCGGAGACCTTACAGCTTGCAATCCATTAGTTCTGTGATGCCAGTCAATCCATCTCATCCTCAGCCGTCCTCTTCTCCTTGTGCCTTCTATCTTCCCCAGCACTAACGTCCTTTCCACTGAATCATGTCCTCTCATAATGTGCCATAAGTAGGTCAGTTTTTGCTGCAGCATCACTCCATCCAAAAACAATCTGTGATACTGACCAATTCGCTCTTTGCAATACATCGAAATCTAAGGAGTTCCCACCAACATCACAATTCCAGAAATATATTATATGATGTTCCACCTTTTTATGGTCCACGTCCCATACCTGTACATCACAGTCGGAAAGGCCACAGTTCTTACTACCCGGACGGAAGAAAATCGCGATACCAAAAAGGAGTTGTACGACATCAACGAAAGTTGGTAGGCGTGTTTCTACCTCTGAAAGTTGAAGCCTTTTCAAATTTCACGCTTATTGCATAAGACTGACGCTAGTAATTCCTTTATGAGTATGCGAATTTGCAAATTTGATTTAAATGCGCTCTGTAAAGCTGTAACAGTCATGAGTGTTAGTTACGTTTGAGATTGGACGAGTTGAGTTGATGAGAGTGAAGAATGCCTTTAAGGCGACAAAGACACCATTATCAATACCTCGATGAGTTTGAATGAGGTCGTGTAACAGGGCTACGAGAAGCTGCATGTTTCTTCTGCGATACTGCAGAAAGCCTTGGTAGGAATATAGCCAGTGTATATTATTGCCGACACGAGCGGTCACGAGAATGTATAGTCGCAGGAAGACCGGGCTCCAGGCGGCCACGTGGCACTGCCAAGAAGGAAGACCATCGGGTTCGGCGAACGGCTCTGGCGCATCGTACTATATCTTGTGAGGTAACGGGCGAGCCGTGGCGCCCTGGTCCATCGAACACGTGGCTGGGAATTCCCTGGTGGCGCTGTGTCGATGAAAGAGACTTCTCCTCCAAAGATGGCGGACTTCGTGAGACCATAATGGCCGACATTTCACAGTTCATATAGAGATTAATAGTAGCCAGAGGAATCATGAAACCTCAAAAAGAAACATGTACATTACCATTACTTGCACGACGATCCTGATGGTGTAATACGATTTTCAATATCTTTATTAGTTTATAGTTTTGTATCCGACTGTAAATTATACAAGTAACATCCAGCAATGAATTTCCAAAATCTATACGGTTCATCCGATTTTGTCAATCGACGTGTCTTTGGAAAGCTATTAGTGTTAACCTAAATTGGTATAAATTACAGGCATGTAACTTGAATAGTACATGAGTTATTGGAGGTCAAATTGGCCGATTACAATCGATGGCGTCAGGCCGTAAGTACTCCACAGTGACACGAAAAAACGATAGCAGCATGCTTATAAATATATTTATTCGTCTATGTCTTTGTTTATATCTGATATATACTATTCGTGAAGAAATTGGTCAAATATTTACTGTGTTTTAGAAAGCACGGAGACATTAGGCTACTGGCCTACCTCTTATTCTATTCCTTTGATAAATTTTTGTTTAATTTGTTTATGTATCTAATAATGTATGTTAGAGCGTGTTTATGGTCCAGCCGTAGGAATATTTATTTAATTTCAAGTTATTTAAATGTAAATCCAGTATTTCGAATGTGTCTCATTATGTTTGTGCGGGTGTGTTGGCTTGAAGACATGGCGCGAGCGGAGCGCTCTAGCCAATCACAGCGCTCGTGAATGGGAAGACTGGATGGAAGCGGGAGAAGAGTTCTCAGCAGGACGGCACAGGACACGGACAGTACGGGACAGGACACGAGACGGTGCTGGAAATTAAGGCTGTGCTGACTTGTAAACTTGTGAGATTTCCGTGGCTTGTACAGTGAAGACATAGTATGCTTTTAGAAGTGAATATCTCGCGAGCTATGTTGTCGTTCATAACTAATTACCTGCAGTACGGATCTACTGTTTCTCTATTATTCAACTTACATTTAATTTAATTGCTGGACCATCGACACCAACAGATGTTTTGCAGAAATATACGGCATTCACAAAAGTACTTCTGCTAACGTACTCATCATTTAGAGTAGTTAAAATAGTACTTTCAGACTTTATTTAATTGCAATGTTTCATTTATAAATGTGTATGTAACGTTCAAAATTCGCAAATGCCGAGTGATAGAAACCTTCGACCATTCGATTCATGTGCATGTTCATATTGTATACTTTAGACTCAGCACTATTTGGCTTGTAATGCGGCAACCACGTATCCCAGCCCCTAGACAATGAAACCAGCCATACTTTTAATATTTCAACTCTGAGTCAGAGGGTGCGTAGTTGAGGGCCACCACATCACACGTCATTTAATTTTATTTCAAAGCCTGCAATCTGCAGCAGAAATCTGAGCTACAGTTGGCACCACAGTGGCGCAACGAACTGTTATAAATCTGTTACTTCAAGGACACCACCGAGTCAGACGGCCAGTAGCGTGCAGTCCGCTGACCCCTAACCACCACCGTTTGCGACTTCAGTGGCGTCAAGCGAGAGGAGATTGGAAGGCAGGTTGAGGTCTCTTCCGTTTTCTGATAAAAGCTGGGTCTGCCTCGGCGCCAGTGATGGCTGTGTGTTGGTTACAAGGAGACCAGTTGAGGGCCTGCTACCGACGTCTCTGTATGCTAGACACACTGGACTTACATCTGGAGTTATGGCCTGGGGTGCGATTTCGTATGACAGCAAGACCACTCTCGTGGTTATCCCAAGCATCCTGACGGCAAATCTCGTGATTCGACCTGTTGTGCTGCCATTCATGAACAACGCTCGGCCACATACCGCTGTTGCTACAGAGTGTCGACATTTTGCCTTGGCCTGCTCGATCTCTAGGTCTTCAGTCGACCACACATCGGACATCATCGGACGAGGCCTCCTGCGTCATCTACAAAGAGTGCCGGATTCCATGATTTGTCCGAGCTAAAGGTGCTACCTCTACTCTTTTTAATTAAAAGAGATAGCGGTTTCAGCTTCGACCAATTACGGAATCCGGTACTTTTTGTAATAAACTCACAGAGACGTTACGACGGTGCACATCGCTGTGATACATTGATATCACCGCGCGGATCGACCGTGCAGCCACAGATCTAATTCCATGCATATGTAATACCTCCTTGCCGCTGATCAACGTCTCTGGCGCCTTGTGTATCTGTGGGCGTATGCGCAGTGGAGTCGTCTGCGGATTTAAAAGGACGGAGCACGTGCTGGAGCGTCAGTAATCTCGGCTCAGTCTGAAGCTGACTGGACGATATACAGCCGAAATATTAGAAGAAGAAGTGAGAGTTATGCCGCTGCACGCCCGAAATTTTATAAAACATTCATTGCTCCTCGTAAATACGAAGATATCCTCTGCATATCTAAAGTTATTTATATTCATTGCACCTATTTTAATTCCGACTCATTCTTCATCTAATGCGGCATCCCTCATAACATGCTCTGCATACATATTGAAAAAATTATGTGACAATATACAATCTTTCTTTTTGAATACAGAGCCATTTAGTTGCTCCATGCAGGGTTCTCGCAGTGGTTTCTTGATCAGAGTTTCCCCGCGTGATTCTTTAGCCAGCGTTACTGAGATTTTCAATAAATTCCACTGGCAGACGATACAAGAGAAGTCTTGTTCAATACGGATAGGTCTGCTATTGAAATTACGAGATGATATGTTCCAGGAAGTGACAGGCAACATATTGCTTCCCACCACGTACCTACAGTGAAATGTCAGAAACCAGAAAAAAATCAAAGAAATTTGGCTTATAAGGAAGTTTACTGAAATAATTCTTCCCAAGCTACATTCGCAAATGGAGCAGGTAAAGGTGAAAAATACAGCAAAGAGGTAGTGGTACCAGATGAAAGAACACTCCACTACACATCGTAAGGTGGTTTGTGGAGTGCAGAAGTAGAACTTCAAGTTTGGCCGATGCCATTGTGTTTCGGTTAGAGACTGCAAAGAATTTGAAAGATCACACGAATGCAGTTGACTTAAAGTGGGTGGTGGTGGGGGAATTAGAGTGGACAATGGTACTCTAAAAGCAATCGACGTGTTGGCTGACTGGACAGAAAAATAGCGACTATGGGTGATGTGTGGGGGATAAAAAATACAGAATGGCGACGGTAAGAAAAGGGTTTCTGAAAATGAGAACTTTGTTAACGCCTAACACAAATTTAAATGTTAGGAATTATTGCAGAAGTTACTAACTGGACTGGAGCCCTGTACAGAAGTGAAACGTGAGTGACAAGCAATACTGATGAGAAGAGAGTAGATGCTTACAAAATGTGTTGCCACATAGAAATGCTGAGAATGAGACGAGCGATCGAATAACTAAAGGCAATCTACTGAATCGAATTTGGGAGAAGATTGTTTTATGGCACAAACGGATAAAAGAAAGGGTCGTTTGATGTGAGACCTCTTGAATCATAGAGGAAACCCGCGATTTCGTAACGAAGTAAAGAGTGGGGAATAAAAATTGTAGGAGACCAATGACTGATTATAGTAAGCAGGTTCAGTTGGTTGCAGGTTGAAGTAGAGATGCAGGGATAGAGAGGCTTGCACAGCATAGACTAGCGTGGAGACCTGCATCAGACCACTCGTCGTCCTAAAGACCACATAACAGTCTCTCCTTACGATACTCGTAGTCATGTCACGGGAAAAGCCAAATATAGCATTATCGCCTACTATTAAATTAGCAGTGGACCGATAATGTTACTCCTGTGAAAGGATTTTAATTTCACCGTGATCGTGCATGACGGAAAGTATCGGACTTTTTTCGTTTCTCAAAGGATTGCTGTTGAAAGGAAGCAATAGCAGAGCGACCGGGACTCGAGCCAAGATTCTATCACTTATAAGTAAACTGCAATTACGTAAAAGAGAATGGTCGCCAGGCGAATTAGGCAAAGTTGTACCAAGTCCTAGCGCTGTTCATAAAGAAAGCTAACGACTGTGATTGTCTATATTTGGACACTGAAATTCTGTTTTGCAAATAAGACAGGAGACAACAGTACTCTTTAGCAGTAGTTTGGTATGAACAACAAAGCAGGAATATTAACCATTTTTGGAACCACTGGCTCTCAATACTATCTGTTTAATAAAGCACCAAAGTAATGATCATTACAAGTAAAATATGCATTTGCTTGTGATGGAGCACCACTAACTTGCACATGAAGTTCTTTTCTCAGATCACGTGTTGAAAAATGCTGTCAATGAAAAGGTTTTCAGATAATTATGTTTTTTCTACTGATTGTTATTTCCAAGATATATGCAAGTAGCGTTACTTACACATCCGAGGCTCTATATTAAATAATTTTTGTTGCTCTTCTTGATTCCGTTCGCAAGATGCGAACGCTTTGGCTGCCAACCACCGACTGACTGTTCCCACAATGGAGCCTTGCAGTTCGACTGCCAATTCCACCTTTTCTGTTTCAGCCAAGAAAGTTTCGTTGTGAAGGGACTTGCCTCCAAGTTTTACATGATTGCAAACCTACTATTCCTATGCAGCATTACAAGCAAAGTTTTAACACTTTCATTCTTTTATAGAACATTATTTTTAAAATTACGTGCAAAGATTCATTATATTGGCATAAGGTGCTGTAAATGATGAGTAAAACATTCACATGCATGTTACATCAAATAGCTTGTTTACAGAAGTCACACTAAATGTAAGCAGACATGCATGAGATAAGTATAAGTAACATCAATATTAGTGTTACAACCATAACATTGACACTTATTAGATGCACACCAACAAATGTAGTCGAGTTAAATGAGGTGCTTCTAAGGGAATTAGATTAGGAAATGAGACACTAAAAGTAGTATGGGAGATGAGCTTTGCTCTTTCGACAACTGTAAAACTGACAGCAACTGAAGAAAAGAGAATAACTTTTTATTTTGTTTATTTAGCCTTTAACTACTCAAATGTTCAAATGTGTGTGAATTCCTAAGGGACCAAACTGCTTAGGTCATCGTTCCCTAGACTCACACACCACTTAAGTCCGTGACATGACGCCTCAAACCGCGCGGCCACTTCGCGCGGCTCTAACTACTCAGCTACATACTCTACACTGTTACTATGTTTACAGACTATATATTCATTCGAGCTGTTTACACCAAAGTTTCTATACCACCCACTCTTTTTCTCAATTACGAGAGCGTGCTGAAAAGCAATGTCTTCGGATTTTCTATGTGAAAAATCTTAAAGCTTTTTACATAAAACAAACGTTATTAACACTTTACATAGTCATTCTACAAGTCTACATACTGTATCTGCAGGCCTCTGCCGCTAGAGGACTCCGAATAATGGCGCGTAACACGGTGGTGTGTAACGTGACTGTGCCGGTGCGTGACAAACAGCGTGCTGTAATCGAGTTTAAAATCCGAAGAGTTCGTTCACACGTGGAGACCCTCTCCTTTTTGACAGTGCCAGACCACACACTAGCGCTGTGACATCTGCAACAATTCGATGCTTTGGGTTCGCTGTTACCGATTAGCCTCTATACAGTCCGACTTGGCACCACCCGATTCTCATCTGTTTCCAAAACTTAAAAAATCCTTCGAGAACATCGCTTTGATAGCGATGAAGTGGTGCAAGAGGTGAGGTTGTGGCTCCGACAAGAAAATAAAACTTGAAATAAATAGTTGTATCTCCATCTTAAGTTGCAACTTATGACGGAACTACAACCATTCATTTCAATTGCAAGAGATGTTGCGGACCTATTTTTCACTTGTAGCATTATGCAAGTTCGTAAAGTCAAAAATTCTGCATTACATTGTCAAGGAACGGATCTCTAGTAGGGGGAAATGTGTTCGTCGTCAGGGCGATTGTGTTGTGGAATAAATATGTAGACATGAGGAACAAGGATTCAGAATGTTAATAATCTTTGTTTTATTTAAACCACTTTAATAGTTTTCACATAAAATTTGGGAACCACTACTTTTCAGCACACCCTCGTACATACGGACACTTCCTTATTCTAATTCTTATTATTATTTCTTTATCACCCGATACAATGTTCTTAAGCCCAGGTTGTTAGTACTTGGCAATCATTTTTCATGTATAATAATATTTAAATGTTTTATTTGTGGAGATACACAACAGGAATAGAGATCGCTGTGAAAAGTCACCAGTTATGAAAATGAGTGCCAGCGGTTGCTTCCTCTGGCATCAGCTCATCAGTTGACTAGTGCACACCTGTGGGGTCATTCAAATAATGGGGTACTGTGGCTCGCTGTCTTCACATCTCGAGGTAAGCCTCTGTGAAAAGTCACCAGTTGTGAAAATGAGTGTAAGCGGTTACTTCCTCTGGCATCAGTTGAATAATGCACACCTGTGGGGTCAATCAAATAATGCGCTACTGTGCCTGTCTTCACATCTCGAGGTAAGAGCCTGTCTCTTGAAAATACACGGCTTGCCAAAAAAGTGAGGTATCCAGAAAGGTGGTTGGATGTCAATAAAACTTCGTACACGTATGCACCGTCGGTGCATATGTAAACAATTAGGCTTGAAATTCTCCGTGACTTGTAGAACGGCTATCAGAGTGCAGTAGTGCTGCTTGCGTTTAGTATTGTTACCAGATCTCGTAGAGTATATAACGGGTGAGCAGCAGCAGATGTTTAGTGATTACTGTGAAGAACACTGAGATCCGAGTACTCGTGAGAGTCTGCGTTATCAGCACCTGACTGAGTTTGATAGGGGCTTCACTGTGAGTCTCCACTTGGCCAGCTGGTCTAATCGTGTATTATCCAGATTTTTTGGGTTTTCGGATGTGAGGGCAGGTGTACATGTCCTAAAGTTCCGAACAATTCTATCACAAGGGAGGATCCCTGTTTTGTGCACCAACAACATCATAACCCCTCATATACGCACTTGCCACCCGAGAACGAGTAATGGTCTCCTTGCAACATTCCCACAGCATTGGTCGGAGACTGGAAGCACCCGAACTTGAGAATTATCATCCCATGTGTAGGCTGACACTACACAAAGGGATGAGTTTTCAGTGATGCGGTGACCGGGAACATAGACTGCTGTTGAATGTGATCACATTATGTTCAGCGATGACCATCACCGGTGAGTATGGAGATTTTCCATTCTTCCAACGGTTTGGACAGGCAAATAGGAGTTACTCCTGGCGTCATGGTGAGGTGAGCCATCGGGTATGACTACAAGTTACGACTGACAGTGACTGAGGGAACTCTTATGGCACGGAGGTACATCCTATATTCTCACGTGGTACGTCCCACGCGACAGTATCGTAGTGCTGTTTTCAGCATAACAGTCCTCGCCCACGCATGGAATATGTCTGTGTGAACTGTGTTATGTTGAGGTACTCTCGTGGCCATCAAGATATCCAGATCTGTCCCCAACAGAACATGTACAAAACCAGCTTGGACGTCAACCCCATCCCAGTACCAGTTTTCAGGATATCAAGGACCAGTTACAGCCTCTGTTGATTCATTGCGGACGTGGGACAGCGGCTGGTCAAATACTTAACAAAGAAATTCGCCAAACAGCTGTGCAAATTGAGAAGTCATTTTATTTAATTTTCGCCACCAATTTCGTCAATTCAGTATGCCATCTTCGGGCTCCATATGCACCTCTCAAAACTTTATCGATATTGGCATACTTGAGCCACCTGTTTCTGGATGTCGTAAATTCTTACCTCAAGTGCTTCCTCGTAGTCAAGTCTCCCAAGGAAGCACATGAAGTAAGAATTCACGATATTCAGAAACATATGGCCCAAGTATGCCAATATCGATAATATCTGAGAAGTGCAAACTGAATTTCCGAAAATAGTGGCAAAAATTAAATAAAATAACTTCTAAATTTGCAAGACCTTTTGGCGAATCTCTTTGTTAAATAGAAAGTTACAACAGTTGTGAAGTAATTACCCTCAGGAGAGACTTTATGACACTCTGCCAACCAAATCAGTGCATACATACGGGCCAGAAGATGTGCAACGTCATACCGATGACTAGGCCCATACTCCAGTTTTTCGTACATTTGACTCGATTTTGTAAGCACTGAAATACCATCCATACACTTCCTCAACCTTTGTAGTTTCGTTTCCTCGTCTTCTTACAAGCGCTTCTTCTTTGTCAGGGTCGTGTGTGTGAGTTGCGTTTTGCGTGACCGTGTGTGTGTGTATGTGTGTGTGTGTGTGTGTGTGTGTGTGTGTGTGTGTGTATGTGTATGTGTATGTGTATGTATGCGTGTGTGTGTGTGTGTTTGTGCATATGTGTCTATTGTTGACGAAGGCCTTAATAGCCGAAAGCTTTAATTGTGAGAGTCCTTTTGTTGTGCATATCTGCGAGTTAGCATCGCCGCTAAATGGCAAATAGCAACTTTCCTTCTCATAATATTGGTACACTACATCCTGGATTTTCCATTGGCAGATAGTGTATACTGCGATGTGAAGACAGATAACGGCTGAAAAAGGTTTGTTACGCTTGCGGCTACAGGAATTCCTCCCAGTTTGATGATTGTCTTACAGAGTTTGGCCTGCTTGCTGCCGTACGGGAAACAGACGAGCAGTACGTGATTCAGATCTGCCATCAAAGTCTGATGTTCGTAATATGGAGAGGTTAAAAGATTCATTCTGTGGGGAGGTGGAGCGTGAAGTCTCTGTTCGTTTCTAATTCTTGTTGCAACTTTGAACTTCGAATATCATGTTCTTTTAGGTATGAACGCTCGAATTCTTACGAAGTATCGTCCTCTCATATTCCCATAATCGGTAACATTTATAAAATGTCTTTTTATTTGCTGTAGTTACAAAGTCTTATAATCTAGACGTACAATTAACGATATCATTTTCGTCACACGGCTCTTCGACAATTTGTCGACTAATTCGATGTCTATGACTCCTAAATGCAGTCACTGAAACGTATCACTCTTATGCGTTGTTCTATACACTGATAAATTAGATTCTGTACATTAAAGAGAGAAGAGTTCGTTTCCAAGTTTTTCAAAATATCGTTGACAATATGAAATGAATATAAATGAATATCTGAGCCAGTTTTATTGGTAGAACACTGGCTATAAATCTTTTCGTTTGAAGATGAACTTTTTACACAGCTGTGGTTTCCACGGTGAGACAGATGCATGCAAGTCCTGTTTCTTCAATAGATTTGGTTCCATCAGTGCGTATCATGATCCTAACCTGGCACCCCGGTGAAATGCTCTAAATGATATTCATTCCTTATTGTGAGAAGTGAAAAAAGGAAGTGCTTGATACAGTATAGACTGTGTTGCATGTTTCATTCAGAAGTATGAGCATCGGAGGTATTATATCTTCAGTACGATCGTAGTGATACATTGTAATTGACTAAAACTGGAGACGGGAGGTAGTATTTCTTTGATCTGCAGTATATCGCCTATCGCTGATAATTTCGTAAAGAGAAGACTGGCTATAACAAAAACAGGATTTTCTGAAGAATGGAAATGTGTTGACACTATGAACTTAACTTACAGGAAGTCTCTTCTGAAAGTATTTATCTATATTGTAGCGAGTCATGGAAGTGAAACTTACAAGATGAACAGTATAGATTAGAACAGAAAAATGATGAAGACTGTATGAGTAAATCAGAATACTAATGACGAGGTATTAGACCGAATCAAGGAGATACAAAATTCATGACACAACTTGGCTAAAAGACGAGGTTGGTTTGCACGACACCTCCTGAGGCATCAATAAATAGTTTGTATGGTACTGGAAGAAAATATGCGAGGGGGAGAGGGAGGTAAAAACTGTAGATGGTGATGAAAGGTTGACTACGACAAGCAGACTGAAGAGGATGTAGTTTACAGAGATGATGAGATTTCCACAAACAACAACAACAACAACAACAACAGGAATTGAACATCATTGACCGCGTGGCGTAGCCGTGCGGTCTAGGGCGCGTTGCCACGGTTCGCGGGTCTCCCCCCGTCGGAGGTTCGAGACCTCCCTGGGGCATGGGTGTGTATGTTGTCATTAGTTTAAGTTAGATTAAGTAGTGTGTAAACCTAGGGACCGATGACCTTAGCAGTTTGGTCAAATAGGAACTTACCACAAATTTCCAAAACATTTAACATCGATGGTGAAATACTACCAGTCGTTAACCGCGTCAGTTTGCTTTTCAGATTTCTTCAATGCTTTGCGCTCCTTCAAGATTACAATGGTGACCCTGGATGGCTGCTCACTATTTAGACGCACCGTGGCGCTCACTTACAAAAGGCAAGCCATCCTCAGCACTCTGGTTTCACGTGCATTCCACATAAGTAAGAGCAAAAGGTTGCGATCAAAGTTACACGTCCTCAGAGAAACATTGATGCCCAACTTCTATGATGACCTACTCATAAATACGGCCTTCAAACGAAATGCTAACAATAATATTGTAAACAAGAAGAACGAAGGATCTGCTGTTCATTATGTTCTGTTAACATTTCTCACTAGAGTAATCAACTGCACTGACATAAGCCTTCGGAAGAATTGTATAAAGACTACATATTTCAGTGAACACAAGAAAAACACCTCCACACAGCGGGAGTATGGTGTATACAGATGAAACTAAAAGGACAATAAAGGAATAGGTCAATGACTACGAATGACAAAAAATGTAAAATCAATGGTAGTTGAGCATGAAGAAGAATGTGACCAGGTTTCGAAACTCAAGAACATGCGCGTGCCCGCCAGAGAAAGTATTGTGTTGGTGCGTAAGTTCGTAGCGTTTTTCCATAACATACACATAACAAAGACTTTAGTTATAGACGTATTCTCCCTCACTATTTACAAGAGTCTGCCAACGCTAAGTTTTCGATTCTGAGATGGTAGAAATCACGTGTTTTGAGGCGAAGAACTCGTCAAGCCTTGATCGAACTGCATTTTCATCTGGAAAGAAAGTTCCTTCTACTCTGTTCGATAAATTGCAGAGAAGGTGAAAATCTGCGGGTGCAAGGTCAGGTGAATAAGATGGATGCGGAATGAGTTCCCAATCCAATATCTGTAGTCTTTTCGGTCAGTCTAACAGAATGCGAGCAGGCGTTATCGTGAAGTAGCTTCACACCGTCTTCCTTGTCGTTGTTCTTCGTTGCGCATGAAAGATGTTTTAGTTGGTAACAATGCCAGCAGTGATGGTTACACCCTGGAGAAACAATTCTTAGTACACCACACCGTCGCTGTTCCACCTAATGCATAACATTATCTTTTGTAGATACACGTAGGATTTGAACGGGGATTTGCTGCTTTGTTTGGGCTCAGCCATTCCTTTATGTTCCTTATGTTGGCATAAAGACACAATTTCTCGTCACCAGTAGCGTTACAGGATGAGAATGGTCAATGTTATTCTCGATCCAGTTGATAAAGAGCAAGCAGAGATGCACATATCATCGGCCCTTGATTTTTGGGATTTTGGTTTAAAGCATGCGGTATCCATATACTCGATTTTTAAACGTTCCGCGTTGCATACAAATGTCGCACGATGATGGAATGATCACAGTTCTTCCCATTTACATTCTCGAGTATAATGACTTGCATCATTGTAGTTTAATGCTTTTAAACGATCTTCATCAAACCTCAAAGGTCGTCCTGAACGTGGAGAGTCTCTAATGTCAAAAAGACCCTCCTTAAAACTAGAAAACCATTTTCTTGCCATCCTGTGTCCAATGTCATTATTCCCATACACGATTCACAGGTTTCTGGGTGCCTCCGCTGCTGTCACCCTTCCACTGAACTCAAACAGAATATGCCTGGAATGTTCCTACTTTTCCATTTGGCGCTTCATTTTCTAGCGTCCACAGCTCCACTCACTATGTCCAAATGACAAAATGACAACATGTTAAATCAAATAATAAAAGTGAACTACAAACAAAAATGACAATCGATAAATAAACCCATAGTAGCTGGAATACCAAAATGCAAAACAAAAAGATAGGAAATTATACACCAGCCTAATAATATTTATAGAAGTAAATTCCGGAAAGCGTTCGAAATATCGAAGAATTTATCAAATGTCACCGGAGGTAGCCTCTCGGGCTTACGTCTTTGTGGATACTCACTATCAAGGAATTAAACACCCAGCCATGGAGAGCAAGGAACATAAACAACAATAAAGTAAAAACTGTGGTGAACCAGCAAAAATAATATGAGTCCCCCTCTCTTTCAATATTTGTTTTGAATACTCATCCAATGAATATTTTATTCATCAACACTGTCCTTTCGACACCCATCCAGGGTGGAACCCTGAAGATGAACGTCAAACTATGAAGGTTTGAAGAGGACTATGTCGTGACCTGACCATCAAAAATAGCAGCAACGAAAGACTGCAAACTTATATAAGAGGTGAATAATCCTACAGCACTGACCAAATGGAACATGTCTAATAAATTACAAAAAGAAATTGTGAACTCTTAGAAAGAACGACGCTACATGAAGCTTGACTCACATACTGTATATGATCTACCCAAGGGTCATACCCCTATGCATATATTATTGTACAGCAAATCTAATATTATGTAACTGTTCTGCAACTTTAATGCAGCCTGAACGAAACGACCATAGATGTATCAGATGCTTTTGGAGGATAGTGTTCCATACTACTGTCTGCTATTCTCACAATTGTTAATGTATGTTTCTGGTAATGCAGCCTAACCTGGCCTCTGTCCCATCATGCTCAATCACTGATAGATAGGCAGCTTACATATTTGGTGATTGTGGTGTCCGCCTGACTTGTATGTCTTGGGGAGTGTTCTAAAGGGGTGTGCTAAGGGAAAGGGGTCGTTCCTATAAGAGAGCCACTTGTGGTAATATTCTGGCACAGCGTTATGGCAAGCTACCTGCCTAGGTACTGCATGCTGCTTGGTAGTCCATAACCAGCAAGTTACCATACCAGGCATATTTGCAAGTAAGCGATAGAGACATAAAACAATAGTTGTTAGTGGGTACTATCGGTTGCAGGAAGTACATGAGGCCAAACCCAAGGCTGAATTTCCAGTTCCATGCAGCCACTGGTAGTGCTCCACAGTGCTATTTGGGTTGAAGAATGCACTGGCCAGTTTCCAATGCCTATTGGACGGAGCACTATGGAGCTTCATACTGAGACAGTATATTGTATGCTTACACAATAATACAGTATTGTCTAAAGACATCCAAGAATGCATGGCTCATATATGGCATGTTTTAGTTGATTGCACGTAGTACAACTGACAGTCTCTAAAAGTGTCATTTCCTATTGAAAGAAATTCACTAATTGAGCCACATTATCATACAGGATGAAGCGCAAAAAGACGTCGAGTTCACACAAGCCATGCAGGAATTTATTGCTGCCAAGACAGAAAAATAATTGCAGTACTTTTCAAATTTGGCTAATTATTACAAAACGTTTGTGTTAAAGCACGCAGAATTAACAAACCCGTTTATACGCCTGTTAAAGAAGGGAATAAAGTTTCAGTATACTCTGAATTGTGATGAAGACTTACTGACCTCTAGACCGGGTTTCACTTTCCCATGTTATCAAAAGCAGTTCATGGTATCTTGTGACATTAGCAAGCATACCTTAAGGTATGCTTGCTGACCCAACGACATAGTCAGTTACAACTGCAGTGGGCGCAGTACCGCCAGGATGCGACCGCCAATCAGTGAAAACGTGTCGGCTCTTTGGGTGAATCATACTTTTTCTACACTAGGTCGCCGGTCGTTTCCACAAATGCCGTTATCGAGGTGAACGGTGCCTCAAAATGTGCAGTATGCAATAGATGCATGCTTTTGGAAGCAGTATTATGCTATGGGTGACATTCAAAAATGTTCAGATGTGTGTGAAATCGTATGGGACTTAACCGCTAAGGTCATCAGTCCCTAAGCTTACACACTACTTAAGCTAAATTATCCTAAGGACAAACACACACACACACACCCATGCCCGAGGGAGGACTCGAACCTCCGCCGGGATCAGCCGCACAGTCTATGACTGCAGCGCCTTAGACCACTCGGCTAATCCCGCGCGGCAGGGTGCTTGCAGGGGACCTATGACTGTAATCGAAGACACGCTGACAGGTGCAAAACACTTGCATCCCTTTATGTTCGATGTCTTCCGAGATAGCGATTGCATAGCGAGGCTGGCCCATGTTTTGGGCAGTGCTACAGTGGTTTGAAGAGCATTGTAATGAACTCCTGGCGACCAAATCCACATGATGTGGATCCTATGGAACCCATTTGGGTCGCTATCTGGTGCCATCACCGCGTACACAAGTCAGCGGCCCGTAATTTACATATAGTGCCACATACCATCAAAAACCTACCAACAAACTGTCGGATTCGTGATATACAGAATCAGTGATGTATTCAAAGACAAACAAACAACTTATTAAGCAGGCGGTCAGAATGCAATGGCTCATAAGTGTACATGGTAAGCATCTTAAAGCTGTAATGCATCACACAGCATTAAAATGGCTGATGGACCTAAATATCCAACTAGCTGTTGAATCCAATAAGCTTTACAACTTAGTGAGATTAATTCCGATGTAATACAAAGCAGGTGCACGTGAGGCAATGCGTTGGTGTTTCTCCTACAGCTGTCAGTGGTTCTGTGCTGACGATGGAATATTCTACAAATTACTCGCAAACAATGCATAATTGTGCTGGTAAGCCTATGTGATGAAATAGTGAGGCTGGCCCATGACCCTAAGTTAGTAAGGTATGGAGGGCATTGCATAAAACTATTGGTGAAAAATGTGCAGATATGATGTGAAGAAATATTTAAAAAACTGCATACCCTGTGCACAAAGGGCTGAACCACGCCATTAGCAAATTTCATTACAGAGATTACCAGAGATGAGCAGATCATTCTAAATAATTGGTATCGTTAATTTTAGTTTCTTTCATGGACACTGATGGGGAACTGATACGTTTCGACTATAGTTCGTCTCTTTCTGGGTTATTTATCTTTGCTTGCTGTGTCATATCAGCAAGCAGAGATAGTAGCTCAAGCAGTAGTTAACGAACAGATTTTGAGTGTTTGGGAAACCAGAGAGCTTAGCTCACCAGGGTACCAATTTTATGTCTGAACTAATGAAACAGCTGTGCCTACTTTCACGATTTCGGAAGTTGTGGACAAATGCACCAAATTCACAAGTGAAAGGGAGGACAGAGCAGATGCACAGGAACATAGGGACATTGTTGTTACGCCCATAGTCACCATACCCACTTGGCGGCTCTGCTACTGTATGTGGTAGGAGCCTACAACTCATAAGAGCATCAAGCTACAGAATTACCACTGTATGAGGTTATTTATCGACAGAAGATGCCTCTCCTTTACAAACAGTGTAAGCACTTCTGGGAAGATGTGTCAGCTGTACACAATTTTGCTAAGAGTTCACACCCCAAAGAACTCTTAGCCAAGCTCTCCAGAGGACAGTGGTTCTCAACTATTGATCTCAAAGGTGCATGCCTACAGATCTCCTGGGATCTAGAAAGATAGCTGTTATCACTACACCATTCAGTCACTATCAGTGTCAGTACATGCCTTTCCACATCGATAGTGTGCCATCGCTGTTCCAAAGATATTAGAAGAATTGGTAAGAAACATATCATCATGCGTATCTATTTTGACATCATCTTCATCATCACAGAAGCTAATCGACAGGAAGCCGGTCGCTGTGGCCGAGCGATTCTAGGCGCTTCAGTCCGGAACCGCGCTGGTGCTACGGTCGCAGGTTTGAATCCTGCCTCGGGCATGGATGTGTGAGCTGTTCTTAGGGTAGTTGGGTTTAAGTAGTTCGAAGTCTAGGGGACTGATGACCTCAGATGTTAAGTCCCATAGTGCTCAGAGCCATTTGAACCATTAATCGACAGGAATACCTATCAGGTCTATATATCTTGTTCAAGAAACTTCTAGCAGCGAGGATATCCTGCAACTTGATCAAAGAAAGTGCTTCCAGACCGAAATTATATAATTGAGCCACATGTGTTAATTGATAGAAAGCATCTAGACATGTATTAGTGGGTACGAGGCATGCCAACCCTTCACCTTTATGAAGGCTTGAACTCTGCTGGTCACATTTTCAGTGAGGAGTCTGAATGCTTTTGGAGGAATGGAAGCCCATTCATCCTCTAGAGCCGAAACTAGAGAAGGTTGTGAGTTTGAACGCTGGTGTCTGGAGCCAAGTCAATGTTCAAACTCATCGCAAAAGTATTCCACTGGATTCAGGTCAGGACTTAGGGCAGGCCATTCCATTTCAGGAATGTTATTGTCCACTTACCATTGCCTCACAGACGCTATCTTATGGTGGGGTGCACTGTCATACTGATAGTCATTGTCTCCAAACTGTTCCTTTACTGTATGCAATACACAATACTGTAAAATGTTTTAAGCGGATCACACTGTAGCCACGGAAACCAACCCCGTACCATAGCACTACCTCCCATGTACTTCATTGTTTGCAGTACACATGATGGTGGGTAACGTCTTCAGGCAGTTATCACATCCAAACTCTTACATCGGATTTTCACAGGGTGTAGTGTGATTCGTCACTCTTTTTCAGTTATCCACTGTCCAGCAGCGTGGTTCTTGACACAATCTGAAGTATCACATAGTACTGACTATATAAATGTGGAGCTTATGAGGAGCTGCTGGACGATTGTACCACATTCCTCTATGCACACTCATTGAGCTAGCTGGACTAGTGGTAGAACTTTGGAAATAAAGAGTAATTCCTTCAGCTGAGCTACTACTCTCCGCAATGGTCGACGTCCCTTGTCCTGCAGTACTTGAGATCTCCCTGGTTTTGTTTTAGACGCAGTCGTTCCTTCGAGTTTCCCCTTCACAGTCACATCGCCAACAGTCGACCTGAGCAGGTTTCGTATACTTGAAATGTCTCTGACAGATTTGTTACTGAGGTAACATTCATTGACTAGAGACCATGTTCAAAGTCACTGAGCTCTCTGGCTAACGCTTTCTGATGTTACTGCTTCTCTAATGACAAGAAAATACTCCAGCCCTCTTTTTACACTGGCGGATCCACCTCTAATGACATCTGTTGGGGATGTCCAGATACTTTTTGTCAGATAGTGTACTAAACAAATAGATCATCAATCCTATGGCTCATCACTCAGCTACCAGCACCTATGATTATAAATAAGTTGCAAAGTATCATGAGCAAAAATACTATTACATGAAATTTATGTTGCATTCAGCTATCATTGTGTAAACTCCAACCATCCACCAAAGCAGCGGAATAAATAGCTATGACATGGTCCACAAAAAACTAAGGGAATAGATGACCCAACTGACTGTAGATGGTAGCATGATTGAGCCGTGGTAAAATTTGCTTTTTTGAAGAGCGCGCCGCAGCCGCAGCGCGTAAAGTTCCGTTTCTGGCGGTGGCGCCGCTGTGGCAATCGCCGCTTTGGTGTCTCCCTCTGGTGGGAAAGTTGCCTGTTCACGTGCATTTAAGGGGCACTTAAGGCTCCGCAGGCGGTCAGTCTGTCAGTCTGAGTCTAGTCAGTTGGTTAGTCGGCTCAGTGTCGGGCAGTGTGTGTCTGTCTGTCGGTCGGTCTGCCGTACGTTAACGGGGGCAGTCGGAGTGAGGCTAGGTCAGTCTCGCGTCACCAGTTGCTGGTCTGTCTCTCGTTTGCATTTGTGCGGCAATTAGTGTCTGTTTGTCGTTGGAGTCCTAGTATGTCGTTTGGATCAAACCCTAAAGCCAGAAAATGAGAGTCTTGCCACTCCACCAGTAACAGAACTCAGCTAGTGGTCGCCCGGTCAGGGTTGAGTTCCTGCATCTGAGTCTGCGCGTTAGGCCGCCAGTCCTCCGGCAACGGTTATTGGCGGTTGGATTGGGCGGTTGGTTGGTAGCGCACTGAGACACAGATGACTTGTACGCCTTGAGCGTCGGCGCATGTGAGGTCCCAACGTGAGTCCAGTGGGCAGCGCCGTATAGAAAGGGGTAGTGGCTTCGCGGCCGACACGAGAGCAACAGGAGTCAACCCGTGACGTCGGTCTGGCCGGGGCGAGCTGCGACGCCGTGAAACGGGAGATCGGTGTGCCTTCCTGCGTCCGTTGAAGCGGCTGGCAGCGGGCGCCTCGGGAGAGCGCCAGGTCTTCGCCAAAAAACGCAGTTTATTAGAAGTTAAGTGATTGGAGATATATTGTTTCATTTCCTTGTTAAATTCTACTTGTTTTCTTGGTGATGTCACCAGCCGCTTTGTTTTGGGGTCGTCCCACCATTCTTCTCCGTTTGCCCACCCGCGGGAAGGTGGTTATTGTGGATTGGGTGGTCCGTTTTTCCGTTGTGGAATTGGGAGGTTTAGAGAAATCTGCGGTTCGGGTTGTTTACTAACCCTCCCCCCCCCCTCCCCCTGTCAATCTGCCATACGTTAATAGCTGACTCTGTCATGTTTGTCGGATTAGGTGTTAACGAATTTATTGCTTAAAAGCCGAATTCTTGAAATATGTTTCTATCTTGCTTATCATCTTGCGAGGTGGTATATGTGTAATGTAAAGCATGAACATTTTATGTAAGTCTGCATTTTATGGGTTTTATTTAAATAGTCATTTTAGGTTATAAGCTTGCCACCCTTCCACCGTAAGAGTCTTTAAAAAAATTGCACTTTCGGCGGCAAATAATTTGAGGGTTGTACCATTTCCATTCCTCTTACGGGGTACATAGTTTACGTGTTTGTGTGAGCTGTTATAAATTTTTTTGTTTAAAGTAATCTGGTGTGTTGCAGATTTGCAATAGTGCACTCTTTCAGAGGTTGTTGTGAGCGGTCACGACTACGGCCGTGTTGAAAGGAAGCAGGCAAGGTTCTCAGCCCGAAGGCTCATATTGTTAATATTGTTCTTTGCCTCTAAATAAAACTGTGACTTGATATTTCGAGGGTGCTTTTCTGCTTATAATTTTAAATCTGTTTTGAAAAAGCTTTTAGGAATAAAATTAACATTTGTTAAAAGTAATTTTCCATCAGTTACTTCCTGGCAACTGCTTCCACGCTCACCTAGCGAGGTGGCTTACAAAACACTCGTTCGACCTATACTTGAGTATTGCTCATCAGTGTGGGATCCGTACCAGGTCGAGTTGACGGAGGAGATAGAGAAGATCCAAAGAAGAGCGGCGCGTTTCGTCACCGGGTTATTTGGTAACCGTGATAGCGTTACGGAGATGTTTAATAAACTCAAGTGGCAGACTCTGCAAGAGAGGCGCTCTGCATCGCGGTGTAGCTTGCTCGCCAGGTTTCGAGAGGGTGCGTTTCTGGATGAGGTATCGAATATATTGCTTCCCCCTACTTATACCTCCCGAGGAGATCACGAATGTAAAATTAGAGAGATTAGAGCGCGCACGGAGGCTTTCAGACAGTCGTTCTTCCCGCGAACCATACGCGACTGGAACAGGAAAGGGAAGTAATGACAGTGGCACGTAAAGTGCCCTCCGCCACACACCATTGGGTGGCTTGCGGAGTATCAATGTAGATGTAGATGTAGATGTAGATTAAATGTGTCAATGTTCTTGATGAATCCCCAGTAAATAAAGTAAATTCTTTAAAAAAATCTTTTTTGAATGTAAATTCACGGTTCAATGATCCTGCGGAGTAGAACTGTCTCAAAAGAAGAGTTTGGGCAGCCGATCACGTATGCTTCAAAAACATTTACGTCTGTCCAGAAGCATTGCTCCTGAATAGAATGAGTGGTCTTAGCCATCGTATGTGGCATCATGAAATTTCACACCTACCTATGTGCAGTACACTTCCACCTAATCGCTCCATCAGCCCTTACTGCCAATATTCCAAAAGTGTAATCGATGTATATTATAAAAATGTATGTATGCATGTATGTTTACCGAACGAGGTGGCGCAGTGGTTAGACACTGGACTCGCATTCGGGAGTACGACGGTTCAATCCCGCGTCCGGGCATACTGATTTAGGTTTTCCATGATTTCCCTAAATCGTTCCAGGCAAATGCCGGTATGGTTCCTTTGAAAGGGCACGGCCGACTTCCTTCCCCGTCCTTCCCTAATCCGATGAGACCGATGACCTCGCTGTCTGGTCTGCTTCCCCAAAAACAACCCAACAACATGTATGTTTCGCATCTTCTCCTAACCCACTGTACTGCTTTCAATCAAACTTGGGACACACATCGTTTGTAGTCTTTAAAGTACCACTGTGGAGGATAAGAACTACCTACCTATCAAAGGAGGTTTAGAGGGTTGAGGGTGAAAAAGAAGAAAAGATGAAAGAAAAAAAATGTTTATCACTCAATAAATTTTCGCTGTTCGTGCTGTAAAACCGCCGAATGAGGTATGACATTTTAATTTATTACTCCTTTATTTTTACTTCCATTCACGACACATTTTGCAGACAGTATTCATACATATATCATTCAATTTACTTGCAAAATTATATTGTTGAACCAAACATTGTTCAGAAGATAAGGCGTCATAAAGATGGAGCTGCATGATAACGAAACTGCAAGGCAGAATTGGCTACAGATACAGGATAAATATGTGTACAAATATGTTTTAAATATTATGTGCGTACTCTGGCTGTGTTATGGATAAAAAGCTCCTCTAAATCCTTGAACCTATTTCAGCCAAAGAAATTGCTTTTGGAGTAAGAACAACTAGCCTGCTATTTGGTGGGGGCTATGACTTGGTGACAGAGAGAGAAGGGAATAGGAGGAGATCGACAGAGAGGGTGGAGGAGGTGGTGGACACAAAAAGCAGGACGAGGAGGAGGTGAAAAGAGAAAGGGAAAAGGATTACAAGGACAGAGAGAAGAAGAAGGAGACGGATAGAAAAAGTGGAGGTCAAATGGTTCAAATGGCTCTGAGGTTGGGGAGATAGAATGGGATAGACAGAGAAAGGGAGGAGGATCTAGTGGATAAAGAGAGGGAGAAGGAGCAGATATACAGGGAGAAGGACAGGAGAAGATGGACAGGTTGGGGAGGAAAAGAGGTGAACAGAGATGAAAGGAGGAAATGGACTAACACAAGACTGAAATAAATACATACCCGGACAGTGCTGGATACTCAGCAAGTAGGCTATAAAAGCGAACAGCACAACGTCTAAAGTGATGTGCCTCACTCCTCAGTTGCTCCAACTAAAAAATACATTACAAATCCACACCTAACAACGCTAATGCCAATGCGTTGTTTCACCAGCCCATTGGTCCAGTCTTTAAGAAGCCAAGTGTTACATCGTCTATGTCAAGTCCTCTTGGGAATGGTCTACATGAAGATCATAGTTAGCTGACATTTTTATTGACTGCAGATCGATATTCACCATCTGGCCCATGCATGTACCAGGTGTACTGAATAACAAGCAGCCTCACCGCAAAACTTCGCACTGTGGCCAGAACGTGACATATATCAGAATACACTTGGACACTGTAGGACCATCCGTAAATTCTTTGTCGCTCATAGTGGAGGATGCATCGTAAAACTATATGGTTAACATGAGGCCAACCACCAGAGAAGCCATTATTTGTTCATTGTCATTTTCTACACTCCATATATAGGACGTTTCAACAGGAACAGTAATTATTTTAGTAGGCGGTAGCATTATAACTAATTCGAATAAAGCATTAGATACAAAATATAGACCTATCTAGTTTCTATTGATTACATAAACAGCACATTTGCCTTCGAGGCACTTTTCATTTTTCTTGACAGCACCACGTATAGTTTTCATAAATCGGCTTAGCGTTCTTTTGTGAGTGCAATGCTATTCTGTCTCGAAATCTGGCAGAAAAACCAAAAAGATTCTGGTAGTACATTAAGCACACCAATGGCAAGACGCAATCATAACTTTCACTGCGCGATAACAACGGTGAAGTCACTGATGACAGTGATACTAAAGCAGAGTTATTAAACACGATTTTACGAAACTCCTTCACCAAAGAAGACGAAGTAAATATTCCTGAATTCCAGTCAAGAACAACTGCCAAGATGAGAAAACATAGACGTAGATATCCTCGGAGTAACGAAGCAGCTTAAATCACTTAATAAAGGCAAGGCCTCCGGTCCAGATGTATACCAGTCAGGTTCCTCTCAGAGTATGCTGATGCAATAGCTCCATATTTAGCAATTATACCAGTATACAACCACTCACTCACAGAAAGATCCGTACCTAAAGACTGGAAAACTGCTCATGTCACACCAATACCCAAAAAGGGAAGTAGGAGTAATCCGCTGAATTACAGGCCTATATCACTAATGTCGATTTGCAGTAGGGTTTTGGAACATATACTGTATTCGAACATTATGAAGGACCTCGAAGAAAACGATTTATTGACACGTAGTCAGCACGGATTCAGAAAATATCGTTCTTGCGAAACACAAGTAGCTCTTTATACTCATGAAGTAAGTGCTATCGACAGGGGATGTCAAGTAGATTCTGTATTTTTAGATTTCCAGAAGGGTTTCGACACCGTTCCTCACAAGCGTCTTGTAACCAAACTGCGTGCCTACGGAGTATCGCCTCAGTTGTGCGACTGGATTCGTGATTTCCAGTCAGAAAGGTCACAGTTCGTAGTAATAGACGGAAAGTCATCGAGTAAAACGGAAGTAATATCCGGCGTTCCCCAAGGAAGTGTTATAGGCCCTCTATTGTTCCTGATCTATATTAACGACATAGGAGACAATCTGAGTAGCCGTCTTAGATTGCTTGCAGATGATGCTGTCATTTACCATTTGTAAAGTCATCAGATGATCAAAACGACTTGCAAATTGATTTAGATAAGATATCCATATGGTGCGAAATGTGTCAACTTACCCTGAATAAGCAAAAGTGTGAAGTTATTCACATGAGTACTAAAAGAAATCAGCTAAATTTCGATTACGCGATAAGTCACACAAACCTGAAGGCTGTAAATTCAACTAAATACTTAGGGATTACAATTACAAATAACCTAAATTGGAACGATTACATAGAAAATATTGTGAGTAGAATAAACCAAAGACTGCGATTCATTGGCAGGAAATTTAGAAGGTGCAATAGGTCTACTAAAGAGACTGCTTACACAGCGCTTGTCCGGCCTATTCTCGAATATTGCTGTGCGGTGTGGGATCCGCATCAGGTGGGACTGACGGATGACATCGAAAAAGTACAAAGAAGGGCAGCTCGTTTTGTATTATCGAGAAATAGGGGAGATAGTGTCACAGACATGATACCTGAATTGGAGTGGTAATCATTAAAACAAAGGCGTTTTTCATTGCGACGGAATCTTCTCAGGAAATTTCAATCACCAGTTTTCTCCTCCGGTTGCGAAAACAGTCTGTTGGCACCTACCTACACAGGGAGAAATGAGGAGGAGGAGGAGGAGATTAGTGTTTGACGTCCCGTCGACAACGAGGTCATTAGAGACGGAGCGCAAGCTCGGGTGAGGGAAGGATGGGGAAGGAAATCGGCCGTGCCCTTTCAAAGGAACCATCCCGGCATTTGCCTGAAGCGATTTAGAGAAATCACGGAAAACCTAAATCAGGATGGCCGGAGACGGGATTGAACCGTCGTCCTCCCGAATGCGAGTCCAGTGTGCTAACCACTGCGCCACCTCGCTCGGTTAGGGAGAAATGATCATCACGATAAAATAAGATGAATCAGGACTCGCACAGAAAAAATTAAGTGCTCGTTTTTCCCGCTTGCCGTTCGAGAGTGGAACGGTGGAGAGACAGCTTGAAGGTGGTTCATTGAACCCTCTGCCAGGCGCTTTATTGTGAATAGCAGAGTAATCACGTAGATGTAGATGTAGATTCACGATGCGAACTACCAGTTCGTCTCATTTGTTTCTTTTCCTTTCTGGATGCTGTCTTTCAATTACCACAGGCAAAAATCAATGACGGTAGCACTGTAGCTAATTCGAATTAAGCATTCCATACAAAATGTAGACTTATCTAGCTCTTATTGATGACAGAGCTACAGCTATTAGAATTTAATACGGATAAATACGCACAGAAGATGTTAAACAAAAGCAGATGATTATGTCGAGAGTTCATGTTCATAAGGTCCACATTCGCCTTCAACGCACTTTCAATTTTTCTTGGCAGCACCACGTTTAGGTTTTGTTACATCGACATAGTGTTCTTTTGTGAGTGCAATGCTATTCACGATGCGAACTACCAGTTCGTCTCATCTGTTTGCATTTCCTTTCTAGATGCTGTCTTTCAATTACCACAGGCAAAAATCAAAAGTGGTAACGTCTAGGGACCTTGGTGGCCACGAAACGTAACCAATTCTGCAGATAGATCTTCCAGGGAATGCTACGTTCAGGTGATGTGTCACTTGACGACAAGACTATGCAGAGGCCCCGCCTTGCTGGTACAGCATACCATCCTCATAGGAACCTTTTCCAATAATACTGCAAGCTCGTTATCAAGTAAGTCCAGAAAAGTGGCCCTTAGAAAGATGCTGTAACAAAACAGGCTCAATCAACTGACTATCTGTCATAGCACACCTCAGATTTATAGAAGAGAGTTATTGAAAATGAGTATACAGAAAGCCATCTAGGTATTCGTCGAACCACGGTTGTAAATTACGAGTATTATTGATATCGTCACGAGTGAAAGTGGTTTATCAGTAAACGGTATTAGTGGAATTACTCTGTGTTTTTCAATTAGTCAAAGACAACATTCCAATCGTCTATCTTCAACTCCTTCTCGAGGGTGGTGAATTCACTATGAATGACAAAGACAGAGGCCGTGCATGCGAAATGTCCGTCATATTCTTGTATGTGGGACACCGATTCGTCTGGAATATCGATTGAGCCTGCAGAAGGAGCAAGTTCTACCAACTAAATAATACCTTCTACTTCGACTACAGTCTGCTCATTTGCACTGCTGGGGACAGTTCCAGTCCCACACACTTTTGTGAGAACATTACGAAACATTCTAGCATGTGACATTCTGCTCTTAGGATATCGCCTGTTATATTCCATACAAGCAGCAACTGCGTTTCTGTTACAAAACCGGTATACAAATATTATATCCACATACTCAGTATTCGTCAGTTCGTGGTGGTGGTGGTGGTGGTTAGTGTTTAACGTCCCGTCGACAACGAGGTCATTAGAGACGGAACTCATGCTCGGGTTAGGGAAGGATTGGGAAGGAAATCGGCCGTGCCCTTTCAAGGGAACCATCCCGGCATTTGCCTGAAGCGATTTAGGGAAATCACTCGTCAGTTCGTGCGGCATGCTTAAACAGTACTATAATATTGAGCAACAAAACAAATGATTATATAAACTGAAGCACAACTTCAAAACTGGAACTTCATAAACAAAAATGACAGTCGATAACTGAACCGATAGCAACTTGAGTACCAACACGTGAAACGAAAACTTATCTCTGTAACCAACTGTATCTCCGAAATCAATGAAAGCTGGAGGCCTGGTTACAGAATTTTTTATTCGAATTACTCTATACTGCAACTTCATATTTATTACTAAATAATCTGCCTCTGAAGTCTATTTGTAACAACAACTGAAAGCTGCTGTGAGGCGTGACTTCACGGCTTCGCGAATCAAGCAATAAGATCTGCCATTATTATTTTTTATTTTGAGTCACAGGTCTTCTGATCGGTTTGACGTGGCCCGCCACGAATTCCTGCCGTGTGGCAATCCCTTCATCTCAGAGTAATACTTGTACCCTGCACTTTCACTTATTTGTTGGATGTATTTCAATTTATGTATTCAGGTCTTAGAATCTAAAGTCCCCTCTAGTGCCATGGAAATTATACTCTGATGTCTTAACAAATGTTCTGTTATCCTGTCCCGTCTTCTTTTCAGTATTTTTCATACCTTTCTTAGCTGATACTATGGAACCTTTTCGTTCAGTCAATGAAAAAAACACGTTTCAAATTCCATTTGAAAATGGCCTGATTGTAAAGGCCGGAACCAGTAGTCGATTTAATAAAGTACCTATTAGCAAATGAAGCTGCTCTTTATTAATTGACTAAAGCTGCAGAATAACAACACCCTACGAACATGGAGAAACCGATAACCTCTTGACTCCTCAACCTACCAGTTCACTTATCAACATCCCTCTACAGCACCACATTTTAAACGCTTATATTCTCTTCTTCTACGCCTTACTAACGTCCAACGCTGTACTGGTAATGTACGTTCTTAAAAATGTCTTCCTCAAATTAACGACAATGTTCAGTAGACTTCTTTTGGACAGGAATTACCTCTGCGCCTGTGATAACTACTTTTTTTATGCCCTTCGTGCTTCGTCCATCACCTGCTATTTTGCTTCCAACGTAGCACAATTCCTTAACTTCGAATTCTTCGTGGTCGCCAATTTAGATGTTAAGCTTACCGATATTTAATAGACATAAAAAAATGTTCAAATGTGTGTGAATTCCTAAGGGACCAAACTGCTAAGGTCATCGGTACCTAGTCTTACACACTACGTAAACTAACTAAGAACAACACACACATCCATGCCCGAGGGAGGACTCGAACCTCCGACGGGGGAAGCCGCACGAACCGTGGCAAGACACCTCAGATCGCGCAAGAGTCAAAACGAAACTTCCTGCCAGATTAAAACAGTACCAAAGTGAGACTCGAACCTGAGACTTCCTGATACCTGATGAAGCAGTGAAAAGTTTCAGAGGCGCAACGGAACTGAATTGTATTAAATGACATGTATGTATCAGATGAAGAGAACAACCGCTACCAGAGGCCAACACTTTATTTGATGGTGGTACGTCACTCTGTTATCCCACGGGGTTCCTGCTTCGAAAAAAAAAGTACATACGTTCAGTACAGAGTGCAGTATGAGAATACTTGACGTTTTTTTACCACTACCGATTAAATAAATAAAGGGGGAGCCTGTGTATGACTGATATTGAAGATCAGCGACGTCGTTGTTTGGAGACTAATGAGTGATTCATTCTCAGCAAAACTTGCACAAAAATTACTGCAAGGTACTTTAAATGACTGGTAATGTATCTCAGGGCCGGTCTGTACTTTGCTGAAAGACAAAAAGACAAGTCGGCATCGACTTCGTTCTTCCAGCCGTCGAATATTCTAAAAAATAATGAATGAATGCATATGCATGTCAAAATTCGAGGAAAGGGAAGTACTCTATAAATAACAACAGTAGAATCAGCCACAGATACTAGTTAGTATTTAAAGCAAGCGAAAAATACCTACACGGACAGACACTTACAGAATAACTAAACTCTCCAGCGCGGAAGACGGGAGAAAAGACAGGAGGGTGCTAGCGTTCAAACAATAAAAATACAATTACATTTTTTTTTGTTTTAGCAAAGGAATATAGCCTGTCTTTGACTTTCTAGCAAGTCGAAATTACGGATCGCTGGTATCTTCCGTGGGATATCTGCGTTTTACAGTAACGATGTAGACGAAATTTGTGTGTACGTAATTAAAGGGTGATGGAGAACAAACGTAGTAAAACTAGGCTCTGCCCTTAATATCAATAAGAAAAACGTGTATATATAAAGAGAATCTCAGTGGACATTTATGGCCCACATTTCTTGTTCTTGTAGCGTAGCCTTCACTGTGTCCTCTATTTTCATCTCGGGGGAGAAAAGGGTGGGGCGGCGGCACGAGGTGACAAAATCACATCTAGCGGGTGGCAAGCGTGACGCTGATGTGGACGCCCGCTGCGCTGTATGCGGGAGACGCCCGCCCTTTTGGTGGCAGGCCCGCCTTTCTCCGATTACTCAACCCGAGTACCCAGTGAGTACTGAGGCACCTCGCGACTTGCTCCTGGCGAAAGCTGCCTGCCTTAGATGTGATCACCAGTGGAAACCTGTGGCACGAATGTATCCATGGCGGTGTGACACGTAATTTGAACGTGACGTATTGTGATCTCGTCAGTGGGATGTTCTTCAAACCCTTACGTGCAGTGACGTTTTCAAATGGTTCAAATGGCTCTGAGCACTATGGGACTTAAGATTTGAGGTCATCAGTCCCTTAGAACTCAGAACTACTTAAACCTAACTAACCTAAGGACATCACACACATCCATGCCCGAGGCAGGATTCGAACCTGCGACCGTAGCGGTAGTGCGGTTCCAGACTGAAGCGCCTAGAACCGCTCGGCCACTCCGGCCGGCAGTGACGTTTTCAGTGTGAGTTTTGTGACCTTCCTACCTGTGAAGGCAGTGGTATCCCGCCCCTCTCCTCCCCGCTCCCATGCAACTACTCTTGCGACAGAACGAAGTTTCAGCACCGAAATGTAGACGATAACTCGAAGATATATGTTGGCACTCATTATTATCATTAATTATTTATTGATCTATGCAGTTATTGCAGCTGAATAGACGAAGGTCTTCAGACATCCTCTTACATCCAACCAGGCACCATTAGTGAGTTAACATTACAATAAGTGTAGCCTTCACGGAGTCCTGTATTTTCTTCTCGAGAGTGGGGCGGCGGCATGAGGTGACGTGACACAATTAAATCTAGCGGGTGGCAGGCGTGATGCTGATATGGACGCCCACTGGGCGGTGTGCGGTAGACGCCCCCCATAATAGTGGCATAACTATAGCTAGATCATACGAGGGTGTGCTGAAAAGTAAGTTCTTAGAATTTTTTAAGCGAAAATCTTAAAACCTTTTAAAATGAAACTAACTTAATTAACGTTCTACATTTTTATACCTCATGACTGCATACTTTTTTCTCAACGTAGGTGTGGTGTCACCGCCAGACACCACACTTGCTAGGTGGTAGCTTTTAAATCGGCCGCGGTCCGCTAGTATACGACGGACCCGCGTGTCGCCACTGTCAGTAATTGCAGACCGAGCGCCGCCACACGGCAGGTCTAGAGAGACTTACTAGCACTCGCCCCAGTTGTACAGCCGACTTTGCTAGGAAAGGTTCACTGAGAATTACGCTCTCATTTGCCGAGACGATAGTTATCATAGCCTTCAGCTAAGTCAATTGCTACGACCTAGCAAAGCGCCATTTATCCTTTGCTATGTATCTAATGAAGCATGTACATCAATAAGACCAATGTTCACCAATTGTGGATTAAAGTTAAGTATTCCAGCAGCTACGTACTTTTCTTTATAGCATTCATTACGTATCCTGTTTCAGACCTCACGCCAGCCTGCGTGAGTTTAAGCGCGTGCCTTTCGGTTACCCGTCACTGTGGATTGGCTGTCTTGCCAGTCCACAACAGTAGGCACCGCCGCCTATGGGTTGAGGATGACACGACGGTCGATCAGTACCGTTGGGCCTTCATGGCCTGTTCGGGAGGAGTTTAGTTTAGCCACCTTCGTGAAGAATACATATCTCCCAACGAGAGACCAGTTTGTTGGCACCGTCGCCGTAGAATTTTTGAGTTTGTTGGCATAGAGAAGTCCTCGAAAGTGTTCTTTAAGATTTCCAAACAGATGAAAACTGTATGGGGCCAAGTCGGGACTGTATGGAAGATGATCAGTGACAGTGAATCCAAGACGTCTGATTGTTATAGATGTCGGGCATCCTCAGGTGAAGAAGAGGGTGCTCCATGTGTGGACGCACTCTCCGAATTCAAAACTCGGTTACGCGCCGGCATACACTGACGAATCACACTAATCTGGTCGTTTCTCAAAATCCCTGAAAAAGCACGTTTTGTGGACCGCCGCTAGACATGAGAAGAGAGAGTGAGTTTCTGCAGGGTGACGACAGGGATGTGGGGCCATGTCGACTCTAGCTCTCTCGCCAGCTGCGCTAGTTATCTCGGTTGAGGATCCATGATGCGACCAGACCAACTGAGGTGGTCTTGCAGATTCTGGATTGGGTTTAAGTAGTGGAATTTGGTAGCAAGGGGAGTATGGTCAACATTTCTGGGGCTCTTCAAACCATGCACGTGCAGTCACGCCTTCAATTGTCCTGGTGGTAGATGCTATTGCGCCAAGGAAAAAGAAACTGCTTGTAGGGGTGGACATGGTTCCCAAGGATAGATGCGTACTTGTGTCTGTCCATTGTGCCTTGGAGAATTACGAGATCACCCAAGAAATGCCCTACAGTCTGGACACTACTGACGACTGTTGAAGCTGACTAACGTTTCACAGCGTGCACAACAACGGCTATCAGTCCGATGGAGCATAAAACGTGATTTATCTGAAATGGCCACCTGTCGCCACTCAGTGGACGCCTGGTTGCGGTAATGGCGTGCAAATTCCAGCCATTATAGCCGATGAACAGCAATCATCAAGGGCGCACGAACCACGCGCCTGCTGCGGGGGCTCATGTGCAGCGATGTTTGCTGATCGGTCATTGACAAGACACTGTTGGTATCCCCTTGGTTCATCTGCGTAGTAACTTGCTCAACAGTTGTATGTCCGTTCATCCGTAAACATCTCCGCAGCTGTTGTTCACCCCCGTCATCTACGTCCCGTTGTGCAACTTAGTTGCCTCGGCGCCGGCTTTGTGTTATACGATTTTGCCATGCACGGTTTACTTTAACCAGGGCGGCAGGCGGACAGTTTCCAGATTTACCGGTTTCGCAAATGCTTGCACCTTTACCCCGAAAGCCAATGAGCATGCCATTTTCTACAACACATAAATCGCTCCGTTTCGGCATCGTGACAACGACTGCGCCGTTTTCCGCGTTGCCCCGACACACTTTATATACCCTCCACGGCCAGTGCTGCCACTTGCCATTTGTGCGTGGTTATTGCACAAAAGCGGAGGTCACATTAGTAAGTGTAATTTTTCAGGTGCATCCACTGGTATATGTGGATATCGTCTGCGAAACGCGCTGCGAATAGAGTCAGTAGTAAAGAAGTAATAAATTAAAACGTGATGCGGTAGTTTTACTGCATGAACAGCGAAACTATAGTAAGCAATAAACGTTTTTTGTCTCATCACTGTGTGGGGGCTGTCAGTGACAAAAAGTCTCGTAAAGGTTTGAAATTATTTTTAAAGTTTGTTGCCACTCTCTAAATACTATCAAACTCTGATACTTTCAGAACATATTCCGGCTATTTACGCGTCGTAAGCTACGATACTTTTTCACCCCCACACCTTTGAAAGAGAAGTGGGTCCTATCACCACAGCGATTCTTTCCAGACAGTAAGTGATATGTGTGTCGAGGTTGGTTGAAACCGGTCCGGTGATATAGCGGGAGATCGGTAAAACACATAGATGCAGCAATTTTTATTATATATACGGATTAAGTCGAGTTCATTGTATTATCTGTTGCTGTTCTGAAGCTACAGTAAATTTTTAATAAGTGGGCGATCTTATTCCTAGCATGAAGCCAGCGACTGTGGTCGAGCGGTTCTAGGCACTTCAGTCCGGAACCACGCGGCTGCTACAGTCGCAGGTTCGAATCCTGCCTCAGGCATGGCTGTGTGTGATGTCCTTAGGATAGTTAGGTTTAAGTAGTTCTAAGTCTAGGAGACTGATGACCTCAGATGTTAAGTCCCATGGTGCTTAGAGCCATTTGAACCATTTGAACCTAGCATGAAAGAAACTGTTCATTAACTGGTAGTGTAGACCTGCCTTGTGGTGAAAGGTTTTAGCTGCTTGATCACATCTTTTCAAATATTTCGTGGAGGATTGAGTTTTTCTCTGCAAGTAATGTGTGATATCCTCACCTTCATATCACCACTTTTCTGACAGCTGTAATTTTCATTTCCGGCCTGAGGATATGACTCTTTACTTTCATGGTCGCAGTAACCTGATATGATTAATTAAGAATCATATGACACCAAGAGAAGTACTCAGAATGGCAGCAGGAAGAAAATACTAAGGGAGTACAGTACATTGTTGTTATGTGTCCCCTTTTCTTCACCTGTCTCCTTTTACAGTTTAGGTACTTCTTCGGCTGTTCTTTGTGGTTCGTTCTGCCGCCTCTAGGTAATTTACAGCTAGTTGAAAACTAAGTGGTCCATTTTAGGAATGTCAACAGTCTTCTGAAGAAAATACGAAGTTCTGCAATGAATAATTTGATGTAGGAGAATAAATAACCCGATATAGGAGACGGAAAATATTTCACGCATAAAATTCATGATAATGACGTCGGTCTAACATAAGAAGACTAAAGTTACTTGGTCTGGAGAGCCGGAGGAAGCCCATACTGAGACATGCAAAGTAATTGGGACACAAACAATACTCTGAAAATGCGCTTCGTTATACAGAGTAGTTATAATTAAACTTTCACTACTTCAGCCAATATAGTCTGAAAGCTATTTACCGTGTGGGTACACATCTCCATAAGAATGCTGTTTAGACTGTGCACTGCAGGATTTGCGTTGTTAGTAACGTACCGTCGCCCGCCCGACTAGACGCGCGGTCTAACGCACTGCTTCCCGAGCGGGAAGGCATGCCGCCGCCCCCCCCCCCCCCTCCCCCCACCAATTCGCTCGGCTGATTAATGTCGAGGTCCAGTGTGTGGATGACTTTTAAGGCAGTTTTCCATCTACCTCGGCGAATGCAGGTTAGATCCCCTTATTCCGCATGAGTTACGTTGTGTCGGCGATTGCTGCCCAAGCACTATTCCTACGTACGCCCCCCCGGAGGTGCGGAGGGGGGGGGGGGGGGTTCACTGGCGGCCAAACCGCACGAACCGTACAATAACCCTGGGTTCGGTGTGGGGCGGCGGTGGGGTGGGTGGACTGCTGTGGCCTGTTGTGGGGTTGTGGGCAACTGAGGGCTACGGCGGGACGAAGCCTCTCCGTCGTTTTTAGGTCGTGACATGCCGCCGGGCGACGGTAGTGTTACGGCGTCGTTGGACTGAAACACAGCCGTCAGTGTGCATTACGGTTGCAGAAGTCAACACGGATCTGGACAAGGTGAGCTGGGCTTTACTCGTAGAGCTGTTTTATAAAAACAACAACAATAGAGCCGTCGCTCTTCGCGTGCATCGACGCATTAGAAGAATTCGAAGAAGTCCTCTTTCCACACTGGGGTTGAAGAACGTGAGACGGAAGTTCGAATTAAGTGGCGATTTGGTGATTGCTCCTAGGAGATAATGATGCCGAATTGCGCCACAATTGTTGAAGAAGTTACTCTTGCTATGGCAGAGAATATTGGATGCAATGTGTGACCTTTGAGCAGCTGTGTCACGACAGCTGAACATCCCTTGGTCCACCGTTGTTTCAGGCAGCAGTAGAGGAGTCTCTAGTGCGATTCCAGACTGCCGAGGATGCAAATCGTCGTCACACTGAGCAACGCTTGTGACCTGAAACGTATCCGTGTTACACAATTACTAATGTGACCTTCTCACGTGGAAATTAAAATATGTTCCTTACACTAGTTTATTGGTCATTTCTCTTCCATATGTCCTTATAAATGTTTCCACAAAGTTTCATTGCCCTACGATCAATCATTTTTCATGTGGGGCTCTCTCAATCAGCGAAAGTTTGATTTTAGCCACATCGAACACAACGTGTCCCATTAGAGCCCAAACGTGAATAATAATAACAAAACAACAACAATAATAGTGAGAGCAATACTTTCACTAGTGCTGCGTTCGGCAAAATGATTCCCGGAAGTTACTGAGAGACGGCAGCAGAGCGCGCGTCACCAACTCGAAATCAGCGCCTTGGGGTGGGCCGCGCCGTCACAACCGGCGGTCTCCCAGCAACCGGTTTGGGAGCCACGTCGGACAGCTGTGACCGCACATTGCGAGTTATGCTACCGCCTGGCCTGGGACGTTCGGTACCTGTGCGTTGGTCTGGGAAAGAACAACAAGCACTACGCAATAAGAACAGGAAACACGTTTTGTGGCCAAGGAATGACATTCAGATAACTGGCGTAAAATATACCACCTTTTTTTATCTTTTTGAGTTGTAAGTCTTCTGACTGGTTTGATGTAGTCCGTCATGAATTCCTCTTCAGTGCTAACCTTTTTCATCTCGTCGTAGCACTTTCAGCCCAAGTTCTCAGTTATTTGCTGGATATATACCAGACTCTGTTTTTCTCTACACTTTTTACCCTCTACAGCTTCCACTGGTACTATGGAAGTTATTCCTTGATATCCTAATAGATGTCGTACCATATTGTTCTTTCTTATTGACAGCGTTTTCCATGTATTCCTTTCCTCGCCGATTCTGCGAAGAATCTGCTCATTACTTATCTTTCAACATTCTTCTGTAGTACCACGTTTCAAGTGCTTCTATTCTCTTCTCTTACGGCTTTCCCACAGTCCACGTCTCGCTACCACACAATGTTGTGCTCCAAACGTACATTCTGAGAATTTTCTTCCTTAAACTAAGACCTGGTGATACTAGTAGACTTCTCTGTGCCAGGAATTCCCTTTCTGCCAATGCCAGTCTGCTTTTCTGCTTTTTCTGTCCTCCTTGCTCCGTCCGTCATAGGTTATTTTGCTGCATAGGTAGCAAAATTCCTTAACTTCATATACTTTTTGATCCTCAATTAGGCCAGCCACGGTGGGCGAGCGGTTCTAAGCGCTTCAGTCCGGAACCGCGTAACTGCTACGGTCGCAGGTTCGAATCCTGCCTCAGGCATGGATGTGTGTGATGTGCTTAGGTTAGTTAGGTTTAAGTAGTTCTAAGTCTAGGGGGCTGATGACCTCAGATGTTGTTCCATAGAGCTCAGAGCCATTTGAGCCAGTTGATCATCAATTCTCATGTTAAGTTTCTCGCTGTTCTCATTTCTACTAGTCTCATTACTTTCGTCTTTCTTCGATTTGCTCTCAATCCATATTCTGTACTCATTAGATTGTTCATTCCATTCAACATATTCTGTAATTCTTCCTCACTTTCACTGAGGATAGCAACGTCATCAGTGAATTTAACAATGATATACTGTCATCCCAAATTTCAGTCTCAGTTTATAACCTTTCTTTTATTTCCGTCATTGCTTCTTCGACGTACAAATTGAACAGCAGGGCCAAAACACTACTTCCATGACTTACACTCTTTTTAACCCGCAAACTTCGTTGTTGGTCCTCCACTCTTATTGTTCCCTCATGGTTCTTGTACATGTTGTATATTACCCGTCTTTTCCTTCAGCTTACCCCCATTTTTCGCAGGATTTCGATCATGTTGCACCACTTTATATTGTCGAACGCTTTTTCCATCTCGACAAATCCTATGAACGTGTCTTGATTTTTCTTCATTCTTGCTTCCATTATCAACCACAAAATCATAACTGCCCCTCTTGTGCCTTCATCTTTTCTAAAGCCAAACTGATCGTCATCTAAAATATCCTTAATTTTCTTTTCCATTCTTCTGTACATTATTCTTGTTAGTAACTTGGATGCATAAGCTGTTAAGCTGGTTGTGTGATAACTGCTCCACTCGTCGGTTATAACTATCTTCGGAATTGTCTGGACGACGTTTTTCCGAAAGTGTGATGGTATGTCGCAAGTCTCATATGTTCTACACACCAGCATGAATAGTCATTTTGTTACCAATTCCCCCAATGATTTTATGAACTCCCGTGGAATGTTATCCATTCCTTCTGCCTCATTTCATTTTAAGGCCTCCAAAGCTCTTCTGTATTCTGATATTGGATCCTCTTTCCAGTCCTGTTTCGTTTTCTATCATGTCATCCGATAATTTCTTCCTCTCATCCAGGCCCTCAGTGTACTCTTTCCACCTATCCGCTCTCTTCTCAGCATTTCACAGTGGAATTCCCATTGCACTCCTAATGTTACCGCCCTTGCTTTTAATTTTTGACTTTTCTGTATGCTGAGTCAGTTCTTCCGACAGTCATTTCTTTTTAGATTTCTTCCCATTTTTCACGTACCCATTTCGCCATAGCTTCCTGAACTTCATGTTTATTTCATTTTCAAGTGACTTGTATTTCTATATTTCCCAATTCCTCTGAATATTTTTGTACTTCCTTCTTTCGCCAGTAAACTGATGTATATTTTCTTTTACTCACGGTTGCTTCGCAGTTACCTTCCTTGTACCTACGTTTTTCTCTCCTACTTCTTTGCTAGTCCTTTCTCAGATGTCCACTCTTCTTCAACTGAACTGCATATTGAGCTACTCATTGTGGGAGTATCCTTAACCTCAGAGATCTTAAAAATATCTCTTCATTCCTTAGTACTTCCATATCCCACTTCTTTGAACATTGATTAGTTCATAATGAAATTTAAAAAAAAAGGAACTTACAACAACCCAGAAAAACTAAAACGAAATGCTGCAGTGAGTCTGAAATGCTAACCGATCACTCTTGCATTCTCCTCGTATTTAAGAAATTAGGGCGTCGCGTAGAAAAAATCCATGGTGCCCGTTATTAACGACGGCTTTTTCAAACAATAACTGCTGCTTCAAGGCTTAGTGCATGTCACTCCAGTCTTCCCACAAAAGGAAAATACAAGAAGTAGGACGCAGGTCAGTGCCCCATCACCTACTGATTAGTCATCAGCCTCGTAGCTTTGTAACATATCCGTTACCTGTACAAATTTGCCCTTGTTAGTTCCGCCTCCGTCGAAATTGGCTGAATAATAGGCGATTGTCAGCAATGCGTTCTGCACCAAATTTGCAGATCACCCACTTAATCTGCACGTGGATGCTGAATGCTGAATGAGCTACAACTTACGTCCAGTTCGAGTCTCATTTACTGTAATTACGGTATAGATAAACGGATAGCATCATACTGCACTGATTTTCTGCAGCATTGTTCGAGTGCAGTAACAGACGTAATTAAACAAAATTATTAATGTGTGGCAAGTAAGCTATTAACACATTCGCTGTATTAGTCAATCATTGCACTGTCCTTCAAGCAGATAATGACGTCAGAATGAGGAACACATGCACAGGCAGTATCGCTTGGAAATACCACAATTCACATTGTGACGCCACTGTCGCAGTAGATGCCGATCGTTACTGAAATTCGGCTCAGTGCACGTTTATAATTCTACGTTTACTGTCCAATAAATCAATTAATAGATACTAAACTACTGAATGGTCTCTCAGAGGAGAGATTTAGATAAAAAGCGGTAATTTTCCGACTCGTAGTTTTTACTACATCGTCTGCAGTATATTTCCTCGTACTGACGGACATAGGTCTTGCACATTTTATAACCTTACGCAGACTGACATTAAATTTAAAGAGGACTTCCAGGTATAATAATAATTTAGGCTGAATTACGCTGGTTAGCTTGCTAAAATATAGGCATGTCTTTCAGTAATAATGTTGTATCTGCTGATCTTAATTACTCCGAAACTAAATGAGCGCGAATGTTACTAACATACACCGTCCAAATACATTAATGTGACCATCTGTCAAAAGCCTGAATAACGACCTTTTACAGTGCGGACCACTGCGGGCCTAGCAGGAAGAGCGTCAGTGTGGTTCTGGAAGGCACTGACAGGGATGTGGAGCCATACCGACTCCAGTGACGAGGCCAGCTGCAGTAGCTTTCTCGGTTCAGGATCCATAGAACGAAGTCCGATCGAGGTGCGCCCACAGATTCTCGGTTGAGTCTAAATCCGGCGAACTTGGTGGCCGGAGGAGTACGGTAAACTCATTCTGCTGCTCTTCGAACTATGCGCGTACACTGCGACATGTTGCGTTGTCCTGTTGATAGATGCAATCGTGCTAAGGAAAAGTGGACGTGGATGTGGTCGCCAAGGATAGATGCATACTTGTTTTGATCCTCTGTGCCTTCCAGAGTGGCGAGATCACCCAGGGAACGCCCTCTAGCCTGGACCCTTCCAACAACTGTTTCAGGGTGTCCACTTCCGGATGTTTCACGCCATACACGCCAACGGCCGTCTGCCCCATAGGGCATAAAACGTGATTTACCTGAAAAGGCCATCTTTCATCATCCAGTGGATGCTAGTAGAAGTACTTGCGGCACATTGCAGGCTGCTTGACCCCTGCTCAAGAGGACCATAAGTAGTAACGTTCAGTGAACGGCCGTTGGGCAAACACTATCGGTAGCCCCTTGGCTCATTATATCCCTGACAACAGTTCCACGTCTGTTTGACAGTACACCTCTCCCAAGTCGTCGTTCAACAGTGTCATCTATGGTCCGTGGTGACCCACAGTTGCCCAGCGCCCGTTTTGGATAGCCCAATTTTTCATGCACGTTATACTTTAACCACAGCAGCATGCGAACAGTTTACAAACTTAGCCGTTTCAGAAATGCTTACACCATTGGCCAGATACACAATTATCATGCCTTTTTGGACATCGGATGAATAATATATGGATATGGTGTCTGTTCTTTCGGACATGTCCGAATATACGTATACATATACACCATATACATATAAGTATATAGTTCTGGCAAGACCGACCACGACCTTCTTCTTCTGTGCACACATATTCCCCGAACTTTTACGGGACTTGGTAAGAATGTCTTCCACGAATAATGAGTGTGTTGGGGTGGGCACTACGAATGTAGTGTGTAAACATACACGGTGAGAATGTGGGTCTCACGGGAGGCGTGCGCGAGATAGTCCCTGCAGTCACGCTATCCTCTGTGCCCTCGGTGGCTCAGATGGATAGAGCGTCTGCCATGTAAGCAGGAGATCCCGGGTTCGAGTCCCATCGGGGACACATTTTCACCTTTTCCCGTTGACATATATCAACGCCCGTCAGCAGCTGAAGGTAATAATGTAATTCTAATTTCGGATGAATCACGCCGTCTCCTCATTACGGTAACGACTGCATTGTTGTCCGAGTCCCCTGGCACGCTTTACATACCGTCCAGTGCTGGTGCTCCCACTTGCTGTCTATGAGTGATTACTGCACGTTGACATTGAACATAGGCGGTGGTCACATTAATGTGACTGGACCGTGCATTTTTCGTCGTTGGTTGTAGGAATACTTATTTAAATAGTTTTTTCATGTACTTTACCAGGAAGTCAGTAAACGGATATATGCTTACATATTAACAATGATATCGAAATATGAAATTGCTGATATTTTGTAATTAACACGTTTTTTGGCAAACTAATTAGTTAATTATACTTCTGATAACTAAATGAATGTAATAGATAATACAATTAACTTTGATAAAGCCCGAGTCAATATTCGAGATGTTTAGATATTGTGCACATCCCATATCAATAAGGATATCGAAGATATCACAGAATTTGAAAAAAATAATAATAATTTTGGGAGGAAGAAAACATAAAGATTAGAAAGACCCCACCTTTGCTACAGCGCGCAGCACACCATATGGATCTGATGATGGTAGTGACGAGCCATGACTTGGACTCCGCGAACCACTAAAGTCATTGCAGCAACTATCCTGACCCACAATAGCCCAAAAGCCACCCACAGCTCACGAAACTCTCCCACAGCAGTGTGCAAGGAGTGCACTGCTCCAACTGATTTTGGGAACCACACAGTTACCCTCAAAAGTCCTTCAAAACATTCTGACGTACGAGCAAATGCATGTGATCAGAAGATATGTTCCTGTACTGTTCGACGATGAGAGTCAGTTCAGCAAATATCTAGGGTACCGACATATCCCGTGTAAACATAATCTATATGATAACCTTTTCGTCCAAGATAACTAGAAGGAGGTAAATACCGACGCCTGGGCTGACGCCTCGTTCCTCGACTTTTCGGGGCGTTCGATACAGTTCAGCGCAGTCTGAATAAAATACGAGCGTATCCGCAATCAGACAAATTTAGTGACTGCGAAACTTTTGAGTAGCTGAAACTACTGAGCAGGTGAAACTACTGAGCCTTAACTTATTTTTATCATTTAAAATACTGACCAACAGACTTTTGCCTGACGAAGTCAACTCAAACTTAACCTATTAATTTATTACCCACAATATCCAAGCCCAACGCCATCTCACTGCTATACAGTGACAACATGGCCTCAAATAATAACACAAAAGAATGGCCCTGAATTACAAGAAATCCTAACAGTGTTGTTGTTGTGGTCTTCAGTCCTGAGACTGGTTTGATGTAGCTCTCCATGCTACTCTATCCTGTGCAAGCTTCTTCATCTCCCAGTACCTACTGCAACCGACATCCTTCTGAATCTGCTTGGTGTATTCATCTCTTGGTCTCCCTCTACGATTTTTACCCTCCACGCTGCCCTCCAGTACTAAATTGGTGATCCCTTGATGCCTCAGAACATGTCCTACCAACCGATCCCTTCTTCTAGTCAAGTTGTGCCACAAACTTCCCTTCTCCCCAATCCTATTCAATACCTCCTCATTAGTTATATGATCTACCCATCTAATCTGCAGCATTCATCTGTAGCACCACATTTCGAAAGCTCGTATTCTCTTCTTGTCCAAACTAGTTATCTTCCATGTTTCACTTCCATACATGGCTACACTCCATACAAATACTTTCAGAAACGACCTCCTGACACTTAAATCTATACTCGATGTTAACAAATTTCTCTTCTTCAGAAACGCTTTCCTTGCTATTGCCAGTCTACATTTTATATCTTCTCTAATTAGACCATCATCAGTTATTTTGCTCCCCAAATAGCAAAACTCCTTTACTACTTTAAGTGTTTCATTTCCTAATCTAATTCCCTCAGCATCACCCGACTTAATTAGACTACATTCCATTATCCTTGTTTTGCTTTTGTTAATGTTCATCTTATATCCTCCTTTCAAGACGCTGTCCATTCCATTCAACTGCTCTTCCAAGTCCTTTGCTGTCTCTGACAGAATTACAATGTCATCGGCGAACCTCAAAGTTTTTATTTCCATGAATTTTAATACCTACTCCGAATTTTTCTTTTGTTTCCTTTACTGCTTGCTCAATATACAGATTGAACAACATCGGGGAGAGGCTACAACCCTGTCTTACTCCCTTCCCAACCACTGCTTCCCTTTCATGTCCCTCGACTCTTATAACTGCCATCTGGTTTCTGTACAAATTGTAAATAGCCTTTCGCTCCCTGTATTTTACCCCTGCCACCTTTAGAATTTGAAAGAGAGTATTCCAGTCAACATTGTCAAAAGCTTTCTCTAAGTCTACAAATGCTAGAAATGTAGGTTTGCCTTTCCTTAATCTTTCTTCTAAGATAAGTCGTAAGGTCAGTATTACCTCACGTGTTCCAGTGTTTCTACGGAATCCAAACTGATCTTCCCCGAGGTTGGCTTCTACTAGTTTTTCCATTCGTCTGTAAAGGATTCGAGTTAGTATTTTGCAGCTGTGACTTATTAAACTGATAGTTCGGTAATTTTGACATCTGTCAACACCTGCTTTCTTTGGGATTGGAATTATTATATTCTTCTTGAAGTCTGAGGGTATTTCGCCTGTTTCATACATCTTGCTCACCAGATGGTAGAGTTTTGTCAGGACTGGCTCTCCCAAGGCCGTCAGTAGTTCCAATGGAATGTTATCTACTCCGGGGGCCTTGTTTCGATTCAGGTCTTTCAGTGCACTGTCAAACTCTTCACGCAGTATCATATCTCCCATTTCATCTTCATCTACATCCTCTTCCATTTCCATAACATTGTCCTCAAGTACATCGCCCTTGTATAGATCCTCTATATACTCCTTCCACCTTTCTGCTTTCCCTTCTTTGCTTAGAACTGGGTTTCCATCTGAGCTCTTGATATTCATACAAGTCGTTCTCTTATCTCCAAAGGTCTCTTTAATTTTCCTGTAGGAAGTATCTATCTTACCCCTAGTGAGATAGGCCTCTACATCCTTACATTTGTCCTCTAGCCATCCCTGCTTAGCCATTTTGCACTTCCTGTCGATCTCATTTTTGAGACGTTTGTATTCCTTTTTGCCTGCTTCATTTACTGCATTTTTATATTTTCTCCTTTCATCAATTAAATTCAATATTTCTTCTGTTACCCAAGGATTTCTACTATCCCTCGTCTTTTTACCTACTTGATCCTCTGCTGCCTTCGCTACTTCATCCCTCAAAGCTACCCATTCTTCTTATACTGTATTTCTTTCCCCCATTCCTGTCAATTGTTCCCTTATGCTCTCCCTGAAACTCTGTACAATCTCTGGTTCTGTCAGTTTATCCAGGTAACATCTCCTTAAATTCCCACCTTTTTGCAGTTTCTTCAGTTTTAATCTACAGGTCATAACCAATAGATTGTGGTCAGAGTCCACATCTGCCCCTGGAAATGTCTTACAATTTAAAACCTGGTTCCTAAATCTCTGTCTTACCATTATATAACCTATCTGATATCTTTTAGTATCTCCAGGGTTCTTCCATGTATACAACCTTCTTTCATGATTCTTAAACCAAGTGTTAGCTATGATTATGTTGTTCTCTGTGCAAAATTCTACCAAGCGGCTTCCTCTTTCATTTCTTAGCCCCAATCCATATTCACCTACTATGTTTCCTTCTCTCCCTTTTCCTACACTCGAATTCCAGTCACCCATGACTATTAAATTTTCGTCTCCCTTCACAATCTGAATAATTTCTTTTATTTCATCATACATTTCTTCAATTTCTTCGTCATCTGCAGAGCTAGTTGGCATAGAAACTTGTACTACTGTAGTAGGCGTAGGCTTCGTGTCTATCTTGGCCACAATAATGCGTTCACTATGCTGTTTGTAGTAGCTTACCCGCACTCCTATTTTTTTATTCATTATTAAACCTATTCCTGCATTACCCCTATTTGATTTTGTGTTTATAACCCTGTAGTCACCTGACCAGAAGTCTTGTTCCTCCTGCCACCGAACTTCACTAATTCCCACTATATCTAACTTCAACCTATCGATTTCCCTTTTTAAATTTTCTAACCTACCTGCCCGATTAAGGGATCTGACATTACACGCTCCGATCCGTAGAACGCCAGTTTTCTTTCTCCTGATAACGACATCCTCTTGAGTAGTCCCCGCCAGGAGATCAGAATGGGGGACTATTTTATCTCCGGAATATTTTACCCAAGAGGACGCCATCATCATTTAATCATACAGTAAAGCTGCATGCCTTCGGGAAAAATTACGGCTGTAGTTTCCCCTTGCTTTCAGCCGTTCACAGTACCAGCACAGCAAGGCCGTTTTGGTTATTGTTACAAGGCCAGATCAGTCATTCATCCAGACTGTTGCCCTTGCAACTACTGAAAAGGCTGCTGCCCCTCTTCAGGAACCACACGTTTGTCTGGCCTCTCAACAGATACCCCTCCGTTGTGGTTGCACCTACGGTACGGCTATCTGTATCGCTGAGGCACGCAAGCCTCCCCACCAGCGGCAAGGTCCATGGTTCATGGGGGAATCCTAACAGTAACCCATACTTTTTCGTAAGTCACTTACCTCACAGAAAATCTTCATAACACGAACTACAGCAATTAGAGCTAGCAGCAACTATAGTTAGCTAAATAAAAAGATTCTAACTACTACAGACTCTAACTACTAAGAAGCATATGGTTAGCAACAGACAGAGCAAATAATGTATTTAGAAAAAACGTTCAAATGTGTGTGAAATCTTATGAGACTTAACTGCTAAGGTCATAAGTCCCTAAGCTTACACACTACTTAACCTAAATTATCCTAAGTACAAACACACACACCCATGCCCGAGGGAGCACTCGAACCTCCGCCGGGACCAGCCGCACAGTCCATGACTGCAGCGCCTGAGACCGCTCGGCTAATCCCGCGCGGCTGTATTTAGAAGATTTTACCTTATTCATATGACATCCAGTTCAAAAAATTATATAGCTGTCAATAATTCCACTACCTAAACACTACCACCTTCATCCATCCCCATTTCCAATACGTGTCCTACCAACACTGAGCCTCCCGTAAGAAAATCATGTCCAAGCCCTTCTCTATCAGCTCGCTAAATGCTAGAATCTCTTGCCGTGGGTGCAGACCGCTGTCTAAGATATTAATAAAGTCTATAGCGCTGCTCACATACAAACATACAGACAGGCTACTTACAACTGCCATCGTTTCCCAGGAAAAATTGTCAATATCTAGGAATAGGCAGGAACGGCCATTTGAAACAAAAGCTTCATATTGATATATGAGTATGCCTTATGGTGTGTTCTATAGAACACATTTAAGACATTGTTTTTTGGCCTAGTACCACGCACTTATTGGTTTCGCCCACCCAACTTTTTTGCCGATTTATTCTACCCCAACCTGCTTCGCTTCTTTCAACCTCTTTACTCGAGATGTCTTTCTGCCATTAAACAAACACACTGAAACGCTTAGCTGCGCCGTGGTGGCCGAGCGGTTCTAGGCACTCACTTGAGTCCGGAACCGCGCTGCTGCTGCGGTCGCAGCTTCGTATCCTGCCTCGGGCATGGGTGTGTGTGACGTCCTTAGGTTAGTTAGGTTCATGTAGTTCTAAGTCTAGGGGACTGATGACCTCAGATGTTAAGTCCCGTAGTGCTTAGAGCCAAACGCTTAGCTGCCCGCCGTGTGCTGCGACTGAAGCATGCATAAGGAGTGAGAGTGCATGAGAGAGAGGTATCGGTTAAATGTCTCTCAAGCACTGGCTAAAGTGCCATACATCTGTACTAATGAAGAATGTGCAGACATAGTATACGTCTACATTTTCTGTGATGATAGTGCACCTGCTGCTGTAGCGCAGGTGCTTTCCGGGACGTGGAATTTCTGACCATAGAGCGTTTACCACAGCTGTAAGCACACATTGTCAAACAGATACCCTTCCAAATTCACATTTTTCTTCTGAAGGTGTTGTTCACAAACCGGCGCAGGAAAAGCAACACATTGTCGAAATGGTGCGGGATAGCCCTACTACCAAGCACACGATGACTTTCTGCACGCATCAGTGTCCCACGAACACGTGTATGACGGAATTACATGTACCCATTTCACGTACAGCGGGTCCACAACATTCACATTGGCGGCAATGCCACGCTACTTAAAATTTTTCAGTGATTATGTGAGAATCGACATTTGCTTCCATTTATACTATTCGCTGATGAAGACGCGTTTATACGGAATGGAATTAACAACACACGTGGCAGTAATTGGTAGTCGCAGGAAAATCCACACTCTAGATTGGAAACCAATTTAGAAATTAGTTTTCGTTTATAAAGGCACATTTGCATGCCGTGCGTGAGTTTCCTCGGAAACGCGAAATCTTAATTAAATAATTAATCTCTGACAAATAAATGAAGCCTATGGCACAGAACTGCAGCGCTATGACGCTGATAAAACAAAAAACACAATTACGATACTCTTATGTTTCATTAAGAAGGAGAGGTCTTGGATAAGTGGTGCGTGAAGCACGTATATTTCATTGACTGGCACACCGCCATATTTGATGTTATATAAGAACACTGCGAGTTGCAGTCTTACTAGGCACTCGATTCTGTAAAGAATTTATATTTATGAAAGTAAGTAGAATTATTTAACTGTAGGCTTATTGGTTGAATATATCTGATTTAACTAACTGTGTAAACTTTTTATGTTTAGTAGACAGTCACCTCTGTACGACGTATTGACATGGCTGGCAAAATTACTCTAATATTGAGAATTTAGATTTGAGTCCGCACCTACCGCAGCAGTCTTTGGAAACGATTTAAATACGAAGTCCGATTATTTGAGTCTTATTTCACGGTCAACTACGAATAACATTGCATTTACGAAAAAGCCATTGTCAAGCGTCTGATACCAAATAATTAAACGTCCACGTTCCAGATAAGCAAATATTAATTACATCCAATCACTATCATACAGATGGAAAAATTAATATTTTATTTTATTTTATTTTATTTATTTTATATTGGCGACTGCGTGTCGGACTTGTTATTTTGTCATTTGTTACATTGTTCTCTTTGTTTCATGTGAAAAATCAACTTTCTGGACCTGGACTTGACTATATGAGAAATAACAAAAATCTGAAGATATTTGCCAATTATAAAATTTTGCGGGAAGACGCAATGAAGCTTCCAGCAAAATAAGGTAAGACGCAACATCTTTGCATTGGCAGGCTTGACCAGACGCATAATTCAGTGTATTAGCTCTTCAGTAGATTCTGTAGTATTTCTTTCGCGCGTAGCAGTTTTCAATGATAAATTTCATTCTCAGTACTTTTCCTTAAACAATAACTTCTGCAACAATACCAATACACGAGTGTACAATATGACCGACTTCTGTACGATACGTTGTAACACGGACAGCAGGCATTAACAATAATCCCATATTCAGTTTACATTTCTAAATTAACAAACAGCCATTGTTGCTACGAGCGATTCATGCTCAACTGCATTTTATTTTAAAACCAGTGTCAAACATTATTTTCTTGAAACATATATCACGTGTGGCATGGTCATAACTAGAAAACAATACGTAAAGATGGAACAGCAAAGACAGACTATTCAGACGCAATCCGACTCGGACGAGAGACAAGTGTTAGAAAATGACTTTACGACAGCAACCGGTAGTGACGATTCATCAAATATTGACGCAAGTGTTAACGGAAATTTTGACAAAAGGCCGTCCACCACAAAAATTTCAAAGTCTCAGTCACAGCCCATGCTAATACATGACGTCACGTCTAATGACGCGGCGGGGGCAGAGACCTTGCAAACAGTAAACATTGCCAACATGTTACAAATGCTAATGAAACAGAACGCGGAAAACATGGCAACCTTAAAGACACAGTTAAAGGCACAAAATGACGAAATTAAATCTGATCTCATAGCAATCAAGACAGGTAATGACACTTTATGTAAACGTGTAGAACTTATAGACGCCACACTGACCAAACAGATGACTGAGCTCAGTACGAAATTTTCCAAGCTTAATACGATACAAGAAAAGACTACAAATGACGTAGCACTTTTACAGACACAATTAAAAAACCTTAATGTCACGTGTGAAGCTCTTACTGAACAAATTCAAACATATCCTTCAGTACACGACAACCTTGAAAAACGAATTACTGACGTGCAGAATAAATTTGACGATGTTGAACAACACCTGACTGACAGCTTACAATCTGATGCCACAGCTCATTTTCAAAATATTAATAAAGAATTTCATGATTGGGTAGGGAACAAAGACAAACATTTTGATAGATGCATACGTGAAAATTTACCAACAATTGTGCACGACTCCGTAGCGGAATACATCACTAATAACAAACAGCTGATTAGTGACGCAGTACAATCCGTCACTGCACCCATGAGACAATTCACCGATCAACCACAGTCTGAATGTAACGAAGATATCAGTCAAAATGTACAGTTCAGAAACCAATATACATTCGAGTATGACGCACACATACCGCACACGACAAACACACAAGAACAAAACACACCACGACTGCAACACATACCACGACGTGCAACCACAAACACAAGCTATTATCATGGTAAACCACAGCAACATTATCGTAATTACTCGCCAGCTGAACATTGCAGTAATTACAGTGGAAGAAATCCATATCATAATGCAAAGGAAGAAGAAAGCTTAATAAAACACAGGCAATTTCAGGCTTTTATCCCAGAAAAACGAACCATTCATCCGGTGATTTTTCTTAAATCTTTTAGTAACGCATTTCCACGCACTTGGAGTGACCGGAAAAAGATTTCATATATTATCGGTTACATCCAAGGCGATGCAGCTGTCTGGGCATACCGTCAAGCTGACGTATGTACCACGTACAGTGAGTTTGAGCGTGCCTTTCTGAACAAATTCTGGTCGCAATCCGTCCAGGAGCGACTCAGGAGACAAATTTTAGAACCTGAAACTTTTAACAGTAAAAATGGTAACTTACGCAGATATTTTGAAAAATACTTGAACATGGGACATTTTTTAGACGAACCAGTCGCAACACGTGATATACTCCGTGCGTTGAAGGCCAAATTGCCTTTCAACATTAAAGAAAAACTCTTACATATTCCGGATGACGATCCAGATTATTTTTTAACAGCTTTAGATTCGGTCGACATGTTACTAGAAGATCAGCGCTTCGCGCGGCAAAACACCAGCCACAATGTTTATACTAGTGGTATGCAAAACATGCAGGCTTGCCAACTCAATTCCGGCGCGCCCATAGTTGGATACGCGGTACAGCAAAAACAGCAAACTCACATGCCGTCTCAATACGGAAATCAAAATCAACGCGCGTATTCCAATACGAACAACAGTTACAACAGTAATAACACTCCATGCGGCAATCCATACAAAAGGCACCGCGGTAATAACAACAACGGTAACAACGGATACAAATGTAACAACAAAAACACAAGCAGAAATAGAAATAATAATAACTACGAGCCAAGACAGCATCAAGGCTGGACTCGTAGCGATCAATACTTTCATTCAAACACTGCTTTACCACAGCAGCCACCAGGACAAAATTGGAGCATACCTTACGACCGACAGGTAAGTTATAATGCGCAACAGCAACAACAACCGCAAAAGTTTGGAGATCACAACAGGCAATATCCGAATGTGAATATAATAGAAATGACACCTGATACACAACCTCAATCTGTGTCAGTACCTAATACAAATGCTAATCCAACAAACTAGAAACAGTCACTTCTATGGCCCGGGTCGTGGCTGAAGAATTCTTGGGGGGTGACTTCAATGTTAATCAGTAATTTGACACCACAATTGAACAAAAAAATATTGATATGCCTAATAATTCTAAACAAAAACTACCTGTTTTATTTATAAGATACAACCACAATAACAATATATCAGATGAACTTTTGCAGGACAGTACACAATGTCGTTCAAACACAAATGAAATTGTTTTAGCATCTACTACTGGTGTAGTAGGCGGGATTCCAGCTACTATTATCTTAGATACAGCTGCAGCTGTGAGCGTTTTGTCTTTTAATTTCTATAAAAAGATGTGTGAATTGGAGCCTGTGCCTGAGTTTCCTGCCCAAAACTGTAAAATAACTACTGCTCTAGGTAATAAGTCATGTAGGGTTACGAAGCAAGTTTTTGTAAACATTAAAATAGGGAATGGAACCGTACAATGGCCATTCCTGGTTGTACAAAACCTTGTGACAAATTGCATATTAGGAATAGATATTATGAGCGAGAAGGACTGCATTATAGACTTCTCGAAAGGTAAATGCATTTTAAATGATAAAGGCAGTGTAATTATTATTGATTTGGACAGGAGAACTCTAAAGCATGACAAACACTGTACAGGGTACAAGGTTCAGTTAGTACTTGACAATGACATTCAAGACACGCACACACACTCATCTGACACAGAGCTAATGGACTTGAAAACATTGCTTGATCGTAAGATAAATGAAGCTACAGCTCTCAGTGTACATGAACGTATAAAACTACAGGAAGTGTTATCCAAATATTTACAAGTTTTTACCAAACGATTCGGTGTTATCAACACGTATGTGTACAAGATTGAAGTTAAGCCTCACAAGATCTTCTACCACAAGACATATAACGTACCGTTATCTCAACGACCTGCTGTGTGGCAAGAATTAAAACAAATGTTAGACTGGAAGGTCATTGAACCATCCACCTCACCTTACTGTAGTCCTCTACTTGTTGTCAAAAAATCAAATGGTAGCATTAGGCTAGTGTTAGACGCACGAGCAATTAATGAAATAATTTTACCGGTTCACACAAAACCCGAAAATTTAGAAGAGCAATTACAGAAATTTCTAGATGCAAAATATTTTTCTACAATAGTTCTCGCTAATTCATTTTGGCAAGTAGGTATCACTCCTGATTCTCGGAAATATACTGCATTTATGTTCGGGGGGCGAACCTATCAGTTTTGTGTTCTACCCTTCGGATTGAATGTCAGTTCTGGGGTATTCATTACAGCCCTGGATACCGTGCTTGGCGATGATTTAGTTGAGACAGTCACACACTATGTAGATGATATACTGATAGCTACACAGTCTTGGAATGAACACGTTGACACACTTCAAAAAATTTTAGAAAAATTTGCACAAGCTGGAGTCACAGCCAATCTTAGAAAATCAAAATTTGGTTGCAGTGAGATAAAATACTTAGGACATATCATTAATTCACAGGGCATACGTCCTGATCCCAGTAAATTAGATGCTATCAGAAACTTTCTTAGCCCTCGAACTAAAAGGCAGTTAAAATCATTCCTTGGGCTATGTTCATTTTTCAGACGTTTTTTACCACAACCACTTTTGAACAGTACACATCTGCTAAATCTACTCAGAAAGAATCAAGTTTGGATCTGGTCGGAACAGTGCCAGAATAACTTTAATACAATTAAACATGCTTTAGTAAATGCAAACATATTGAGCCATCCAGATTTCAATTTAGATTTTTGTATGACTTGTGACGCTTCACGTACTGGCTTGGGCTGTTGCTTATTTCAAGTTGTAAAGAATAAAGAAAAGGAACAGATAAGAATTATTGGGTTTGCAAGTCGTACTCTAACTGAATGTGAGCGTACATTCTCCACTACTGAGTTAGAAACACTTTCCATAGTCTGGGCATTCAAGAAATTCAATTATTATTTATTTGGAAAACATGCAGTAATTTATACCGATCACCAGGCCCTGACATTTTTGTTAACTTGTAAACTTGTACATCCTAGACTATCACGATGGGCAGTTACACTTCACAACTACTCTTTTGAAATTAGGTACATAAAAGGTAAGGACAACACCATTGCCGACGCTTTGTCTAGACTTCCACAAGGTATGAATGAAACCAACAGTGACTTAGAAAATATAAATGACTACAGGATTCTCTTAATGCAAGACAAGCAGTATCACCAATATTATATTGATATGTGCAGAAACATGGCTAAATTACAAAAATCTGATCCTCACTGGTATAAGATAATAACATTACTGGTAGAAAAACACAATCATCCTTTGACTAGGTATTACAAGTTACACAATGATGTGTTATTTTATCGCCGACATCCAAATGCTACTAACTGGTGTGTATGCATTCCCAAAGAGTCTGAACGTAATCTGATTTGGCACACACACTTAGTTTGGGGTCATTATGGGAGGAAAAAGTGTTTGGCAAAGCTCAGCACGTACTGTTATTTTAGCAATATGAGAAGAAAAATTTACAGGGAACTGAAAACATGTGTCATATGTCAAAAATCAAAACCTCAGAATTTATCCACAAAAACAGATTTACATTCTATTTTACCGAGTAAACCCCTGGAAATTCTATGTACTGACATCAGTGGACCGCATCCAGCAAGCTCTGGAGGTGTCAAATATATCTTAGCTTTTTACGATATTTTTCTAAACATGTAAAACTTTATGCTTTAAAATCCGCCACTGCAAATGCTATAATACGAAGATTCTCAAGTGATTACCTGACGCACGTGGGAAAACCTAAAGCAATTCTGTCAGATAATGCAGCATACTACTCTGGGTACAAATGGAGAAATTTCTTGAAGAACAATAACATTAAAAGTATATTTATTTCAAAGTTTAGTCCACAATGTAACGCGACTGAAAGACTTTTCCGAGAACTAAACCGATTCATGAGGACCTATATTTCATCAAAACATACTAATTGGGTGTCCTACCTAAGTCTTTTCGAAGACGTACACAATAACTTAAATATTTACAATACAAATTACACACCTAACGAGATCATGTTCAGTTGCAAACAGAACGATCAATGGATAGAACCATTACCTAAGTTGTCAGACAAGGAAATCACACCTGAACAGAAAATAAAAGAAGTATTGACTACACTGGCACATCACGCACAGATACGAAACAAACATCACAAAAACATAATAAAAAGAAAACAAAAATCAAGGAAGGAATGCTTGTACTACTTCGTACTCACCATAAATCTGTAGCACTCAAACGACGCAATGCTAAGTGGCGTCTGCTATATGAAGGACCTTATCAAATTGTTAACATACCGCATCCTGGTGCGTATCTGTTACAACATCCTAGAACTAACAAAAATTTTATTGGGCTATACGCACACCGAGATCTTAGAGCATTTCATGCTAAATAATGTCAAAGTCATACCCATGAAAACATTGCTAAGCAACTCGCAAAACTCTGTTTGCTACAACACAGATAATAAGTAGTATAGAAAATTTTCATTTCAGCGGTTCCAGTGACGCAGTTGAAGACAGAAGAACTTTTCTTTCAACGCCGCGGCACCACCGAGAAGACTGAATATTAAAGTAAAATTTATGATTCCGTAGCAGTGAATGATATATTAATTTTTCACGGAACATTTGTGACTGTAGGTACCACTGACTTGGTATGACACCTGACGAACCGACAGACGTCATCTGTGAAGCGATCTTTTACTTCGAGAAATAGATTAGACGCACATCTCTCAGCAAGAAAAGCATCTACCAGTAGCCAAGGCCACACAGACACTATACACACACGCACAAAACGCGAGGAATCTAACAGCTTTCCGTCTCTTATTATTTTGAATATTTATTGAGTAGTGAAAACGCCTGGTCTTGCCTACTGATGTAGTGAATGTTGTGTCTAACCTATCTTAATTTCAGATGAAATCACAAAAAACATCGATAAAATCCCAGCAAAACCGTTAAAGAGGACGTAAATATCTGCAATTCATGTAATCAAATGTGACACAATGTAATAATTTACAGTTATGTAATGATGATGTAAACATGTTTATGTGTAACTGTATTATGTTTACGCTAAGAAAATATGTGATGTGTATATGTATGATTACTTATGTTTTTTTTAACTGATGTATAATGTAACTGTTACTATGTGAAAATTTGAACAATAACGAGTGCCAAAATGTAAAAAAAAAAAAAAACTTAAAAAAAAATGCGTAGTGAACCACTGTTCACGGACATTAACGTACATTACTAAGTCTGCAACTACGCAGAAACCTATGTGAAAGAAACTGTTAATGACATTCATGATGCATCGTACCTTTGTAAACGCGATGAACGATTTCTTCGATAAGTAACTACGAACATTTAGGTGAGCTATATTTAAAAAAAAAAAAAAACTGAAAATGTGAAGTGCGTAATTGGTGCATCGTCTAGTGACATTACTACAGTATCTAACTTCAAGATGTTAACTGGATTAAATGGTCACAACGTGCCTGTCCAGAAAACAACACGACGAGTGGAAGAATTTTGGTTGGAACTTCAGGGAATGGAATGTTCTCGAAATGTGACGGACACACTTACCTGGACTATCCAAGGATCGACGCCAGCTATGTGCCGTCCGAGGTTCTGCAACCAAGCTTCCACGGAATATCGAAAACGAACTGCATATGGACCAATTACTCGACGGGTCACGTCTGACCTGTAATAAACAATGCCTTTTGTCACAACGAACTGCATCACAACGACTATAATGGAAATAGGAAATGGATATGCTTATGTATCAATCACGTTGTTATACAGCGATGTTACTGTGATTAAAAAAAAAAAAAAAACTTTACCACGACGACACTAACCTGTAAAAATTATTGTGCAGCAGATGAATATAAACTGTAATAACGACACCATGTGTATAGGTCAACGCACCTGAAACAAAAAGACATTTTTCTTTGAAGTGCAATACTATGTAACTAAGAACATTCAACAATCTAAAGTTGTATTGTATTATAACAAATATTGTAATTTTAAAACTAAGTTACCTGTCATAGAATGTGGTCTTCATATGTAATCTTGGTGGAATATTTTCTTTGTGCAACGACTAAGAAATGCGCGCGCACACGAACAATATGAACCGCAATACTGAGCCGCGTGATCTAAATTTACGATATAACGGCAGTGCCGGAGGCATACTGACGCTTCTGCGCATGCGCGCCCTCTATTTTGCCAACATAAGAACTTTTACGGCGCACGCGCGTCATTCAAATTTTGTATATAATATACTGTATAATGTATGTCATGTAAATAGTTGTAGATAACTTAGATTTTCTTGTACCTTTAGGTGAATTGCTCGCCTGCAGGTGTGTCCTTTCGCCTCGCAATTCAGGGGGCAATATAAAGGCACATTTGCATGCCGTGCGTGAGTTTCCTCGGAAACGCGAAATCTTAATTAAATAATTAATCTCTGACAAATAAATGAAGCCTATGGCACAGAACTGCAGCGCTATGTCGCTGATAAAACAAAAAACACAATTACGATACTCTTATGTTTCATTAAGAAGGAGAGGTCTTGGATAAGTGGTGCGTGAAGCACGTATATTTCATTGACTGGCACACCGCCATATTTGATGTTATATAAGAACACTGCGAGTTGCAATCTTACTAGGCACTCGATTCTGTAAAGAATTTATATTTATGAAAGTAAGTAGAATTATTTAACTGTAGGCTTATTGGTTGAATATATCTGATTTAACTAACTGTGTAAACTTTTTATGTTTAGTAGACAGTCACCTCTGTACGACGTATTGACATGGCTGGCAAAATTACTCTAATATTGAGAATTTAGATTTGAGTCCGCACCTACCGCAGCAGTCTTTGGAAACGATTTAAATACGAAGTCCGATTATTTGAGTCTTATTTCACGGTCAACTACGAATAACATTGCATTTACGAAAAAGCCATTGTCAAGCGTCTGATACCAAATAATTAAACGTCCACGTTCCAGATAAGCAAATATTAATTACATCCAATCACTATCATACAGATAGAAAAATTAATATTTTATTTTATTTATTTTATACGTTCAATGATTGGTGCGGCATGTTCGGTAACATGTTGACAGCTCCACTCATTTTAGAGGAGCGAATTATGGGACAGGATTACTTGAATTTTTTTGGAAAATTCGTTTGTTGAACACATTTAGGACGTAGCTTTAGCCACGAGGACTGCAATATAGTCCCACATTTTAGCAGACTTGTGAAGGAACAAGTCAGCCGCACTTGCTCTAATCTCTGGATGAGATCCCACCAAGATCGCCAGGCCTTACGCAATTGAACGAAGTCTGAGACGTACAAACGAAATGTGAATACATCAGCTGAACAGTATGGTCGCAGCTTCAGCGCTCCTTCTCTCATTATGGAACGTGCAAAGGCACTCATAAAAGCAACACGTGTTCTCCCAAGAGTGCACAAATTCATTGAAGCTGACAGTGGGACGATCTAACTTTTATTGTGAACTGTACGACAGCTGTAACGTGATGTATGGGGTAATGCTTAGGTACGAATGTGTTAAAATACGCATTTTTCAGTTGATATTTTGTACAACGCATGTTGAAATGTTTTCCAGCTCTTGTACATATGTGCTTGTGTAAACCTCACATGTATTGAACAATAAAAAAAAGTAACACTGCACATTAAATATGTTCTGCCTCGCAAATCGTTCGTAATAGGGTGTATGTCCATATGAAGCTTTTTGCTTCGAGTGATCGTTCCTGTCGTATCCGTTAGTATTGATCGTTTCTCTTGTATAGAGGATATTATGCTGCAGCGCCCGTGTTGTTTCGAAATACGAGCATATATTCATTCAGACATGCATGCATATCTGAAGAAACACTGCATCTTGCTTCTGAACAACACAGGGACTGCAACAAAGTTATATTTATCAGACAACACTGCGCAAGCGACTGTCCATTAAAATGTTCCCCTGTACGGGAATATATTTAAGGAATGTACGAGTGAAGCTTGGAGTCACATGGTTGACAACATGTGGAAGTTTGGGTCTGGCTGCGAATACATTTCATGGAAGTCAACATTGCTGTTCCTCCTTCGTGAAAAGACGGAGAAGGAGATCCGAGCCCTCACGGAGACCTACCAACAATCATTCTGCCCGTGCACCATTCGCGACTGGAACAGGAAAGGCGGAAATGACAGTTGTAATAAAAGTACCCCGCATCGCACACCATTATGTCTCTCGCGGAACATGAATATGACGTAAGGCCATGCAGTACCGAGAGGAAAAAAATCGTGCTGATTTATCGTCGTCGATGTAGTGAAGCGAAATCTCAAAAGTGGGGACTGATAATGATCAGCTAGGGAGACTCAGCAGTAGAACTGGTCAGCGGGATGTCAGAGACAGAGAGAGCTCAGTAAAGGGCGTAAGAAAGTTTTACGCGCGAGAGCGGCAGCCAGCCGCCTAGACAGCAAGCAGCCAATAAACACGGCCGCCCGCTGCTTCTCTGCTGCGGTCTGTTCTCGGCCAGGACGCACCACGTGCAGCCAAGCGCTGGACTCGGCGCATCTGGCTACGGAGTGCTGGCCGCAATTAGTGCGGACGCCTGGCTTGGCAGCCTCGGATAGCCAATTAGAAGGCAAGAAAATGTGTGCTGAGGGCTTCGGGATCTCTGTGCGAGAGATGCCGAAGCCGAGGAGTGGAGGCAGAGGGATACCCACAGACTGAATCGAAGTCATGTGGAGTCAAGCTGGACACAGAAAAGTTAGTGAACATCTAAACTGTCAGTTACGAGTAATGGTTTGTCACGTGCTTGTTCCATACAGATAGTTCGATCCAGAAATGTTGAAAAGAATAACTGCCAATAGGAACAACTGAGACGTTCCTCGGTGTAGCGAAGCAGCTTAACTCACTTAATAAAGGTAAGGCCTCCGATCCACGTTGTGCAGCAGTTAGAGTCCTTTCAGAGTATGCTGATGCAATAGCTCCTTACTCAGAAATCACACACAACCACTCGTTCGACGAAAGATCTATACCGAACGAGTGGAACGTTGCATAGGTCACACGATGGGAAATAGGAGCAATCCGCTGAATTATAGACCAATGTCAGAAACTTTGATTTGCTGGAGAATTTTCGGACATACACGGAAGCCTCAAAGAAAGACATGAGTATTCAAATACAGAGATATATAAAGAGAAAAAAATGGTTCTGAGCACTATGGGACTTAACTTCTAGGGTCATCAGTCCCCTAGAACTTAGAACTACTTAAACCTAACCAACCTAAGGACATCACACACATCCATGCCCGAGGCTGCATTCGAACCTGCGACCGTAGCGGTCGCGCAGTTCCAGACTGTAGCGTCTAGAACCGCTCGGCCACTCCGGCCGGCGATATATAAAGAGACAGAGTACAACGATGCGGTTGGCAACACTTATATAAGACAACAAGTGTGTAGCGCAGTTGTTAGATCGGTTACAGCTGCTACAATGGTAGATTATCAAGATTTATGTGAGTTTGAACGTGGTGTTATAATCGGAGCACGAGCTGTGGGACACAGTATCTCCGAGGTAGCGATGAAGTGGCCATGTCCCGTATGAACATTTCAAGAGTGTACCGTGAATATCAGGAATCCGGCAAAACATCAAATCTCCGAGATCGCTGCGGCCGGAAAAAGATCCTGCAAGAACGGGACCAACTAGGACTGAAGAGAATCCTTTAACGTGAAAGAGATGCAACCATTCCGCAAATTGCTGCACATTTCAATGCTGGGTTATCAGCAAGTGTCAGGTGCGAACCTTTCAATGAAATATCATCGATATGGGCTTTCGGAGCTGAAGGCCCACCCGTGTACCCCTTGATGATTGCACGACGCAAAGCTTTACGCCTCGTCTGGACCCGTCAACACTGACATTGGACTGTGGATGACTGGAAGCATGTCTAGTGTAGTTTCAAACTGTACCGAGGGGATGGACATGTACGGGTAGGGAGACAACTTCAAGAATCCATGGAACCTGCATGGCAGCAGCGGAGTGTTCAGGCTGGTGAAGGCTCTGTAATGGCGTGAGGCGTGTGCAGTTGGAGTGATATAGGACCACTGATACGTCTAGAAACGACTCTGTCAGGTGACACGTACGTAAGCATCCTGTCTTATCACCTGCATCCATTCACGTCCGCCGACCGGCGTGGCTGAGCGGTTCTAGGCGCTGCTGTCTGGAACCGCGTGACCGCTACGGTCGCAGGTTCGAATCCTGCCTCGGGCATGGATGTGTGTGATGTCCTTAGGTTAGTTAGGTTTAAGTAGTTCTCAGTTCTAGGGGACTGATGACCACAGATGTTAAGTCCCATAGTGCTCAGACCCATTTGAACCATTTGAACCATTCATGTCCATGGTGCATTTCGACGGACTTTGGCAATGTCTGATACAGAGTTGCTCCAGGATTACACTTTCGCTGGCGACCAAATTCCTCGAACCTCAGCATTATTGAGTATATCTGGGATGCCTTGCAACGTGCTGTTCAGAAGAGATCTCCAACCCCCCCACCCTCCCCCCTCGTGCTGTTACGGGTTTATGGACAGCCCTGTAGGATTCGTGGTGTCAGTTACCTACAGCACTACTTCAGACATTAGTCGACTCAATGCCACGTCTCGTTGCGGAGCTTCTGCGTGCTCGCGGGAGTCATACACGATATTAGGCAGGTGTAACAGTTTGCCTCTTGAGTGTATATTGCGTTAGAATATTATAAATCACATTCGAATAAAACGATGCCAACACGGATTCAGAAAATATCGTTCTTGTGAAACACAAGTAGCTCTTAATTCTCACGAAATAACGAGCACTATCGAAAGTAGATGTCAAATTGATTTTCAAATTTTCAGAAGGCTTTTGACAGCATTACTAGCAAGCGATTTCTAATCAATTTGGATGCCTATGGAGTATCGTCTCAGTCATACGATAGGTTTCATGGTTTCCTTTCAGGAAACCACGTCAGTTCCTCGTAATTGACGGAAAGTTCTCGAGTATAACAGAAGTAATATCTGGAGTTCCCTGCACTGTTCCTGATCTGTATAAACGAGACAACCTTAGCAGCCCTCTTACATTATTTGGAGATGATGCTGTCATTTTCCGTGTAATAATGTCATCAGATCATCAAAATCAATTTCTAAAAGATTTAGACAAGATATGCGTATGGTGCTAAAAGATCAAATGAATCGAAATAATGAAAAGTATGAAATGCATGAGTATCAAAAAGAATCCGCTAAATTTCCGTTACGCGATAAATCACGCAAAACTAAAGGCTGTCAATTCAACTGAATACTAATGGATTACAGTTACGAATAACTTTAATTGCAACTATCACATAGATAATGTTATGGGGAAAGTGAACCAAAAGCTGCGATTTCTTGGCAAAACATTTAAAAAATGCAAGAGGTCTTCAGAAGAGACTGCCTACAGGACTATTGTCCGCCCTCTTTTGGTGTACTGCTGCGAGGTGTAGGACGCACGTCGGGTAGGATTGACGGAGGACATCGAAAAAGTTCAAAGAAGGGCAGTCCGTTTACTGTTATCGCGAAATAGCGGATAGAGAGCCACTGACATTATACACGAATTTCGGTGGCAAGAATTAAGACAAAGTCGTTTCTAGGTGCAGCAGGATCTTCTCGTGTTATTTCAACTACCAACTTTCTCCTAAGTGTGTGAAAATATTTTGTTAGTGCCCATCTGCATACGGAGAAATGATCATCTTATAAAAGTAAGATAAATCAAATCTCGTGCGGAGAGATCCAAGCACTTAATTGTGAACAGCAGAGTAATCATGTAGATGTAGTCCAAGATGCCACTCCAGGCGGATGTAAAATGAATGTGCGCAACGGAAAATAATAAAGGCTAAAATGAAGATTTGGGCCTGTCTGACTACTCCCTGAAGCAGATCTTAGGATCTCTTAATTCCATAAATTACAATCTAAACATAAATGAATGATGAAGGTAAGTAATCCTACTAAATGATAAACATTGTTCTTGCTTATATATTTATTGTAGATTCAAAAAACTCTTTGTATTACAATGTTTACATTTACTAAGTAAAATTACTGATCAGTTGCCCAACTCTGCCCCTTATTATGACTGCGTGATCTAATACCAATAACGCGAAATGACTGACATCATCTGCGTACCAAACACTAGAAAAAACTACTTTCAATGATGATCTACGGTGGTGTGGAACCTCAGTGGAAATAAACTAACGTGATCACAGCTGTTTAGCTTTATAGCCCTAATACGCCGAAGCAATTTGCGATGTCACCGTATGTACGGCGTTCAGTGAGTCGAAACGATGGTTTTCGTATTCGTCTGCGACGATGGAAGAACTCCAGCCACAAATAAACTCTTTCAAACACTAGGACGGCAGAAGGCCGTCCTCTAATACTGTCTTCTCCTCTCTGTGTTCTACAGATGAGAAACGCGAACTCCCAGCCACAAGGACGGAGTTCAGATAACGTCTCAATGTAAGTATAGGCAGAGGAAGTGCTCTCATTTATTGACCGCTGGATACTCAACGACGACTTCCAACCCGGAAGTGAAGTCCAGAATAGCATTCGCAGTGGTACAGTGCCTAACTGTTCTAACTATAAACTTTCCTGAGAGAAAAGACGGCAAGTCCGTCTGGTTCCGAGCGACCACGATACATGGGCGCTCACAACGGCAGACCTCGTCTCTTTACCGCAGGCCTCCCAGCAAGGCTCAGCTCCCCACCCTCGTAATTCCGAAAACGAATCATATTCTCGAAACCACGGAATATTCTCCCTCTCTACAGATTCTTCCGAACGCCGACCAACCATATTTTAGTCTTTTGTCGTCCAGCGCGGAATGTTTGCGGGGAAATACCTATACTCACACAATGGTACGATTCTGAGTAAAAATCCTTGGAAATAACCCAGTCTGCGTGGTTTCCGAGGTGCCGCTTCTTCGTTCCTCTCACCTGCGTCCAAGATTTGCAAAGTTCCGAAGTGTTATCCGGTTATCCTTCCGGCCCTACTACAATAGCGGTCGGTCCTCACCCTATTGTGCTCCAGAGCTCAGGTGCCACGACGTCCGTCTAGCTGCTTCCTGTGTTTAAGCAGGACCAACACCTGTGCGGGCCTTCCATCCAGAGCTTGAGTTCTGCCTGCCGTTTCATCTCCACTGGCGTTCCAACCTCTATTGGTATAGGCAATCAGTCATTACGCCGTTCTGATAATGAAGACACTCCGTCACCTTTCATGAATAATTATTTACAAGGCATACGTGACAATGTCAGTTTCCTTTAAGTATTCATATATACGATGTACAACTTACCACATAATACCTAATTGTGTTTGCAGATCACGGCAAAGTATGTGGATGAGTTCTTGTAAGGTGCGAAATTATAGCCACTTTACAGTAGATATAAATGTAGTCCCAGTACTTTGTACATGCCACTGTTAAGCCGTTATCCACACAAGAAAAGTATTGCTATTTGTTAAATGAACATCCTGTGACACTTCCACGGTGGCGTTTGGCAGAATTGTGGTGAAATCTGGTGACAATGTAACGCCATTAACCTTACACCTCACATGATCTTTTGAGCTGTGGCCTTTCCTTTCGCGTGTGCCGACACCTTGCTGTCTGAGGCGTCGCCGAGCCCTAGGGTAATGTCGCAGGGGTCCTCGCTTTTACAGCATTACAGAGGAAGGTTACAGACACCTTTGAGCTAAATTTTAAACTTCTGACTCACAATGGAGACAATTACGGACTTTCGAAAAAGTGTTGCGCAATATATATTGTTCTATTTGTATGCATCTGAAGACCAATGCTTTTCTTAGCATTGTTACTTAATAGAGCAATATTTTCAGCAAATTCCAAGATATTAATTTTGGTCTTGAATCAGGCTTTACCTTGTTATAATCCATACATCCATACATATGACAACAGCCTTGCCACAGTGTTTGCAGCACCGAAGTTAAGCGCTGTTTGGCTTGGCTAACACTTTGATGAGTCACCGTCCGGGTCTGACGAGTACTGTTAGCAAGTGGGGTGCACTCAGCCCATGAGAGGCCAATTGAGGAGCTAGCCTACTTCACTGAGAAGTGCCGACACTGGTCACGAAAACTGACAACGGCCGGGAGAGCGGTTTGCTGCCACACCATATCTGAATCCAGAGACACCTAAGGGCTGAGGATGACACTGCGGCTGGTCGCTACCGTTGGGCATTCAAGGCCTGTTCGGATAGTGTATAACATCCATACATACTATAAAAATGGATGTACTTATATCTGTAGGTTCCACATCTCCTCCTAACCCACTGGACCGATTTCAACCAAACTTTGAACACACATCACTCACTACAAGGAAAGAATTGCTGTGGGGGTAGGAACCACCTACCTATCAACGGAGTGAAGGCGGTGGTGGAAAATAAGTGTAGCCCACATAAGTAAATATCCAGTATTTGAGAATAAGAGCACTTAGTATCTTTGCAACAAACTTTACACATAATTTCAAACCTTGAAGAAACTTTTTCTCGACACAAAATTGCTTATTGATGGAGTTGGTAGGCAGTAGTAGTGTTGCTTGAGGTTAAGAAACTGACCGACAGGTAACAGAGAGATGCTACAACGCAGGAGAAGGCAGTCCCGGTGTCAACATGCATCGTGATTGATCAGAGATTTGTGATGCAATTTTTTGTAGAGAATGAGTCAAACCAATCTAAATTCATTGCAAAGTGATAGCGCGATATGATTTTTCGTGTTTGTCGTTGCAGCAAGTCTATAAGTGATGTAGGAAGTTTAAAAATGGTGTGATTTCTGTGCAGGATGCTCCAACACTAGGGCAGGGTCACTACGTGTGTGTAATGAGAGACAAGAACATTGCATTAGAGGAGGAATTTCTAAAGGAGAATATATATGACTCTGGATGAAATAGACACAGAGTTCAAGATTGGTATTGATTTAACACAGAATATTGTTCACAATGTAGTGCACTTCAAGAAGATGTCTGCTAGATGGGTGCCATCTCAGTTGAGTGCCGAACTGAAAGAGCTCCGCTTCGACGCCTGTGAAGAAATTTTACATTTCCACGTCGAAGATGATGCATTTCTGGGAAATCTTGTTACAGGAGATGAGACCTGGGTCCAGTATCAGCAATCAGAAATGAGAAAGTCAAGCAAGGAATAGAACCACAGATAAAAAAATAAAAATAAAATTCACACTCAACCATCTACTAAAAAAGTCATGTTCATTCTATTTTTGGATGCAAATGTAGAATTATATATCTTATTCCGACATACTGAAAAATCAGCTTCGCCCTGCGATCAAGAGTAAAGGACGAGGACTTCTGAATTCAGGAGTATTGCTACGCCATGACAACGTCCGACCACATACAGTTGAGACTATTCAGGAAATTAAATATGAATGTCTGGCACATCCTCTTCCTTTTTAACCAGATCTCGGTCCTAGTAACTTTATCTGCTTGGTGCACTCAAATACGCAATGGGACGCAGGAATATCAGAAGTGACCAAGAGGTGAAAACCACAATACACGACTGACTACACACATGACCAAAAGAATTCTTTCCTCGTGGTACCTATGCATTTTCAAAGCGATAGAATATGTGTATTCACCGTCAGGGAGACTATATGGAAAAGTGACATATAAGTTCTTTGTTCATTGTTACAATTAAAAATATTATAGCACTTTTAAGGTTTTTGTTTGAATCGCCCTCATATGTCATAACATCATACATTGTTCAGGAGACATGATGTCATTATTATTTAGATGCATGAAAAACAGCCACACCATGCATGATGTTTAAATATACTATTCGTTTGCTGCTAATTCTTTTTGCAAGACATTTTCCAGAAAATATTCACATATGGCGCTTAATGTAACTACAAACTTATGTAACTGAAAGACACACAGATCAGGAAACATGATGTTTGAACCATTCAGCTGGGTGGAAACGAAGCTACATGGTGAAATTCTCTAGAGATACATTTTTTCCTTTATTGTATTTCAATTCACAATCGGGATGGGCTGGCAGCAGCATATGTGCTGCTCTTCAGCTAAAAGACATAGAAAAAACAATAGAAGACATTTAAAAATAACAAAGGAGAAAACATGGTGCACAGAGATACAGAAAAGGGGGAACATCATGGAAGACAATAGACAAAAAAGGGGCGACTGTAAAATGGAGATAAAAACTGTAAAAAAGTAGCACACACAAAAAAACCACACACTGGGACAATTAAAAGAACACAAGGCGCAGTATGACTGGAGCATAAAAGTATTGATGATTGGCATAACAGAGGATATGACAGATGAGGGATTTGTAGCTGTGGAGGATGGTGGAAGAATGCAATAGAGATACATTTTTTTTTTTCTTTATTGTGATTTCATTTCCCTGCCCCATATGGGCAGGGGAGGGTTGTCAGCGGCACAATCCGCCGCTCTTCAGCCGAGTGACATAGCAACTAAAGTAAGAATAAAATGGTACATACATAAGGCGATAAAAAAGGGGAACATAAAACAGAGTAAAGGGAGAAAACGGAGGTAAAAAAATAGACTGACATGGAGACGTTCATGGTGGACAGTTAAAAAAGTCACCAGAAAGTTAAAAAGCACGATTGGCGATTCTTAAAACACAGAGAAAACACTGGATGGACATGCGCAGGTTAAAAGTCGGCCACAGTATTAAAAATACTCCAGAACAACACACTTAAAACCTACTTGTAGCACACACGATGAAGAATAAAACTGCCAGGTGGGACCTGCCGAGGGAAAGGTCAGAGAGGATGGAAAAGGAGGGGAGAGCAAGGGGCAGCAGGGGAAGCGGCGGGATGAAGAGAGTAGGGGCATCAGCAGGTACATGAAGAGTCAGGAGACACATGGAGTGGGAGATGAAGAGGGAAGACAGGACAGGCGGGAGTGCAGAGACACTGAAAGGGGGCACCAGAGAGGGAGGGGGAGTAGGAGGGGGAAGCCGCTCAGGAGGAGAGAGGGGGAGGAGAGGGAGCCCTGAGGAGGGGCCAGGAAGATTGGGTTAGAGTTGGTAGGAAGGGTAGATGTCAGGGCAAAGCTAGACGGCGGAAGTTGCGTTGTGAAAGGAGATGGAGGGTGTGGAAATGGAGAGAGGGTGGGACACAACGGTAAAGGTGCGGCAACTGGTTGGGGGTGGAGAGGAAGGGAGACACCAGGAGGTGAGGGGGATCAAGGCGGCGGACAATATATAGTGTGCGGATGTATTCAACGAAAAGGAGAAGGTGGGGGAAGGGGATGAGGTCGTAGAGGATGAGCGTGGAGGACAGAAGGCGGATGTGGAAGGCGAGGCAGAGCACATGACGTTCGAGGATTTGGAGGGCTTTATAGAACCGCGGAGGGGCGGAAATCCAAGCTACACTGGCATAACAGAGGATGCGGCAGATCAAGGATTTGTAGGTGTGAAGGATGGTGGAAGGATGCAGATCCCACGTCTGGCCGGACAGGAGTTTCAGGAGGTGGAGGCGGTTGTGAGCTTTGTTTTGAATGGTAAGGAGATGGGGAGTCCAGGTGAGGTGGCGGTCAAGTGTGAGGCCAAGATATTTGAGGGTAGGAGTGAGATGGATAGGACGGCCATAAATGGTGAGGTAGAAATCATGGAGGTGGAAGGAGCGGGTGGTGCGGCGTATGATGATCGCCTGGGACTTGGAGGGATTGATACGGAGGAACCACTGGTTGCACCAAGCAGTGAATTGGTCGAGGTGGGTTTGGAGGGTACGTTGGGACCGTTGAAGGGTAGGATAAAGGTCTAGGAGGGCGGTGCCATCAGCAAACTGGAGAAGATGAACAGGTGGGGGAGGTTTGGGCATATCAGCAGTGTACAGGAGATAGAGGGGAAAGGACAGAACCTTGGGGCACGCCAGCAGAGGGATAGAAAGTACGGGAGTTGGAATTGTGGATAGTCATATAGGGGGGACGATGGGAGAGGAAGGAAGCAACGAGACGGACGAAGTTGATGGGGAGAGCATAGGTCTGGAGTTTGAAGAGGAGCCTGGCATGCCAGACACGGTCATAGGAGTTCTGGAGATCAAGGGAAACAAAGATAGCGGAGCGACGGGAGTTAAGTTGGGCGGAAAGAAGATTGGTAAGGTTAAGGAGCTGGTCGTCGGCGGAGAAGGAAGGCCAGAAGCCACATTGGGTAAGGGGAAGGAGGTGGTGCTGGTTAAGATGGTGGTGAATACGGTGAGAGAGGTTGGCCTTGAAGACCTTACTGATGACGGAGGTGAGGCAGATGGGACGATAGGAAGAGGTATCAGAGGGGGGTTTGTTAGGTTTAGGGAACAACAGGACACGGAGAAGTCTTTCACGGGTCAAGGTAAAATCCAGTGGAGGACATTGTACAAGGTAGTATGGAAAGACAGGAAGGATAGGGGGGATTCCTTGAGGTGGCGGTAGGTGACGCCATCATGACCAGGGGCGGTGCATACACAGGTAAAGGCGGTCCTAAACTACTGGATCGATTTCAGCACAATTTGGTACACATATACAGTGTGGTCCATTGATCGTGACTGGGCCAAATATCTCACGAAGTAAGCGTCAAATGAAAAAACTACAAGAACGAAACTTGTCTAGCTTGAAGGAGCAAACCAGATGGCACTGTGGTTGGTCCGGTAGATCGCGATGACGTAGGTCAAACGGATATCAACTGCTTTATTTCAAATAGGAACCCCCATTTTTTATTATGTATTCGTGTAGTACGTAAAGAAATATGAATGTTTTAGTTGGACAACTTTTTTCGCTCTGTGATAGATGGCGCTGTAATAGTCACAAAGATATGGCTCACAATTTTAGACGAACAGATGATACCACGTAGGTTTTTTAAATTAAAGTACAGAACATAGGTACGTTTGAACATTTTATTTCGGTTGTTCCAATGTGATACAAGTACCTTTGTGAGTTTATCATTTCTAAGAACGCATGCTGTTACAGCGTGATTACCTGTAAATACCACATTAATGCAATAAATGCTCAAAATAATGTCCGTCAACTTCAACGCATTTGCAATACGTGTAACGACATTCCTCTCAACAGCCAGTAGTTCGCCTTCCTTAATGTTCGCACATGCATTGACAATGCGCTGACGCATGTTGTCAGGCGTTGTCGGTGGATCACGATAGCAAATATCCTTCAACTTTCCCCACAGAAAGAAATCCGGGGACGTCAGATCCAGTGAACGTGCGGGCCAATCCACCTGTCATGAAATATGCTGTTCAATACCGCTTCAACCGCACGCGTGGTATGTGCCGGACATCCATCATGTTGGAAGAACATCGCCATTCTGTCTTCCAGTGAAACATCTTGTAGTAACATCGGTAGAACATTACGTAGGAAATCAGCATGCACTGCACCAATTAGATTGCCATCGATAAAATGGGGGCCAATTATCCTTCCTCCCATAATGACGCACCATACATTAAGCCTCCAAGGTCGCTGATGTTCCACTTGTCGCAGCCATCGTGGATTTTCCGTTTCCCAATAGTGCGTATTATGCTGGTTTACGTTACCGTTGTTGATGAATGACGATTCGTCGCTAAATAAACGCGTGCAAAAAATTTGTCATCGTCCCATAATTTCTCTTGTGCCCATTGGCAGAACTGTACACGACGTTCAAAGTCGTCGCCATGCAATTTCTGGTGCATAGAAATATGGTACTGGTGCAATCGATGTTTATGTAGCATTCTCAACACCGACGTTTTTGAGATTCCCGATTCTCGGGCAATTTGTTTGCCGCTGATGTGCGGATTAGTCGCGACAGGGGCTGAAACACCTACTTGGGCATCATGATTTGTTACGGGTCGTGGTTGACGTTTCACATGTGGCTGAACACTTCCTGTTTCCATAAATAACGTAACTATCCGGCGAACAGTTCGCACACTTGGATGATGTCGTCCAGGATACCGAGCAGCATACATAGCACATGCCCGTTGGGCATTTTGATCACAATAGCCATATATCAACACGATATCGACCTTTCCCGCAATTGGTAAACAGTCCATTTTAACACGGATAATGTATCACGAAGCAAATACCATCCGCACTGGCGGAATGTTACGTGATACCAAGTACTTATACGTTTGTGACTATTACAGCGCCATCTATCACAAAACGAAAAAAGTGGTCCAACTAAAACATTCATATTTCTTCACGTACTACACGAATATGTAATAAATAATGGAGGTTCGTATTTAAAAAAACGCAGTTGTTATCCGTTTGACCTATGGCAGCGCCATCTAGCAGGCCAACCATAACGCCATCTGGTTTCCTCCTTCAAGCTAGACGAGTTTCGTTCTTTGTAGTTTCTTCGTTTGATACCTATTTCGTGAGATATTTGGAATGGTCGCTATCAACAGACCACCCTGTATACTCACTGTCATGAAAGAGATACTGTTGGGTTAAGAAGCAGCAACCTGTTACTGGGGTGGTGGTAATAATGTGAAGAGAGGAGAGATGGACAGACATAGAAGGGAAGGAAGCCGCACGTGTTCGGCAGAAGGGGTAGGAGGAGGTGAACTGAGGAAGGGAAGAGGAGGAAATGGAGACTGAGAGGGGTAGTAAGAGATGGACTGAGCGAGGGTGGAGGCGGAGATGGACAGAGAAAGCGGAGATCGACAGTGAGAGAGGGACAGAGGGGGAGGAGAGGGACAGAGAAAAGGAGAGAGGAGGTGGACAGAGACTGGGAGGAGGAGGAGATGGATGGGGAGGGAAGAAGTAAACAGAGGGGAAAGGAGTAGATGGACAGAGAGAGGGGCGGGGAGGACGTAGACATTGATGGGTGGTGGAGGATGAGATAGAGAGAATTGGAAGAAGGGGCTATACAGAGAGATGGACATAGAGACAGGAAACGATGAACTGGCCTAATAGAATTGGAATAAATACATATCTGGGCAACACCGGGTCTCAGCTAGAAATGAAAAAAGTAGACATAGTGCATTTCCTTATTTGACTCCTTTCTGACCCTGAAATCTCCGAAACAGTAAGGAATGTAAGGGCGAGGGGATTCCCACGCGCGCTCGGTTACGAGGGCGGCACTACCAGGTTGTCAGACTCTCTACCGAGTTTTCTCCCCTTACTGCGCTGACGTTAATTATACGGCGAGGCACGCATTCTTCACGCTCTCTGCTTTGCAGCGGTACTTTGGCGCACACCACAGCACAGCGGAGCGCACCTTGCACCAGGCGCCTTAAACACAACGGACAACTGTGGACGCTTCCCGTTTATATGCATACTCCAGAGCTTGCCAGCGTTCCTACTCTACATCTACATCCACATCCACATCCACATGACTAGTCTGAAATTCACACTTAAGTGCTTGGCAGTGAGTTCATCGAGCCACTTTCACACTATTGATCTACCTTTCCACTCTCGAATAGCACTAGAGAAAAATGAACACCTAGATCATTTATGTAAGGTTTAATTTCTCTTATTTTGTAATAAGGACCATTTCTTTTTATTTAGTTAGGATTCAATGAAATAATTTCGCATTCGGAAGAGAACGTTAGCCATTGAAATTTCATTAGAAGATCTCGCTACAACGACAAACATCTTTGTTTTAGTGATTGCTAACCCAACTCGCTTATCACGTCCGTCACACTCTCGCTCCTATTTCGCGATACTACGAAACGAGCTGCACTTATTTGATTATTATGCATGTCAGTCTTATCCCATACCATGCAGCAATACTCCAGAAGATGGTAGTGTAAGCAGTCTCTTTAGAGATCTTCTAACTTTTCTGCTAATACAATCGAACCTTTGTTCGTCCCCTCCCCCCCCCCTCCCCCCCCTCATCGCCACAATATTTTCTATTTCAGCGCTCCAATTTTAGTTGCTTGTCAAATGTTTTTTATTCCAGTCTTCGATCACAATCTCAGTTCTTTAGACGATGACCGGTTTCAGTCCGTAATGACCATCCTCAGATCTTTTTTACATCATGTCCTAAAGTGCTAACGCCTAGGTATTTAGGTGGATTCGTGTAAGTCATCGTGTAACCGAAATTTAGGAAATTCATTTTACTGCTCAAGTCGATTACTTCACACTTTTTATTATGTAGAGTTAATTACCACTTTTCGCACTATACATAAATCTTCTATAAACAATTTTGCATTTGATTTTGATTTCCTGATCAATGAAATAATCGTACGACGGGGAGTCGCCACCTGGGGAAGTTCGGCTGCCAAGTCGCAAGTCGTTTCAGCTGCAACCACACTGGGCGGCTAGCGTGTCGATGATGATGACAGCAGCAGAACATCCAACCCCCGAGGGAAGAAAATCTCTTAAACGGCCTAGAATCGAACCCTGGTCCGCTCCATGGCATTCAACTGCGCTGACCACATAGCTAACGACGCGGACATTTCCTGACGACTTTACTAGACAATAAACGATTAACATCTTCTTCAAACAGTCTATTAGTTTTGCTCAGATTGTCTCGCAAATCGTTTATATACATTGGATTAGCAACAGCAGAAGACATATAAAGCTTCTTGGATAACGCCAGATGTCACTTCTGTTTTACTCGATGACAGTCCGTCAGTTCCTAGTTTTTGACAGGAAACCACGAATCCAGTCGCACAACTGCGATGATTGTTCAAGGCATGTAATATGATTAGAAGCCGCTTGAGAGGAACGGTGTAAAAAGCCTTCTGGAAATATAGAAATACGGGGTCAATTTGAGACCCATGTCGATAGCACTCCCTAGTTCGCGAGATAAAGAGCCAGTAATGTTTCACAAAAACAATATTTCCTGAATCCCTAGTGTGTGTCAATATATCGTTTTCTTTGAGGCCATTTATAATGTTTGTACATAGTGTAACGACTAAGAGAGATGAGAAAACCTGTCGTCACGGATCTGGCAACACTGGATAAAAACTGGCGAATGTAGTATTACTCCGAATTCCGGAAACAGTTTTGTACTTCTCAAACCAAAAATATGCAAAATATTCATCAAAAAAATTTCTTTCGGCATTGAGAAGCTACTTATATGATTTTTCATGTATTTTGTAGCAAGAAAACGCTAAACTCCTCTTGTTTCAGCGGAACCGATTCACTCTCCTTTCTGCAGTGCCACTGAATGGAAGCGTGATGTAAGTTCTCATCTGTTTGCTGCTTACTGAATAATGATCGGCATAATTTATGAAAAAGAGTTTTATTTAGTAGAAATATTTGTAAATACCTTATGACTCCGTCATTAATCAATCACAGGAGGCCAACATCAACAGGATTACAACTGCATTGTTCGATGAAGTAACGACTTATGCTTCATGTTGCATCTTTCGCTAATCATTCTCGCATTAGAGAAAGAATCTATCTCCGTCAGAACCGAAATACGATTGTATTGGTCTTACATATTTTAGGGTGTAAGAATTTCATTAAAGTTTCACGGTCATCACTGAACAATGACGGAAGCTCTCACCACTGTATCGACTCGAACATCTGTCAAATATATACAAAGAGACGATGGGGAACTATCATAAAAACATTAAGTATTTTGTCCATCGTCAGCAACTGTAGTATTATACAACAAAATAATAAGAAATTTCATTTCTTGACCGATTTACACGGCATTGTGCGATATCCATTTTGTTATTGACACTTGACCTAATGCGACAGGCATCACATTCTGAAGAAGGGCACTAAGTGCCCGAAACCGGTCAGGAAATTGAATTTATTATATGCAACCGACTGTTTATTATTTCATTTATCATAAAAATCTTTAATATCCAAGTAACTGAATTTTCTTGCAGAAGCTGCAACTGTAAAAATGAGAAATAATCCCATCGCTGTTGGAAAGTGCTATCCTGATGCGTCTAAATACGCACGCAAATCTTCAAAAATATTCGCATCTTCAAATGTCGTTTAACTGGGGGCCTTTTGCTTTGGGTAATTTTCTCTAGCAACGAAGTAAATTTCAGCAGGAAGTAGCGCTCACCTCCTTCTGTCCCTGGACCTTGAAGGCATCGGGCTTCCTCATCTACAGCAACTGTTTCGTCGCCTAAATTGACGATATAATTACAGCAGTGGAAATGCTACGGATCAGTAATAGCCGGTAAATGCGATTAACTTTGATTACGTTGCAGGAAAGTACGCAAATGATTTAACGAGGCCACTCACAATTGTAAGTGACTTGGCTTTTTGCCACCGTGCTTCGTAATGAAACAGAAGAAACATCTAGATCAGTGGTCGCCAAATTGCTGAATCAAGTATTCTAGCGGCCGCGGCTCTCGACCGTATTTCATGATAAAAACCATCTAGCAACTAACAGCCGAATCCAAAAGGAGCAACTGACGTTAAGAGCTTTTTATAAGGTGCAGTTTCCTTGCTCAGCAACAAACAAAAAATACTTCCAGAGGTAGTAATATTTTAAGATGTGATTAATTTTAACTGATGCATGTTATAGAGCCTTGCCGCAGTGGATACACCGGTTCCCGTGATATCACCGAAGTTAAGCTCTGTCGGGCGTGGTCGGCACTTGGATGGGTGACCATCCAGGTCGCCATGCGCTGTTGCCATTTTTCGGGGTGCACTCAGCCTCGTGATGCCAATTGAGGAGCTACTCGACCCAATAGTAGCGGCTTCGGTCAAGAATACCATCATAACGACCGGGAGAGCGGTGTGCTGACCCCACGCCCCTCCTACCCGCATCCTCCTCTGAGGATGACACGGCGGTCGGATGGTGCCGGTAGGCCACTCGTGGCCTGAAGAAGGATTGCATGTTATAGAGACGGTCATCTTCAATTGCGGTTCACACATTACTCATCCGGAACATTATGACCACCTACATAATAACCGGTATGTTCACGTTCGGCACTGATAACAGCGGCGACGCGTCGTGGCATGGAAGCAATGAGGCCCTGGCAGGTCGCAGGAGAAAGCTGGCACCACCTCTGCATACACAAGTCACATAATTCCCGTAAATTCCGGGAAGGGGATGATGAGACCTGACACCACGTTCAGTCACATTCCATATGTGCTTCGACTGGGTTCAGATCTGGCGTGTTGGGGGGGCCAGAACATCAATTGAAACTTGCAACTGTGTTCCTCGAACACCTGCATCACATTCCTCACGTTCGCATTATCTTGTTGAAAAACGCCACTGCCGTTGGAAAACATGATCGTCATGAAGGAGTGTACGTAGTCCTCAAGCAGTGCACGATCCTCCTTGGCGGTCGTGGTGACTTGCACTAGCTCCACTGGCCCCATAGATGCCCACGTGAATGTTTCCCAGAGCATAAAGGAGCCGCCACCAGCTTGCTCCCGTCCAGCAGTATAGGTGTCAAGAAGCTGTTCCTCAGGAAGACGACGGATTCGCGGCCTCCCTTCGGCATGATTAAGGAGGTATCGGGATTCACCACACCATACAACGCTCTGCCAGTGTGCCAGCGTCCAGTGCCATGGTCACGTGCTCATTTAAGCTGTTGCGGCCGTCTTCGTGATGTTAACACTGGCACATGCAAGGATCGCCAGCTGCGGAGACCCATCGTTAAGAGTTCTGTGCACTGTATGTTCAGACATACTTGTATTCTGGTATTGTGCCCTGCATTAAAGTCTGATGTTTCTACCACCACAGTTCACCGCCTGCCGTGTTCTACCAGTCTGGCCAGCCTACGACGACCGACATCTGTAATGAGGGGTGTCTGCCCAACCTCACAACGTCTGGGCGTGGTTCCAACTTGTTTCCGCTACGTGTTGAAGACACTCACCACAGCGCTCCTCGAACACCCAACAAGTCATGCAGTTTCCGAAATGGTCGTGCTGGTCCTCCGGTCTAGCACAATCTGCCCTCAGTCAGACTCAGATACATTGTGCACCTCCCCATTCCGCACACTGACAGCATCCTCCCCGATAATACATACACAGTGAGTGTGTCTGACTAGCAGTCATTCCTCGCCAGCAGACGGCCTATCGCCTGGACGGGTTTATATCATTACTAGGTCTGTGGTCATAATGTTCTGGCTGATCGGTGTATCTGTACCTAGAACAATTAAATTAAGGCTACTGTAATACAACGAATGAGTAGAAGAAGAAGACATTCAAAATATTTAGTAAACATCTGTGATCGTGTCTTACATTGCATATTGCATTTAAATATAATTACTGTTACTAATCAGCCGGCCATTGTGGCCGAGAGTTTCTAGGCGCTTGAGTCTGGAACCGCGCCACCGCTACGGTCGCAGGTTCGAATCCTGCCTCGGGCATGGATGTGTGTGCTGTCCTTAGGTTAATTAGGTTTAAGTAGTTCTAAGTTCTAGGGGACTGATGACCTCAGATGTTAAGTCCCATAGTGCTCAGAGACATTTGAACCATTTTTTGTTACTAATCATTCATCAGCTCACACAGACATCAGACCAACACTTTGTCAGATAATTACAGTGTCACAACATTTGGGTCGGTGAGGGTGGCATTAGTATGAAACAGCGAATAGCTGCCTCAAAATTAACCGAACGGTGCCGGCTTTTAACGATCAGTACTTCGGAGCCGGCAGCCAGCCTATCGACCCTTACTGTAGCTGGTCTATTTGGGGATCATAAAATACTTTTTTCTGTAGGTTACTAATTAATAATAATATTGGTACATATTACAATGCCCTCAGTGGCATTGTAGCGAGAAGGAAGTACTTCTCTGGTCGCGGTATCACTAACCTGGTGCCTTGCTGCTTCGGTAGTCCCTCGTCGCACAGTAGTAGCACACAGGCGCCAGGTTCAATGTCGGTTGTGATCCTACTGAAGTGGGGTGTTTAGGGATGTTAATTGTTAACAACGTTTGTACTATGCTCGTTTTAATAAAGAAAATACTTTGGCACACACGTCACAGAATTTGCAATATGGCGGCTCTGGGCTACGCCGCTATATTCAACCCTTTACAACACATTCTCCCTTTCCATAGTCTTGATAGACACTGCCCACGACACATGGCGTTCTGATAACTAATACCTTCACCTTACATCTTGTTTAACAGGTGAAATATTTATTCGCGGCCGTTCCTTTAGAGCTGCCCCGGTTACTCGACCGTGCGTTTCGAGTGGCGCATCGTTACTAACACACCCTGTCTTCCCGACGGACAAGAGAGACACCACCTTTCTCCCTCAGCCAATAAGGACACTTTGTGCTCGTTTCCTACACACACACACACACACACACACACACACACACACACACACACACACACACTCTCTCTCAACCAATGGGCGTTCAGATCGCTGTTGCTAGGCGGATCTGACGTCACGTTTGCGGACATTGTGACGGAAGTTTGTCTCGTAACACTGTCTCAGATCGTAAGATCCTACTCCCGAATAGTCGGATCTTGTCCTTAATTAGGTTACACAACATTGCCTCCTATGACTTAATCACTAATGCTCCTTGCTGACGCTTAATTGTCAAATGTACATGTAGCCTGGCTGCTACTGAGCATTCCCGATCGCATAAATGTGCGTAATACTTGGTTTAAACACGTGGAGGAAGTGCACATATGCATTACAATATGCCGTCCGAGGTCCCGTCCCACAATGTTAATATTGACTCCAGAACGAAAAAGTCTGACGACCACTGATTAGACAGAATGGAAACTAAATAAAAATACATCCAGTCCCTAGAGAGAGTGGGGATGGCTAAGACGAATCAAGAAAATGAGAGATGCTTGCCACGACCTCCGAAATGCGATCGCATTACGATTAGTGGCATCGCGATGATTGATACTACTAACGCAAAAGGCGTGACTGCACGGTAGTAACCCCTGTAGCAAGCGAAAAGTGCTGACAAAATAGGACGGTCTTGCACGAGGCTGCTCCCAAGCTAAATGAAAACATCGCTTTAGTATCAACAGAGCGATATCTTACGCACTGCTGCTGTCTGTGATGTGAAGATGTCCACGATCTGCAACCGAATGGGGCTGAAAATGGGCCCTACGTGCTGTTTGTTAACTCGGGCGGTTAACGAAATTCTCACAACCACGTGACATGGGGTGGAGGCGGAACTGTTTCGGCTGCCTCGACACCGTGGGGCAGCACGGACTCTTGGAGCTCGTGGTGGGACGCCTTCTGGGCGCCAGTTCTCCGGGCGAGGGAGGTACTAGTGGGCCTCCGCGACGGAGTGGCTTCTACTTAAATTCAGACGTAACGGACCCAGAACATTGCAGATTTTCACCCTCTTGCATACTTTCTAAATTGCAAATTGTGAAAATTATACCATCCCCTCCAACCGATGGCGCTCCACACAGGCAAGTCATAGGTGGTACCCGTTGCCAGAGGAAAATTAATCGAATTCATAATGTCGATGATGTGTGATCTGTTTTTTTCTATTGAAAATATTACATGTAGGACATAAAATTTACGCTGGATGGAGGAATACTAGAACAGGTGGAAGACTTTAAGTATCTTGGAAACAGGATAGACACCACAGAAGTTAAAACAAGGATAGCAATGGCAAAAGAGGCATTTTATAAGAAAAGGAAAATTTTCTGCTGCGGCCTGGACAGAGAACTCAGGAAGAGACTCATAAAATGTCTTGTATGGAGTGTTCTTCTATATGGTGCTGAAACATGGACTTTGAGGAAGAAAGACAGAGAAAGGCTGGAGGCTTTTGAGATGTTGACATGGTGAAGGATGGAAAGAATAAGTTGGATGGGCAGAGTAAAAAATGGAGATGTACTGAGAAGAGTGGGAGAGAAAAGACAGTTACTAGATGTAATAAAAAGAAGAAAAAGAAATTGGATTGGGCATATATAAAGAAAGAATAACGGACTGATAAAAACAGTTTTAGACGGTTATGTAGAAGGGAAAAGGAAGCGAGGAAGGAAGAAATTTCAGATACTGGATGACGTGATGGACGGTACAACATACAACAGCCTTAGGAAGAAAGCAATGGATCGCAGAAAATGGAGAGGCAAAGGATCTACTAATATAGCAGAAAACTGATGATGATGACATGTAGGCCGACGACATCCATTTGAATCAAAGTGCAAAATCACTAACCTAAAGACAGCTACCGAGTATTTCAGTACCGACCTGTATGCACTATCAAAATGGATGCAGAATATATGATTTAATCTTAACCACTTCTGGAACCCAAGCGGTAATGGTTGGCCATTCAAGGCTCATTAGGTTGAGATATGAGGAATTCCTACCATCTTTAATAACAAATGGAACAAATATCAATTTGTCTCCATCAGCAAAGAGTCTAGGAGTATAACAGATGAAAATGTAAATTGGACTGATCACGTAACTGCAGTGTGCAAGAAGGCATGTCATACAAAAATAAACACTTACATGTCCTATTACTGATTTTTTTTTTTTTTTTTTTTTTTTTTGGTCATCAGTCTACTGACTGGTTTGATGCGGCCCGCCACGAATTCCTTTCCTGTGCTAACCTCTTCATCTCAGAGTAGCACTTGTAACCTACGTCCTCAATTATTTGATTGACGTATTCCAATCTCTGTCTTCCTCTACAGTTGTTCCCTCTACAGCTCCCTCTAGTACCATGGAAGTCATTCCCTCATGTCTTAGCAGATGTCCTATCATCCTGTCCCTTCTCCTTATCAGTGTTTTCCACATATTCCTTTCCTCTCCGATTCTGCATAGAACCTCCTCATTCCTTACCTTATCAGTCCACCTAATTTTCAACATTCGTCTATAGCACCACATCTCAAATGCTTCGATTCTCTTATGTTCCGGTTTTCCCACAGTCCATGTTTCACTACCATACAATGCTGTACTCCATACGTACATCCTCAGAAATTTCTTCCTCAAATTAAGGCCGGTATTTGATATTAGTAGACTTTTGGCTAGAAATGCCTTTTTTGCCATAGCGAGTCTTTTGATGTCCTCCTTGCTCCGTCCGTCATTGGTTATTTTACTGCCTAGGTAGCAGAATTCCTTAACTTCATTGACTTCGTGACCATCAATCCTGATGTTAAGTTTCTCGCTGTTCTCATTTCTACTACTTCTCATTACCTTCGTCTTTCTCCGATTTACTCTCAAACCATACTGTGTACTCATTAGACTGTTCATTCCGTTCAGCAGATCATTTAATTCTTCTTCACTTTCACTCAAGATAGCAATGTCATCAGCGAATCGTATCATTGATATCCTTTCACCTTGTATTTTAATTCCACTCCTGAACCTTTCTTTTATTTCCATCATTGCTTCCTCGATGTACAGATTGAGGAGTATGGACGAAAGGCTACAGCCTTGTCTTACACCCTTCTTAATACGAGCACTTCGTTTTTGATCGTCCACTCTTATTATTCCCTCTTCGTTGTTGTACATATTGTATATGACCCGTCTCTCCCTATAGCTTACCCCTACTTTTTTCAGAATCTCGAACAGCTTGCGCCATTTTATATTGTCGAACGCTTTTTCCTGGTCGACAAATCCTATGAAAGTGTCTTGATTTTTCTTTAGCCTTGCTTCCATTATTAGTCGTAACGTCAGAATTGCCTCTCTCGTCCCTTTACTTTTCCTAAAGCCAAACTGATCTTCACCTAGCGCATTCTCAATTTTCTTTTCCATTCTCCTGTATATTTTTCTTGTAAGCAGCTTCGATGCATGAGCTGTTAAGCTGATTGTGCGATAATTCTCGCACTTGTCAGCTCTTGCCGTCTTCGGAATTGTGTGGATGACGCTTTTCCGAAAGTCAGATGGTATGTCGCCAGACTCATATATTCTACACACCAACGTGAATAGTCGTTTTGTTGCCACTTCCCCCAAAGATTTTAGAAATTCTGATGGAATGTTATCTATCCCTTCTGCCTTATTTGACCGTAAGTCCTCCAAAGCTCTTTTAAATTCCGATTCTAATATTGGATCCCCTATCTCTTCTAAATCGACTCCTGTTTCTTCTTATATCACATCACACAAATCTTCACCCTCATAGAGGCTTTCAGTGTAATCTTTCTACCTATCTGCTCTCTCCTCTGCATTTAACAGTGGAATTCCCGTTGCACTCTTAATGTTATCACCGTTGCTTTTACTGTCACCAAAGGTTGTTTTGACTTTCCTGTATGCTGAGTCTGTCCTTCCGACAATCATATCTTTTTCGATCTCTTCACATTTTTCCTGCAGCCATTTCGTCTTAGCTTCCCTGCACTTCCTATTTATTTCATTCCTCAGTGACTTGTATTTCTGTATTCCTGATTTTCCCGGAACATGTTTGTACTTCCTCCTTTCATCAATCAACTGAAGTATTTCTTCTGTTACCCATGGTTTCTTCGCAGCTACCTTCTTTGTACCTATGTTTTCCTTCCCAACTTCTGTGATGGCCCTTTTTAGAGATGTCCATTCCTCTTCAACCGTACTGCCTACTGCGCTATTCCTTATTGCTGTATCTATAGCGTCAGAGAACTTCAAACGTATCTCGTCATTTCTTAGTACTTCCGTATCCCACTTCTTTGCATATTGATTCTTCCTGACTAATGTCTTGAACTTCAGCCTACTCTTCATCACTACTATATTGTGATCTGAGTCTATATCTGCTCCTGGGTACGCCTTACAGTCCAGTATCTGATTTCGGAATCTCTGTCTGACCATGATGTAATCTAATTGAAATCTTCCCGTATCTCCCGGCCTTTTCCAAGTATATCTCCTCCACTTGTGATTCTTGAACAGGGTATTCGCTATTACTAGCTGAAACTTGTTACAGAACTCAATTAGTCTTTCTCCTCTTTCATTCCTTGTCCCAAGCCCATATTCTCCTGTAACCTTTTCTTCTACTCCCTCCCCTACAACTGCATTCCAGTCGCCCATGACTATTAGATTTTCGTCCCCCTTTACATACTGCATTACCCTTTCAATATCCTCATACACTTTCTCTATCTGTTCATCTTCAGCTAGCGACGTCGGCATGTATACCTGAACTATCGTTGTCGGTGTTGGTCTGCTGATGATTCTGATTAGAACAACCCGGTCACTGAACTGTTCACAGTAACACACCCTCTGCCCCACCTTCCTATTCATAACGAATCCTACACCTGTTATACCATTTTCTGCTGCTGTTGATATTACCCGATACTCATCTGACCAGAAATCCTTGTCTTCCTTCCACTTCACTTCACTGACCCCTACTATATCTAGATTACAGGTATATTATCCTGCAAGGACTTCTCAGGAAATCTCACAGCGCCAGAAACTGGTCATGAACGCGTGTGTTCGATATATCTTTGATGTTCGACCCTTTGATCATATTTCACCACCACATGCACAACTATCCTGGCTGCATGCAGCCAAGCGCAGAGATTACCGTGCACTGTCTCCTCTGTTGTGTAATCAACGTACTCTGGCCCTCATATTTCTCCTCGACCTTAACACTCACGTCTGAATAAAATGGCAGAAACACCAGTCCCCATCAGAACAAAATCTTTCTGTCCAGTTTCCTGACTCAATCTCGGAGTTCTTTTCAGTAGCAGGAACCTGTCTCCGGGACCCATCATTCTTCTACATCTACATAGATACTCTGCAAATCACATTTAATTGTCTGGCAGAGGCATTCTAATAGAGAACTGAATCACATCTCCAGTTTTAAAACACAGTTAATGGCACACCTACTGAAGCAACAACAATTACTACTATCGTCCCTGTACACATACGTTACTCCTTTACAACCTTCTTTTCAAACGCATTTTCCTGATTTCCCTGTGTTCTTAGTACGTGGAGTCTCCTCAGATTTCCCTTCCCCAAAACTCGCTATATCATAAAATATCTACATTGTACACCTACAAATTCTTTTACGTCTGTCACTACCATTATTACTATTATGTCATTATTATAATTATCATCATTATTGTTATTGGAAGCAGCAGTGACAGTATTAGTTTTATTAGCTCTTAGTTATTCTATTTATTCACATTTTCTCTACAGACATTCAAATCATTTTATTCGTATTTGTCATATAACAATTATTGTTATCTCTTAGGTAACTAAAACGTAAAAGAGATATTGTATGTGTGACACTCTGGTCTGATGTTAGAGAAGACCTTAAGGCCCTAATCTGATCAGATTAGATAAATAAACTGATTGATTTAGTTTAATGTTTTTTAACTAATTAACAGTCCAGTCAGCTATTACAACCGTTTTTTAACTTATTAACAGTCCAGTCTGCTATTACTACCAATGAATTCGGAGATTTGCAAGTAACTCGAATCTGTCACTGAAATTACGAAATTAATTTTATTCGATATGGACTAACCTGGAAAGCCTTCATGGTCTCTCTACGTTCACTGTATGCCTTCAAAAAATCTCCTTGTTACAATGGTACAGGTTCTAAAATCATACTTCAAATCGTCATCAGTGACATGACCTCTAGTTCTAATTCCTTTCTAGTATGCTGTTGTGATAGGTGAAACTTCTTGTTCTTAGGTACGGATCTTTCGTCGAACGAGCAGTTGTATGTGATTGCCTACTCCGAAAGGAACCTAGCTGAAATACACTATAGAGCAAATGAATTGTCTTTATTAAATGATTTGAGTTGCTTCGCTGTACTGAAGGTATCTACTTCTAAGTTCCTCATGTTGGCAGCAGATCTTCATTTGAATTCTGTGTCTGCGATCATGGACTTGACTCGAAAGACGAGCTGGACTTGGTCCTTTACTACAGGCTGCAGCATCTCAACTCTGTCAATAGGTGCGGTTTTGAGAATGTGGAAGTCATTTTATTAAGTAGTGTATAGCCACCCTATAAACACTTAATACTTCTTTTCCAATATTTCAAACGTGTGTGCGTTCGAAGTAAGCATGTGTCCATTTACTGGTTCCGTGAAAAATTCTGATAGTTTAAAACAGAATGCTCATAGCTCGACCAAAGACCTAGAAGGGCGCCATTTTCATTCCATGTCTTCGGTAAACGAATCACTTTTCGATTCCTACAATTAGACTTGCAGCAGTTGGAAAAATATTACGTGCACAGTCTCTGGCACTTAGCTGCAGCTGCAGCTTTTCAGTGTTTTTCAATGTTCTCGATCCAAGTTATGATAATGCAACGCAATTTAATAAAACCGAAAAGTATGATGAGAGGTGTTGAGAGTTACTGTGCACCTGCAGAAGCTAGAGTGAAAGAGCCGTAACGCTACATAACTTGTGGTTAGTGTGTAGTCCGTACCATAGCGTAGATTATCTACAAGAGATGTGGCGTCTTGGAAGTATCTATGCTGTTGAAAGTGAAATTGTCACAAGGAAAGTAAATCGAGAACGAATTGGATTAATGTGTATGAACTTTATTGTAAACATTCAAAAATGATTTTGTATCATCAGGATATCAACGAACTGGTGTGAGCTAATAATCAAGGGTAGTAGACGAAGGTTTTCTAAAGAAGTAACTTCACTGAGAATCAAGAACAAAACAGTAACCAAACTTGGAAAGTGAACATCCTCATTGCTGAGTGCCATGTTGATCCACATTTTACCTTTTCACCTGCATGGATCCTCCGTGGCACGGCGTCCATCAGGGGGTCGAGTCACTCTTGCTCAACAAGATGGCGGTGAAAGAAGGTACCGTATGCAAAAATCGAGTTCCTTGACAAACGTAAAAAAGAATGAGCCTTCAAGTATTCAGTGCAAAAAAACGTATCGAGGCTCGACCTGGAACATTTTATTGGTGCAAAATTAAAGCAAAAAACAGAAACGAAATCATCAAAAGATCAAAATCGTATAAAACTGTGGCAAATATAAGTTCAGTGACATCCATATGTAAACGCTGAAACGACTTTCGTCTCGTAACTAAAAAAAGTGTGGACTCGACGAATTTAAAAGGACTGTAGTGAATGGAAAGATGTTTCAGTTTTATCTTTTTGTGAAAATGAGTATTTTCATCACTTCAAAATATTAGAGTTTGACCTTGCAAACTGCTTTAGTAGAAAGGAATCAAAATATGGAGGAACTTGTATACATGTAAAAGAAGATGTAGATTTTGAGAATATAGCCTCTGTATATAAAATATGTTGTGAAAAAGACTCTGAAATCTCAGCTATTAAGTTGCTGTCCGAAAAAACTATCATTTTATGTGTGTACAGATGACCTGTCAGCAAATATAATATTTTTTCAGAGAAATTCTATATAATTGAGAAAACAGTGGTAATGTGTGGAGATTTTAATACTTATTTTCTCATCAACATCCCTCACGGAGGGAAGTTCTTAAATGTTATAAAAGCCTACAATCTGCGCCTGATTGATAGCTCACCAGCACATGTTACAAAACTAGTACCACTCTCCTTGATCACGTATGTGTAAACATGGAGAAGTGTACATCAGAGAACATTGATACAGGCTGTTGTGACACTACTTCAATTCTTAGTATATAACGGTTGCTGGACAATTAGTGAAGGAAATCCACCCAATACAACAATGAAAGAACTTTCACCTAGTGCAATAAATAATGTATCCATGTTCCTCAGTCCAGTAGGCCCAACTTAACTCCCAAATACCATTAATTCACTGAAAAGTAATTATTCAGTTGGTAATGACGACATTCCAGGCTGTGTTATAAAAACAACAGCAAAAACATACTCCATCCATTATTAGTCATATGCAACTCATCTTTATCAAGTGGTGTTTTCCACAGCAACTGAAAATGGCAGAAGTAATATCCCTACATGAAAAAGGTTATGGGCAATGTATGGGTAACTACAGACCTGTATCAGTACTGTCAGAGTTTTCGAAAATTATTGAAGAAGTGTTCCTTTGACAAGTAACTACATTCTACAACAATTCTGGATACCAACATGGCTTCACACCACGAGAATCAACTGAAACAGCCACTTTCAGCCTTACAAACGATGTCCTAAATGCTGTGGATGCTCAGGTCTATTCGTGGACCTAACAAAATCTTGTGATGTGAAAGATCATTCTGTGCTCCTAAAAGATCTTGAATGGTACGGTGTAAGAAGCGTAAGAAACGAATGGATCAAATCATACTTAGAATATCGTTGTCAGGTAACTGATATTAAGTACATGGAAGGAAATGAACTCTAGGTACACCTTTAAGAAATCTGTGAACTAAGTCATAGTATTCCACAGGGCTCTAATCTATGCCCATTTCATCTTTTGGTATACGACAATGATTTTCCATAACACATTAGGGATTCAGAACTAGTACTGTTTGCACATGACACCAGTCTCTTGACTGAAGAAAATAAAGAAGAAGATCTTACTGCATCTGCAAAAGATGTTATGAAGGGAGTTTCTGAATGGTTTACTAGAAACAGACTGATAGCCAATCCCCAAAAAACACTACCCACGTATTTCCACAGAGATCAAATTAAAAATCCAGAAGAACCAATAACATATATGGGTAACCAAGACATTATGCTGTCAGTGAAACTACATTTCTCGGGATTCGTATCCAGGAAAATCTTAAGTGGAGCTCTCACATCACATCCCTAAATTCAAAACTATGAAAAATAAGTTCAAATGGCTCTGAGCACTATGGGACTTAACTTCTGAGGCCATCAGTCCCCTAGAACTTAGAACTACTTAAACCTAGCTAAGCTAAGGACATCACACACATCCATCCCCGAGGCAGGATTCGAACCTGCGACAGTAGCGGTCGCGCGACTCCAGACTGAAGCGCCTAGATCCGCAGGCCACACCGGCCGGCCTTGGGGAAATGTACCGGGTGATCAAAAAGTCAGTATAAATTTGAAAACTTAATAAACCATGGAATAATGTAGATAGAGATGTAAAAATTGACACACATGCTTGGAATGACATGGGGTTTTATTAGAACTACCCCATATTGCTAGACGTGTGAAAGATCTCTGCGCGCGTCGTTTGGTGACGATCGTGTGCTCAGCCGCCACTTTCGTCATGCTTGGCCTCCCAGGTCCCCAGACCTTAGTCGGCTTTGGGGTTACCTGAAGTCGCAAGTGTATCGTGATCGACCGACATCTCTAGGGATGCTGAAAGACAACATCCGACGCCAATGCCTCATCATAACTCCGGACATGCTTTACAGTGCTGTTCACAACATTATACCTCGACAACAGCTATTGTTGAGGAATAATGGTGGTCATATTGAACATTTCCTGTAAAGAACATCATCTTTGCTTAGTCTTACTTTGTTATGCTAATTATTGCTATTCCGATCAGATGAAGCGCCATCTGTCGGACATTTTTTGAACTTTTGTATTTTTTTTGTTCTAATAAAACCCCATGTCACTCCAAGCACGTGTGTCAATTTGTACCTCTCTATCTACATTATTCCGTGATTTATTCAGTTTTCAAATTTATACTGACTTTTTGATCACCCGGTACCAAAACAGTTCTCAGGAAACAAATGGCAATTATAAGAATAGTGAAAAAAGCAAGCCGCAGAAAATCATGCAAACTTTTCTTTAAACGTCTAAGGATCTTATCCCTTGAAAGTAGTTACTCGTGTCAGAAAAAGTATACTGAGAAAAGAAAATCTTTTTCCTCAAAACAAAATTGTCCATGATTACAGTACTAGGTCACAAAGTGAGGTACACGTTGGCAATTGCAACACCACATTATGCCAAAAAGGCATATATCATGCAGGAACGAAACTATACAACAGGTTACCAAGACATATCAAATCTCTTCCTGAACTACAAAAGTTTAAAAAGTCTGCGACAGTCAACCTTCTCTAATACTGCTTCTATTCAGTCTCACGGGGTCTTATGCAAGCAAACATGCAATTCATTCTTTTAATTGTATTAATTAGTTCTAAATGTACAGTAGTTAGTAAAATTTCTAATTATTAACTGTATGTATCAAATTTGTTTTAAAAGTTTGAATGACTTACGTTTGATGGTTGTGAAACCAACAGCTAGACAGCTTTTCTGTCCGACGTCTTGTGTATGACACATGTACTGAAAAAAATATTTATATGGACAAATAAATGAAAGAAATAAATCCTGTTCAGCTCTTCGGAAGCGGCTGTTCCGAGTTCATCCACCGTATGAGAGGAGGGTTGCTGTTAAGAAGCACTGGAAGTTTAAGCTGGTCCCTGCATTCTTCATTCGGGTTGGCATCCGCAGATACCGAAAGCCACTCCGATACTTTGATTCCTCCTTACTAGAGAGAGGTGTCTATAGAAGAATGTAGAGTGTCTCATCTGGCCGATATATTACAATTAAAAGCATTTGAAATACGTTGCTACAAGAGCCAGTAACGATCTTATTTCGTGATAAAATAGGAAATGAAGAGGTCTTTCAATGAGTCAACAAAAAAACCGTAATATATCATTGGTTTTCATGCCGCGTCCCTTCAAATAAAATATTCGAGCACATTTTCAACTTTTCGCGGCGTAATGAACAGTTAACTAAATTCCGGGCATGCAGCCCCACATATAAAATTTTATTCCACTGATGTTTCGGCCGCGTATCGTCTGGACTTTCGACTCACTTTAAGGATGGCTGACGGCTGTCTGCACCATCTTCATAAGGAGTGAAAAAACACCGACTGCCAGGGCTCCCACGACTGGAATCTTCCAGAGAGGGACGCAGTGATGCAAGTGCAGGAAGGCGAGTTGAGCAGCTGTAGCAAGTATGTCCAGCCACAGGACCGAGATCCACGAGAAAGCCAGGCCGTGGCTCGAAGTCACAGCACGAGACACTACCGGCCAGCAGACGTCATCGGCGGAAAGTGAGTAACTATTTCAGACGAGTTTAGTAATTCTTGACTGTGCTTTTACACCGAAGAGCCGAAGAAACTGATACACCTACCTAATTTCGTTTAGGGTCCCTGCGAACACGCAGAAGTGCCGCAACACGACGTAGCATGGATTCGCGTCATGTCTGAAGTAGTACTGGACGGAACTGTTTTGCCGCAACACGACGTAGCATGGATTCGCATAATGTCTGAAGTAGTACTGGACGGAACTGACACTATGAATCCTGTATCGCTGTCCATAAATACGAAAGAGTAAGAGGGGGAGTGGGGAGATCTCTTCGAAACAGCACGTTGCAAGGCATCCCAAATATGCTCAATAATGTTCATATCTGGGGAACTGGGTGGTCAATGGAAATAGTTAAACTAAGAATAGTGTTTCTGGAGACACAGTGTAGCAATTCTGGACGTGTGGGGTGTCGCATTGTCCTGCTGGAATTGCCCAAGTCCGTCGGAATGCATAGTGGACATGAACGGATGCAGGTGATCAGACAGGATGCTTACGTATGTGTCACCTGTCAGAGTCGTACCTAGACGTATCAGAGGTCCCATGTTACACCAACTGCACACGCCCCACTCCATTACAGAGCCATCAGTGCCGATGGATTCACGAGGTTGTCTCCATACCCGTACACGTCCACCCGCTCGATACAATTTGAAACAAGACTCGTCCGACCAGACAGCATGTTTCCAGTCATCAAAAGTCCAATTTCGGTGTTAAAGGGCTCAGGCGAGGCGTAAAGCTTGGTATCGTGCAGTTATCAAGAGTACACGAGTGGGCCATCGGCTCCGAAAGCCCATATCGATCATGTTTCGTTCACGTTGAACGATTCTCTTCAGTTGTCGTTGGCCCCGTTCTTGCATGATCTTTTTCCAACCGCAGAAACCGCAGAGATGTCGGAGATTTGATGTTTTGCCGGATTCCTGATATTCACGGTACACTCGTGAAATGGTCGTACGGGAAAATCCGCACTTCATCGCTACTTCGGATCTCTATCTGACATAGGCCAGAGCAGCAGACTGACAGTTTGAGAACAATGACCAGATCATACGAAAATTGCACTTGCTCAAAATGATCGCAAATCGCTTTTAAATTACCCGTAAATAAACTCAGGGAGGCGCTTTGTTTGTAGCAGAATGCCAGAACGCGAATTGATTTTGTTACATTGCAGCTCTTTACCTTGAACTGCTGAGCTCGTGGTTCCAGCTAGGTTTTCTGAAAGGAAATGGGCAATGGAGTATCGGATACAAGCTAATGGATTCCCAGGAGATGTTCGATGTTGGTCCGTAGCCGTCTTAGTCTCTTGTAGGAAAGTCTGCATGGAGCTTGTATATTTCAATCGCGATGAAATTTCTGTGTTGCATCGTCCTTTTGAGGGTGCGACGGATACAGTAAATGAGCAGACTTGCATCGCATACAAGCTACTGGAGTCCCAGGAGAACTTCAATGCGATGACTGTAGCCACGTTAGTCTCTTATAGAAATGTCGGCATTGAGCCTGTATTTTTCAATCATAATACAATTTCTGTGTCGCATCGTCAATGAGAAGGTGGGACTTATACAGTAAGTTGGCATTGGTGCTACTGGACTCCCAAAATATGTTCGATGCGGTGGTCATAGCAGGGTTAGCCTCTTATAGAAATTTCAGAATGGAGCCGGTGTTTTTCAATAGCGATGAAATTTCTGTGTCGCATTTTGAATATGAGGGTGTAATGGATACACTAAACGGGCAGTGGTGCTACGGATACAATCTACTGGATTCCCAGGGAAATTCGTTGTGGTGTCGCACCCACGTTAGTTTCTTAAAAAAAAGTGAGCATGGAGCGTGTATTTTTCAATCACGATGCGATTTCTGTGTGGATAACGTAAATGGGCAATGTGGCATCATATACAAACAACTAAACTCCTATGAGAAGTTCGATGTGGTGGTTGTAGCCGCGTTAGTCTCTTATAGAAAAGTCGGCACTGAGCCTGTATTTTTCAATCGTGATACAATTTCTGTGTCTCATCGTCAATGAGAGGGTGGGACGGACACAGTACGTGGGCATTGGCGCATTGGATACAAGCTACTGGACTCAAAGGATATGTTCGATGAGGCGGCCGTAGCTGGGTTAATCTCTTATAGAAATGTCAGTAGGGAGCCGGTGTTTCTCAATAGCGATGAAATTTCTGTGTCGCATTTTGAATGTGACGGTACATTGGATAGACTAAATGGGCAGTGGAGCATCGGATACAAGATATTGGACTCCCAGGAGAAATTTGATTCGGTGAATGAGGCCGCGTTATTCTCTTATAAAGATACCGGCATCAAGCCTCTATTATTCAATAGTGATGTAATTTCTGTGTACACATTATCAATGTAAGGGTAAGCCAGATACAGTAAATGGGCAGTGATGCATTGGATTCTATCAACTGGACCCCCACGAGACGTTCGATGCAGTGACCGTAAACCCGTTAGTCTGTCACAGAAAAGTCAGTATGGCTCATGTATGTTTCACCCGCGAATTTATGTGTCGCATCTTCAATGGGTGGGTGGCACGGATATAATAAGCTGGCAGTAGTGCATTGGATGCCAGCAAATGCACTCCCAGGATATGTACAATTCGGTGGCCGTAGCCGCGTTAGTCTCTTATAGAAATGTTGCCATGGAGCTGGTTTTTTCAATAGAATGAAATTTCTGTGTCGCATTGTGATTGTGAGGGTGCGACAGATAGAGTAAATGGGCAGTGGTCCATCAGATACAAGCTGTTGGACTCCCAGAAGACGTTCGATGCGGTGACCGTAGCCGCGTTTATCTCTTATAGGAAAGTTGGCATGGAACCTGTACTTTTTCTCGTGATGCAATATTTATGTCGCATCGACAATGTGAGGGTGCGGCGGATACAGTAAATGGGCAGTGGTGCTTTGGATACAAGCTACTAGAGTCTTAGGAGATGTTCGAAATGGTGAGAGTAACAGTGTTGTTCTCTTTTAGAAAAGTCGGCATTGAGCCTCTATTTTTAAAACACGATGAAATTTCTGTGTCACATGGTAAATGTGACGGTGTGACGGATACAGTAATAGGGTAGTGATGCATCGGATACAAGCTACTGGACTCCCAGAAGAGATTCGATGCAGTGACCATAGCCACGTTTGTCTCTTATAGAAAAGGCGGCATAGAGGTGTACCTTTTTGTCCCGATGCAATTTCTATGTCGCATTGAGAATGTGAGAGTGCGGCGGACACAGCAAATGGGCAGTGGTGCTTCGGATACAAGCTAATGGAATCTTAGGAGACGTTCGAAGCGGTGACCGTAGCCGCTTACAGAAAAGTCGGCATGGAGCCTGAATTTCTCAATCGCTATGCAATTTCTGTGTCGCATCATCAAACTGAGGGTGCCACGGATACAGTAATTCAGCAGTGGTGCATCAGATACGTGCTACTGGACTCTAAGATGAAAGTGGTACATCATATAAGCTACTGGACTCGCAGGATATGTTCGATTCGGAGGCCAAAGCCGCGTTAGTCACTTTTAGAAATGTTGGCATAAAGACGCTATTTTAATAGCAATGAAATTTCTGCGTCGCATTGTGAATGTGAGGGTTCGAAGGATGCAGCAAATGGACAGTAGCGCCTTGGATACTACTGGACTCCAAAAACACGTTGGATGTGGGGACAGTAACTGCGTTAGTCTTCTGTGGAAAAGACGGCATGGAGCCTGTATTTTTCAAATGCGATGCAAATTCTGTGTCCAGTCGTCAATTTGAGGCTGTGACGGATACAGTAAATGGGCAATGGCCCATCGCATACAAAAATCTCTACTCCCAGGTGACGTTGGATGCAGTGACCGTAGCAGTGTTAGCGTCTTATACAAAAGTCGGCATGGAGCCTGTATTTTTTAATCACGATGCAATTTCTGTGTCGCATCGACAATTTGAAGGTGTGACGGAAAAAGTAAATGTGCAGTGGTGCATCGGATACAAGCTACTGCACTCCCAGAGAAGTTCGATTTCGTTACCGTAGCAGCATTAGCTTTTTGTAGAAATGTCAGCATGGAGCCTTATTTTTCATGTCGTCAATGTAAGGGTGCGCCGGATACAGCAAATGTGCAGTGGTGCAATGGATTCAATCAGCTGGACCCCCAGGAGGAGTTCTATGAGGTGTCCGTAGCCGCGTTAGTCTCTTATAGAAAAGTCGGCATGGGGCATGAATTTTTGAATCACGATGAAATTTCTGTGTCGCACTGTCAATGTGAGGGTGTGATGGATACAGTAAATGGGCAGTGGTGCTACCGATACAATCTGCTGGACTCTCAGGAGAAGTTCGATGCATGACCATAGCCACATTAGTCTGTTACAGAAAAGTCTGTATTTCTCAATCGCAGTCCAATTTCTGTGTCGCATCATATATGTGAGGTTGCAATTGATACGGTAAATTGGCAGTGTTGCATCGGATACAAGCAGTTGGACTCCCTGGAGATGTTCGATGAAGTGAACGTAGCCGCGATGTTCACTTATAGAGAAGTCATCTTGGAGCCTGTATTTTACAATCGCGATGCAATTTCTGTGACACACCGTCAATGTGAGGGTGCGACATATATGACAAACGGACAGTGGTGCATCGGATAAGAGCAATTGGGCTCCTAGGAGAATTTCGATGCAGTGAACGTAGGCTCATTAGTCTCTTATAGATATGTTGGCATGGGGCCTGTATTTTTTAATCGCGATGCAATTTCTGTGTCGCATTGTCAGTGTGCACGGGGTACTGTAAATGTGCTGTGGTGCATCGGATATAAGCTACTGGCATCCCAGGAAACGTTCGATGCGGTGACCGTAACTGCGTTAGTCTCTTAAAGAACTGTTGGAATGGAGCCTGTATTAATTAATCGCAATACAACTTCTGTGTCACATCGTATATATGAGGGTGCAATTGATACAGTAAATAGGCAGTGGTAATCGGATACTAGCTACTGGAATCCCAGGAGAATTTCGAATTGTTGTCGTAGCCGCGCTAGTCTCTTATAGAAAAGTCAGCATGGGGCCTGTATTTCTCAATCGAGATGCGGTGACCACAGCCCCAATAGTCTCTTGTAGAAAAGTTGTCATGGAGCCTGTATTTTTAAATCGCGATGCAGTTTGTGCATCATCAATGTGAAGTTGAGACGGTTACAGTAAATGGGCATTGTTGCATTGCCTACAAGCAACTGGACACCCTGGTGAAGTTCGATGCGGTGACGGTAGTCAAAAAGTAACTTATTGAAACCGTAAATGGACAGTGGTGCATCGGATACAAGCAACTGGACTCCTAGGAGAATTTCGATGCGGTGACCGTAGCCGCGTTAGTATCTTATAGAGAAGTCGGCATGGAGCCTGTGTTTTTCAATCACGAAGCAATTTCTGTGTTGCATCATGAATATGATTGTGCAACGGATAGAGTATGTGGGCAGTGATGCATCGGATAGAAGTAACTGTACTCTGAGGGGATGTTCGATAAAATGACCGTAGCCGCATTAGTCTCTTATAGAAATGTCGGAATGGAGCCTGTATTTTTCAATCGCGAGGAAATTTCTGTGTCGCGTCTTCTATGTCAGGTTTTGACGGATACAGTAAATGATCTTTGGACCTTTACACACAAGCTACTGGACTTCCAGGAGACGTTAGATGCGAAGACCATAACTGCATTAGTCTTATAGAAAAGACAGCATGGAGCCTGTATTTTTCAATCGAGATGAAATTTCTGCATTGCTTCGTCAATGGAAATGGAAATGAGCGATTGGCGTCTGGCCACCGTGGTGCAGGTCTTATTACATTTGACGCCACTTTGGGCGACCTGATTGCCGGTAGGGGCTGAAATGATGATGAAGACAACACAACACCCAGTCCCTGAGCGGATAAAATTCTCAAACCTAGCCGGGAATCGAACCCTGGCCCGTACGACGGCATTCCATCACGCTGACCACTCAGCTATCGGGGCGCACAGTAAATGGACAGTGGTGCTGCGTATACAATCTACTGGACTCCCAGGAGAAGTTCTATGCGATAACTGTAGCCTAAATCATGCTCCACTCAATAATTTGGGGGGAGGGTTTGCTCAGTTCGGTGGAGACAAGCGAAAAAGACTACATTTTAAAATACAGTTTCTCTGATTCGTTTCAGCCTCACGCTGAATCGTTTAATATCGTTAATCTTAATTCCAAGATCAAGCACGTTTTATTTTTTCATAGACAACATCACAACATCAAACATTTCTTTAAGAAAAGACCGCACAGTCGAGCAAGAAAATGACATTGAAATATTTCTCGTGTTCAAAAAGAGATGATGTCTTCAGGTAATGTTCCACCAGTTCCACCTACATTTGTTTAGAATAAGACTTCCAGTCTGGACACATCCCATTATCACTCTACTAAATTATTGGGGGAACGACTCAATAGATGGGTCATGGATCGCACGTGGGTCTAACCGGTGATCCTTTTGAAAAAAATTAAAAATCATACGACCTAAAATCACTTTTGGAAGCATTCTGCATACCTGAGACGATATAGTTCAATAGCACTTCGCGCTCTAAAGCGTGCCAGTTTGACTGGAAGAGATCGTTGCTTCGCGTTCTATTTTTAGCCGTCTGTTTCCTGGCCATCCCTTATAGCAACCTATGCAGATTCGTACTTGTCTTACCCGCCCATTCATCACTCGTAGTCATGGCAAGATATTTCATTAAAGCTTAGGATGTTGTCTTTGTAACGAATGATGTACAGTAGAGACAATAAGTATTTTAACACACACATCTTCGCCGCGAGGGTGTGTGTCATGCGCTTCCCTACGTAGCCAGCCCGTCTGGCTCATTGTGCAGCGGTACGAGTCCATTAAACACGTGCATCAGGATTTAGTTCAGTGCTGGTAGGTAAAACACTGCCGATGTTGTTGTGGTCGGTCCAAAAGTATTTTGGCACTGTGGTTTACTGTCGGAAAACAAACTGTAACACTGTGGTTTATTGTCGGAAAACAAATATGTTGCTAGTATTACGTCGAATACCTTTGATTTACATTACCTTGTGCAACATACTGAAGGTCAAAGAGTATTCAGCAGGCCTCAAAAATGTGGTAATCATTGCCCTACAGAGAGGCAAGACTCAGGCAGATATTGCTTGGGATTTTGATCCGAGCAGACAAAGTGTGAGTGTTTGGAATAAGAAGCTAATAAGCAAAGAACGAATAGGCCCAGTATTGACGTAAAGAGAGAGCTACGTGAAATTCACGACATGAAACCATACAATCTTCATTGTGCCGAAGCAAAAATCTATAAACATCGACAAAGAATAGGAAAACCCGACTTCTGTTTGCCAGAGCACATAAGGACTGGACGCCTGTCCGGTACCAAGTACCCACTGTTAAGCATGGTGGTGGAAACGTCGTGGTGTGGGGATGCTTGTCCCGTTCAAGTGTCGGCCCTCTGGCCTACTGAAGGCACTATGGATCGTTTCACAGACTGCGAAATCTTGAGAACGCACACGTTGTTCCATGTCAAAGATCAAGTGGGATGAAACTGGGAATTTCAGCACGACAATGATCATAAGCACACCTCTGCTCACGACATAAACTTTCTGAGAAGGATGCGAGTAAGGATGTTTAAGTGGCCTAGCCATGCCAGACCTCAATCTGATTGAAAACCTGTGGGAAGAATTCGATCAAACGCGAAGGCGACGAAAGTTCTCCAGCCGAGACCAATTATTGCAATCTTCGATTAAAGACTGGCAAGAAAACCCCCTGAATCGGTTGGTTGTCCTCGTTGACTCCATGCTGTCACACTGTGCGGCTGTTATTAAGGCGAAACGTTGTCCAAGCAAGTACTAATGGCTTTGTACACTTATTGACGTTCCCGAAGTCTTTTAAGCTGTAACATGACTTTTATCAAACTACAGTAATTCTGTAAAATTATCTGTGATTTTGCCAGTTACGGAACACAGTGTTTCTTGGTTTCTGATATTAGCGCAATCAGCCTTGTTAATGAAGTGGCATAACAGTTATAAGGATTTTCCTTTGAATAATTTGTTTTTCTTATGAAAATGTGTTGTTAAAATACTTATTGTCTCTACAGCAAGTGGTTTTGATTTACTAGGACATCAGTAAATCCTGAAAATCATTAACTTTAAACTGCGCAGGATCATTTAGTACGTTCAGCTTCAATGTATTCGTTCAACAATGTCATTTTTACGGAATTGAGGTGTAAAAAAATTGAGAAATTGCTTTTCAAAATCCACCTGTCCTGCCTTGTCCTGTCCCATCCACCATCCCCTCCACCTCCCCATCGTAGTCGCTGGCTGCGCGAAATAAAGCGTTTCGCTTACAGGGCAGCGCTTGTGATCAATTCAGCCAATGACGTCACATCCCGCATGCAGATGGTGCCCGGTTGACCTCAGCCGCGGCCGCGTTACGACACGCTTGTCAAGGTGGGGGGGGGGGGGGGGGGGGGGGAGCGGAGTGCGGAGTGGAGCGCAGCCACGGCTACTGTAGCATCTGGCTCTTCCGCAAATGTTGCGGTTGCGAGAATCCGGCCGCTGTCTGACCTTTGCAGACCACTCCGGCCACTGCGTGGGCGCGGCCTCATAGTACATTTCCCGCTCCGTCGTAGCTCTGAAAACTGTAGATGAAGGGCCACGGCGGTGCTGAAGCGTACCTGTCGGAGACAATTCGCGCCAAGTCAGATAACTATGGCCACATATCGAGAGAATGAGTATTGTACCTGGCAAAAATGAAATAAAATGAAACAAAATAAAAACGTGTGTGAAATCTTATGGGACTTAACTGCTAAGGTCATCAGTCCCTAAGCTTACACACTACTGAACCTAAATTATCCTAAGAACAAACACACACACCCACGCTCGAGGGAGGACTCGAACATCCGCCGGGATCAGCCGCACAGTCCATGACTGCAGCGCCCTAGACCGCTCGGCTAATCCCGCACGGCACAAAATAAAATAAAATAAAAATAAAGCACTCAGAATCAGAGGAAGAAACAAATGAAACTTCACAATTTGAGAGGGTATACGAGGATATACGAGGACTATTCGGAAAATATGCTCCGACCCGTCGCGAAATGGAAACCACAGTGAAAATTAAAACTGTTTCATCTGCATCAGTTAGCTGCACCTTCTCTACGTAGTTACGTGGTTCGACTGGAACATTTGTCGTAGCATTGTAGCAACTTTCCAATACCCTCGTCACAGTAGACAGCCGCCTGTCCTTGCTGCGAATTAAAATTACCAGGTATGCAGCAACCAGTTTTATTTATTCACTTTGCAAATTTATTTCAACTGATTAACGGCCAGCTTTCAACCAATATGTGCCGTGAGTAGTAATACTGTCTCAAGCAGTGGTCAAACATAAAGTTTGATTTTATGTTTGATCTCTGCTTAAGACAGTATTACTACTCAGGGCACATATTGGTTGAAAGCATCGATGATGGCTGTTAATCAGTTGAAATCGATTTGCAAAAGTGAATAAATAAAACATGATTTTGTTACTGGTTGCTGCATACTGCCGGCCGAAGTGGCCGTGCGGTTAAAGGCGCTGCAGTCTGGAACCGCAAGACCGCAGGTTCGAATCCTGCCTCGGGCATGGATGTTTGTGATGTCCTCAGGTTAGTTAGGTTTAACTAGTTCTAAGTTCTAGGGGACTAATGACCTCAGCAGTTGAGTCCCATAGTGCTCAGAGCCATTTGAACCATTTTTTGCTGCATACTAGGTAATTTTATGGTTTACGGTCGCTGCACGACTTGGGAACCGCATGGAACCCACCATTCATTTCTACCAATTCTCTACGCCGGTCTACAGCTCGTTATCTGTGCCAACATGTTGTCTTCATAGTCAGCGGTTCATGTGAGCAGAGAAGAAACTCAGAGGGAGCCAGCTACGGGGTGTATGGTGACTGCAGGAACATCCTAATTGCTCCCTGGAGTGTGCGTGCGAGAATTGTCATGATGAATGAAATGCAAGATAGTTACATTATGTCCGCAGCTCGTGGTCGTGCGGTAGCGTTCTCGCTTCCCACGCCCGGGTTCCCGGGTTCGATTCCCGGCGGGGTCAGGGATTTTCTCTGCCTCGTGATGACTGGGTGTTGTGCGATGTCCTTAGGTTAGCTAGGTTTAAGTAGTTCCAAGTTCTAGGGGACTGATGACCATAGATGTTAAGTCCCATAGTGCTCAGAGCCATTTGAACCATTTTGAAAACTTAAATTACGTGGGCTGTATGAAATCAGGCCACTCCTCTCACAGGCACCCAAACTTGGCGGATGGACCTCACTTTCCGAACAGTTCTCGCATGACCTTATTTAGGTAATTACAAAGTGGAGTAAAATTTAAAAGAACTTATCAGAATGAGTCCACTTATTTACTTGAAGTAGCACCCACTCTGGACTCGAGGCATGCTCTGACCTGTTAGGAAGTATGTCACCATTCCTGAGGCAAGCTGGCCCTTTAACTGTTGTAGCTGGTGGTCAACATCCTTGCTAGCGACACTGCAGCGGAACTGATGTCCGATCTGGTCCCACAAATGGTCTGCTGGGTTCAGCCTGACTGTCCTAGGATCATGGATCTACCTCAACATCACACAGACGTATAGATGAGCATTGTCCTGTTGAGAAATGAAACCACTATACTGACGTATAGAAGATAATACGTGAGGATACTGGATGTCTGTGATGTACCATTGCGCCGTCAGTTCCGTCAGCCGCTATCAGCTGTGACCCAAGGAAATTCCCGATGGCTCCTCACGCTATGACAACAGGAGTGCGACCGCTGTGCCTCTCGAAAACTTTGGAAGAGTGGGACCTCTCTCCAGCTCGCCGCCATAGTCATCGACGATGGTCATGTGGATAGTGCAGAACGCTGTTGCATTGCTGAACACAATACGACGACATTCATCAACAGTTCATGTTTTCAGGGCGAGGCACCACTGTAAACGCACTGTTTTGGTCGTGGTGTTAATGCCAGTCTAAACATGGGACGGTAACTCTACAGTCTGGCTACAGCTAGTCTGCGACCATTGGTTCAGGATGACACAGGGTGTTATGGGGAGTCCATTACTTGTCCTTGCTGATTAGACGATGGACATGCGTGCCCTCACGTTTCCATGCACTCCAATATCAGGCACTGTCTCATCCGAATGCCCCACGAATCTGGATATTGAACTATTCGACTAGACGGTTAAATGGAGACCCACAACGAAGCTCCTTTAAAACTCTGTCAGGTGGTGCTAAGGTTGCCTCTCATAAGTATGTGGCATCTCCGTCTCCTTCACATCATTCAGCATCTGACGATGATGTTCACGCCCCTCTCAGGGCTGGCGATAGAACCAAACATAGACAACACTAATACACTCTGGTGGCTACTCGTCACAAGGAATAGCAAGTTTAATCATTTACATCCACGGGTGTGGACATGTACGAAGTCAAAATCATATCCGACCACGTCTTTATTTCAGTTCACTTCTTTTGTTAGGCTGTGCATATAAAGAAGTCCTAAGGCATGAAGAGAAACGCTTGAAGTTCTACGAGGCTATATATATTGCTATAATGAATAGCTCAGTAGACAGTTCAGTTGAAGAAAGGACATCCATAAAATGGGCAGTCGCAGAACCTGGAAAGAAAAATATAGGTACAGGGGAGGTAACTGCGGAGAAACCATGGGTGACAGAAGAAATACTACAGTTCGTCAACGAAATCTTCGGTGAAACTTGGGCATAAAGAAATGCAAGTCACATAGCTGTCGAAGGCATAATAAAGAACAAAAGAAGCACAACTACGTTTTGCGCTGGACACTCGAATGCAAATAGTATCTTGCACTTAGCCATTCAAACAAGCAGTATGTCCAGAGTACACACATTATGTTGTTGTGATAGGACTTACGCGGTGTGTAACCATCTTGTCAGACGTGGTTGTACTGTCATTGACCTTGTGTATTGTGTATGTTAATTGTAACACGATGCACTGTGTTCTACAGGATGGCTTGATAATGGACTACGGTACGAAACTGGTCGCAGTTTAAACAAAATAAACCCTGCTGTGCAACTTTCTTGAATCGTAGTTGCTGCCTAACGCCATTCGGCAAGCTGGTAGTGAGTAAATACCTACGTTTGTTTACAAGAAAGTTTGCTGGACATGGTACCGCATCAAAAAACTATTACCAATAAAACGGAAGAATCTAAGGCAGAATGGGTGTACGAAAAATGTCAAGAAATCGAAAAAGGAATGGTCGTCGGAAAGACTGACTCAACGTACAGAAAGTGAATCACGCCGCGCGGAGTGGCCACGCGGTTAGAGGAGCCATGCACGGATTTCGTGGCCCCTCCCACCGGAGGTTCGAGTCCTCCCTCGGGCATGGGTGTGTGTGTTATTCTTAGGATAAGTAAGTTTAAGTAGTATGTAAGTCTAGGAACCGAAAATTTTGAAGGTGAATCACCTAGAACTTGCACCGCGAATATTGCGCAAAATGGAAAGTGCTATTGATGTGCGGCTTTCACAGAACGGATTGATAGTCGGGGGCTCGTATTGTTAGTCAATCAACAAATTGCAATAATACTTCAGAATGTGTACTTTTTTGTGCAAACATTCATTTTTAAATGGAACAACGCATAATGACATTAACAAACTGAAAGTAAGGCGAATTAGAACGTCATTGGTGTTTTCTGAACGTTTCTAATGTGAGTCGTTTACGAGATATAGTATGCTGAATAGTTTCCACGCCGACAGAGCTGGTGCCACTTAACCTGCGTAGTTTCTAGGTACGATGTTGTTATGTTTGCTTACAGTGCGCTCGTGTGTTCCTTGAGTGCCTTGCGACTTGCTAATCAGTTAGTGTGTGACAGTCCAAGCAGTAGATCGCGAGTGGACGATGGGGTTTACCAAAGCAGAAAAAGCAATCATTGGTTCAAATGGCTCTGAGCACTATGGGACTCAACTGCTGAGGTCATTAGTCCCCTAGAACTTAGAACTAGTTAAACCTAACTAACCTAAGGACATCACAAACATCCATGCCCGAGGCAGGATTCGAACCTGCGACCATAGCGGTCTTGCGGTTCCAGACTGCAGCGCCTTTAACCGAAAGCAGTCATTCTCATGGTGTATGGAGAGTGTAGAAAGAATGCAGTTCGCTCTTTTATGGAGTATGTGGAAAGATATCCCTATCGACGTCAACCATCTCGGCAGGTCTTTAGTAACCTCCTCAACCACTTACTTGAAAGTGGTAATTTAACACCTAGATTACGTAACATAACGAAACTAATGAGGGCAGAAGAGAGAGAAATTAATGTTATTGCTGTTGTTGTAGTTGATCCGGACGTTATCACCCGCGCAATCACACGAGTGGAGTGGAGTGGCGTAAGTCAAGCAAGTGTCCTATGTATTCCCCATGACATAGGTTCCATCTCTATCACATCCCTCTCCGTCAAGAGCTGTATAGAATCGATTATGAGAATCGCGGTAACTTCTGCACGTGGAGACAGGATACTCCAGATGTATCATGCCTATTGTTTAGTGACGAAGCCATAATTACCAACCACGGCCAAGTAAACCGCCAAAATAAGCATTATTGGTCTGTTGACAATCACTGTTGGTTTCATCAGGTGGAACATCAACGTCTATGGAGTGTAAACGTGGTTTGTAGGATAATGAACCATCAACTAATAATGCTGTATGTCACAAAGATATTGCAGTCTCCTAAAAAACCATCTTCCACAGATGCTAGAAAACGTTCTTCTGCAGACTAGGAGGAACCCGTGGTACCAACATGATGGCTGTTCAGCCCACACTGCACGAACTACTACGGTATGTCTTCACGAAATGTTTCCAAATCATTGGATTGGACGCAGGGGTTTTATACTTTGGCCGGCCCGTTCCCCAGATTTGAGGCCCATAGACTTGTACCAAATACACCCGATGTTATACAACGACGTATTATTACAGTCTGTTCGGACATCTCCGATGAAACTCTAGCACCCGTGGAGCAGTCGTTTCATTCCAGACTGGAAACCTGTGTTGCCGCTGCCGCTAGTCATTTTGAACCCAACCAATGATGGTCAGTTGTCTCGTTACTGGTCACCCTTACTGTTGGTGGGGAGGCTTGCCTGCCTCAGCCATACAGATAGCCGTACCGTAGGTGCAACCACAACGGAGGGGTATCTGTTGAGAGGCCAGACAAACGTGTGGTTCCTGAAGAGGGCATCAGCCCTTTCAGTAGTTGCAGGGGCAGCAGTCTGGATGATTGACTGATCTCGCCTTGTAACACTAACCAAAACGGTCTTGCTGTGCTGGTACTGAGAACGGCAGACACCAAGGGGAAACTACTGCCGTAATTTTTCACAAGGGTATGCAGCCTTAATGTATGGTTTCAATGATGATGACATTCTCTTGGGTAAAACATTCCAGAGGAAAGTAGTCCCCCATTCGGATCTCCGGACGGGCACTACTCAGGAGGATGTGTTATGAGGTGAAACAAAACTGGCGTTCTACGGATAGGAGAGTGGAATGTGAGATCCTTTAATCGGGCAGGTAGAAAATTTAAAAAGGGAAATGTATAGGTTAAAGTTAGATATAGTGGGAATTAGTGAAGGAGGAATAAGACTTCTGGTCAGGTGAATACAGTGTAATAAATACAAAATCAAATTAGGGTAATGCAGGAGTAGGTTTAATAATCAACAAAAAAATAGGAATGTGGATGAGCAATTACGAACAGCATAGCGAGCGCATTATTGTATCCAAGGTAGACACGCCCACCACAGTATCACAAGTTTATATGCTAACCAGCTCCGCAGATGATGAAGAGATTGAAGAAACGTATGATGCGATAAAGGAAATTATTCAGATAGTTAAGGGAGACGAAAATTTAATAGTCATGGGGTACTGGGATTCAATAGTAGAGAAAGGAAGGATATGTAGTAGGTGAATATGGACTGGGGGTAAGGAATGAAAGAGGAAGCCGACTGGTAGAATTTTGTGCAGAGCATAGCTTAATCATAGCTGACACTTGGTTTAAGGATCATGAAAAAAGGCTGTGTATGTGGAGGAGTCCTGGACACACTGGAAGATTTCGGATAAATTACATAATAGTAAGACAGAGGTTTAGGAAACAGGTTTTAAATTGTAAGACATTTCCAGGGGTAGATGTGGTTCAAATGGCTCTGAGCACTATGGGACTCAACATCTGAGGCCATCAGTCCCCTAGAACCTAGAACTGATTAAACCTAACTAACCTAAGGACATCACACACATCCATGCCCTAGGCAGGATTCGAACCTACGACCATAGCAGTCACGCGGTTCCGGACTGACGTGCCTAGAACCGCACGGCCACCACGGCCGGTGGCAGATGTGGACTCTGGCATCAATTTATTGGTTATGAACTGTGGACTAAAACTGAAGAAACTGCAAAAAGGTAGGAATTTAAGGAGATGGGACCTGGACAAACTGAAAGATCCAGAGGCTGCAGAGTGTTTCAGAGAGAACATTAAAGAACAATTGACAAAAACAGGGGAATTAAATACAGTAGAAGAAGAATGGGTAGCTTTGAGAGATAAAGTAGTGAAACCAGCAGAGGATCAAGCAGGTAAAAAGACGGGGGCTTGTAAAATCCTTGGGTAACAGAAGAGGTATTGAATTTAATTGTTGAAAGGAGAAAATATAGAAATGCAGTAAATGAAGCAAGCGAAAAGGAATACAAACGTCTCAAAAATGAGATCGACAGAAAGTGCAAAGTGGCTAAGCAAGGATGGCTAGAGGACAAATGTAGGCATGTAGGCATATATGACTAGGGGTAAGATAGATACTGTGATTCTTGAGTTTCTCCCGGCGTATTTGATAATCAAAATATCCACGGGTGTGCTGCCGGTCTATAGTGTCGAACGGGCACAATATTTCGGCGATCATACATGTCGCCATCATCAGGTGAACTGACGGACTGAGCTCCTGTGAACGTGCCGGCATGGAGATCCGTACGCTATGGCTGCTCAGAGGGATCTGGGTTCGGTCGCGGCGGCGACCGAGTTAAACACCCTCCGCCCGCGGCGCGCTCCCTCCGCCGTCCGCGCCCCACGCCACGGTCGCGTGGTGGAACAGATTGCGACGGCGTCTGAGATGACGTCGGTGTGATGGCTCTGTCCGCCGTGGTCGTCACAACTATACGTTTGCTCGATTTACTTTTGATTAACCCAATCGCTGGTTCCCAAGCCTTGCTAAGATTATAGCCACAGTCACGGTTTATGCGGTCGTCATTGGTGCGAATTTCGATGGCCTTTCTAACAACGCTGTCCCAGAATCTCGACGTCTGTACCAGAATCCTCTTGCGGTCATACTTCATGGTGTGATTTTCCGACAAACAATGTTCAGCGACCGCCGACTTGCTCGGATACATCAGTCGAGTGTGACTCTGGTGTTCACGGCACCGATCCTCGACGGTACGCATCATCTGACCAATATACGACTTGCCACATTGACACGGAATCTGGTACACGCCGGCCTTCCTCAAACCGAGGTCATCTTTGGCGCTCCCCACCAGTGCACGAGTTTTATTTGGAGGATCGATGCCGCGACCGAGCCCAGTTCCCTCTGAGCAGCCATAGCGTACGGATCTCCGTGCCGGCACGTTCACAGGAGCTCAGTCCGTCAGTTCACCTGATTATGGCGACATGTATGATCGCCGAAATATTGTGCCCATTGGACACTATAGACCGGCAGCACACCCGTGGATATTTTGATTATCAAATACGCCGGGAGAAACTCAAGAATCACATCATACACCTTTACGGGGAGGAGATGTATCGCAGCATGAAGAAATTTGAAAAGTTGCTCCACCGTAGATGTCGTTTGCTAAGTACTCTTGCCTTTCTAAAGAGATATCGTTCCGAGAATGTTGTTCCAAATTTTGCTAAGGTTATGCATCACATCGATTCTGCAGCAGCTAAGAGAATCAAGAAACGAGCCACCCTCGCATTGGTACGTGAGAGAGTGCAATTCACCCGCCGGAGCCTTGAGTTTATCTCACAGGAATTACTCAAACTACATTTGGAACTGGCTAGTAAGTTCACTTCTTAGTCAAAATATCCACGGGTGTGCTGCCGGTCTATAGTGTCCAACGGGCACAATATTTCGGCGATCATACATGTCGCCATCATCAGGTGAGCTGACGGACTGAGCTCCTGTGAACGTGCCGGCACGGAGATCCGTACGCTATGGCTGCTCAGAGGGAACTGGGTTCGGTCGCGGCGGCGGCCGATTTAAATACCCTCCGCCCGCGGCGCGCTCCCTCCGCCGTCCGCGCCGCGCGCGGAGGGTATTTAAATCGGCCGCCGCCGCGACCGAACCCAGTTCCCTCTGAGCAGCCATAGCGTACGGATCTCCGTGCCGGCACGTTCACAGGAGCTCAGTCCGTCAGTTCACCTGATGATGGCGACATGTATGATCGCCGAAATATTGTGCCCGTTGGACACTATAGACCGGCAGCACACCCGTGGATATTTTGACTATCAAATGCGCCGGGAGAAACTCAAGAATCACAAGTTCACTTCTTGTTCCTAGGACTGGATTGATGGTGTCACCTGGGTGTCAGCTGATTCCGCCCATAAGAAGGCTGCGGGACGTCAAACAGCTAAGTTCTCACGTCTCCTTGACAAACCATCTCTGCAGGTTCCGTGCAAGACTGTCATCAATTTGAGTGGCATGGTGTTGAGTGATGATGCGGTCTCGGTTTTGCAGAAAGGTCTCAACTTCGCTCCCATCCCCAAGTTCACTCCGGTCGCAGAAATTGTTAGCGCTGTTGAACAGGTTGCAGCTCGACTTCCGCCAGAATCAGCCGAGGAAATACGTCGTGAAACTTGTCGTGCGTTGACGAAATCCAAGCCGATGAAGTCAAATATAAGCAGTAAAGAGAGGGCGGCCATTCGTGATTCTGAAATTGTTGTCTTACCGGCTGACAAAGGCAATGCTACAGTTGTTGTCTCCCATAAGGACTACACTGATGAGATGCAGAGCCTGCTAAATGACGATTCCTACCGGAAGATCAGCGTTGACGCTACAAAGAAGGTGGAGAACAAGACGAGGGCGCTTCTCAAGGACGCAGATTTACCGGAGAGTGACGCTAAGAAATTGTTACCCCTAGGTCCGGTACCGCCTAGACTACATGGACTCCCGAAGGTTCACAAAGAGGGGGTACCATTACGCCCCATTGTCAGCAACATCAGGGCACCTACATATTTGTTGGCTAAATACCTGACGGGAATATTAAGTCCTTATGCGGGTAAATGCCCTCATCACATCCGTAATTCCGTGGATTTTGTTAAACGCCTTGATAGTTTCAGGTTGGATGAGTCAGATATCATGGTGAGTTTTGACGTCGTTTCCTTGTTTACGAGGGTACACCTGCGAGAGTCACTAGAATTGATTAGTCAGAAGTTTGACGAGAAGACCACTGAACTTTTTAGGCCTGTCTTGACTTCCACGTATTTTCTTTTTAATGGAGAATACTACGAACAAACGGAGGGAGTCGCCATGGGTAGCTCACTCTCACCGGTGGTAGCGGATTTGTACATGGAGAACTTCGAGGAGGAAGCCCTGTCGTCATCCGTATGGAAACCTACTTGCTTTTTCCGTTACGTGGACGACACGTTCGTCATCTGGCCACATGGTATGGATAAAATCCTTGACTTCCTTACACATCAAAACTCCATACACCCCAACATCAAATTCACTATGGAGACTGAAACGGAGGGTAAATTACCTTTCCTTGACGCCTTGGCCAAGAGAAGGGCTGACGGCACCCTAGGTCATGGGGTGTATCGGAAGACAACGCACACTGATCTGTATTTGCACGCAGACAGCTGCCACCACCCTTCACAGAGGAATGGCGTACTTAAAACTCTAGCACATAGGGCGCGCACTACCTCTGACGCAGAGGGTCAACCCCAGGAATTGGAACATCTGAGAACTGTATTTCGAAAAAATGGGTACTCAGAGTGGCAGATTCAACGTGCTCTCCTCCCAACCACTGCAGCACAACCTGTTGAGATGGATGAAGTCTCGAGGGAGGAGGTAGGCACTGCATTTATTCCATACACAGGCGCACTCTCGGGGAAAATCGACCGCATTCTGAAGAAACACCGGGTCGGAACTGTGTTTTGTCCTCCAAATAAAACTCGTGCACTGGTGGGGAGCGCCAAAGATGACCTCGGTTTGAGGAAGGCCGGCGTGTACCAGATTCCGTGTCAATGTGGCAAGTCGTATACCACAGTCTGACCACAGACGATGCGTACCGTCGAGGATCGATGCCGTGAACACCAGAGTCACACTCGACTGATGTATCCGAGCAAGTCGGCGGTCGTTGAACATTGTTTGACGGAAAATCACGCCATGGAGTATGACCGCACGAGGATTCTGGTACAGACATCGAGATTCTGGGACAGCGTTGTTAGAGAGGCCATCGAAATTCGCACCAATGACGACCTCATACACCGTGACTGTGGCTATAATCTTAGCAAGGCTTGGGAACCAGCGATTGGGTTAATCAAAAGTAAATCGAGCAAACGTATAGTTGTGACGACCACGGCGGACAGAGCAATCATACCGACGTCATCTCAGACGCCGTCGCAATCTGTTCCACCACGCGACCGTGGCGCGGGGCGCGGACGGCGGAGGGAACGCGCCGCGGGCGGAGGGTATTTAAATCGGTCGCCGCCGCGACCGAACCCTGTTCCCTCTGAGCAGCCATAGCGTACGGATCTCCGTGCCGGCACGTTCACAGGAGCTCAGTCCGTCAGTTCACCTGATGATGGCGACATGTATGATCGCCGAAATATTGTGCCCGTTCGACACTATAGACCGGCAGCACACCCGTGGATATTTTGATAAGATAGATACTGGTTACAGGAAAATTAAGAGACCTTTGGAGAAAAGAGAACCACCAGTATGAATATCAAGAGCGCAGATGGGAAACCGGACCTAAGCAAAGAAGGGAAAGAAAAATGGTGGAAGGAATATATAGGGGGTCTATATAAGGGCGATGTACTTGAGGTAAATATAATGGAAATGGAAGAGGATGGGAGATACGATACTGCGTGAAGAATTTCACAGAGCACAAAAAGACCTAAGTTGAAACTAGGCCACGAGAGTAGACAACATTCCATTAGAAATACTGACAGCCCTGGGAGAGCCAACCACGATAAAACGCACGTGAAATACCCTCAGATTTCAAGAAAAATGTAATAATTCCAATCCCAAAGAAAGCAGGAGGCGACAGGTGTGTAAATTACCGAACTATCAGTTTAATAAATAATGGCTGCAAAATACTAACACGAATTCTTTAGAGACAAATGGGAAAACTTGTAGAAGCCGACCTCTATGAAGATCGGTTTGGATTCCATACAAATGTTGGAACACACGAGGCAGTACTGACCCTACGACTTATCGTACAAGAAAGGAAAGGCAAACCTTCGTTTCTAGCATTTGTAGACACAGAGAATGCTTTTGACAAAGTTGACTGGAATACTCTCTTTCAAATTCTGAAAGTGGTAGGGATAAAATACAGGGAGCGACAGGCTATTTACAATTTGGACAAAAACCAGATGGCAGTTATAAGAGTCGAGGGCTCGAAAGGGAAGCAGTGATTGAAAACGAAGTGATAGTAGCGAATCCCCAATGTTATTCAATCTGTATATTGAGCAAGCAGTAAAAGAAAAATTTGGAGTAGGATTTAAAATCTATGGAAAAGGAATAAAAACTTCGAAGCTTGCTGATGGCATTGTAAGTCTGGCAGAGACAGCAAAGGACCTGGAAGAGCAGGTGAACTGAATGGACAGTGTCTTGAAAGGAGGATCTAAGATGAGGATCAACAAAAGCAAAACGAGGATAATGGTATGTAGTTGAATTAAATCAGGTGATGCTGAGGGAATTAGATTAGAAAATGAGACACTTGAAGTAGTAGATAAGTTATGCTATCTGGGTAACAAAATAAATAATGATGGTGGAAGTAGAGAGTATACAAAGGGTAGACGGCTCTGGCAAGAAAATTGTTTCTGAAGAAGAGAAATTTGTTCACATCAAGCATAGATTTATGTGTTAGGAAGTCTTTTCTGAAGGTATTTGTATTGAATGTGGCCATGTACGGAAGCGAAACATGGACGATAAATGGTTTACACAAGAAGAGAATAGAAGCTTTCGAAATGTGGTGCTACAGAATAATGCTGGAGACTAGATGGGTAGATCACGTAACTAATGAGGAAGTGCTGAACAGAATTCGGGAGAAGAGGAATTTTTTGGCACAACCCTACTGAAAGAAGGGATCTGGTGGTAGGACACGTTCTGAGGCATCAAGGGATCACCAATTTAGTATAGGAGGGAGGCGTGGAGGGTAAAAATCGTAGAGGGAGACCAAGAGATGGTGCTCTTCTCCCGAATTCTGTTCAGCACCTCCTCATTAGTTACGTGATCTACCCATCTAATCTCCAGCATTATTCTGTATCACCAAGAGATTCAGAAGGATTTAGGTTGCATTACTTACCTTGAGACGAAAAAGCTTGCACAGGTTTTAGTAGTATGAAGAGCTGCATCAAAACAATCTCTGGACCAAGACCACAACAAAAACAACCACAGGTATTGTACAAATGTTGGTGTGGGAACTTTGAAACATCCCCTTAGAAAAATTTGTGAATTTCTGTGCTTGGATACATACCCCTTACGTTATTTGATTTTCAAACAGCTGAGCAAAACTGAACGTACTCAAACATTTCGCTCTTTACTTATCCTGATCAACACTAACCTGACACACAATATTTTTAGCGCAACGAAATCTGACTTTCAATAATCCCTACAAAAGAATGGCCCTGACTAACAATAACCTATACCTTTCATGAATCACTTACCTCACAAAAATCTTCGTTACTCGAACTACTGCAATACAGCGAGCGCTAATACTGCCAGCTAAATAAAATATACTAACTACTGAAGGCACTAACTACTGATAGGCATATTTGGCAAATGAAAGATTTTGATAGAGAACAAACAATGTATTTACCTTAATAGTGTTGAAAGTCATAATATATATATCAGTTCATTACATCCAGTCTTAAAAATTTACTGTCTCTGATGGACACACGTCCAGATCATTCGCTCTCAAAACTCCGCCATCTCTCTCCCCACATCCACCACTGCTGGTGGCTCACCTCCAACTGCGCAACGCTACGCGCTGTTCACATCCAGCTGCCCAACGCTACAATAGCGAATATTTCAACAATGCCAACCAGCCACAGACTGCACACAGCACAGTCAGTGATTTTCATACAGAGCGCTACGTGGCGTTACCAATATAAAAACCTAAACAGCCTACTTACAACTTTTCAAAATACGAATCTCGTAAACACCGTTGACATTCTAATTTACCCTACTTGAAGTCTGTAACTGTCAATAGCCATTGTTACATTTAAAAAAGTGTATGTTTGTACAAAAAAATACACTTACTAAATATTATTGTAATCTGCTTTTTGGCTAACAGTGCAAGCTCCTGATTACCAATCTAATCTGTAAAAACCACACCTAACAGCACATTCTACTCCCACAACATTTACGGTGCAAGTTTCAGGACTTAGGTGATCCACTGTGCATAAAAGACAGAACAATCTTCGGTGAACGTAAATGCAAGGGCGGTAACATCAATGAGTGCAACGGGAATCCCACTGTAAAATTCATGGGAGTGAACGAATAGGTGGAAAGAGTACATTGAATAGCTCTATGAGAGGGACAACTTGTTTGATGAAGTGATAGAAGAAGAAACAGGAGTCAAAAGGAATAAATAGGGGATCCACTATTAGAATATGAGTTTAAAGGATCTTTGGATGACATAAAATCAAATAAGGCACAAAGGATAGTAACATTCCATCAGAATATCGAAAAACCTTTGGAGAAAGTGGCAACAAAACGACTATTCACGTTGGTGTGTAGAATGTATGAGACTGACGAAATACCATCAGCCGTTTGGAAAAACATCATCGACACATTTCCGAAGATAGCAAGAGCCGACAAGTGCGACAATTATCACACAATCAGCTTAACAGCTCATGCATCCAAGTTGCTGACATCAATAATTTACAGAAGAACGGAAAAGAAAACTGAGGATCTGTTACACGACAATCAGTTTGGCTTCAGGAGGCAGTCCTGAGTAGTTTGATAATGAAAGCAAGACCTAAGACAAATCAAGACAGCTGTATAGGATTTATTAAACTGGAAAAAGCTGTCGACAGTGTAAACTAGTGCAAGATGTTCTATATTCATAGAAAAATAGAGGTACATTAATAGGGAAAGACTAGTTGTATACAAGATGTACATGAACAAAGAGGGAAGAATAAGACTGGAATACAAAGATCGAAGTGCTCATACTAAAAAGGATGTAAGACGGGAATGCAGTCTTTCACCCCTATTGTTTAATCTGTTCATCGAAGATGCAGTGTCGGACCTAAAGGTTCAAGAGTGGAATTAAAATACAAGGTGAGAGGATATAATGATAAGGCTCGTTGTTAACATTGCCAATCTCGGTGAAAGTGAAGAATAATGACAGGATCTGTTGAATGGAATGGAAAGTCTAATGAGTACAGAACATATATTGAGAGTAAATCAAAGAAAGGCGAACGTAATGAAAACTAACAGGAATTAAAACAGCGAGAGATTAAACTTCAAATTTGGTATCACGAAGTAGATAAAGTTAAGGAAGTCTAATACTTAGGCAACAAAATAACCTATGATGGACGGAGCAAGGAGGACATAAAAGCAGACTAGCACAGGCAAAGAGGGCATTTCCACCCAAAACGAGTCTACTAGTATCAAGCATAGGCCTTACCTGAGGAATAAATTTCTCAGGATGTACGTTTGAAGCACACCATTGTGTGCTAGTGGAAACGTGGACTATGAGCTATCGGAAAATCGGAGCAGAAGAGAAGCAAAGCATTTGAGATGTGGTGCTACACAAAAATGATGAAAATTATACAAAAATACTGAAAATTACACAAAAATGCAGAAAATTAGGTGGACAGATAAGATAGGGAGTGACGAAGATCAGCGCAGAATTGGAAAGTTGTGTGTGGAAAACACTGACAAGAAGAAGGGCAGGATAATACGACAACTCTTAAGACGTTGGGGAATAACTTCCATGGTACTCAAAGAAGCTGTAGAGCGTAAAAACTGTAGAGGAAGACTGGGACTGAAATTCATCCAGCAAATAATTGAGGAGGTAGGTTGCAGGTGCTACTCTTAGATGAAGAGGTTGGCGCAGGAGAGGACTTCGTGGTTTCATTTATTTATTTTATATGTCATGTTCCGTAAGACCAAACTGAGTCTTAATTGTCATAGAAAGAGATAGAACATTAAATTAGAACACAAGGGAAACAACAGCTGAAATGAAACACATATGACTCCTATGCAGCCGACACGCCATAAGTTTAAATAAACATAATTAACAACGTACGACAGGAATCCGATTAATATTTTTAGATTTTTCCAGGAGTTCCACGAATGAATAGAAGGAGTGAGCCATGAGGAAACTCTTTAGTTTTGTCTTGAAAGTTCGTGGATTACTACTAAGATTTTTGAATTCTTGTGTCAGCTCTTTGAAAATGAATGTAGCGGAATACTGCACGCCTTTCTGTACAAGAGTCAAAAAAGAGTGTTCCAAATGCAGATCAGATTTCTGTCTGCTGTTAACTGAGTGAAAGATGCTAACTCTTGGGGATAAGCTGATATTGATAACAAAGAACTACATTAAAGGTCATTTGTATTGCGTGGCCAATGTCAGAATTCCAAGACTATTGGACAGGGGTCGACAAGAGGTTCGTGAACTTACACTACATACTGCTCGAACCGCCAGTTTATGAGCTAAAAACACTCTTTTCGAATCAGAAGGGTAGCCCCAAAAATAATACCACACGTCATAAGTAAATGAAAGTAAGAAATGTAGACTACTTTTCGTGTTGAACTATCACTTTGCTCTAATGGCTAATAAAGCAGCCATTAATTTTTGAACAAGATCCTAAACATGAGCTTCCCATGACAGCCAACTACCTATCTGAATGTCGAGGAAGTTGAACTGTTCAGTTTCACTAATCATATGCCATTCTCTGTAATCAAAATGCCAGTTTTTGTTGAATTGTGTTTTAGAAACTGTAAAACATGAGTCTTTCTATGTTTTAGTGTTCATTTATTTTCTACAAGTCATGAACGTATGTCTTGAACTGGATTATTTGATACCGTGTCAGTATTGGACACAACATCCTTCACTACCAAGCGGGTATCATCAGTAAACAGAAATAGTTTAGAATCAGCTGTGATACTAGAAGGCAGATCATTTATGTAAATAAAAAATGGTGGTTGCACCAGCATCGATCCCTGGGGGACCATCTACTTAATTGTGCCCCATTGGGACCGCTCGTCGTAACCATTCTCAGTACTGCTGAGAATGATCTTCTGCTGTCTGTCTTATTCCATAATAGTTCAACTTCTGCAGTAATATTTTGTAATTAACACTATCAAACGCCTTAGTTAAATCAAAGAAGATGCCTAGCAATCGGAACCTTTTATTTAATTCTTCCAGAGCCTCACAGAGAGAAGAGAATATAGAATTTTCAGTTGTTAAATCACTTGTAAAACAAAACTGTACATTTTACAGAAAATTATGTGAGTTACCCTTGTATATACAGCCTTTTCAGTAACTTTAGCAAACACCGATGGCATAGAAATAAGACTAAAATTCTCTTCGTTATCCCTCCCTTCTTTTTTATGAAGTGCCTTCGCTACTGAGTATTTTAAGTGCTCAGAAAACTGACCATTCCGATAGGAAAAGGTATAGATACGAGTAATTACAGGGCTAAGGTATTCTGCTAGGTACTGGGTCATATCCGTGAGAGTCCTTAGTCTTCAGTGATTTAATTATTGACTCAGTCTCCCCTTTGTCAGCATCAGGTAACAGTTTCGGAAAGCTATTCTCTAAGAGAGTTACATGATTCCCTGTAGGAACTATACCTCTATTTATTTCATTTGCTATATTCAGAAAGTGATAATTAAAGCACTAAAAAAAAGCAGCTGATGAATAAAGAAGGGTATGATATCAGACAGGAAAAAACAATTTTAAGTTTGAATTACAGGTATGCTGTTTTTGTTCTACTAATTAGTAGTCACCACTCTTGCAACTGGTCTGACAACTTCCTCGATCTCTCCATACCCTGTGTTAAATCGGTTAACCTTGCATATTAATTACACAAAACATATGCTGTTTTACAAATTATAATCTTTCTCTACATTTATGATTTTTTTTTTTTTTTTACTACTGCTGTCACTTTTCGACGCAATAACGTATCCCTGTCATTTAAGTTTCCTGATTCTTCTTTCTTCATGTATTCTTCCTCATAATACTTTACCTTAATACTTTATCCACACACCCGATATTGATCATTCTTCTGTAGCTATTAGAGTAATCTTATATGGTTTAAGTGTATCCAGCTTTTCACATCATGTAATGTTGTGCTACCAACTAACTGTTTCATACATATGCTTCTGTTGTGTCTGCTACATTGAAAGTCTTCCGTTATCTTGCTTCTTACATAGCAAATTCTTACTGTTGTCCTACTTCTGCTGTTATTGCAACTTCAGTGTTTAGCAGATGTCTTCTCTCCATTCTTCTGTTCTTAAATATTTCTTCTGTTCTTAAATAATTTCAACTAAAAGTGCTTCGAATTCAGCGAAGTTGATACATATGCTTCTTTTTAATCTCGACTGAATTTTCTTTTCACCTCTTGCTTATTCGAAATGAAAATTGAACAATATCTGCCATAATCTGCAATCCTTCGTAGAAGAAACTTAAGTTTCTTAATTTTTATTTTTAAGTACTTTTCCTTGATTTCTACATGTATGCTACATTCATGTTCAGGAATAATAGATCGCCTTGAACAATTAGTGATAGGACATTCATATTCACAGGACATGTACATTAGCATGTTCTGGAGAAGTGATTAGCATTTGAACCATGTCCGCCCGCGGATTCGAGTTCAACGTCGATATGGCGGCGCAACACCACATACCGATAAAATGTGCATGCGACTCTCGTTGTCGCAGTAAACCGAAGGTAATTGATCAGTGCGATTTCAGCAGACGTACAGGATGTGTCGCAGACGTATCAGCGAACCGTATAGTCAAATCAATGAGTTTGAAAGGACGCTTTATTGATCTGAGAGAATGTGATGCATCCATCCGAAAAACTGCTGCTGGTGTGGGACGAACTGTTTCGGCAGTGCAGTGGGTGTGTGCAGAATGGTTCACAATAGACCGTAGAACACGACGAGATGGGTCAGGTCGCACCAAGCAGACCGCCCTCTGAGAAGATCGGTACCTCATCCGAATGGCATTGCAGGCCAGATCTGCGCCCTCCTCGGCTCTGGCGCAACAGTGCAACAGTGCAACGCATCGTACACTATCAGGTGTGACAGTTCGTCGCCGTTTATTACGGCACGGGTTACGTGCGCGTCGTCAACTTTTCCTTCGATCTTTGACGAATGTGGAGAAAAATGCTAGACCGCAGCGATATATGGAACGGCATCACTGGGGACAGGAATGTCATCAGATAGTGTTTCCGGGCGATCTAGATTCTGTTTGATTGAAAATGTTGGCCACGTTTTGGTTCGCCGCAGATAGGGAAGCGTCGTCACAGTGACTGTATTTGCACAAGACATACAGTGCTGACTGAAGGCCTTATAGCGTGAGATGCTTTTACGTACAACCATAAATCACAGTTGGTATGTATTGAGGGCACTATGACCCATGTGACCTGAGTAAATGACATTCTGCGACCCGTAGCCACACCCTTTCGCCACAACACCCCAGACGCCATTCTTCAGCGAGACAATCACATGTTGCTGCACATACATGTGCCTTCTTGGTGGCACAGAATGCCACCCTTTCGCTGTCCGTTCCCGGTAACTGAGTGGGCAGCGCGACATAACGTCAATCCCCTCAGGGCCCGTGTTCGATTCCCGACTGGATTGGAGATTTTCTCCGCTCAGGCACTGGGTGTTGCGCAAGTCACCGAAGTGGCGTCGAATCAAAATACTTGCACCCGGCGAACAGTCTACACAACGGGAGGCCCTGGCCACACGACATTTACATTTTACCCTTTTGCTATGGCCCGCCAGATCACCAGACTTGTCACCAATCGAAAATGTGTATAATATGGTGAAGCAATGGGTGCAGGGCTGTGACGAACTGGCAACCAGATGAAATTTGAAACCAGGTGAATGTTGCATGGATGGCTATACCATAGAACGTCATTCCTACCTTATACCCGTCGAAACCATCGCGCATGGAACAAGTTATCAGGGCCCATGGCGGACCACATGCCTACCAGGCAACAGGTCACATGCTAAACCGAGGTGACAAAACTTCTAACCATTTTTGCAGAACATTCTAATATACATGTCCTGTGAATACGAACGTCTCTCTCCGGTCGTTCAAGGTGTTCTGTTTTTTTCTGAACATGAGTTTGTATTTCCCGTCAATCTTTGTAGTTCACCCATGGTCCTGTCTATATTTCGATTATGTTATTGGACCTTACGGTTTCCAGGGCTCACACAAACTTTACAAATATCGGGGATGCTCTTTAGATTTTATTCTTATTTTAATCCTTCTTTCTATTGCTAAGTGTAAGGTAAGAACCTTCATTTAGTCCGGGCCAAAACGATACCTCTTCAGTACCTATCCAAATATTCTTTATGTTGATATGCTTCTCACAAACCACAAATTTACTAGCTAACGTTGTATGTCTGCTGGTCCGACATCTCTAGCCTTTATCCGGGCAACTGATTTCAGAAGCACGTGTTCGAAAGGAAGGAGGGGATATTAAGGTTACGGTCCCGTCAACGCAAACTGGGACTGGACAGAAAATGAGAAGCGATTTATGGAAACCACGAAAACCATAAATCTGCGTTGACGTGCAGGGATTCACTGAAACCATGGTTCTCCAAAATGCTAATCCAGTGCGCATCTTATCTTAGTTAGGATGTTCGAAACGCTCATTGAGTTCTGGATGAACTTAGTTTTGCCGGTTATGTTCTGAATGTTTTGTATCTGAGGGTTGATTTCTGACCCGCTATTCCCTTTGTTTTAGCTCTAGTTAGACACGCCGCCACCATAGTGGGATATGACACGCTGCTCTGAATACGGCGGTCTCGGGTACCTTTGTTCCACTAACCTGCCCGCTCAAATAGCGAGGGATCTGCCTCTTTACCTCAGCCAGACTATCGTGCAGTGTTGCACGTAATGCAGCCTTCAGCATCGTGCAGACCTGCTGTGCAATGAGAAAAGGCAGGCGCGGTACCTATTATGTAACGGTGAGGGGGAGCGGTGAGCTGGGCTAATCTTACCTGAAGCACAGTGCCCAGAGGAGCATGCAGGCTCGTGTACTGTAGAAAGAGTTTCAGTTCTTTTGATGAGGACCCACGCGGTCGAGGATTTAAAATGCATGGTTACTGTAAATAACAGAAATCTACATCTGTGTCTAAACTCCGTGTGTGTGGTAAGAACGACAATAAGTAAACTTCTGTATTATCTCCAGTTTCTCTGATTTCCTCGCCGTGATTGCTTCGCGAGATATATGTGGGAGAAAGTTATGTCTTCTCCGCTCTTGGAACGTTAACAGTAAGCCTCTTAGTGATGCACAATGCCTCTGTTGTAGCATCTCTCACTGGCGTTTGCTGAACATCTTCATAATGCTCTCGAGAAATGGACTATAGCAATGTCCTGCTTGCTGCAGTTTGACCGACATTGAACCTTTGTGCTGGAATCTGCAGGGTTCATTATCGTAGGCGTGATATCATTCCTGCAGTGAGCAAGGTGGTCTGTCAGCAGAAACCTGATCCACTGTTTTATCAGCAAAAATTTTCCCTCATCACTAAATTTCATCACACGCACTCACGCACGCGCGCCCACACACACACACACACACACACACACACACACACACACACAGACGCGCGCCCGCTCACGCCGTCATGCACTTACATTCTAATCTCCCTGTTATACAATTAGATGATATTCAGCATGCTTTTGATACAATAATGGAAAGTGACAATTCATTATTTAAAAACTGAAGGATAATTTCTTTTTCTTCGTCTTCCGATTTTTCACACAGACTAGCAATTACAACCTACGTCCTCAATTATTCGCTGGAAGTGTTCCAGTCTGACTTCCTCTACAGTTCCCTCTAGTACCATGGAAGTTATCCCCTGATGTCTTAACATATGTCCTATCAACCTGTCCCTTCTTCTTGTCAGCGTTTCCCATATATTCCTTTCCTCGCCATTTCTACAGAGAACCTCCTCTATCCTTATTTAATCTGTTCACCTAATTTTCAGCATTCTTCTGTGGTATCACATCTCAAATGTTACGAATCGCTTCTGTTCCCGCTTTCCCACAGACTATGTTTCATTACCATACAATTCAGTGCTGCAAACGTGAATTCGCAGTAGTTTCGTCCTCAGATTAAGGCCTATGGTTCATCCTAGCAGACTGCTCTTTGCCAGGAATGCCCTTTTCTGCCAGCTTCAGTCTGCTTTTCATATCCTCTTTGCTCTACTCGTCATGTGCTATTTTGCTGCCTAGGTAACAGAATCACTTGTCTACTCCTTGTTTCGCAATTTTGATGTTAGGTTTGTCCCTGTTCTCATTTTTGTTACTTCTCATTACTTTCGTCTTTCTTCGCTTTAATCTCTATCTATATTTTGTACTCATTAGAGTGTTCATCCCATTAACACATCTTGTAACTCTTTTTCTGTCTTAGGATTGTATTGTATGGTATGTTGACCGGGGGCCTAGAAACGATGGAGAGGCTCCGTCCTCGCAGCAACAGCAGTGGTCCACAACCCCACGACGACTACCGCAGTCCACTTCACCCCTCCGCCGCCCCACACCGAACCACTCTTTCAGGGTTATCGTGCGGTTCGGTCCCCGGTGGACTACGCCCCACCCCTAGAGAGACTAGTGTAACCCCTGTGTTTGCGTGGTAGAGTAATGGTGGTGCATGCGTACGTGGAGAACATGTTTGCGCAGCAATCGCCGACATAGTGTAGTCGGAATAAGGGGAACCAGCTCGCATTCGCCGAGGCAGATGGAAAACCGCCTAAAAACAATCCACAGACTGCTCACCGGACCTCGACACAAGTCCGCTGGGCGGTTTCGTGACGGGGACCAGGCGCTCCTTCCCACTCCAGAAAGCTGTGCGTTAGACCGCACGGCTAACCGGGTGGGCCTTTCTGATGATAGTACTACTACCACCAGTCTTATAATTGATATCATTTCAGCTCTATTTTTATTCGCACTGTTGAATCTTTCTTTTATTACCATCGTTGCTTCTTCGATGTATAGTTTGAACAGTAGCGGAGATAGACTACATTCCTGTCCTACACCCTTGTAAATATTAGCATTTCGTTCTTTGTTTTCCAGTGTTATTGTTCCCTCTTGGTTGTTGAACGTATTGTATATTACCCGTCTTTTCCTACGGCTCAAATGGCTCTAAGCACTATGGGACTTAACATCTGAGGTCGTCAGTCTCCTTGCCCTGCTGCTTAACACTATTTTTCTAAGCTTTTCAAACATCTTGCACCATTCTACACTACTGGCCATTAAAATTGCTACACCAAAGAGAAATGCAGATGATAAACGGGTATTTATTGGACAAATATATTATACTAGAACTGACATGTGATTACATTTTCACGGAATTTAGGTGCATAGATCATGAGAAATCAGTACCCAGAAAAACCACCTCTGGTCGTAATAACGGCCTTGATACGCCTGGGCACTGAGTCAAACAGAGCTTGGATGGCGTGTACAGGTACAGCTGCCCATGCAGCTTCAACACGATACCACAGTTCATCAAAAGTAGTCATTGGCGTATTGTGACGAGCCAGTTGCTCGGCCAACATTGACCAGACGTTTTCAGTTGGTGAGAGATCTGGAGAATGTGCTGGCCAAGGCAGCAGTCGAACATTTTCTGTATCCAGAATGGCCCGTACAGGACCTGCAACATGCGGTCATGCATTATCCTGGTGAAATGTAGGGTTTCGCAGGGATCGAATGAAGGGTAGAGCCACGGGTCGTAGCACATCTGTAATGTAACGTCCACTGCTCAAAGTGCCGTCAATACGAACAAGAGGTGACAGAGGCGTGTAACTAATGGCACCCCATTCCATCACGCCGGGTGATACGCCAGTATGGCGATGACGAATACACGCTTCCAATGTGCGTTCATCGCGATGTCGCCAAACACGGATGCGACAATCATGATGCTGTAAACAGAACTTTGATTCATCCGAAAAAATGACGTTTTGCCATTCGTGCACCCAGGTTCGTCGTTGAGTACACCATCGCAGGCGCTCCTGTCTGTGATGCAGCGCCAAGGGTAACCGCAGCCATGGTCTCCGAGATGATAGTCCATGCTGCTGCAAACGTCGTCGAACTGTTCGTGCAGATGGTTGTAGTCTTGCAAATGTCCCCATCTGTTGACTCAGGGATCGAGACGTGGCTGCACGATCCGTTACAGCCTTGCGGATAAGATGCCTGTCATCTCGACTGCTAGTGATACGAGGCCGTTGGGATCCACCACGGCGTTCCGTATTACCCTCCTGAATTCACCGATTTCATATTCTGCTAACAGTCATTGGATGTCGACCAACGCGAGCAGCAATGTGGCGATAAGTTAAACTGCAATCGCGATAGGCTACAATCCGACCTTTATGAAAGTCGGAAACGTGATGGTACGCATTTCTCCTCCTTACACGAGGCATCACAACAATATTTCACCAGGAAACGCCGGTCAATTGCTGTTTGTGTTTGAGAAACAGGTTGGAAACTTTCCTCATGTCAGCACGTTGTACGTGTCGCCACCGGCGCCAACCTTGTGCGAATGTTCTGAAAAGCTGATCATTTGCATATCACAGCATGTTCTTCCTGTCGATTAAATTTTGCGTCTGTAGCACGTCATCTTCGTGGTGTAGCAATTTTAATGGCCAGTAGTATACATTGTCGAACGCTTGTTCCTGGTCAACAGAACCTATGAAAGCGTCTTGATTTTTCTTCATTCTTGCTTTCATTACCAAACTCGTCTTCAAGACTGTTTCTCTGGCGCCTTTGTCTTTCCTGAAGCCAAACTGAGCATCATTAACAAATAATAAGTTTTCTTTTCCATTCTTCTGTACATTATTCTTGTCTCAGAAACTTGGTGCAAGAGTTTTTAAGCTAGTTGCGCGATAATTGTCGCTCTTTTCGGCTCTTGCTATATTCGGAATTGTGTCCATGATGTTTCTCCGAAAGTCTGATGGTCTATCGCCAGTCTTATACGTTCTACACACCAATGCGAATAGTCGTTTTGTTGTCACTTCCCCAATTGATTTAGAAATTCTGACAGCATATTATATTTCCCTTCTGCCTTATTTAATCTTAAGTCGTCCAAAGCTCATTCGAAATCCGATTCTAATACTGTATACTCTACTTCTTCCCTGTCGTCTTCTTCCATCACGGTATCAGACAACTGCTCCCTCTCATCGAGGCCGTTAATGTACTCCTTCCACCTATCCGCTCTTTCCTCTGCATTTACTTTGCAATTCCCATTGCACTGTTAAGTTACCGTCCTTGCTTTTAATCACGAAAGGGTGTTTGACCTTTCTGTATGCTGAGTCAGTCCTTCCGACAAACATTTCTTTTTCGATTTCTTCGAATTTTTCATGCAGTCATTTCACCTTGCCTTTCGTACATCTACTCTTTATTTCATTCCCAAGTGACTTGCATTTCTGTGTTCCTGAAAATTCCTGAACATTTTTGTAGTTCTTTCTTTCGTCAATATACTGAGGTATTTCTCGTGTTACGCACGGTTTCTTCGTAGTTACCTTCCTTGTACCTAAGTTTTTCTTTCCAATTTTTTGTTGCCCTTTTTAGAGATATCCATTCCTCTTTAACTGAACTGCCTGCTGAGGTATTTACTATCGCACTATCTATAGCCTCAGAGAACTCCAAGCGTATCGTAACTACTTCTGTAGCCCACTTCTTTGCGCATTGATTCTTTCTAACTAGTCTTAAACTTCAGCCTACTCTTCATCATCACTAAACTGTTACGTCAATCTATATCTGCTCCTGGATATCTGGTTTGGAAACCTCTGCCGACCATGATGTAATCTCACTGAAGTCTTCCCGCAACTCGCGGTCTTTTCCAAGTATACCTCCTCCTCTTGTGATGCTTGAACAGGCATTCTCTATTACTAGCTGAACTTTATTGCAGAACTCAGTTAGTCTTTCTCCTTTCTCATTCCTACTTCCAAGCCCATACTCTCTCGTATACGTTTCTTCTACTCCTTCCCTTACAGCCGCATTTCAATCCCCCATGACTATTAGATTTTCATCCCCCTTTACTTACTGAATTACCCTTTCACTATCCTCATATACCTTCTCCACCCCATCTGCTGGTGACGGAGGCATGTATACCTGAACTATTGTCGTCGGCGTTGTTCTGATGAGAACAATCTTACCTCTGAACCGTTCACGGTAACTCACTATCTGGGGTATTCTCCATTTCGTAGCGAATCCCACTCATACGATTTTCTGCTGCTGTTGGTGTTACTCGTCTGACGAGGAATCCTTTTCTTCTTTCCATTTCACTTCACTGACCCCTGCTTTATCTAGATTGAGCCTCAGCATTTCCCTTTTCAGATTTTATATCTTCCCTGCCACGTGCAAACTCTTAGGGTCCACGCTCCGACTCATAGAATGTTACCCTGTCGTTGGCTACTTAATCTTTCTCCATAGTCACCTCCCCTTTGGCATTCCCCACCCTTCCCCACTCAAAGATCTGAATGGGGGAATAGCCTGGAATATTTTGCCAATGGAGAGATCATCACGACACTTCTTCACACATGCCCTTTGGCTACACATTTCGTTAATGCAGTGGTTTCCATTGCCTTCTGCATCCTCATACTATTGATCTTTGCTGATCAAGAGCACGAGAGTGCCCTGAACCTCTGTCAGCTCTTTCGTCCCCTTTGCAAGACCTTTGAATGAACGAGAGTGTCTTCTTATGCCGGAAATCATCGGTCAACATTTATTCAAAATTTAAGCTGTGGCGAGTAACGAACCCTGGACCAACGACGTTTTAATTATTAGTCAACGATGACCCCCATGCAAAACATGCAACAAATAGCACACAAGTTATATACAATTTAGATGCCCACAATATGCTCATCTGCAAAGAAAACCATATTAATTTCTTGTCATAGAATGAGAGACCACCCACACCCATTCACCGTAGGGTCAGCACTCGCCTAGCATGCCCTTATACCAAAAAAAGCTAAATACACTTTAAATAATTCCTCAAAATGTTAATGAATCTTGTCATAACCAGGAGTACCAGCTGTGGCCGCAGTCTCGTATAAGTAAGCTAATAGCTTATGATCTCAATCTTGCACTATTCTAAAGGACTCTGTGATATCTGCCATTAAAATATCGTGTGCCTTGAAACGCGAAACAGAAGTTCTTATAACCTTCTCCTACAATGAACTCACATCATTAGATTTACATTATAGTAATATATATGTGGCACTGGCAGACAGTCTCACTGAGAGTACAAACGAAAACGTCATACAAGCTCAGTGTAACTTGATACAACTGCGAAATCCATGAAAGGTGCAGTAAGGGTACGCAGTGTTACTGCGAATACAGAGCACAACAGTTGCACGGCCCAGATTATCAAACTGATGACTCCCTCTTATCGTAGCAACGTAGGACAGTACATTTTAATTCAAACTGCGCTAGTCAGGTACTCCTGAACATAGCGTATGTAAACACAGAGTAAATTCTACTCCGCATAAAACAGGAAACTACTAGGAATTAAGCTGTTTGGCCGTAAAGTCTGTTCAACAGAGTTCACATACCGTTTCCACAAAGTGTCCGAATGCATCATTCAACTCAGTCCTTCATGCAGTCACACAGGCATATACAATGCCGCCAAACAGCGCAAGCTGGATGGTTTTGTCTTCCAGATCACAGGAAGCAGTATTATCCAGCAGAACTCACACTAGCTCCACTCGGCTGGCGTATCCGTGTCCGTCCGACAAGCATCTGACAGCTTCTTTACTAGAAGTCATTTGCTTCTGTCTCACACTTCTCGGTGACTCTGAATGCCACAGCGGCTGCCGAGGGCACTTATCGCCAACTTCACGGGATGGCGCTATTGTCTAGAACAGACTATTTCACGCTAGAGCTGAAAAACTACCATAGGCTACAGTAGACTATCACAAGTAAGCGCAGGGTACGGTAGTTTTCCTACTAGGCTTGGTTAGTTAAGATCGTAACTGTATTAATTGCTCGTTTGGTGTGTTCATACCTGTAGATATTTAGCTCATTTCGTCCACCGTCTTACTAGGTACCCCGAGAAACCGGAAGAGGTGAACGGTCTAGTAACTGAGTGAGGTTACACACACTCTGGTGTGTCGTAGGATACATCCTAATATCGTGTCGGCCCTCTCTTTGCTCCAAGTAATGTAGCAGCTCGATGTGACATGGTCTCAACAAGTCGTTGGAAGTCCCATGCGGAGATATTGAGACATGTTGCCTCTATAGCCATCCATAATTGCGAAAGTGTTGAAGGTGCAGAATTTTGTGCACCAACGGACCTCTCAATTACGCCTCATAAATGTTCAGTGGGATTCATGTCGGGCGATATGAGTGGCCAACTCATTCGCTCGATTTATCCAAAATGTTCCTCAAACCAATCGCGAACAATTGCGTCATCCATAAAAATTCCACCCTTATTTGGGAACATGAAGTCGATGAATGACTGCTAATGGTCTCCAAGTAGCCGAACATAACCATTTCCACTCAATGATCGGTTCAATTGGACCAGAGGACCCAGTCCATTCCATATAATTACAGCCATAACAGTTACGGAACCACCATCAGCTTGCACAGTGCCTACTTAACAAATTGGGGTCTGTACCACACTAACGCTACCAATAGCTCTTACTAACTGAAACAGGAACTCATCTGGCCTGTCCACGATTTTTCACCGGTCTAGGGGTGAACCGATCTGGTTACAAGCCGAGCGCACTTCTCACCACCTCCTCGGCGGTGGCGCCGCAGGCGATATCGCGTTGTTAAAAAAGGCACTAGACTCATTCATCTTCTGCCATAGCCTATTAATGCCAAATTACGACGCACTGTCCTAATGGATATATTCGTCGTACGTCCTAAATTGGTGTCTGCGGTTATTTCATGCTGTGTTGCTTGTTTGTTGGCACTGACAACTCTACGCAAATGCCGCTGCTCCAAGTCTTTAAGTGAAGCCTGTCGGCCACAGCGTTATTGTGGTCAGAGATAATGTCTAACAATTAGTATTCTTAGCACGCTCTTTACACTGTGGATCTCAGAACATTGAATTCCCTAACGATTTCCTAAATGAAGTGGCCCGTGTGTCTAGCTCCAAATACCATTCTGCGTACAAAGTCTGTTAATTCCCGTCGTCCGGCTGTTACCACGTCGGAAACTGTTTCACATAAACCACCTGAGTACAAATGATAGCTCTGCCAATGCACTGCCCTTTTACATCTTGGTTACGCGATGCTACCGCCATCTGTATACGTACATATTGCCATCCTATGACTTTTGTCACCTCGATGTAAAGGGTCACGTTAGAGAAAACTTTTGGTCTGCATAAATATCCTCTTGCCTGTTATTTCAATGCGTATTTATCATAAAGCGCCTGGGAAACCAATTTCCTCAAAAAAAAGGGTAAAATAAAAAAATGCGAAACATGAACATTTCAAACACCGCTGCATACTTCGTCGAGCTTCTACAAAACTTTTTTTTTGCTATTCATAAGCAACTTTCCCACTTACCAATAACAACAGACAACTGTTGCCTTTGGTCATGATGAAGAACGTTCTATTGAGTACAAAATAAAAGCAACAAAACATATAATTTTTTTGATGTTTGTTCACGTGAAATGTAATTGTATCCAAAGGTGTTGCTTTGGCTGCATAAAAGCGCACAAGTTACACGATCAACCAATTGTTATTACTTACAAAATGCAATTTGTGTTTGGTAACGATGTAAAATACATAGTGGACTAACACTGCACAGTGTACGGTTGTAATTATGTGCAACGCAAACAAAGAGAAGTCGTCGGCTCACAGTTTCTCTCCCACACATTCCCTACCAATGCTACCAATACGACGGGTAATCTTACTATTTATTATGTCGCTTATGTACTGTAACAGAAGTACCGAACCGTAATTGTGATAGAGCGTTACTCTACTTCACACCAAAGAAGTGCCGACTTGCGGCACTTAAACACAGCCATTATTTTACTAGTCATTAAGATGAAACCTGCCAGTCAGTGCGTAGCTGTCATCATGGCCACGTTCAGAAATATCTGATCTGTATTTTATGTACATCCGAACGAGCTGAAATATTTATCAAACAAACCTAAAATATTGACAGTACTAGTAGGACTTACAGTATTTTGACATTTGTATTATTATTTATCAAAAATATTTATATTTCATCAGCAACACAATATTAATGCCAAGTGTCAGAATGTTATCTTTCATGTCTGAAACATCTGTAAAAATATGTCAAGGATGTAAAATTTTTCCACGTCTAAAATATAAGTCGAAAACTAAGTCATTAATCCAACCTGGAAATGGTCCCATACACATGAGCATTATTCAGTAATCAGTCGAACATGTGTTCGGTAAGGCACTTCATTCGATGACGAATTACATTTCCCAATATACTTCCGATGAATCACATCTTCTCATTTGCTTTTCCTGTAATTATTTTTTATCAGACCATTCCACTTTGGGTAGCTCTGGACAGCTACTCCTACGTATTTTGTGGTTTTTACTACTCCCAATGATTTATCGCCATCAGTGTAATCGAACACTATTGGATCTATTCGCCTATTTGTATGCAGTGGTCTAGGAGTAGTGTCTTTCACTACTAATCAGAAATGTCCTCAATTCCGGATTCGAACCCCGCTACTGCTTCAGTTCTGAATAAAAATCATCACTAATGGCGGCCGAAGACTTTCGGCATAAAGAGTCACCCTCATTCTGCAAATGTCCTTGTAAAAGAGGGCGGAGGAGTGGGCAGAGTTTCAGAGCACCCTCTGCCCTCTTGCTCCTAAATGCGGAAGATTTAACAGTGATGAAAGCCGTGAGGACTCAGAAGGCAATGAAAACCATAACATTAACGACACGTAAGTCACACGATATGTCACTTGTAATGGAAAAAGTATCGTGATGTTTTCTCTATTGGCAAAAGATTCCGGACTAGTCCCTCATATGGATCTCCGGGATGGAACTGCCAAGGGTGAGGCGACACTGAGAAAGAGGTTGAATAACAAACGAAACGATAATGTTCTACGAGTCGGGGCGTGGAACGTCAGGATTCTGAACTTGGTAAGGTAATTACAGAAACTGAAAAAATAAATGCAAAGTCAGCGAAGTGAAATTAAAAGAAGATGGTACAACGAGAGTAGGATTCGTTATGAATAGGAAGGTACGGCAGAGAGTGGTTCAGGTATAGATGCCTACGTTGAAGGCCAAAGTTGAAGAGATAGAGAATGAGGATAATGAACGTGTAATTCAGTACCTAAAGGGAGATTAAAATCTACTAGTTATGGCGGACTGGAATGCGACTGAAGGGGAAGGAGCAGAAGAAAGGATTACGCGAGAAATAAGTGGAATTGACACATCTAAAAAGTGCAACCATAGAAGTTGGAGAGAAAAACGTATATTCAAGGACGGTAACTTCCAAGGAACCATGGCTAACAGAAGAATAGCTTCAGCTGATCGGTGAAAAAGGGAAGTACAAAAATGTTCAGGGAAGTTCAAGAATACAGAAGTACAAGTCGCTTAGGAATTAAATAAATAGGAAGTGCAGGGAAGCTAAGACGAAATGGCTGTATGTAAAATGTGAAGAAATCGAGAATGAAATGATTGTCAGAATGACTGAATCAGCATAATTATAGAAAATTCAAAATAATCTTAGGTGAAATTAAGGGAAATAACATTAAGAACGCAATGGAAGTTGCAATGTTAAATGCAGAGGAGAAAGCGGATAGGATGAAAGAGTACATTGATGTGCTCTTTGAGGGAGAGGACTTGATTGACGCTGTGATAAAAGAGGAAACAGGAGTCGATAGGGAAGAGATAGGGGATCCAGTATTGGAACAGAATTTAAAATACCTTTGTACGACTTATAATCAGACGAGGCAGAAGGGATAGATAACACTCCGTGGAGATTTCTAAAATCGTTGTGGGAAGTTGAAACAAAAGAGCTGTTCACATTGTTGTGTAGAATGTATGAGACTGGCGACATAACATCACACAATTCCGAAGGTAGCAAGAACTGACAATTATCGCACAGTCAGATTAACAGCTTATGCATCCAAGTAGCTGACAGTAATAATAAACAGGAGAATTGAAAAGAAAACTGGATCTGATAGCTGGCGAACAGTTTATGTTTAGCAAAGGTAAGGGTTGATAAAAAGTGGGAGACTGCAATGGACTGGACATTTGGTTAGAATGGAAAACAACAGACTCGCCAAAAAAGAATTTCAAGGAAGTCTCCAGGCAACAAGACCATTGGGCCGACCTCGTACAAGGTGGAAAGATGACATAGAGAAGGACGTCGCAGCATTAGGAATTTGCACAGGTTGGAGAGAGACAGCGAGAGATAGAAGGCGGTGGAAGCAGATCGTTGATGCAGCGCTTGATCTACAGGGTCTGTGATCGCTGAGAATAAGAAGAAGAAGAAGAAGAAGAAGAAGGGCTGATAGTGGAAGCAAGACTGTAGAAAAATCAACACACGTTCAAAGGATTTGTTGACATACAGAAAGCGTAAGACAAAGTCAAGTGGTGCAAGATGTTCCAAATTCTGAGAAAACGGGTAATATAGAATATGTATAATAACGAAGAGGGAACAATAAGAACGAAGTTTCTGGATTAAAAAGGCTGTAAGACGGGTACGTGGTCTTTCTCCCGTACTGTCCGATCTATACATCGAAGAAGCAATGACGGAAATAAAAATTCATAGTAGGACTAAAATTGAAGGTCAAAGGGTATCAATGATAAGATTCGCTGATGACATTTCTATGCTTATTGAACGGGAGGAAGAATTACAGGATCTGTTGATTGGAATGAATAGTCCAATGAGTACAGAATATGGATAGAGTGGAAATCGGAGGAAGAAGAAAGCAATGAGAAGTAGCAGAAATGGGAAAAGCTTCAATTTTCACATCAGAATTGGAAACCAAGGAGTAGACAAAGTTGAGGAATTCTGCTACCTAGGCAGCAAAATAACCCATGGTGAACGGAGCAAGGAGGATACAAAAACCGGACTGAAACTAGGAAAAAAGGGCATCCTTGGCAAAGAGCAGTTTACTGGTATCAAACATCGGTATTAACTTGAGAGAGAAAGCTCTGTGAATGAACGTTTGGAGCACAGGATTGTATGGTAGTGAAACATGAACTGTGGGGGAATAACATGTTGAGCTCTACCTACTGAGCCGGCCGGAGTGGCCGTGCTGTTCTAGGCGCTACAGTCTGGAGCCGAGCGACAACTCCGGTCGCAGGTTAGAATCCTGCCTCGGGCATGGATGTGTGTGATGTCCTTAGGTTAGTTAGGTTTAATTAGTTCTTAGTTCTAGGCGACTGATGATCTCATAAGTTAAGTCGCATAGTGCTCAGAGCCATTTGAACCATTTTTTTTTTTACCTACTGACAAGTCCTGAACCGAGTCACAAATATGGTGCGATACTCGGCAAACTCGTATTTTGTTTACTAAAAGGCTGTGCGGAACTGTGGTGAATGGCTTGAGGAAGACAAGAAACACGGTATCCATCTATTTGCCGTTGTCTGGAAGTCAAGGACGAAAAGAGCGAACTTCGCGAGATCTCTGTTTTTGAAATCCTTGCTGATTTTTAGGGTTCCGTGCCTCGGTCTGTGAAAACGGAACTGTTCTCCGATCAATTTGTTGTCCGTCTGTCTGTCTGCCTGTCTATCCGACTTTTATGAACCTTTTCTCAGGAACGAGAAGACGTACCAAGTTAAAAATTATGTCACGTATTAACTAACGTCTGTGGTCGCTTGGCCGTGCTTCTAAGACAATTCAGTCAAAAGAGACAGCTATTTGTGTAACATATTTTGATACTCTAAAACACACTTACCGAAACCTTTAGGATACTCCCATTGACATAAAATCATGAAATTTGGCAAGAAGAAAGGTTTCACAGTAGAAGTAGAGGAAAAAATCCGAAATTGTTAATTTGTAAATATATCACACGAGAAAAATATTTCTTTTCTCATTTTTTATCCGACTTCAAACTCGAAATTAAAACATTCTCGAAAGTCTTGGAATTCCTTGGGGCTGGTATCTTGCAAATATCAATGTGGATAACAAATTAAAAGCGTCCGTATTCTCGATTCCTGGAATTGATAAACTGCTTATTTACATAACTGTGTACGGAACCCTCAGTGCGCGGGTCCTATTCGCCCCTGGCTAATGTTTAAATAAGAGATGTTCTTTGTCCAAAAACATCGCATCACGAGAGCGTAAAACATGTTCCATAAGTTTGCAAAGGCCTTACGTCAGCGTATAGACCTATGATTAAGGGTATTTGCCAGACGACGGTTCTTGAAAACGAAAATGACCTGCATTTTCATTAAATTGCTTAGTACTTTCGTTGCCATAGCGACCAATGATAACCTAATGCTGGAGTTTAACGTAATCTTTGTAGAGCCTCTATGGAACCTGATCCATTCCAGACGGCTTTCCATTGTTGAGCGATTGCAGTCGACTCTCTATTGGACCATCACTCATCGCGGTACTGTTATTTTGGAGTTGATGAGATTATTGAAATGAGGAACTGTTTTACGATCTTCCGAAGTGAAGCAATGTCAGAAGACGGTAGTCAGTATTTCTACCATTTCTCTCTCATCTTCTGTTTCGGTGCAAGTATGGTCACTGGTTGTTATTGTTGTGGTCGTCAGTCTGCTGACAGATATGATGAATCCAGAATGAGATTTTCACTGTGCAGCGGAGTGTGCGCTGATATGATACCTCTTGGCAGATTAAAACTGCATGCTGGACCGAGACTCGAACTCGGGACCTTTGTCTTTCGCAGGCAAGGGATTCTGGATACATCCCTCAGGCTGTGGCAAAGCCATGTCTTCGCAATATCCTTTCTTCCGGGGGTGCTAGTTCTGCAAGGTTCGCAGAAGAGCTTCTGTGAGGTTTGGAACCTAGGAGACGAGGTACTGGCAGAACTGAAGCTGTGAGGAGGATTCGTGAGTTGTGCTTGGGTAGCTCAGTTGGTGGGGCGCCTGCCCGCGAAAGGCAAAGGTCCCGAGTTCGAGTCTCGGTCCGGCACAGAGTTTTAATCTGCCAGGAAGCTTCAGGTATGATGAAACTCTTTATGCTACTCTAAAAGTGCAAGGCACCTCGTTCTGCATAACTACCGCAACCAACATCCACTTCAATTTGCTTACTCCTAGTTTTCAGCCTGCCCCCCTTCTCCCCGGCCCACACACACACAAATAATACACTTCTTTTCGTTAACAATTCCTTGATGCCTCAGGATTTGCCCTATCAGCCCTATCAATTGCTCTCTTCTTTTGTTAAAATTCTGTTGTAATTTCTTTTTTATCCCCAATTTTATACGGTACCTCCTCATTTGTTATTCGAGCTACCAGACTAATCTTTAGCATTCCCTGTAACACCACATTACAAAATCTTCTACCTTCTTTTTGGCTGAACTGCTTACCTTCTACGATTCACTTCCGTACAAGGCTACATAGCAGACAAAGGAGTCGGAAAAATAATTCGTAAGAATTAAATTGATATTAGATGTTAATAAATTCCCCTTATTCAGAAATACTTTCGTTGCTATTACCAATCTGTATTTCAGATCTTCCCTACTTCGGCCACAGTCAGTTATTTTGCCCTCTATATGTCATAACTCATCTAAAATGTTTGGTGTCTCATTTCCTAATCCCTCATCATCATCCGATTTAATTCAACTACTTATCCTTGTTTTACCTTTTTTTTAATATTCATCTTATAACCGACGTTCTAGGCACAGTCCATTACGTTCACCTGCTCTTCCAAATCCTTAGCCATCTCTGACAGATTAAACTGTCATTGGCAAACAGCAAAGGTTTTGTTTCTTCTTCCTGAACTTCAGTTCATTTTCCAAATTTCTCCCTGGTTTCCTACACAGCTTGCTCGATGTGGTGTCACCGCCAGACACCACACTTGCTAGGTGGTAGCTTAAATCGGCCGCGGTCCATTTAGTACATGTCGGACCCGCGTGTCGCCACTGTGTAATCGCAGACCTAGCGCCACCACCAAGGCAGGTCTCGTGATACGAGAGAGCACTCGCCCCAGTTGTACGAGAACCTAGCTACCGACCAGATGTACGAAGCCTTCTCTCTCTCATTAGCCGAGAGACAGAATAGCCATCAGCTAAGTTAATGGCTACGAACTAGCAAGGCGCCATTAGCCATACAGTGATTGTAATTAAAGTCTCCTGTGTATCGTCAAGATCGATGTACCACAATGATATTAAAGATAAGTATTAATACAGCTACGTACTTTTCTTAATAACATTAATTACGTAGCCTGTTCCAGTACTTCACGCCCGTCTGCGTTAGTCTAGCGTGCATTTTCAGCCATCTCAACTTCACGGTGTCGGCCCAGCTACCGACACAACATTGGCGACGAGATAAGAGTTCTTTCTGATTGCTTACATTTAATTGTGTCATGGCTTCGCCACATTCTCCAGATGTACTGTCCGAATTTTATCGCTTGCAGAATCAGCAGACGCAGGCGTTACTGGATGCCCTTGGACAGCTCGTCCAGGGTCAACGTACCATTCAAACCGATGCGGCCGCCGCCGCTTCTTCGCTACCGCTGCCACTACACGCTGTTGCACCTCCCTTTCGACCATACGTGGCAGCCGATGAGACCTGGCACGAGTGGTCTCGCCAGTTCAACTTTCATCTAACAGCCTACAGAATTCAAGGTAAAGAGCGGCAGCCGTTTTTGCTTTCTTGTGTCGGTGTGTCCACATACCGTGTGATAGTGAAATTGTTTCCCCGACGCGACGTAGCAACTCTGTCCTACGAGGAAATTTTGTCTGCATTAGATGCCTATTTCAAAGAAACAGTTAATGTGGTTGCAAAACGGTATACGTTCTTTCGTACAAAACGTACGGCCGGTCAAACTAATAGGGAGTGGGTAGCAACATTGCAAGGACTTACTAGGGACTGTGCCTTTGAATGTGACTGTGGTCTTTCTTATTCAGATACAATGGTGCGTGATGCAATTGCACAGAACGTTTCTGATGTTCGCATCTGGGAGCAAATTTTGAAACTAGTTAATCCCTCCCTTCAACAAGTGATAGGCATATTGGATAGACAGGACACACTTGACTGTGCTCAGGAATCTTTTGAAACTTCGCCAGCCGTGTGTAACATTAACCGGCCCGTTGGACGCGCTGCGCGGCCCGGTAACCGGGCCTCGCGCACGTCCGCACAGCTGCCGCCGCGCGCTAAGCCACGTGTGCCGCGCCAGCCCACAAATGTAGTGAAATCGTGCCCGCGGTGTGCTACTAGACATTCGCGTGAACATTGCCCGTCACGCCAAGCTATTTGCTTTTTCTGCAATAAGAAAGGACATGTTCAAAGTGTTTGCCAGAAAAAGCTCAGATCAGACAATCACAATCATTCCAGGCCCTTTGCTTCGCGCCGGAATCGAACCATGGACACGCAGGCTCGTGGACCTTCGCCTATGGACATTCATGTCGTTAATTCCGCTTCGTCCAGTGACACTTTCTCTAACAGTGACTGTGATCGTCCCACAAAAACTGTGCGTCGACGTCGCCGGAAATCACGTCAATTAGCAAGTGATTCTGTACCAGTGTCTGTTCCAATTGCACAAAACAGTCGCTCTTCGTCAGCAGAACAATAAACTTTTTGTGGACTTAGACTTTGAAGGCAAAGTGATACCATTCCAGCTCGATACCGGAGCTGCAGTTTCATTGCTCAATCATGACACGTACAAACAACTGGGCAAACCTCCGTTGCGTTCCGCAAATGTTAAGCTAACTACATATTCCGGACAGACAATTCCTGTGTTAGGACAGTGCAGCCTTCTTGCAACATACAAGGGACAAACAAAACTTGTGTCATTTTACGTTCTTCGTTCTTCTTCTGCAGTGAACTTATTTGGTCTTGATTTATTTCAGTTGTTTAACATGTCTATTGTAAATCAGGTCCTATCAGTGAATCAGACTGTGCCTACAGACAGTGTTTCTCGGCTGTGTGACGAATTTGCAGACATTTTTGCACCGGGCTTAGGTTGCGCTAAAAACTATGAAGCACATTTAGAACTGAAGGTAAACGCGCAACCGAAATTTTTCAGGGCGCGCAATGTTCCCCACGCATTGCGTGATGCGGTCGCACGACCGTTAAAGGATGTAGAATCACAAGGTGTGAGTGAATGTGCGCAAGCTTCTCTCTGGGCCTCACCCTTAGTAATTTTGCCAAAACCTTCCGGAAAATTGAGACTTTGCGTGGACTTCAAGGCCACAGTGAATCCACAGCTAGTGACTGCTACTTTTCCTTTGCCCCGCCCGGAAGATCTTTTTGCTAAACTGTGCCCGGGAAAATATTTTTCAAAGTTGGACCTAGCCGATGCGTACTTGCAAATACCGGTGGACGACGAATCCCAGCGCGTATTGGTGGTTAACACGCATCTTGGATTGTACCGCTTCAAAAGACTGCCTCTCGGGTGTGCATCCGCCCCTGCCTTGTTTCACCAATATTTACAAACTATTTGTGCGTCGGTCCCTACTGCAGCAAACTATCTGGACGATATAGTGATCTCCGGACAGACAGAAGAAGATCACCTTGCGAACTTACGAACATTATTTCAGGTCTTGCGGCAAAATGGTCTTCGCTTGAGGAAGGACAAATGTGTGTTTTTTGCTCGTGACTTACCATACCTGGGACATGTCATTAATGCCCAAGGCATACATCCGAGTCCAGAGCACCTCCGTGCCATACAAGAATTGCCTTCCCCTCAAAATGTGAAACAGCTACAGAGTGTGTTGGGTAAAATTAATTATTACAATAAATATGTGCGCAATGCCTCTTCCATTTCAGCTCCGCTTCATCGCTTACGCCGTAAAGGTGTTCCGTTCGTCTGGACGACGGAATGCGAACGCACCTTTCGCCAGTTGAAATCGGCGTTGCTTTCTAATACTTGCCTTACGCCATTCGATCCCCAGAAACCCCTTTTGTTGATGGTAGATGCATCGGATTTCGGGATCGGTGCTGTGCTTGCGCACAAAGTTGGCTCGCATGATCGCCCTATTGCCTTTGCGTCCAAATTGCTCTCGTCTGCGCAAAGAAATTATTCACAGATAGAGAAAGAAGCTTTGGCTCTCGTGTTTGGTGTTACTAAGTTCCATGATTTCTTGTATGGTCCTCACTTTACCATCATCACAGACCACAAACCTTTGACATCGCTTTTTCATCCGACCAAGCCTGTACCTCCACGTACAGCGCAGAAATTCATTCGCTGGTCTATTTTCCTCTCGCAGTACCGCTACGATATCTTGTATCGGTCCACTGCTAAGCACGGAAACGCCGATGCGTTGTCCCGTTTGCCTGTTGCTGAGGATAAAGCATTCGATTCTTCCGAACTTGCTTGCATGTTCATTGATTCGGAAACCGATGAAGTGGTCGAATCGTTTCCGATTGATTTTCGTCGTGTCGCTACAGCCACAGCTGCTGACCCTGTCCTTGCTACTGTTTTACGTTTTGTTGCTACGCAATGGCCTTTGTCAAAGTCTCGGATCGAGGATCCGTTGGTTCGCCGATTTTTTGCTCACAAGGAGAGACTTTTTGTTCGACGTGGTGTTTTGTTGTTGCGTTCTGATAATGATCAGTCCAGAGTTGTGGTCCCACGTTCGTTACAGTCCTCTGTTTTACGGCTTCTTCACCAAGGACATTGGGGTATAGTGCGAACGAAACAACTTGCTCGTCAGCACTGTACTTGGTTCGGAATCGATGCTGCGATTACGAATATGTGTTCTTCGTGCCCGGCGTGTGCCGAACACCAGTCCGCACCGCCGCGGAAAGTCTTTGCGTGGCCAAAAGCCACTTCCCCTTGGCAACGCTTGCACACTGATTTTGCTGGTCCATTCTGGAATGCTCGATGGTTGGTTCTGGTCGACGCCTTCAGTAATTTTCCTTTTGTTGTCCGGATGTCTTCCACGACGTCCTCCGCCACCATCCAAGCGTTGTCTGCTATCTTTTGCATTGAAGGTCTTCCGCAGACTATTGTTTCCGACAATGGCCCACAATTCATGTCCGCAGAATTTCAGTCATTCTGCCAGGCCAATGGTATTCAACATCTGACATCCGCGCCGTTTTCGCCTCAGTCCAACGGTGCCGCTGAACGATTGGTCCGGACTTTCAAGTCACAGATGTTGAAATTGAAAGAGTCGCATTCTCGGGAGGACGCATTGTTGCTCTTTTTGTCTTCGTATCGCTCTCAGCCCCGAGATGGTCGCTCGCCGGCTGAGTTGCTCCACGGTCGTCCTCATCGCACCTTGATGTCTTTGCTGCATCCGCCGCATCAGGTTCCTGTGCAGCGGCAGACTCCTGCTTTTGCTCCAGGCGACGTTGTATTTTATCGCAACTATCGAGGTTCACGACGTTGGCTCGCAGGGCGCATTCTTCGCTGCCTCGGCCGCGCGATGTATTTGGTTTTGGGGGCCTCTGGTGAGGTGCGTCGGCATCTCAATCAGCTGCGCCTCTGTCGTCGCTCGGGTTCTGCCGCTCCCCGTCTGCTTTCAGCGACGGTGCCGTCCGGTCAGCGCCCTGGGGACCCATCTACTGGCTCGCCTCATCCCCAGGTGTTACCGACGATGCCTTCCATTTTGCCCGATGGCGACGCGCCGCCGCCGCCGCAGCAGCAGCAGCCGCCGCCGCCGCCGCTTGTTCTCCCGCCGGCGCCGCCCGCATTAGACGCTTCGCTGCAGCCGTCAAGCGCCTCCCAGGGTCACGCGCCGCCGATCGCTTCCCGTGACCAGCTGTCCTCCGCCATGGACCTCCCGCCCGCTCCGGACCACATGACGTCATCGCGCGTCGGCTACCCCGACGCTATGGAGGTTGACCCTTCGGTCCCTCCTGTCTCTTTACGGGCGCATACACCGCATGTTGACGTGCACCCTGGACTAGTTTTTCAGGCGTTTCCTAGCTCCCCTCGGACCGAATGGCCGGGTGCGGGTGGCACAGCCTCGCCTGTTGTTAGGCTCCCCACCTCATCGCATACGTCAACATGTGGTCCTCCCCACGGCGGGCGGAAGCCTTATCACACGACCGTTCGCCGATTTGCGGGGGAGGAATGTGGTGTCACCGCCAGACACCACACTTGCTAGGTGGTAGCTTAAATCGGCCGCGGTCCATTTAGTACATGTCGGACCCGCGTGTCGCCACTGTGTAATCGCAGACCTAGCGCCACCACCAAGGCAGGTCTCGTGATACGAGAGAGCACTCACCCCAGTTGTACGAGAACCTAGCTACCGACCAGATGTACGAAGCCTTTTCTCTCTCATTAGCCGAGAGACAGAATAGCCATCAGCTAAGTTAATGGCTACGAACTAGCAAGGCGCCATTAGCCATACAGTGATTGTAATTAAAGTCTCCTGTGTATCGTCAAGATCGATGTACCACAATGATATTAAAGATAAGTATTAATACAGCTACGTACTTTTCTTAATAACATTAATTACGGAGCCTGTTCCAGTACTTCACGCCCGTCTGCGTTAGTCTAGCGTGCATTTTCAGCCATCACGGTGTCGGCCCAGCTACCGACACAACACTCGATATACAGGTTCAGCAGTATTGCGGATAGGCTGCACTCTTTTCTCGACTATGGCTTCCTTTTCTTCTCCTCCGACTCGTATAACTGCAGTCTGGTTTGTGCACCAATTGTAAACCCACTTTCGGTCCCTGGTTTCTCCGAACAAGAAACATTAATGCTTCGGTAGTGGTTGACCCTTGGAGTACGTGTTCCTTTGTATCCCTACGAGGTTTCTTGCAGTTTCTTGAAGCAGGAAAAGACTGGAGTAATGAAAGAATAAGAAACTGCAAATGCTAACTCCAACCACTCTGAAAGACTGAGTCTTATTCCGTCCGTAAGGTTTCTACTTATTTTTGGTATTCAAGAAAAGTTATGTAGCATCTGTTCTCATTCTATGCATAATACTTTACACCTATGTACTGGATATTTTTTAAACAGTGGTTTTCAACAGTCGATAAGTTTCGTCGCAGCGGTTCCGAGTATAACCAGTGAGTTCTTTTGTAGCATTGTGGTTGCTAAGAGAAGCTAGTGAGTGAGTCAGGTGTAGGCTATGATACTGAGCGGTCTGCAATAGCTTCCAGAGAACAGACAAAGATAAAGAGGATGAATTTTGGAACATAATTTGGTAAAGATCAATTGGACAAATGAAGGTATAAGATAACCTTATTGCTCCACTGCTCGATTGTGCGTAGTTACGATGTGTTTGAATAATGGAAGGTTTTAATGGACTTATTCTTTATTGGTTTCTGTTAGTTAGTCTCATTGTTCAGACGTGAATAAGTCATCAGTTTACACGGGTTGCACTCAGAAGTAATAGATTTACCACTCCTTTACCAATTAAATGCCGGCCGCGGCGGTCTAACGGTTCAGGCGCTCAGTCCGGAATCGCGCGACTGCTACGGTCGCAGGTTCGAATCCTGCCTCGGGCATGGATGTGTGTGACGTCCTTAGGTTAGTTAGGTTTAAGTAGTTCTAAGTTCTAGGGGACTGATGACCACAGATGTTAAGTCCCATAGTGCTCAGAGCCATTTGAACCATTTGAACCAATTAAATAATTAATTTCGTGGCACAGTAATATTTGTTATAAAAAGTAATTTTTGTAAAGATCATTGTACCTGTCAAAAGATGAGTTTTAATTTTCGCAATACAGTTTTTTAAGTTAGTTTCTTTTCAATTATTTATCATGTTCAAATTCCACCACCGCATCCTCACCAAAGATTTTATGTTCTGATTACGTGTGTCGCCGCACTGCGGAATACAGTCGTCAGAAGTGAAGCATCGTCTGCTTAAGAAAGCTGCACGTTCTTACACTGCTCTGCGCAAGGCTGTCATTTCTTTTCTTTTATTTGGCTAGCTTGTTGCTGCGCTGTATTTTTTATGTTCATCACTTCGCAGTACCAAGTTTTCATTGCTACAGGTAAGCCATGAGAATTAGTTAGGGCCAGTTTTGCATTACAGGCAAGATGGTTAGATCATTCGCGGTTAGCTTTTCTTTTCGGAATTGTCAGATTCAGTTTCTTATTCAGACGGTGTTACTCTCACTGTGCAGTATTGCGTTTGCAAGTGTATTATTCAGTGTTTGGAATTATGTTTAGTCAGTTTTTCATACGTAAATTCACAGGACATGTTCATAGAAACATTTTTCGTTACCTGTTCTTTCAAAATTCTATTTCTAATTTTATGCAGAATTTTTATTCTGTCAGCTTTGTGTATTGAAACTGAAACTCACGTATTGTGACGTCACACATTATATCACTTTTCACTCCAGTGCACAATTCCGGGTTTCACAGGGCCGCTCATTTAGTTTACAGTTTTGGTTTTTAAATTAATTTGATAGAAGCTAACTGGAATTAACTGAAATATAGGTATACAGTTATATAGTTTCATATAATTAGGCGACTTTAGTAACTACAACACTTGCATTGTTCACGATAACAATACAGATACACGAAGTTTATGGTAGGAAACCAGCCCAGGTTTACTTCACAACAAATAAAAAATTTTATTCAGTAAAGTTACACGACTCACTTTTTAACCGAAGAAAAGCCATCGCACAGAAATGTTTTCTGTCTTGGCTGACAGCGAATAACAATCGCCTCCAATACCAGGACGCTGCTGAGAACTATAATAAGGGAATAGTTTCGGAGCTACTATCGCTTCTTTTTCTTAGAATATAGGTTAGAACCGTCATTTCCGTAATCTTAGTCCAGACATGTTATTGCTCCCTCTATTTAATTGTTTCCTCGCCCGGAAAACGCCACATATTAAATACCATTTGATTTTCATAAACAGTTCCATACGTTACCGTGTGAGACATAGATCTGTCCCTTCTGTACTCGGGTTCGCAAAACGATCAGGCAGAATCAACAGACAGCAGAATGGGCGGCGCGAACAACAGAGTGCGGTCGGTTTCGCCATAAAAGGACACTGAGGTGTCTGATTTTGGTGTGCGAGGCGCCCTTGTTCCCGGGTGGTGGGTGTCGGCTTACTGCGGCAGACCTCGGCTCAGGGATCGCGTTGTTACGTCATCTAACGGGAGCAGGCCACTGGCGCACCGGCAGATTCGGACTTCTGGTCCACCGCCGACCACGGAGGGAACTGTTCCAACAAACGTCCTATCTGACGGCGGTCTACGCTACTTGGTTTACTCATCCAAATACTGTGTAGCAATAGCTTACACGCTCAGTTGGAAATAGGGAGACCACAAATTACTCAACGAATAATTTACCCTGTCTGATCAAAAGTATTCGATGACCCTTATGTATTGGGGAACTGGCCACCAGATGTCAAGAGAGGTGGACTCGCCAATATAAAAAAAAGCGGTGAGTACTGTGCTGTCAGTAGAGCAGCAGTAACAGCTACGTGGGTGGGACAGGAAGGCTCAGTTACTTCCTTCGAACGTGGACTAGTCATTGGATGTCATTTGAGTAACAAACCCATCAGGAATCTTTCAGCCCTTCTAAAGCAAGCCCAGGTCACCTGCTGGTGCAGTGATTGTGAAGCTGAAACGCGAACAAACAACCAGAACTAAATGAAGACCAGGCAGCTATATCCTACTGACGGACAGAGATCGTCGAGCATTGTGGAGGGTAATTGCAAAAACTCGCAGGAAATCTGTGGAATGAATCGCTCTTGAGCTCCAGAGTGCTACCAGCATCTAAACTAGAACAATGACTGCGTACAAGAGAATCGGGTAAAATAGTCAAATGGTTCAAATGGTTCTGAGCACTATGAGACTTAACATCTCAGGTCATCAGTCCCCTAGAACTTAGAACTACTGAAACCTAACTAACCTAAGGACATCACACACATCCATGCTCGAGGCAGGATTCGAACCTGCGACTGTAGCGGTCGCGCGGTTCCAGACTAAAGCGTCTAGAACCGCTCGGCCACCAGCGGCCGGTGGTAGAATAGTCGAATCACGTTATAACCTGTGGAAATCTCATGGAAGGGTGTGGTGAACGTTACTTGCCACGATTTGTTGTGACAACAGAGGAGGTGGTGTTGCGGTACGAAAGTGTTTTCGTGATTAGGCTGTGGTCCCCTCATTGCGCTTAACAAAGGTGAGGAACAGATTTTACGGTACAGTGTACTGCGTACAGTGGGGGAGCATTTCTGAGACGGCGATTATTGTGTCAGCATGAAAGTGTACTTTGTCATACACTGAAGAGCCAAAGAAACTGGTACACCTGCCTACTATCGCGTAGGTCCCCCGAGAGCACGAAGAAGTGCCGTAAAACGATGTGGTATCGACTCGACTAATGTCTGAAGTAGTATTTGAGGGAGTTCACACTACGAATCCTGCAGGGCTGTCCATAAATCCGTAAGAGTACAAGGGGGTGGAGATCTCTTGTGAACAGCACATTGCAAGGCATCCCAGATAGGCTCGATAATGCTCAGGTCTGGGGAATATGGTGGCCAGCGGAAGTGCTTACACTCAGAAGAGTAATCCTGGAGCTGCTTTGTAGCAATTGTGGACGTGCAGGATGTACCATTAACACGCTGGAATTACTCAAGTCCATCGGAATACACAATGGACATGAATGGATGCAGGTGACCAGGCAGGATGCTTACGTACGTGTCACCTGTCAGAATCGTATGTAGACGTATCAGAGGTCCTGTATCATTCCAACTGCACACGCCCCACACCATTACAGAGCCCCCACCAGCTTGAATATTCCCCTGCTGACATTCAGGGACCAAGGATTCATGCGGTTGTGTCCATACCCGTACACATCCATTCGCTCGATACAATTCGAAACGAGACTCGTCCGTCCAGGCAGCATGTTTCTAGTTATCAACAGTCCAGTGTCAGTGTTGACGGGCACAGGCGAGGCGTAAAGCTTTGTGTCGTGCAGTCATCAAGGGTACACGAGTGGACCTTCGGCTCCGAAAACCCATATCTATGATGTTTCTTTGAATGGTTCGCACGCTAACATTTGTTGATGGCCCAACACTGAAATCTGCAGCAATTTGCAGAAGCGTCGTACTTCTGTCACGTTGAACTATTCTCTTCCGTCGCCGTTGGTCCCGTTCTTGCAGGATATTTTGCCGGCTGTAGCGATGTCGGAGATTTTATGTTATACCGGATTACTGATATTCATGGTACACTCGTGAAAAGGTCGTACGGGAAAATCTCCAGTTCATCGGTACCTCGGAGATGCTGTGTCCCATCGCTCGTGCGCCGACTACAACACCAGGTTCAAACGCACTTAAGCACTTAAATCTTGATTGCCATTGGTAGCACAGTAACCGATGTAACAATTGCGCCAGACACGTGTTGTCTTATATAGGTGTTGCTGACCGCAGCGCCGTATTCGGCCTGTTTACATATCTCTGTATTTGAATACGCATGCCTATATCAGTTTTTTTGGCCCTTCAGTGTATAGTTGAAGTGGAAAAAGGAATTGTATTTTAATAAACTTTTGGCTGTGGCATCCGTTATGATAAAAAGCAGTTTTAGTATTCTGTATGACTATACACATATTTCTTATTATATTTCACATCAGCCGGCCGCTGTGACCGAGCGATTGTAGGCGCTTCAGACCGGAACCGCGCTTTTGCTACGGTCGTAGGTTCGAATCCTGCCTCGGGCATGGATGTGTGTGACGTCTTTAGGGTAGTTAGGTTTAAGAAGTTCTAAGTCTAGGGGACTGATGACCTCATATGTTAAGTCCCATAGTGCTTAGAGCCATTTGAACCAATTTATAGTTCACACTGTGTGTATTTGTAAGTGTTTATTACCCTCGTATTAGAAACAAACGTTGTTTACCGGCAATGAGACAGAGTTCGTGGCCACAGGCTTCGCATATAGTTATTTCAGCTTTCTTCTTTTTCTCATTTTATTTTTCTCACTAGAGTAGTCGTTCTCTCCTTGTACTAGCCTCGGTCACACCAATCGAAAATTGTCAACCCTTGCTCGATCAATATACAGCTCCCATCACAAAGGTCGTTTTTCCCTTTTAGTCCTTCTGGGAGAAAAGGAGCGGGGGGAGGGGGGCGAACGGAAGTATTAACGTCTTCTTATGCCACCTGTCATTACTCACTCTCGTTATGGACTGTGGCACTTCCATTTTTCTCCCATATTTCAGATATTTAGCTCATGTCTTTATGGTTGACCTGCAAGCATTTTCTCATAAAATCTAATTCGAAAGTCTGGACCTTGTCCTTTCTTTTATTCTAAGAGACTACATTTCTGCTCCATAAGTATCTATATTTTCAGTAACACTGTGGAATATCCTTTCTTGGTGTGCCGACTAATCCTATTGTTCTAAATTAGTCCATCGTTACTTCCGTCTCAATGTCTTTGTCATAGACGCCGTTACTGGATGTAATTGAAACTAAATATTTAAAGTTTTCACATTTTATAAATTTTTTTATCTTCGAGAACTAAATTAGTATCTTTAAACCTTTGAATATTTGCGACTCGCTGCATAAGATGCGAAGATGGCAACTTAGTTTGCTGCAACTGGTAAACTAAATAAATGTTATAAAATAGCGATCTTCGCTGTTTGGTGTTTTTTACGTCCGCTTTCATGTTAATGTAGATCGCGCCATAGGTGAAGAATATCAAGGATATACATGTCCCTTCTTCTTGACAATGTTTTCCATATGTTCCTTTCTTCGCAGATTCTTCGGAAAACCACCTCATTCCGTAACTTATCAGTCCACATAATATTCCACACTCTTTTGTAACATCACATCTCGTTCGCTAGGATTATCTTCAGTTCCTGTCCGACTTCGGTGGCCGAGCGGTTCTAGGCGCTTCAGTCCTGAACGACGCGACAGCTACGGTCGGATCGCAGGTTCGAATCCTGCTTCGGGCATGGATGTGTGTGATGTCCTTAGGTTAGTTAGGTTTAAGTAGTTCTAAGTTCTAGCGTACTGATGACCTCAGATGTTAAGTCACATAGTGCTCAGAGCCATTTGAACCATTTTTTCAGATCCTGCTTTTCCACTGTCCATGATTCACTACCATGCACTGTTGTGCTCCAAACGTGCATTCTCAGAAACTTCTTCTACAAGTTAAGGCCTGCCTTTGATGCCACTAGACTTAATTGCCACTTGACTTCTGTGCTTGTGTTCGTCTGCTTCTTATTTTCTCCTTGCTTCGTCTATCATGTTTTATTTTGCTTCCAAGGTAGCAGAATTCCATAACTTCATGATCAGCAGTTTTGGTGTTAAGTTTCTTGCTGTTCTCATTTCTACTTCTTCCCATTACTTTTGTCTTTTTCTGGTTTACTCTTACTCCATATTCTGTACACATTAAACTGTTCATTTCATTCAACTGATCCTGTAATTCTACATCTACATCTACATCTATACTCCGCGAGCCACCTTACGGTGTGTGGCGGAGGGTACTTATTGTACCATTATCTGATCCCCCCTTCCCTGTTCCATTCACGAATTGTGCGTGGGAAGAACGACTGCTTGTAAGTCTCCGTATTTGCTCTAATTTCTCGGATCTTTTCGTTGTGATCATTACGCGAAATATATGTGGGCGGTAGTAATATGTTGCCCATCTCTTCCCGGAATGTGCTCTCTCGTAATTTCGATAATAAACCTCTCCGTATTGCGTAACGCCTTTCTTGAAGTGTCCGCCACTGGAGCTTGTTCAGCATCTCCGTAACGCTCTCGCGCTGACTAAATGTCCCCATGACGAATCGCGCTGCTTTTCGCTGGATCATGTCTATCTCTTCTATTAATCCAACCTGGTAAGGGTCCCATACTGATGAGCAATACTCAAGAATCGGACGAACAAGCGTTTTGTAAGCTACTTCTTTCGTCGATGAGTCACATTTTCTTAGAATTCTTCCTATGAATCTCAACCTGGCGCCTGCTTTTCCCACTATTTGTTTTATGTGATCATTCCACTTCAGATCGCTCCGGATAGTAACTCCTAAGTATTTTACGGTCGTTACCGCTTCCAATGATTTACCACCTATGGCATAATCGTACTGGAATGGATTTCTGCCCCTATGTATGCGCATTATATTACATTTATCTACGTTTAGGGAAAGCTGCCAGCTGTCGCACCATGCATTAATCCTCTGCAGGTCCTCCTGGAGTACGTACGAGTCTTCTGATGTTGCTACTTTCTTGTAGACAACCGTGTCATCTGCAAATAGCCTCACGGAGCTACCGATGTTGTCAACTAAGTCATTTATGTATATTGTAAACAATAAAGGTCCTATCACGCTTCCCTGCGGTACTCCCGAAATTACCTCTACATCTGCAGATTTTGAACCGTTAAGAATGACATGTTGTGTTCTTTCTTCTAGGAAATCCTGAATCCAATCACAAACCTGGTCCGATATTCCGTAAGCTCGTATTTTTTTCACTAAACGTAAGTGCGGAACCGTATCAAATGCCTTCCTGAAGTCCAGGAATACGGCATCAATCTGCTCGCCAGTGTCTACGGCACTGTGAATTTCTTGGGCAAATAGGGCGAGCTGAGTTTCACATGATCTCTGTTTGCGGAATCCATGTTGGTTATGATGAAGGAGATTTGTATTATCTAAGAACGTCATAATACGAGAACACAAAACATGTTCCATTATTCTACAACAGATTGACGTAAGCGAAATAGGCCTATAATTATTCGCATCTGATTTATGACCCTTCTTGAAAATGAGAACGACCTGCGCTTTCTTCCAGTCGCTAGGTACTTTACGTTCTTCCAGCGATCTACGATAAATTGCTGATAGAAAGGGGGCAAGTTCTTTAGCATAATCACTGTAGAATCTTAAGGGTATCTCGTCTGGTCCGGATGCTTTTCCGCTACTAAGTGATAGCAGTTGTTTTTCCATTCCGATATCGTTTATTTCAATATTTTCCATTTTGGCGTCCGTGCGACGGCTGAAGTCAGGGACCGTGTTACGATTTTCCGCAGTGAAACAGTTTCGGAACACTGAATTCAGTATTTCTGCCTTTCTTCGGTCGTCCTCTGTTTCGGTGCCATCGTGGTCAACGAGTGACTGAATAGGGGATTTAGATCCGCTTACCGATTTTACATATGACCAAAACTTTTTAGGGTTCTTGTTTAGATTGTTTGCCAATGTTTTATGTTCGAATTCGTTGAATGCTTCTCTCATTGCTCTCTTTACGCTCTTTTTCGCTTCGTTCAGCTTTTCCTTATCAGCTATGATTCGACTACTCTTAAACCTATGATGAAGCTTTCTTTGTTTCCGTAGTACGTTTCGTACATGATTGTTATACCACGGTGGATCTTTCCCCTCGCTTTGGACCTTAGTCGGTACGAACTTATCTAAGGCGTACTGGACGATGTTTCTGAATTTTTTCCATTTTTGTTCCACATCCTCTTCCTCAGAAATGAACGTTTGATGGTGGTCACTCAGATATTCTGCGATTTGTGTCCTATCACTCTTGTTAAGCAAATATATTTTCCTTCCTTTCTTGGCATTTCTTATTACACTTGTAGTCATTGATGCAACCACTGACTTATGATCACTGATACCCTCTTCTACATTCACGGAGTCGAAAAGTTCCGGTCTATTTGTTGCTATGAGGTCTAAAACGTTAGCTTCACGAGTTGGTTCTCTAACTATCTGCTCGAAGTAATTCTCGGACAAGGCAGTCAGGATAATGTCACAAGAGTCTCTGTCCCTGGCTCCAGTTCTGATTGTGTGACTATCCCATTCTATACCTGGTAGATTGAAGTCTCCCCCTATTACAATAGTATGATCACGAAACTTCTTCACGACGTTCTGCAGGTTCTCTCTGAGGCGCTCAACTACTACGGTTGCTGATGCAGGTGGTCTATAGAAGCATCCGACTATCATATCTGACCCACCTTTGATACTTAACTTAACCCAGATTATTTCACATTCGCATTCGCTAATAACTTCACTGGATATTATTGAATTCTTTACTGCTATAAATACTCCTCCACCATTGGCGTTTATCCTATCCTTGCGGTATATATTCCATTCTGTGTCTAGGATTTCGTTACTGTTCACTTCCGGTTTTAACCAACTTTCCGTTCCTAATACTATATGCGCACTATTTCCTTCAATAAGAGATACTAATTCAGGAACCTTGCCCTGGATACTCCTGCAGTTTACCAATATTACGTTGACTTTTCCTGTTTTTGGTCTCTGAGGACGGACGTTCTTTATCAACGATGATAATGTCCTCTCTGGTAAGCCGTCAGGTATTTTATCGTTTCGCCCAAGGGGGGGTCCCTCTAACCTAAAAAACCCCCGTGTGCACGCCACACGTACTCTGCTACCCTAGTAGCTGCTTCCGGTGTGTAGTGCACGCCTGACCTGTCTAGGGGGGCCCTACAGTTCTCCACCCAATAACGGAGGTCGATGAATTTGCAACCATTATAGTCGCAGAGTCGTCTGAGCCTCTGGTTTAGACCCTCCACACGGCTCCAAACCAGAGGACCGCGATCGACTCTGGGCACTATGCTGCAGATATTAAGCTCAGCTTGTACTCCGCGTGCGATGCTGGTTGTCTTCACCAAATCAGCCAGCCGCCGGAAGGAACCAAGGATGGCCTCAGAACCCAAGCGGCAGGCGTCATTCGTTCCGACATGTGCTACTATCTGCAGCCGGTGACACCCAGTGCGTTCAATAGCTGCCGGAAGGGTCTCCTCCACATTACGGACGAGACCCCCCGGCAAGCACACCGAGTGCACACTGGCATTCTTCCCCGACCTACCCGCTATTTTCCTAAGGGGCTCCATAACCCGCCTAACGTTGGAGCTCCCTATAACTAATAGGCCCGCCCTCTGTGACTGTCGGGACCTTGCCGGAGAATCGGCCACTGGCCCAACAGGCGAGGCATCCTGTGGTGGCTCGGAAACGATGTCATCACCACTAGGAAGCACCCCGTACCTGTTGGAAAGGGGTAAGGCAGCTGCCACGCGGCCAGATCCCACCTTCGCCTTTCGGCCAGGCACGCGCGAGCCCACCACTGTCCGCCATTCACCCTGGAGTGATGGCTGACCGGTAAGATGCTCACTGCCGGAAGACGCAGCGACATCAGGGGTTCCATGCGATTCCAAGGCCACCGAAGTAGGCATAGGTCTCACCACAGTTGCCCCAACGCCACTACGAGCCGACGCCTGCGCCTCGAGCTCGATGAGCCTAACAGACAAAGCCTCCACCTGCCCCCGAAGAGTGGCCAATTCTCCTTGCGTCCGCTCACAACAACCACAGTCCCTACACATGACTATGTTTACCCTACAAGCGAACGGTGTACTCGCCTTATTAGCAGCAGGAAATCGAAGTGCTCTCTCACTGACGGTCTAACCGACACTGAGCTGTTCTAACCAAACAAACAAAAGCCTGTACGATACGAGGGTCGATAGCAACGGCGATACTGTACACTACACTGTTATTAAAATAAACGGTTGTGTCTAGTAGGCACTCAAACACGAAAGAAATTACAAAAATAAAATAGTAACTACCCAGATAACTGAAAATAAGTTGTACCTGTTTGAAGCTCGCAAAAATGTGTAACAAGCGAACGGTGTACTCGCCTTATTAGCAGCAGGAAATCGAAGTGCTCTCTGACTGACGGTCTAACCGTCTTTCTTCATTTTCACTCAGGATAGCACTGTCATCAGCGAATTTTATCGTTGATATCCTTTCATCCTGAACCCACTCTTGAACCTCTCTTTTATTTCCGTCATTGCTTTTTCTATGTATAGGTTGGAAAATAGGAGCCTTACACCCTTTTAAATCCAAGCACTTCGTTCTTCCTCGTCCAATCTTATTACAAAATATTGTATTTTGTACATATTGTACACTCATGCTCAGAAAAAAAACAGAACACCTTGAATGACTAGAAATAGGACATTCATATTCACAAGACATGTACCTTAGTCTGTTCTACAGAAATGATTAGCTTCTCAGTCACCTCGGTTCAGTACGTGTCCTGTTACCTAGTAGCCACAGGGCCCGCCATGGCCCCCGGTAACTTGCTCCATGGGTGATGACATCGACACGTATAAGGCACGAGTTACGTCCTGTGGTATAGCTATCTATGCTGCCTTCACCTGGTTCCAAAGTTCATCTGTGGTGGTTGGCTCACAGCACTGCGCCAATCGTTTCACCATATCCCACATATTTTCGATTGGCGACAAGTCTAGTGATCTGGTAGGCTAAGGTAAAAGGGTGACACCCTGTGACACCAGGAAGGCACGTGTTCTTGCAGCAACATGTGGTCGTGCATTATCTTGTAGAAAAATGGCGTCTGGGGTGTTGTGCGGAAAGGGTGTGGCTATAGGTTTCAGGATGTCATCCACGTAGGTCACACTGCCTTGGAAACGCACCAACTGTGATTTATGGTTGTACACAATAGCACCCCACACCATGAGACCCTGAGTCGGCACTGTATGTCTCGCGTAAATGCAGTCATTGTGATGCCGCTCCCCCTGTCTACGGCGAACCAAAATGTGGCCATCGTTTTCAAACAAACAGCTCCAGGATTCATCCGTAAACACGATCTGACGCCATTCCTGTCCCCATTGACGTCATTCCATACATCATTGTCGTCTAGTATGTTTCTGCACATTCGTCAAAGGTAGTCAGAGAAGTGAACTACGCCCACGTAACCATGCCATAATAAACAATGAAGGATTGTCAGGGTAGTCAGAGAAGTGAACTACGCCCACGTAACCATGCCATAATAAACAATGAAGGATTGTCAGCCCTGACAGTCTACAGTGTATAACACTTGTCACTAGAGTTGTGGCGATTCATGAATGAGTCGTTCATTTGAACGACTCTAAATGAAGAATCGTAAGAATCGAATCGTGATACGGACGAATCGTCGTTCAAAAGAATCGTAAGAACGATTGCGTGTTTCCCAGTCGTGACGATTCCAAGTTCCAACGATTCATCGATTCTTTGTACGCTATGCTTCGAACTCGAAGGCAACTTTCGAATCATGCCGAATGATTACGACCGCCAGATGGCAGTCAAGTGGAGGATTTATGTGAACAAAGGAAGCTCGGAACGAACAAACGAAGTTCGTGGGCCGTAATTTTACTCGACGTGAAAACCAAGCTGACACTTGGCGGTGGCTGACGGGAACGAGCTTAAAGGCATTTCCCATTTACTATCGCTACCATCAGCCACCGCGCCGACGTCGCTTAGTTTGCGCGAGTAACACACGAACTAGTGATGACAGAAACGATATACAGCGAGTACACAGCTCCCAATACACACGATTAAAATCAAGAAATCCAAGTACGACGAATAAATACGTACCTCTTATTTGTTGCAGATGCAGTGCAAAACACACAAACCTTCTTTACACACGAGCAGTAGCACTTGAATTATGTATTATATTTAGCGTATCTCGAAAACGGCCCCAACGATTTGGTTGAAATTTTGTATTTACACTGGTTTTTGCTTTTTGAGTTCACCTACATAGTTCCATTCTGCCGTAAAAAGTCAGTTTTACAATATGTATATATATATATATATATATATATATATATATATATATATATATATTTCATAGTTCCATTCGTAAAAACGCAATTTTATATTATAAAAACGCTATTTCACATTTTTTATAAAGCCATCTCGTAAAACTATTTCTGGCATATCATGACACAGTTCGATTCTAACCCCATTGACAATTTCAGACATGTCCTGCCATCTATGAGTAAGATGTAGAACTTTTTGCATTCCGTAAGAATCGTGCCATCGCAGACTAGAATGAATCTTGAAGAATCGTGAACGAATCGTAGGAATCGATTCGCAATGTGAGATTGAATCGTAGGAATCGAATCGGGAAAAAGAATCGAGTTGCCCAACTCTACTTGTCACTGCTGTGCCAGAGACGAAGGACGTAGATCTGTCGTACAATGCCGTTCGGACGAAGAGTCGATCTTCACATGGGGATAGTCTATGTGGAGCGACCTGACCTATCTCGTCGTGTTCTACCGCCTTCCGTGAACCATTCTACACACAGCCATTGCACTGCCGAAACACTTCGTCCCACAAGAGCAACAATGTCCCGGGTGGGTGCATCACATTCTCTCATGTCAATAATGCGCCCTCTTTCAAGCTCACTGATTTGTTGGTACGGGACGCGCATACGTCTGCGAGACATCCTGCACGCCTGCTCAGGTCACACTGTTCCATTACCTTCGGTTTATAGCGACAACGAGAGCCGCAGGCATATTTTACCGATAGATGGTGTTGCGCAGTTAGATGTTGACCTTGAACCCTCGGGCCGACATGGTTCAAAAGCTAATCATTTCTGCAGAACAGACTAATGTACTTGTCCTCTGAATGTTAGCGTTCCTTCTCAAGTGGTTCAATGTGCTCTGTCTTGATGAACATGAGTGTATATTACCCGTCTTTCTTTATAGCTTACTTCTGTTTTACTCAGAATTTCGAACAACTTGCACCACTTGCCATTCTTGAGCGCTCTTCCTAGGTCAACATATCCAATTAACGTGTCTTGACTTTTCTCATCTGTTGTTTCTGTTGTCAATCACAGCGTCAGAACTATTTCCTTTACTTTTCCTGAAGCTAAACTGATCATCACCTAATAGATCCTCAGTTTTCTTGTTTACCTCGTATTTCTCCTCTGCCTTTTCCAAATTAATTTCTAGATCCGATCTTCTGAATTCCTTCTGCAATTTATTCAACATCTGTTCCATATCCTGGCGGCTTCTGGTGAAAATTATGTGATCTACAAAATGCAGTGAATTTCTTGCGTCCTGCTCTATCAACACACCCAGTCCTGAACATTTTTTGTACGAAGTCTCCAGCACATAGTCTGTGTATATATTAAAAAGTAATAAGTCTGAATGACATATTTCTGAAGGCTTTTATAGTTTTAAAGTTTTCTCTTATTCTGTTTCCATCTTTACTTTCGGTTCGGTCTTTTTCTACTTTCTCACAACTACACTAACCCATTTATACCGCTTTTTTAGTCTCTTCATGGCAGCTGTACTCACAGATCTTGGAATGCTGTGATATGCTTTTTCCAAGTTCACAGAAGCCTTGTGCATTTCCCTGTTACTAGGTGTGTTCTGTTGTACTGATCTAGGACAATGGATGCTATCCAAACAAGATCTACCAGTCAAAAAGCAACTTTGTTCGTCTGAGAAATTTATCTTCAATCTTCTCTTTAATATACTGGAGAAACGTTTTGCTACTGAATCTGTTGCACATAAACTTGGGAATGTTGCGAATGATGTTTTTCCGAAAGTCAGATGATGTATCGCAGAATTCATTTATTCTACACACCATTGCGAATAGTCGTATGGTTGCTACGTCCCACAACGATTTTAAAAATTCAGGCGGAATGTTATCCATCCCTTCTGCCTTATGTGAGTATTGGACACAAGTGTCCTGTTATATGAACAAGACTTTTTGTCTCTATTTTTATAGAGGCTACTAAGAAGATATGTTCCACTCTCTAGGCATATCCAGTTGTTCGATTTTGTTAAAAATTACAGGCCACTATTGTGCACATTTTCACCTCCATATTTCAAGAGTTCCATTCTAATAGTTTCTGGACCAGAAACCTTACTTTTCGCCCTATTTAGAGCTTTCTTCACATCATCCCTTGTCATTTCCTTCTGCGTCTTCATGCACTCGAAAACCGCCTGATTTTCATATACTGTCTGTATACTGTCTGTATTGCTGAAGAAATTCAGTGTAAAATACTATTCACTGGTGTGCGGATATTACCTGTATCGTACCTTTGCATCTTGTCCCAGTTCTCATATTCTTGATAGTCTTCCATGCCTCAGTGAATTTGTCTAGTTAATGGTATTATCAAATCGTGTACACACGTTTTTCCTGTGAAGTTCTTCCTTTCTCTTAACCATAGCTTTGAGCCAATTACTTAAAAAAATATTTTTTTTTCTTGACTGGTTTTATCTGATAACCATTTGAGGTTGGCTTTTTTCTTCAACATGATCCAATGTTCCAAATCCTCGCTGAGTTTTTCCACATATTTGTTTCTTCTCCTCTAAGTCCCTAAGATTTCCGAGGCCTCTGTGGAGAGAGTGTTTTTCAAGTGATCATATAATTGTTCTGGTGTACTTTCCTATCAAGAAATAGCTTATTCTACGGTCTATTTTGGTGTAATATCTAAATACTAAGTTTTCACAGCATGTCTTCTGTCAGTGTGGCTCCCTGCAGTATTGATTGGTTTTCTTACTCTTACTTTAAAGAGTTCGATGATTTTCTCTCTATTACCATATGGTGGCTACTCGCACAGTTAGGTTGTTTAAATACTCTTACGTCCGTCAGTCAGAATTTTCTTGTATTGAAATAAGGTATTTAAAACTACATATTCATATTCTCTGCATGCTTTTACTATCCTGTGTCCATAGTTACTTACTAATTCCTATTCACAAGGTCCTACCACATTTGTGTTTGCACCCAACCTTAATACATAAATTCCCAGATAGTTTTACCGCGGCGTAGCTGGGTATTTTTGCAAAGATTTCGTCAAGTTTGTTAGAAATTTATCCTTCTCGTTGAATAGTTAATTAACTATCGTTTGCCGCATACATCCCTACATACATCCCTAGTATAGTAGCAGGTTGTCCATAGATCATGAGGTCCAGCTTTAAAAATAGAATACTTACATGTTCGACCCCTATCGCTTGCTCGGTCATCTCGAATTAATCTATATTTAGACCCCACTGTTTGGTGTAATGTGTTTTGGTACACCGCTTCAAATATAGGCTTACCGTACTTATTTACAGTACTTCTTTCCCGCTTCCCCTTTCCTTTGTTTCGCGTAGTACAAGTACATTCGTCTCCATTGGTTCACTCTCTTATTAAGCACTTCAGTCTTCTTTGTTTGTAAAAATTGCAGAATCCATTTCTGTAGCAGTTGTCGGTTTTCGGAGCGTGAAACGTTTGCTATGAAATAGCGCGCAATACCATCGTCACAACCTCCAGTATGGACCCCCAAAGTAATCCACATAATGGCGAGTAAAATTCTTAGCAAGTTCTCTTCACTTCGTGAAATAACGCAAAGATGCTGGATCGAAATCATTGGTTGGTCCATCCTCTATGATTCATGAATGGTATCTACGCTCCTGTCAGTTTTAGTAATGCCGAGGATGGTGAATAAATTCGCGCGAAAATCTATTGCGTGAAAATATATGAAGAAAATAGCGGTTTGTATTATTTTCCATGTATCCCACGACTGCAACAGCACACAGAAACGTCACACAACATACCAAAAGCATTATCTCCTACAACACGAGGAGTTCTTCAGTATTGACTGCTATACGTCGAGGAGAGGCACTTCACGCGTTTCCATCAAGTTATTTAATTGTGGATTCATTCAAGGCGAATGCCACATCTCTTAACAAACTGAGGCGGTACGAACGCTGTAATGTCCCCTAGACTTTAAGGCTACACATATTAGAACTTCAGCTTCCAAATTTTTTTGTCTACCTACACATACTCCGATGAGGCAAAACTTGTGAACACTATCCAACTCAAGAATGAATGTCGCCCATTCGCGGTACGGGAACGCGACACAGTAAGGAAAGTACACTCTACGACAAAAAACTATGCACGAGGTAGGAATTATCCGAATGCGGCGGCATAGTAAGGTTGGCATCCAATCGCTGTCAGGGGCGTTATCAGACACGTTTTCGTTGGTCATCGGGGCTCATTTCGAACGGGACTCATCACTGAAGACAATTCCACTCCGTTCTACGGGATTTCAAGCCGGTCCGCTATATGGCCCGACAGCCAGGATTGATGGTCTGGGACGTCATTTCATTTCATAACCCCTTTGGTTGCATCCGTGGCACCCATCCTGCACAGCGGTACGACCACGACATTACGCCCCGTTTTGTTTCCCTTCATGGCAAGCCAGCCTGGGCTTACATTTTAGCAGGATAATGCCCTCCCACACACGGTGAGAGTTTCTACTGCATGGTTTCGTGCATGCCAAGCCCTACTTTGGCCTACAAGGTCGCCAGATCTCTCCCTAACAGAGAAAGTTTGAAACATTATGAGCTGGTCATTCCTACTAGCCCGGGATTTGACGGCCTAAGGCGCCACTTGGACAGAATCTGGCACAACATCTCTCAGGAGAACACGCAACAACACTGCCATTGCTAAGTCAATAACTGCTTGCATAAGGGCCATAGGTTATGGACTTTCTGAATTTATGCAGGTCTTTCTCTTGAATTATTCATCCAATTTTTCTGAAAGTGTCGTCCTTTGATTATCTGTAATTGTCCGCAGCTCGTGGTCTTGCGGTAGCGTTCTCGCTTCCCACGCAAGGGGTCCCGGGTTTGATTCCCGGCGGGGTCAGGGATTTTTTCTGCCTCGAGATGACTGGGTGTTGTGTCATCATCATCATTTATCCCCATTACGGTCGGAGGAAGGCAGTGGCAAACCACCTCCAGTAGGACCTTGCCTAGTACAGCGGTGCGGGTCTCCCGAATGGTTCCCTACGTTTCTCGGAGCATGGGACGTCATCACCATATGTGCATGTACCGACTTTGGTTCCATTGGGATAATTCCTTCATGGTGCGTCGTTTCTTTGTTTGTATGTTAGAGTGTATATAAGCGGGGAGACACGAAAAGAGAATCATTCTCGCAACGATAACTGTTGGGGAAATTCACAGACGTAGGAGACTTCGAAAAGGTCACACTGTTATGGCTAGGTGCGTGGAACGAGAATCTGGGAAACGGCAGAGTCGTTCGGCTACCCGCTGGTATTATCAAGAGCATCCACTGAAAGTGGTTGAAGGACGGGTAGATGAACAGGCGACAAGGCATTGGACGTCCACACCTCATCACAGAATGTCGGACTCTACTGCAAAGGAACCCTACATCTTCCCACGTTGACACAACGACATCATCAATTACGATTGCAGTTGGGACGGAAGTATTGAGATGGGACGGTGGATCAATGAAAATGAGTCGCTGGTAAGATAATTCACTTTTCTTGTTACGCTACGTCGCTGGACGTGTCCAAATCTGATACGTGCTACAAACCGGACACAATAGGAAAGACCAGGCCCCTTTACTTTTTTCTTTTATCACTCGTTTACTACATCACAGAAATACACATTTTAAGACAAAATTTAACTGCATGAAATATTGCTCCTAGTAAGGGTTAACATAAGAAGTGACAAAACTTGGTTCTCTTAAGGGTTTCTGCTGGCAACAAATTTTAAGGAGGCAATATAAGGTTTATATCAATTTAGCTCAAACACGTAGCTAGTGACTGAATCACGACACAGACACTTTAACAATTTCGGTAACAAATAAATAGCTTGAATTTGTACTCACAGTAACCAACTAATCGACAGCCTTGCCATTGAATAAGTAGTGGGCTATTTGGAGCGAATTAGCAACACCCAGCAACTATGGGAGTTAATACCAACAGTTTTTAAATGTCTTGCTCCCCATTAAATAAACAAACTTACAGTAATTAAATGAATAACAAATCAAGCACACTACGCTTGTAATATCTCTTTATATTCGATGAATTATTCTGATACAATTCTACCCTTGAATGACGTTTACTAATTTTCTTTCTTCATACTCGCAGAATCCATGCGCAAAGTAGTTTCATGCAATAGCTATGCCATGAGCGCATAATTATTCTTTGTAGTACTCTCTCTGGTGGTTGTTAGATAAAAGCTTCCGAGATTTTCTTCGTGCCAATTAGCCTGAGCTTTGTTTGAAGAATTGTAATCTGAATATTGAGATTTATGACAAAAGATAACTGATACGAAATTGTACGATTAAAAGGGAAATATATATATATATATATATTGCTCCTTCATACAAAAGGTGTGTATTTGACATTTGAGAATTAATTATATTCATCGATATATTGCGTAGTTGTTAATCAGAAGGGAACTTCCGAAAGACTGGATACGAACCTGCATTTAATAATCCAAGAGCTCCATTACTTCTTCGGAAGGTTAAACTTCATCAAAGTCAAATATCCTCTTGATCTGAGGTTTCCCGACTGATTGTACAACGCTCCCAAAAATACGAGGCATTTTATTTGTACAGATTAGCAGACTGCCGCAAAGCACGAGCGTCCAGAGAAGAAGAATCATCGCATGATTTCATTCTAACAAGTAAATTTTCTGAATCATTTTGAGTGACTGAGTTATGAGTGTGTTTCCTATTATGAATGATTGATTGCTCGAACGAATTGAGAACTACATAACTACATAATTACATAGATAGGAGGAAAAATTACACGCTCCACACAAACTCTTCAGTGGAAGCCAAGCCAAAATGAAGATTCCATTAACTGACTAGCACTGAAGTCACACTAAAGCTCATCTCTGTGTCCCCAGGCACACATGGGGCAAGCTTATACAAGACAAGATTTTGAAGGGAGCACATCAGCACCGGTAGTGAAGCTAACTCGTGCCGCTGAAAATTAGGGTACTAGACCGGGGCACAAGGTGGTATACAGTGACGTTGCCTTAGTGCTATACTGCACTCCAGAATATTAATTCAAATGGCCAATTCAAAATTAAGTACACATAAACCAGCATTAATTAACGAGGAGTGACACCAGGTCGCTCGATGGGATGACAACACTTAATTGAAAATACGAATGCCGGAGGCGGCAGTAACATCAAACACCTCCTCCCAGTTTTAACAAGGAGTCCCTTTCCGCTATACAAGTAAACATTTAACCAAGCACAAGGAAGGAACCCCAAAGATAAAATTCAAATAAAACCCCCAAAAGGTTATAAAGGACAGGGAACCCCAACTGTTTAAATTTAAAAGAATGAGCTCTTCCCAGAGGCAGTGTAAACGCGAAGGCCACACTTAAGAGACCACCAAAATTGGTTACAAAAAGTCTTATACTTTTCCTCCTTTTCTTTAAAGAAACACAAGGCTGCTTAACTTCTGCTGGACGTTCGGTATGGCTCGTGTAAGATACACCAGGCAGCAACCCAAGCTAGGCGGTCGCAAGGCACGGCGAGCAAAATCAGGAGAGCAGACAGGCAGGCAGCCAACACATATCCTCCATCATGAACCGGCAGACCGCGTACAACCAACTCCACATATACGTGGTTGCTTCCCACCTCGTACCTCGCGACGTCTCAGCAGGTAGCCCCAGCAAACGTCAACTGCCCCTCGCCCCGTGAATGCGGAAAACAACAAGGCAAGCAAAGATAAGAAACATCGAAGGATCGATAATGGATATCCAAGAGACTGGCGCGCCAGTAACGTTCGCCACGACTCAAAATCCATTCTCATCCAGGTAATCAGCTGCTCGTAACATCCACCGCGTCACAAATAAGGGCGGTGGTGACGGTATTTTTCTATGAGGGCAATCACCTGGAAGTCAGTGGGGCTTCTGGTAATCTAAATCACCACGACTGCTGTGGACTACATGAATATTACTGCTGACCACCTGCATCCGCTCATGCTTTATGTCTTTCCCGACGGTTATGGCATCTAACAAAATAACTGTGCATATCACAAGGACATACTCGTGCTGCAGCGGTTTGAAGAGCATGGAAGTCAACTCATGTTGAAATTCGTCTGATGTGGACTGTTTGTAACAAATTTCTGGGCCAGCTCAGAGTCCACAAACTTGCAGGCTGTAATTTACGGGAGTTGTGTGACCAGCGCGTAGAAATCTGGTGCCGCATGCTTCCAGAAACTACCAAGAACTTGTTGAGCCTGTGTTACGCTATATCACTGTTGTATTGCGTTACAAACGTGGACCAACATGCTGTTTAAGCAGGTGGTCATAATTTTTTGACCTAGGAGTGTGATTAGCCTAAATAAATAAAGTACCATTATGCCTACAGACATCTGCTGGCGATGACTACAGAGCAAATCGTTAGTAGTTTGAGTTTACAGACAAATCTGCTGCAGTAAGAAAACCGTAAAGCAATTATGCAAAGAGCTTGCTGATTATCGCTGCAGCACCCCTCAAGCTTAAGCTGTTGCAATGCCTTAAACTAATACACTACTAGCCATTAAAATTGCTACACCACGAAGATAACGTGCTACAAACGCGAAATTTAACCGACAGGAAGAAGATGCTGTGATGGACAAATGATTAGCTTTTCAGAGCATTCACACAAAGTTGGCGCCGGTGGCGACACCTACAACGTGCTGACATGAGGAAAGTTTCCAACCGATTTCTCATAAACAAACAGCAGTTGACCGGCGTTTCCTGGTGAAACGTTGTTGTGATGCCTCGTGAAAGGAGGACAAATGCGCACCATCGAGTTTCCGACTTTGATAAAGGTCGGATTGTAGCCTATCGCGATTGCGGTTTATCGTATCGCCACATTGCTGTTCGCGTAGGTCAAGATCCAATGAGTGTTAGCAGAATAAGGAATCGGTGGGTTCAGGAGGGTAATACGGAACGTCGTGCTGGATCCCAACGGCCTCGTATCGGTAGCAGTCGAGATGACAGGCATCTTATCCGCATGGCTGTAACGGATCGTGCAGCCACGTCTCGATCCCTGAGTCAACAGATGGGGATGTTTGCAACACAACAACCATCTGCACGAAAGTTCGACGACGTTTGCAGCAGCATGCACTATCAGCTCGGAGGTGGTCTCCTTCGGTTACCCTTGACGATGCATCACAGACAGGAGCGCTTGCGATGGTGTACTCAACGACGAACCTCGGTGCACGAAAGGCAAAAGGTCATTTTTTCGGATGAACGCAGGTTCTGTTTACAGCCTCATGATGGTCGCATCCGCATTTGGCGTCATCTCGGTGAACGCACATTAGAAGTGTGTATTCGTCATCGCCATACTGGCGTATCACCCGGCGTTATGGTATGGGGTGCCATTGGTTACATTTCTCAGTCACCTCTTGTTCGCATTGACGGCACTTTGAACAGTGGACGTTACATTTCAGATGTGTTACGACTCGTGGCTCTACCCTTCATTCGATCCCTGCGAAACCCTACATTTCAGCAGGATAATGCACGACCGCATATTGCAGGGTCTGTACGGGCTTTTCTGGATACAGAAAATGTTCGACTGATGCCCTGGCCAGCACATTCTCCAGATCTCTAACCAACTGAAAACGTCTGGTCAATGTTGGCCGTGCAACTGGCTCGTCACAATACGCCAGTCACTACTCTTGATGAACTGTGGTATCGTGTTCAAGCGGCATGGGCAGCTGTACCTGTACACGTCATCCAAGCTCTGTTTGACTCAATGCCCAGGCGCATCAAGGCCTTTATTACGGCCAGAGGTAGTTGTTCAGGTTACTGATTTCTCGTGATCTATGCACCCAAATTGCGTGAAAATGTAATCCATGTCAGTTCTAGAATAATATATTTCTCCAATGAATACTCGTTTATCCTCTGCATTTCTTCCTGGTGTAGCAATTTTAATGGCCAGTAGTGTACATATGCGAGAGGCTTAAAGTGTTTTTCCCTGAGAACCCCTTGAGTGCAGCGGACCTGCATCCTTGCATCCGGATGCTGCTTTATGGTCGGAGAACAAGGTTGCAGGGCGGCTCCCGGCCTTGCAGCGTTGCTGCCTGTTCTGCTCTCCTCTCTCCTGGTGGGTGATTACACACACGTAGCGGCTCGTCTGCACGGACCATCAGCAAATGTTAAGGCTGCCCGCCCCGGCGTGTCTGCACGTAACTTCGTCAGCTGACCAGCGGCCAATATTACAGACGCGTTGTTGCTGGAAGATCTCTTTGATTCGGATGCCTGCCCTTCATGTAGCCTCGCAACTAAGGCGAAGTAACTGCAGTAAGCCATATTATTTAGGCCTCATAACAGTTATGACATGGGAAGCAACGACGGAAGGAAGCGAAAAGATCAAACTGGATAGAAAAGATCTGGAAGTGATGAAAAGTTCCCCAAGTGCTTAGGAAGTGTTATTACTAAAGATGACGTGATAGCTGACGAAATTTGGAAAATAATGCAAGAAGTAAATAGCTTCCACCAGAGTGTAAAACGCGTTCTCTGAAACAGAGACATCTAAAATGAATTGAAAAAGCTCTGTATTCAACTTGTTAAGGGCCTATTCTAAGTTATAAGGCTGGCACATGGACTACAACAAAAAGGGAAAAGGGGCAGGACAGGTGAAATTTTTAAGATAAGAAACAATGGAATCAGAAATGTGAAGATCAGTGAAAAAGCTAGAATTTCGAAATTTCAAGACAATAAGAAACAACGAAGTTGAAGTAGAATGAACGTATTATAAGAATGGAAGGGGAGAGAGTGTAAAAAAATATAGGTTAAGTGCGAGTAGGACTCACGTTCTGAGGTTTCCGTAAAAATTTAGTTATGCATATGTAGACTGTTCATCCAGAATCGAAAATCTCGACGATTTTTGCGTGTTATGTATATCGATGCCGCGGAATTCCAAGATTTTCGAGAATCTTTTTATTTTCAGTTTTAATTTTTTGTGCAGTTTCACATTTAGTACTGCAAGAGAGAAGGGCCTTAACAGATGAACAGACAGTCGGATATGACAAAATTTTTATTATTAGTGAGTATGCGAGTAACAAAATATGGGCCTTAAGAGACGGACGGACGGACAGACAGAGAGATAACAAATGTCAAAATAATCTTTTCTTGGTGTGATATAATAACAACAATTTTAGGATTTTTCCTTTACTGCGAAATCTTGCTTCTTGCCGGGTTTCATGATTCTATATCAATGAGAAGCATCCTATATGTTTTCAGGAGTGAGGTTTCGAGTATCAAAATACACTATGTGACACCTGGCTGAAAATGACTTACAAGTTCGTGGCGCACTCCATCGGTAATGTTGGAATTCGATATGGTGTCGGCCCACCCTTAGCCTTGATGACAGCTGCCACTCGCGCAGGCATACGTTCAATCAGGTGCTGGAAGGTTTCTTCGGGAATGGCAGCCCATTCTTCACTAAGTGCAACACTGAGGATTAGTATCAATGTCGGTCGGTGAGGCCTGGACGAAGTCGGCGGTCCAAAACATCCAAAAGGTATTATATAGGATTCAGATCAGGACTCTGTGTAGGCCAGTCCATTACAGGGATGTTACTGTCGTGTAACCACTCCGCCACAGGCCGTGCATTAACAACAGGTGCTCGATCGTTTTGAAAGATGGAATCGCCATCACCGAATTTCTCTTCAACAGAGGGAAGCAAGAAGGTGCTGTGATAGTGGCATGCATAACAACAAGGGGTGCAAGCCCCCTCCATGAAAAATACGACCACCATAACACCGTCGCTTCCGAATTTTGCTGTTGCACTACACACGCTGGCAGATGACGTTCACCGGGCATTTGACGCACCCCCATCGTGCCATCGGGTCGCCACATTGTGAACCGTGATTCGTCACTCCACACAACGTTTTTCCACTGTTCAATCATCCAGTGTTTACGCCCCTTACACCAAGCGCAGCATCGTTTGGCATTTACCGACGTGATGTGTGGTTTATCAGCAGCCGCTCGACCATGAAATCCTTCTCACCACCCGCCTAACTGTCATAGTACTTGCAGTGGACCCTGATGCAGTTTGGAAATCTTGTGCGACGATCTGGATAGATGTCTGCCTATTACACATAACGACCCTCTTCAACTATCGGCGGTTCAAAAATGGTTCAAATAGCTCTAAGCACTATGGGACTAAACATCTGAGGTCATCAGTCCCCTAGACTTAGAACTACTTAAACCCAACTAATCTAAGGACATCACACACATCCATGCCCGAGGCAGGATTCGAACCTGCGACCGTAGCAGCGTGGTTCCGGACTGCAGCGCCTAGAACCGCTCGGCCACAGAGGCCGGCAATAAACTATCGGCGGTCTCTGTCAGTCAACAGACGGGATCGGCCTGTTTGCTTTTGTGCTGTACGTCCCATTTCATGTTTCCACTTCACTATCACATCGAAAACAATCTGCCTACGGATGTTTAGGAGTGTGGAAATCTCTCGTACAGACTTATGACACAAGTGACAACCAATCACCTGAGACGTTCGAAGTCCGTGTGTTCCGCGGAGCGCCCCAATCTCCTCTCTCACGATTGTCTAATGACTACTAAGGTCGCTGATATGGCGTACCTGGTAACACAATGCACTTAATATGAAAAACGTATGTTTTTGGGGCGTCCGGATGCTTTTAATCACATAGTGTATGTGACATAAATTGCCGCATCTTGTGACTGTACTGGCTTAGAAGTACGTCACTTAAAATTTAACATGATGCGTCGATCCGTTACTGAGAAGAACAGTACTTAATATTCGGACAGAGGGAGTGGCAGACAAACACACGGGCCGTCGACTAAGTGATACTGTAAGGTCTTCTTTCCAGCGACTGAGGTACGGAAACCTAAAAAACAAGGACATCTTTGGCACCTACTCGTGGTTTCTCCGTCCAGCCACTTTCTGTAGAAGCTTATGGCAGCAGCTCGCGAACAGACGACCAGCTTCGCCGTTTCCCAGATGCTCGTTCCTAGGAGCTGAGCCATAGCAATCATCTCTTTGTCAAAGTCACTTATATAAGTGTATTTCCCCTTCCGCGGCCCGTATCATCGCTATATGACTTGGAGACAGTGACATGGACTTTGAAGGGACCAGTGGTAGTAATCGAAAGCAGCATGAAATCTGTGGCCTACGTGAGCATTACTGTGGATCATCTGCACCTCTCTATGAGTATGCCTTCCCCGACGGCGACGACATCTTCGAGCAGGTGTACTGCCCGTGCCACAAGAACATAATCATGCTACAGTGTTTTGAGCAACATGATAGTGAACTCTACGTTGATGCCTTCGCCACCAAATTTGCTTCATCCAGACTCGATTAAACACATGTGGAACGCTATAGGGCGGCAGCTCCGCACCCTTAAACAACTTGCCCGTGATTTACGGCAATAGCTTGACCTTGGCGTAGATGTTTGGTACCACATACCATTGGAAACATGCCAAGGACTTGACGAATTCACATCTCACAGAATCAGTGCTGTATTCCTAAAGTGTGTGAACCAGCTATTGAGGAGATGGTCATAATATTTTCTGAAATGAGAGTATGGCCTTTTTAAGAAAAAGAGAAAAAAATCAAATGATCTGGATATGATGAAAAGTTGAGAAAAACGAACGAAATACAGCTTGACTGACTGACTGATTCTTGTTCAGGAACCATTAGAAAACTGTTGATCGTCTGCTACGAATGAAAGGCAAACGGCGTTTTACTGCATATGTTGGTGTTTGATAGAGAAAGGAAAAGTGAAGAGCGCTTGGCTTAGAATGTGACGATACAGTTAGATGAAAGCCATAGACACAAAATAAATGCTTATCGGGGTTGCTAATTGACAAGTGATAGTGTGGCATCATGAGGGAATGCCAACCCTACTATTACACATTACAACGTATTTAATCGATTCCTCCACTGCATCACATTATTTCTATAGACCCTCATTACCGGTGTGTGAGATTAGTAAGTGTCTCATCTTTGTGTTGGCGTAGAGATCGATATCCTGTATTAGTACACAATTAGTTAATGCGTATTTTTTTCGATTTATAGCTTCTATTTTAGAGGTTTTGGCATTTCATATGGTTTGGAGTACATAGTTGAAACTTTTGGTCGTTAATTAAAGGATTCTGCTGCATTTCATTATTCTGTTTCGTGGCAATATTAATAATGTCAGATAAAAATACATAATAATGACGCACTTCATTGTTTGCGTGATGTAAATCAAATTTTACTGTAAGTTTTCTCTATTATAAATAATAAAATTGATTACGAACTCAGCTCCATGTTAATCGTAAATTACTAAACCTGTGTGGGCGAGTGCTGAAACCAGCGTATGTGAAAATGAAATCGAATAGATTAAATCTGAATATAAACGGTATTACTGCAGTTTCCAACAAAAAGAAGCTGTTTCAGAGAAAAATGACAAATCAAGCTATGTAAAACATTATAAATACCGTAGAATCAACGTGATATGGAAAAATTAAATATAAGTGAACTATTCTACAACGTTTCACAAGTGCCGTCATCTTCTGGCTCGTTCTTTTGTTCCTAGACTGATTGGATTGTCGGAGGGCGTGCTGAAAAGTAATGCCTCCGAATTTTTTTGTGTGAAATCTGTTAAATTTAATAAAACAAACAAATTAAGCATTCGAGAGGACGACGGTTCAACCCCGCATCCGGCCATCCTGATTTAGGTTTTCCGTGATTTCCCTAAATCGCTCCAGGCAAATGCCGGGATGGTTCCTCCGAAAGGGCACGGCCGACTTCCTTCCCCGTCCTTCCCTAATCCGATGAGACCGATGACCTCGCTGTTTGGTCTCTTTCCCCTAACAATCCAATCCATCAAACAAATTAAGATTCGACATCTTCATTTTTTTGGTATCCACATACCTCTTTCTCAACATAGTGACCCTGTCGATGAACAGTTTTCTCCCAACGAGAAGTTACTTTCTTGATACGATCACTGTATGATGTTTGACATTGTTGACGGAACCACAAACTCACCTCCGCTTGCGCCGTTTTATCGCTCTCCAAATGAAGTCCTGGAAAGTGCTCTTTAAGTTTTAAAAACAAATGAAAATCGGATGGGATCAAGTCGCTACTGTGTGGAGGATGATCGATGACAGTAAAAATGAGGCGTCGGATTGACGCAGATATTGCAGTGTTCCTGTGCCGTCTGGCAGCACCAGCTTTACGAGAGGGTTGACGAAGTCCACAACTTCAAAACTCCATTACACCTGCCTGACTGTTTCTCACGCGCTGACGTCCACTCTAAGATAAATAAAAAGACGCACCACCAACGAATTACCGGAATGAGACGGAAATCGATAGATATGATGTACATATACAAACCAACAAATGATTAGAATTTCAGAAGAAATCATTTATTCAAGTGAAACAGCTTCACAAATTGAGCAAGTCAATAACGCGTTGGTCTACCTCTGGGACTTAGGCAAGACGTTACTCGGATTGGCATTGATTCATAGAGTTGTTAGATGTCTTCCTGAGGGATACCGTGCCAGATCGTTAGATCGTCAAAATCCCGAGATGGTTGCATCGCCCTACCCAAAATTCTCGAGACATTCTCAACCGATCAGAGATACAGCGATCTTGGTGGCCAATGTAATATTTGACAAGCGCGGAGACAAACAGTAGAAATCCTCGCCGTGTGCACCGTGTGCCGAGTGCGGCTGACAACAACGGGGATTTTGACGATTTACTGTGGCAGTTGGATAGAATTTAGCACTATATGCCTCAAGATGACATCCATCAACTCTGTGAATTAATGCAAGTCGAACAACTAGCTGCATAGGGGCCCGAGGTCGACTAACGCCTTATTGGTTTGCTCAATTTGTGAATCTCTTTCTCCTGATTGAATCATCCAATTTTTCTGAACGTACAATCATTTGTCCATCTGTACATGTACGTCACATCTACCGGTGTCCGTCCCATACAGACAATTTTTTGATGGTGCGTCTTTTTAATTTTTTTTTTTTTTTTTTTTTTTTTTTTTTTTTTGTCCTAGAGTGCGTAATCTCTCACGTGACAGCGTGGTGATGCTATTTCTCAACAGAACAATGGTCATCCACACACGGCATGTGTCTGTATGAACGGTCTGTTGAGATAGCCCCGTAGCCAGCAAGATACCCAGGTCTGTATCCAAAAGAACACGTGTGGGACGAGCTCGGACGTCAACGCCGCTGCAGTGCCCATATCCAGTTGTGGGCCAGCTTGCCTCTTGTGAGGGTACAACAGGGCAACGTCATACAGAAAGTGGACTCATACTGCCACGCTGTTTGTAAGTTTTGCTGCCTATTGTAATCGCCGTAATAACGTGTCATAACACAAGCTTCGACGTCTTCTAATTAAATTTTCGAATCCCGAATCCAGATAGTGTTATTAATGTGGCATGCCCAGTGTCCAGGGATATTTCTCAGGGCATAAAAGCGGGTTCATAATTGTGGATGAAACTGAGGCATTGTTTCTAAAGGTGTGCCAACCATGCCTGATTTGTAGTCGGTGTGTTGTATGACTTGAGGGATGCAAGTCGATTCATCAGGCCACATGAAATAAACATACAGTTACAGTAACGCATTTGCCATCTATTTCTTTTATGAGCCCTGTCACCTTATAAACATAGATTAATGTTACCTCCAGACATAGTCTGGTGGCGACCCTTGAGAGATACCATGTGTTAATGTGCTAAATATGCAGAAAATCAATCCGTTGTGTTAAAGAAGACGAAACAAAGCGACTGATCTACGGCAGGATACTTGAGGCGGAGCATGTGTAGTGGCCCAAAAAATTCCCTAGAACAGAACCTGAGCGTCTGTTCGAGATCCTCAAAAATGGCTCTGAGCACTATGGGACTTAACATCTGAGGTCATCAGTCCCCTAGAACTTAGTACTACTTAAACCTAACTAACCTAAGGACATCACACACATCCATGCCCGAGGCAGGATTCGAACCTGCGACCGTAGCGGTCGCGCGGTTCCAGACTGAAGCGCCTAGAACCGCTCGGCTACACCGGCCGGCTCGAGATCCTCCGTTCGGCATATCGCTTGTGTTAATCCTCAATAAAATTGTCTTCAACAACTACAGGAAACATTGAGAACATCTTCGCAAACACACGTAGGGATTTATCGCTGTCTGAGTCTCTGTCCACACCTGCGACTGCAACAAATAGGTGTTAATGTCTGGCAATGAAGAACACAGTGCTCAGATCAAAAAAGGTGTAAGACATTAATGTAGTCAAACTTCCTGGCAGATTAAAATTTGTGCCGGACCGAGACTCGAACTCGGGACATTTGCCTTTCGCGGGCAAAGGCTCTACTAACTAAGCTACCCAAGCACGACTCACGATCCGCCCTCACAGCCTTAATTCTACCAGTATCTTGTCTCCTACCTTCCAAACGTCACAGAAGTTGTCCTGCGAACCTTGCAGAACCATCACTTCTGGAAGAAAGGATATTGTGGCTTAGCCACAGCCAGGGGGATGCTTCCAGAATGAGATTTTCACTCTGCAGCGGAGTGTGCGCTGATATGCGGCTGTGAGGGCGGGTCGTGAGTCGTGCTTGAGTAGCTCAGTTGGTCAGTCTGCGTTCGGCAGGGCAGCAGTGCGCACCGCGCTCGGCCGTCCACGCCGCTGCGCGCGCGGAGTGTTTTGTTTACTTCCTCGTCACAGCGCTTCTCAGTCGAACAAGCTGTAATGGCCAACTCTTACAGGAAGAACACTCTTAAGTTCACCTTCTCAAACGAATACGCACGACCCAAAGCACTGGCCATCGAACGCTTCCTACGCGAAGACGTGAAGATCCCGCGTGACGAACTCATCGGCATACACCTATCGATCATTAGCAGCGTCGTTTATGTTAAGATGACTTCCGACGCTGCCTGCAACGAGACCATTCAAAGGACGCGACATGGACTAAAATTTCGGCCCTCCGACGGAAACGTCGGGCCTGTGCATGTCGACCATGCAGGACTTGGCCTTCGGACGATCCGTGTATTCGAACTGCCTTTCGAGGTGACTGAAGATGAAGTCATCGCGGCGCTAAGCCCGTTCGGAAAAGTCCAGAGCCACGTAGCCGAGACATGGGCACAGTTTACGACGTATCCGGTGCTTAATGGTGTGAGACAAGTCCGAATCGATCTCAAACGGCACGTTCCATCGTACATTTCTATCGGCGGCTGCCGTGCGGTGGTCATTTACGACGGACAACCTCGAACATGTTCCGGTTGTGGCAAAGAAGGCCACGTCCGTAATGAATGCCTGCAACGCCGCATCACACAACTAAGGCCCGACGATACGAACACCGAGAGAACCACGGCCACCCTTCCAGTCACCTATGCGGCGACACTGCACGTCCAGCCCTCACAAGGCGCCGTTCATGAGCGTCTCTCTGGTCCGATACACCCGGAGGCGTCCCAGCACCTTGACACCGGCGAAGCCGCCCGTGAACATGTCCAACAGCCGGACACACCCACGCTAGAAGATCACAAGGATACCAACGAGAGTGTTCTGGAGAATGAAGACCGCATCATAGCACCCGCGGCTTTTGTACCGGAACGACGTGAATCTCTTCCTTCCGCAGACACCGAAACTCATTGCCGAAAGCAGAAGTCGCCCAAACGACGAAAAAAACGCCGCAAGACATCAGACTCGACTCGACGATTGAGCCCCCTCCGCAAGACGAAGAGATGCCACATCACTCCGACGGAGAACACGATAACACTTTCTCCTCTGCCACGGAGACGCGTCATCCACAAGACGGTGAACCGTCCAACAGAGATCGTGCGCAAGCCCCGCGCCCAGAAGCCATGGAACATAGCACACCTGTTGTCACCGACACCATTGAGCCGACTCGGCCAGCGCTGCCACCTCTCGCCGATGTCAAACCTGTCAGACACCTTTCATGGGCGGAAGACACGGATTTCCCACCTCCATCTGATGCGGAAATGAGATCTGTTTCTCCGTTAGACCAAAACTAAAATGGGGGAAGTTTCTACGGCGAATCCTGCGACTTCTATGGACTTCCAGCATCCACCACAACAATCTTCACCAGCTACGACCCTATCAGCAGCACGGATCTCCCATCAGGCGTATCGAATAGCTACTATCAATACTAATAATATCGGCTCCCACGCTAAACTTCAACTGCTCCGTGACACGCTAAAAGCAGCGGACATCGACATCGCCCTGTTACAAGAACTGACGACAGCGACTTGGACTGGGTGTTATGGATATGAGACGTACGCCGCCCCTGCAGCTGTGGAACACACAGGCGCAGCCATCCTCCTCCGAGAAGGAATTGCAGATTCCGATGTCGCATACCTCCCAACAGCGCGAGGGGTGGCCATAACAGTTGAAGGACTCAAAATCATAAATCTCTACGCCCCATCGGGCACTGATAAACGGAGGGATCGCTCCCAGTTCTACGCAGAAGATATCACGCCTTTATTCCTCGGTCGATACGATCATCTCATCGTAGGTGGAGATTTCAACTGTGTTCTCGAGCGCACAGACCAATACCCCCATTTCACCACATGTCCCGAACTTCGCTTCCTCGTCCGCCGCCTTCGTCTCCTCGACACTTGGCGAGTGGTACACGGCGACCGCCCGGGGTATACACACATCACGAGCCACTCCGCCAGCCGACTTGATAGAATATACATCTCTCACGCTCTAAAATCAGCTCTCCTCGACGCGGAACGTTGGCCGTCTGCCTTTTCGGATCATGACATCTATATCTGTACCATGAACCTACGTCGACAATCTATATGGCGCAGTGCAGGACCTTGGAAAATCAATGTCGCGCTCCTGCGGGACCCGGAATGTCGACAACAGGTCACCGACACGTGGCACACCTGTGTTCAACGCATTATGCGTTACGAGACCACACTGCAGTGGTGGTTGCTGTGCGCCAAACCGGCCATCCGACGCACATTGACACACTATGGCAGAGCCAAAGCCAGGTGTAATCACCATACAACTGATTTCTACTATAGCGCTCTACGTGAACTCATGGATCATCCTCCATCCCCGGATCGCCTCAAAGAAGCTCAACGCATCAAGGCAAAGATTTTATCCTTGACCAGATGCCGTCTAGAGGGAGCCATTGTACGAGCCCGCAGCCAAGACAGAATTAATGGTGAAGAACCTTCTATGCATCATATGTTCAAAATGTTCGTCGACGCCGACAGGCTTTAATGACAACTTTAGACTTACCTGATGGACGACGGCTGACTTCGCAAGCTACCATTGCGGATGCATTCACAACGCACTATAGACTTTTCTATCAAGAAGTACGTGCCGGTGCAGGGGCCATTGCTGAGGTTGCCCATGAGACACTTGGTACTCTAAACGCAGCAGCTGCAACCCTCCTGACTGATGAAGTGACCACCGACGACGTCCAAGGCGCTGTGGCCAAGGGGTCTCTGAATCGATCTCCCGGCCCGGATGGTTTACCTCTCGAATTTTACAGAACCTTCCAAGATTTGATGATGCCACGATGGAGGGACATGTACTGGGAACTTTTGTCCGGCGTGGTGAACCCGCCACCAATGTTCATGGAAGGCTTACTTGTACCAGTCCCGAAACCCGCAGGAGGAACGCGACTCGACAGTTATCGGCCGATCACGTTACTCAATTCGGACTTCAAGATTTTCACACGCCTTCTGGCAGTGCGACTCAAACATGTCTTACGGGACATTGTTTCCCACGAACAAACATCCTTAGGCGGCGATCGTAATATACAGACGGTCCTCAGTGAATATCGAGATGTGATCGCTGTGGCAACACACTCGCGACTGCCAGGCGCTTTAATCTCCATCGACTTCAAACAAGCATTTGATCGCGTCAATCATGCATTCCTCAACGCAGTGATGGACCGAATGGCAATTCCCCCGACGTTCACGCAAGTGATTATGCGGCTCCTTCGTGGAGCAACGTCCAGACTTCTCGTCAACGGCAGACTTACAGAACCTATACGGATTGAACGCTCAGTACGGCAGGGTTGCCCTTTGTCGACGGTACTTTATGCCATTGCGATGGAACCACTCATTTGCGGATTACGGCGACGTTTGCAGGTATTCCACTCCGGGATCATATGTTCCGCTGCCGAGCTTACGCGGACGACTTGGCCCTCGTCGTATGTTCAGCGGCTGAAGTACAAGCTGCGATGCAGTGGATTACCCGTTACAGTGCAGGGGCAGGGAGCGCTATGAACGTGGCAAAATCATGCGCCATGAAGATCGGCCGCGGCCTTCCCGCAGTCAGCGTAGTTCCATTTCAACTGGTGGACACCATTCGTTGTCTCGGATTGGTGTACACGCGAGACATTCGCCGCACCTCGGCGATCAATTTTCGGGCGCTGCTGCAACGCATCCGGGCCAACATACAAAATCACATACTACGCCCGCTGAATATGTGCCAGAGAGTCACCTTCGTCAATACCCATCTGGCAGCTCGGATACCCCATACAGCGCAGATTCTGCCCATCACTGCGACAATGGCGGCCAGGTTACAGGCGGCATTCGGCTATTTCATTTGTTCTGGACACATCTTCAAAGTCCAGTATGAAGCTCTCACCTTACCGAAGCGGGATGGTGGCCTCGATCTGGTTAATGTGAGAGCCAGGACAACGGCACTTTACACCAATACTATGCTCCGGTTATGGGAAAGCCAAAATGCTAGTTTTACTGGAATGTTGACCACCGAGCTCGCGCCTGTTTCGAGACGCCCACCGACGTCTTTGGCAGAAATCCCACCTCCGATGTCACATATCGGCCGTTTCTTTTTGGAGTACAGCTACATATGCACCGAGCTCCCCAGGACCAGGAAGACGACCACTCGCGACATCTACCGCCTTCTCCGAAAGTCTCCACCCCGCAACCCCGTCGAAACACGTCACCCCCAGGTTTCATGGCCTACAGATTGGAAAACGATCCACCAACCATATCACACCACTATGTGGTACCTTCTCGTCAACGGCAAGTATACTACAAGACAGAAACTGCATCGCACCGCACTGGTGGACTCACCCCTGTGCCTCAAGTGCAATGTCGAAGATGCAGATTTACATCGTTTTGAGTGTGGGCCAGCATCAGCTGTCTGGACCCTCGTACAGAAGATTGTGGCTTCCTACCTCCGAGTACCACCACATCACGTTTCTCCCACTATGATGATATATCCCGACACGACCTACTTTCCATCGGCTAAGTGGCACGCCATCACATGGATCAGTGGCATGGCTGTCAACTACATCTTCCGGGACGACATCGTCGATCCGGCAGACTTTTGGACACGCCTCCAAGTACATCACCACACCCTTCGCCGGCATCGACACTATCGGGCCACTTCCGCGAACTATTTACAGAGCAACGAACCGTGCCAGCCAAGGCTGGACGATGCCACGTTCCCCTTCAATGGTCAATGATAGAATGCATTTTGTTCTGCTGGCGCGCCAAAGTGGAGCATGGCGCGGAAAGTATTCCTATTTTATTTCAGTTCACTTTTCTCCTCCTCTTCTAAGTTTTTTTTTCTCCTTGCACATGTTTATCCTTTTCACACATAGCTCTCTATCTGCAGCCTATTTGTTTTCTTTCTCTGGTGCTCCCAAAAAAAAAAAATTGCTGCTGATGGTGAGACTGTACACTCATTTATGTTAACAAAAACCATACAAAGACAAAAGAAGGCCGTTTCGGAAATATGGCTACCTTTTATGTTCTACGTTTTCAAAGGATATTGTGTTATTTATGAAGAACGTCGTCTTTTATTTTCATACCCAAGAGGTTTTTATTTGTTTTCTCAAAAAAAAAATAGTAGAGCACTTGAAAAAAACAAAAAAATCCGAAGGTCGCCGAATCTAAATTAAAAAAAAGACGGAGTGCAGGATAAACAGTTTTTCGTGATATTCGAAACACCCTAGCGTAATTCCAAAAAAAAAAAAATAAAAAATAAAAAATTATAAAAAAAAGTTGGTAGAGCCCTTGCCCGCGAAAGGCAAAGGTCCCGAGTTCGAGTCTCGGTCCGGCACATAGTTTTAATCTGCCACGAAGTTTCATATCAGAGCGCACTCCGCTGCAGAGTGAAAATTTTATTCTGGAATTAATGTAGTCATTCATCCCTACCAATCTATCTAAACATCAAAGAAGCAGTGATGGGAATAAAAGAAAGATTAAAGAGTTGGATTAAAATTCAGGTGAGAGGATTGGGTGTTGACAAGGCTATCCTCAGTGAAGGTGAAAAAGAATTACAGAACGTGTTGAATGGAATTAAAATTCTAATTATGCTGTCGCCAGCCCAGCGATCGGCAAAGATGAGGCGATGATCGACAGTAGGCGCTGGACGAGGGGCGCCTATCACGAGAGGTCAGACACACACCTGCAAGCAACACGCCGACAACGCCCTTTCGACAGCATCTACGAGTATTTAGGCCACCGCCGTTGACCGGAGGCCCTGACTGGCTCGTCTCACTACTCCAGTTTGGGGTATCTCAGTTCAACCGCAGAGCGGGCCCAGTACGCGTCACAGGTTACAATACATAGCGACCAGATTAGCGGCCATAGTGAGACTAACAGTAAGACTAAGCTTTGTAATAGCAAGATTACCGGTATTGTCTGCAAGAGGACTATTACGGAGTAGCTTGTACCACAAAGCATGGACTCTATTCAAGTTAATTTCCAGTTCATGCAAATAAAGAACTGTATTAATCCACATGTGCATTTGCGATGTAGAAAGAGGATAGCGGCCACCTATAACAACATCCTGTCCCTTGCTTCCTTCCGGTGCGTGACTCTCAACTAATGACTGCTAATGAGAGTACATCCAAGGAAGACGGAATTAATGAGGAGTAGCAGAAAAGAGGATTAGTGGTAAATACGTACTGGCCATTAAAATTGCTACACCACGAAGATGACGTGTTACAGACGCGAAATTTAACCGACAGGAAGAAGGCGCTGTGATATGCAAATGATTACCTTTTCAGAGTATTCACATAAGGTTGGCGCCGGTGGCGACACCTACAACGTGCTGACATGAGGAAAGTTTCCAACCGATTTCTCATACACAAGCGACAGTTGACCGGCGTTGCCTGGTGAAACGTTGTTGTGATGCCTCGTGTAAGGAGGACAAATGCGTACCATCACGTTTCCGACTTTGATAAAGGTCGGATTGTAGGCTATCGCGATTGCGGTTTATCGTATCGCGACATTGCTGCTCGCGTTGGTCGAGATCCAATGACTGTTAGCAGAATAAGGAATCGGTGGGTTCAAGAGGGTAATACGGAACACCGTGCTGGATCCCAACGGCCTCGTATCACTAGCAATCGAGATGAAAGGCTTCTTATCCGCATGGCTGTAACGGATCGTGCAGCCACGTCTCGATCCCTGAGTCAACAGATGGGGACGTTCGCAAGACAAGAACCATCTGCAAGAACAGTTCGACGACGTTTGCAGCAGCATGGACTATCAGCTCAGAGACCACGGTTGCGGTTACCCTTGACGATGCAACACAGACAGGAGCGCCTGCGATGGTGTACTCAACGACGAACCTGGTTGCACGAATGGGCCGGCCGCGGTGGTCTCGCGGTTCTAGGCGCGCAGTCCGGAACCGCGCGGCTGCTATGGTCGCAGGTTCGAATCCTGCTTCGGGCATGGATGTGTGTGATGTCCTTAGGTTAGTTAGGTTTAAGTAGTTCTAAGTTCTAGGGGACTGATGACCACAGCTGTTAAGTCCCATAGTGCTCAGAGCCATTTGAACCACTTTTTTTTTTTTTTGCACGAATGGCAAAACGTCATTTTTTCTGATTAATCCAAGTTCTGTTTACAGCCTCATGATGGTCGCATCCGTGTTTGGCATCATCGTGGTGAACGCTCGTTGGAAGCGTGTATTCGTCATCGCCATACTGGCGTATTAGCCGGTGTGATGTTATGGGGTGCCATTGGTTACACGTCTCGGTCACCTCGTTGGCATTAACGGCAATTTGAACACTGGACGTTACATTACAGATGTGTTACGACCCGTGGCTCTACCCTTTATTCGATCCCTGCGAAACCCTACATTTCAGCAGGATAATGCACAACCGCATGTTGCAGGTCCTGTACGGGCGTTTCTGGATACAGAAAATGTTCGACTGCTGCCCTGGCCAGCACATTCTCCAGACCTCTCACCAATTGAAAACGTCTGGTCAATGGTGGCCGAGCAACTGGCTCGTCACAATACGCCAGTCACTACTGTTGATGAACTGTGGTATCGCGTTGAAGCTGCATGGGCAGCTGTACCAGTACACCCCATTCAAGCTCTGTTTGACTCAATGCCCACGCGTATTAAGGCCGTTATTACGGCCAGAGGTGGTTGTTCTGGGTACTGATTTCTCAGGATCTAGGCACCTAAACTGCGTGAAAATGTAAGCACATATCATTTCTAGTATATTTGTCCAATGAATATCCGTTTATCATCTGCATTTCGTCTTGGAGTAGCAATTTTAATGGCCAGTAGAGTATAACATTAAATTTATGGACCACGAGGCAGAAGAAGACAAAGAGTTATGCTACCTTGCAGGTAAAGTAACACATGATGGCCGAAGTGAGTAGGGCATAAAAAGTAGATTGTCACAGGCAATGAGGGCAATCCTGGCCGAGAAAGCCAGTAGAGAAGAGAATCAAAGCGTTTGAGACGCGACGGTATAGAATGGTGTTGAAAATTAGTTGCACTGATAAGATGAGGGATGGGGTGGTTGTTTCTGGAAGCGGTAAAGAATGGAATATACGGAAAATACTGACAAAAAGAAGTGACAGGATAGCAGGACTTGTGTTAAGAAATTTGAAACAACCTCCGTTGTACTAGAGGGAGCTGTGGAGGGTAAAAACTGTAGTGGGAGACTAATATTGGAATACATCGGACAAAATTGAAGATCTAGGGTGGAAGAGCTACTCTGTGTAGAAGAGGCTGGCGCAGGAGATGATTTAGTTGTGAGCTGCAATCGCCCAATCAAAAGACTGACGACTCAAAACACAAAGCAAAGTCGATGATGATATCTTGATTGACCAGCACTGGCCGTTCCGGCGGGCTTGCAGCGACCGCTGCCAAAACAGCGTAGCCTTGGAGGACGAATCGCTGAGCACCGTCCCAGACAGATCACAACTGGCTGCGTAGTCGGCGGCGGTGCACGCCTGCGCGGATGTGGGTCAGCAGTGGAAACTGGAGATGGCCCGCGCTGCCCCGAGCCGCTAGCCACCTGCCTCTACCGTGCTGCTCCCTGGCTACACCTTCGCAAAGCCGTCACGTCTAGCAGAGGTCTTCCCTCACGCAGATAAACCTGTATTTTACCACTACACTCACTCATCTCATTTGGTTCAATGACACGAGTGCACTGGATAACAATGTCATCTGTTAAATCTTCATATTGTGACGTCTAGCCTTCATAATATCAGTTCACCACAGAAGAGAGTTCACAAGATTCTCCTCGTATGCAGGGTGGTCCATTGATCGTGACCAGGCCAAATACCTCACGAAATAAGCGTCAAACGAAAAAACTACAGAGAACGAAACTTGTCTAGCTTGAAGGGGGAAACCAGATGGCGCTATGGTTGGACCGCTAAATGGCGCTGCCATAAGTCAAACGGATATCATCTGCGTTTCTATGGTTCAAATGGCTCTGAGCACTATGCGACTTAACATCTAAGATCATCAGTCCCCTAGAACTTAGAACTACTTAAACCTAACTAACCTAAGGATGTCACACACATCTATGTCCGAGGCAGGATTCGAACCTGCGACCGTAGCGGTCTCACGGTCCAGACTGTAACGCCTAGAACCGCTCGGCCACCCCGGCCGGCTGCGTTTCTTTAAACAGGAACCACCATTTTTTGTTACATACTCGTGTAGTACGTAAAGAAATATGAATGTTTTACTTAGGCCACTTTTTTCGCTTTGTGATAGATGGCGCTGTAATAGTCACAAACATATGGCTCACAATTTTAGACGAACAGTTGGTAACAGGTAGTTTTTTTTAAATTAAAATATAGAACGTAGGTACGTTTGAACATTTTATTTCGGTTGTTCCCATGTGATACATGTACCTTTGTGAACTTATGATTTCTGAGAACGCATGCTGTTACAGCGTGATTACCTGTAAATACCTCATTAATGCAATGAATGCTCAAAATGATGTCCGTCTACCTCAATGCATTTGGCAATACGTGTAACGACATTCCTCTCAACTGCGAGTAGTTCGCCTTCCGTAATGTTCGCACATACATTGACAATGCGCTGACGCATGTTGTCAGGTGTTGTCGGTGGATCACGTTAGCAAATATCCTTCAACTTTCCCCACAGATAGAAATCTGGGGACGTCAGATCCGGTGAACGTGCGGGCCATTGTATGGTGCTTCGACGACCAATCCACCTGTCATGAAACATGCTATTCAATACCGCTTCAACCGCACCCGAGCTATGTACCTGACATCCATCATGTTGGAGGTACATCGGCATTCTGTCACACAGTGAAACATCTTGTAGTAACATCGATAGAACATTACGTAGGAAATCAGCGTACATTGCACCATTTAGATTGCCAACCATAAAATAGGGGCCAATTATCCTTCCTCCCATAATGCCGCACCATACGTTAACCCGCCAAGGTCGCTGATGTTCCACTGGTCGCAGCCATCGTGGATTTTCCGTTGCCCAATAGTGCATATTATGCCGGTATACGTTATCGCTGTTGGTGAATGACGCTTCGTCGCTAAATAGAACGCGTGCAAAAAATCTGTTGTCGTCCCGTAATTTCTCTTGTGCCCAGTGGCAGAACTGTATACGACGTTCAAAGTCGTCGCCATGCAATTCTTAGTGCATAGAAATATGGTACGGTTGCAATCGATGTTGTTGTAGTATGCTAAACACCGATGCAATTTGTCTGCTACTGATGTGCGGATTAGCCGCGACAGCAGCCAAAACACCTACTTGGGCATCATCATTTGTTGCAGGTCGTGTTTGACGTTTTTCATGTGGCTGAACACTTCCTGTTTCTTAAATAACGTAACTATCCGGCGAACGGTCCGGACACTTAATGATGACGTCAGGGGTACCGAGTAGCATACATAGCACACGCCCGTTGGGCATTTTGATCACAATAGCCATACATCAACACGATATCGACCTTTTCTGCAATTGGTAAACGGTCCATTTTAACACGGGTAACGTATCACGAAGCAAATACCGTCCGCACTGGCGGAATGTTACGTGATACCACGTAGTTATACTTTTGTGACTATTACAGCGCCATCTATCACAAAGCGAAAAAAGTGGTCCAGCTAAAACATTCATATTTCTTTAGGTACTACAAGAATATGTAATAAAAATGGGGGTTCCTATTAAAAAAAAAACGCAGTTGATATCCGTTTGACCTACGGCAGCGCCATCTAGCGGGCCAACCATAGCGCCATCTGGTTTCCCCCTTCAAGCTAGACGAGTTTCGTTCTTTGTAATTTTTTCGTTTTACGCTTATTTCGTGAGATATTTGGCCCGGTCACTATCAATGGACCACCCTGCAGAGCATTCAGCGAGCCACTCATTGTTAAGATCGCAGTGACACAAATCGATACGCATCAACATCTGTACCAAATAGTTGCATCAGATTACGACTGCAGATTCTGCCGGCGAATAGAGTGTTCGTCAAGCCAGTAACTTGTGCGAGCAGCCTTGTCAACAAGGGCGCTGTCATCGTGGAAGACGGGACTGACCACGGCATCCACAGCATGATGATGTAGAAGAAAGGGCAACACTTGGTCAGCGAGAATGTTAAAATAATCATCCTGGTTCGTTTCCACGGTAACGTGAATGAATGGCGCCAAGTAGCGGTACGAAAAACAACCACAAAACGTCACAGAAACACGTCTGGCTTGAGCTATCCGCTTCATATACAGTATGTAACAAAAAGGTATGGCCCAACTTTCAGGTAACATTCATGACACATACAGGAATATAACTTGTTATGTGGACACGGTTCTGGGAACGATTAATTCCCATGTTACAGCTCATTTTCCACTTGTGTTCATAATCTCATTAATCATGGGATGGCCGAGCAGTTCTAGGCGCTTCAGTCTGGAACCGCGCGACCACTGCTGTCGCAGGTTCGAATCCTGCCTCGGGCATGGATGTGTGTGATGTCCTTAGGTTGGTTAGGTCTAAGTATTTCTAAGTTCTAGGGGACTGATGACCTCAGATGTTAAGTCCCATAGTGCTCAGAGCCATTTGAACCATTTTTAATCATGGGAAACACAGAGAAACAGAACGTACAAACACTATATGAAATCTTTTCTGGCAAGACATCTTCATAATACACTTTTAATTACGTTTGTCTTTAATTTACGATAAGTTCTAATGCTTACATTAATACCGCGCCGACTGGCCGCGCGGTTACAGGCGAGATTCAGTCCTCCCTCGGGCGTGGGTGTGTGTGTTTTTCATAGCATAAGTTGGTTTGTCTGTAAGTCTAGGGACCGATGACCTCTCCAGTTTGGTCCCTTAGGAATTCAGACACATTTGGTTAGATGCGTCGCCAGTGTTTACTGTTCTAGTCGAACGAAGGCAATGTTGACATGTGGCTCACTTGATTGTTTGTATTGTCATTGGACTAACTTCATTGTTCCACCAGCATCAAGTACGAGATTTGGTTTTCTATGGAGTGTAATGGAAGTGTGCTCACACGCGGTGTTGGCAGATGTCCATTTGCGGTACGAATTATCATATGGTAATGACCGTGGCACTGAACATTTACATCGAGAGAGATTTCCAGGACTACGATGCCCAGACTTTTGAAGCAACTGATCATCGAGTTAGGGAGCACGGGGTGTTTACGCCTCCTATCTGCGGCTGGGGCATGTCTAGAAGGAGGCGAATACCTCAGGATGAGAGGAAGTTCTTCGTGCAGTCTACGATAACACTAATGTCAGCGTAAAACAACTAGCTGCATCGAGTAATCTGTGGAGATTGCCACATGAAAACCTGCCGTGTCCGTACTATGGACAGCACGTGCAGCCACTATCAGCAGCCCATTTGCCTGCTCGGGTACACTTCTGCGAATGGTTCATCCAAGAATTGTAAACTCTTACTTTAGTGCAAATGTGATGTCCAAGGGTGAAGCTGCGTTTCAAAATGATCAAATTGTAAATTTTCACAATCAGTACGTATGGGCTGTCGAGAACGCTCACGAACTTGTGCAGTGATGTCATTAACAAAGATTTTCTGTCATCACTTGCGCCAGAATTGTTGGTCATTCTTCGTCAGCACCTTATGTTCTGCCACCCAGACTCATCGGAGAAATTTACCTTGCTTTCTTAGAGAATGCTCTGTCTGTTCAGACAGAATAATTGCCTTTACGAGAGCGACACAACCTGTACTTCGTGCAAGATGGAGCCCCTCCTCGTATCAGTATTAGCGTTCGCAGGCTTCTAAATGACAGATGGATACGAAGACGTGGGCCAATTGCTTGGTCTTCATGCTCTCCGGACCTAAACCCGACTAGACTTTTTATTTGTGGGGGCATTTGAAAGCTCCTATGTACGGACACTTAGGCAAGATGGACAAAGTCTTCGTGCCTGTTTTGTGGAAGGCTGTGAAACAACACGCGATTCTCCAGGGATACATCTTCGCATCAGGAATTCAGTGCGACTGTGGATAGGTGCATGCATCCTTGCTAACGGAGAGCATTTTGAACATTTCATTTGTAAAGGTGTGTCATGTTCTGTGTTTCCCATGATTAATGTGTTATAAAGCTTTAGGAACTGAATTCCAACATCGAAATAAAGCGTTTTCGCAACCTTGTACAAACAACATATTTTCTTTCTCTACGTGTGAGGAATTGTTCTTGAAGGTCTGGCCATAGAGTCTTGTTATACCCCATGCTGTGGGTTAAAACTCTCAGTGGCACGTCGCTGCACTCGCTGCTTTCCTTTTTTTGAAAAGAGGCAGAATCACGACCCGTCGGTTCACACTATATGCCTCGAGTCAGCTATTGTCCAGTTCCTGTGTGTTTGGGTCCACTGAAAAAAAAAAAAACAGATTTTTGTGCCATCGTGAGCAATGGCCTTTTGCGAGGTCAGTTCGCGTGGATACATCGACAACTTGGTCAAATTCATTCCCGCTCTTATCACGGACACTCTCAAACGCGGTAACTGCTTTCTGTCATTGTGTTGCGACTCCATGTCCACATCTTACTGCCCTAATTCCATGCATCTGGCTCCAACATATACACCACTTTACCACCATGACTTATATTAGCCTTGAAGTGTGATATGATCACCTCGTATTAGTTTTAAAGCATCTACAACGACTGAAAGCGACCTATGTGGCCTTTTAAGATGGAGGGGAGGGGTGGAAGATAAATTACAACTTTGGAATGACGTACAAATTTATTGAGATAACTTACCAAATCGGTAGGTGTGCTAATTCGTAGCAAATAACCTCAAGTTTGATTCACGTAGTGCATAAGTACCTCATTATGCCACCAGGAGCGCCAGTGTAGTGCTCAGTTAAAATGGCTACTTTCACTTGTGCAGAGAGTGCTCGCTGTGTGTTTTGGTTTCATGAAGCCAATTCTGCAACAGCTGTTCAGCGTAAATGACCAAGATGGGTCGGTTTACTGCCAGCAAGACGGTTTACCAACTCATTTCCTCACAGAAGTTCGAGGTTTCCTCGATAATGGCTTCCAATGTCGATGGATTGCCCGTGAAGATCCAGTTGCATGGCCACCTCGCTCTCCAGACTTGACACCACCGGATTTCATTCTCTGAGGTTCCATTAAAGATCGTGTGCATGTTCTTCTCCTAACAAGAAATTTAGCCAACCTGAAAAATCGAATCTACGCTGCCGTTGCACACGTTATACCTGGTTTCCTGTAAGTAGTATGGGAAGTAATGGATTATCTTTGGGATGTTCGGCACATCTCAGATGGTAGTCGCATTGAACTAAAATAACGCTCGACACTTTTATGTGAAACTTGAGACAGTTTGCTACAAAATGACCTATCTACCGATTCGGTAAGCTATCTCAATAAATTTCTACATCTTTCCAAAACTGTAAATACCTTTTCGACTCGACCTGTATTTTGTCTTATGAACTAAAATTTCTCTCTCAAAAACGTAATTCACCGCCTTCATGACTAACATATTTTGGGTTTATGTCATTAGCTAACTGTTTCGCAGTACTCATGACCGCAGAAAATCACTGTGTCCAAATGAAAGTCGATCGCTACATTTAACCTGTGAGTTCAGTAGATATTCTGACCCCAGTTATAATGCCATGTAACATCCCCCTTTAATTGAAATCTGACATGTAAGCGAACAACAAGGCGAACCAAAAAACTTTTACCTTATATGCCGTAATGACGAGCAACTTTCTCATAGCGTAACGAAATAATGAAATGGGGATTTAACATAAGCTAAGCCAAAATACGTTGAAACTATAATATTTTCAGCAAATCTCATGTAGCTACTCCTTTATTTGTCTCAGGAAAGTAACGTTCTTGTTCACACGAATACTTTTTATAGCTGCCGCTGTGGCCGAACGGTTGTAGGTGCTTCAGTCCAGCACCACGCTGCTGCTATGGTCGCAGGTTCGAATTCTGCCTCGGGCATGTATGTGTGTGATGTCTTCAGGTTAGTTAGGTTTCAGTAGTTCTAAGTCTAGAGGACTGATGACCTCAGATGTTAAGTCCCATAGTGCTTAGAGCCATTTGAACACTTTTGAACTTTTTATATTCACATATTAGTAGTTTTTATATTATTTGGTAACACGAGGAAAAAAATATTGTGAAGAGAAGACATACCATTACTATTTGCGAGGAAAACAATGGCGAAATAGTTCAGAGATTTTACGGAAGTTGGCTGCGGGTAAACATGCTACCAGTTAATATCCATTGCTGGTTGTGGTCTACCTCAGACTTACACTGAGTGACACTTCCATGTAGCGGTAGGAGGGGGGGGGGGGAGGGGATGTCGGCTGCCCTCCTAGCCCATCGCCGGCTACGCCCTTGGATTCCCACGCCTATTTAATACTACTGTTATTTACTCGTGAACCCTAACTCCTCCTTTTCCCCCTCCATGCAACGCTTGCACACGTACGTCTTAGTGCCTCTTAACCAAACTGGTTCACCTTCTGCCTTGCGGCCAACTACTTCCTCATTTCGCAGACCCGCCCGTCTCTATCCAAGTTCTTAGCTGCAACTGCTTAGCAATCACAGTGTTGGCGTGTTTCTCCCGTATCAGCAATACAATCGATCCTATTGGACAAAAAACAAATATTGTGAGTTTCAAAGAGTCATTAAGCTAGAGGTCACGCATTTCTTGTGGATCACAGCAAATTGTTTACAGGTTCTATGTAATAGCTTGTCACCCACTAGAGTTTCGAAACCTTTCGTTCAAGTTTTATAGGAACTCACGACAAGCTGCGCACGATCAAGACCACGCTGTTTGTGTGATACGACCGATTCACACAGGACATGTCATTCCATAATGTACACTGATCAGGCAAACCAATATGACCACTGCCCATTGCGAGGTCTAAAGTTGCCTGGTGCCACTGCAGGTTCGTGAAGCTGTAAGGAAAGCACATAAGCGAACCAGAGACGAACGTGGAATTGTCCTAGTTGGGATACTGGGCACTGATGGGGAAATCCAATGACATGAACGACTTTGACAAAGGGCAGACTGTTATGGCCAAGAGCACAGGAACGAGCATACAGGGAAGTGTACAGCTGGTAGCTTGTTCGCGTGCTACAGTCGATGGGAAGTCAGAGAAAGACGATAAAATCGCGAGTGGGTGACGGCCACAGTCATCACAGGACGTGGAGGTCGGAGATTTGGCAGCTCTGTAAATGAGAATTGGCGGCGATCTTAGTTACAGAGCGTAATGCTGGTGCAGACGCAAGTGTTTCGGAGCACATCATGCAGCGTTCTTTCTTCGACATGGGACTGCACAACAACAACCTCTTCGTATTCCCATGTTGACTCAACGAGACCTTCAATACCACTGTACTGTCGGCGGAACCGTGTAGATTGAGCATTGGATCAATGTAAACAAGTCGTCTTATTGGATAATTCACATTTCGTGTTACAACATGTTAATGGTCGTGGCTGGATACGCTGTTTTTCAGGAGAATGACTGCTCGAAACATGCACCATGCACCACTCCACGTTGGAGCAGAGGTGGGGGTGGGGGGGTGGGGGGGGAGGAGGAAGCTTTGGAGGATGTCAGTATTATATAGTGCGAGACATTTTCCTGGACTCCTAAGAGACCGGTGGTGGTAATCGTAGGCATCATAACAGCTATGAGCTACGTTAACCGCATGAATGCGTTCACGTTTGATTCCTTCTTGCATGCAAATAACAAATCTATTCACGTAATTATTGCTTGGGATGAAAGTGAACTATTGCGCATCATATTTAACTGAAATTATCTTGTGCTACAAAACTCTGACAAATTTCCGTCTTGGAGTAGACGAAAATGTTTTGTATTCTTACGATTTCGTTCACATGATGTGGTAACTTAACTTTGATAGTAAAAAAGTATTCTGTGTATCAAAAGCACGTGGAAAGGCATTTCTAAGCTACTTGTATAAGATCTTATTCATTTATTTCGTACAGAAAACTAAAATGAAATCATAATGCAGTTCCTCTAGAGTACACTGATGCTAGATTCCGCGTCCGGGTTCCCGGGTTCGATTCCCGGGGGTGGGGGGGGGGGGGGGTGTCAGGGATTTTCTCTGCCTCGTGATGACTGGGTGTTGTGTGATGTCCTTAGGTTAGTTAGGTTTAAGTAGTTCTAAGTTCTAGGGGACTGATGACCATAGATGTTAAGTCCCATAGTGCTAAGAGCCATTTGAACCATTTTGGTGCTAGATTCGTATTTGTACACTAGCTGACCCCGACCACGGGTTGTTGTCGCTCAGGCTGGTAAAATGGAACAGAAAGAAAAGAGAAAGCACACGTTTCTAATATGTATGGGAATTTGATACACGCCCCACACTTCCTTCTCTCTCTTGTCTCTGTCCGCCTCCTTCTTCTATCTCCTCTGTCCATCACCTCCTCCCCCTTCCTATGGCCATCCTCTCTTCCTCCTTCTCCATCATCTCCTCTCCTCTCAACCTGTCGCTCTCAGATATGCTCCATCATACCACATAGATTAAAACACACACACACACACACACACACACACACACACACACACACACACACACACACACACACACACACACACGTGCACACATTACTAAGCAAAATATATACTTTTGAAAACAACAGAAACCTAGAAAACTCTATGAAACTAGTGGAGAGAATCAAGAACATAGACATACCAGACACAGCAAGCCTCATATCATTTGATGTCACATCAATGTACACTTGTATCCCAATAAATGAAACAATCAAATCACCACACACAGACTAAAACAACGAGAAAATACAGCAGTCTCACACATTAATGAAATGGGAACCATACTCCAGGCCATAACAGCACAAATTACTTTCTGTGGAACAAAGAATTTTACTCTTACCATGAAGTGCCGCCAATGGGATCACCAATTAAAGGCCTTCTAGCCAACATATTCATGAATTACTACTACTACTACTACTACTACTACTACGTGATCAGGCCCAGTGGACCGCACGCATCTACAAGTTTCTTCCTCCACTGTATTCTGTCCATTGGTGCTATCCGCCATTCTATTGACACTTGGTTTAAATCTTCATGGAGTCCATCCCTCCAACGCTTCTTGGGTCTCCCTGGCGGTCTCTTTCCTGTAGGTGTGAAATCCAGGAGCTTCAGAGGCCATATGTGATCCTCCATCCGGGCCACATGGCCGGCCCACTGCATTCGTGTGGCTTTGACTGTTCCTGCTATGTTGGTCTGCTGGTATAGTTCCTCAAGCTCTTGGTTGTATCTGATCCTCCATTCCCCTGTATCTGCACCCACAACCGGATCGAAGATCTTCCGAAGCACTTTTCTCTCAAAAACAAGGAGTTTATGGAAATCCTGTTTCCGGATACTCCATGTGTCAAAGCCATATAGAACAACAGGCTGGAACAGCCCAGAAAACCGGCTGATCACTCATAATAAGACCAAAAAAAAATACGAAGTCATATACTGGTACCGTCACGTCGATGAGATTATATGCCTGACTAATGAACCACACACATATATAGAACAGCTACACAAGGGAATAAATAACTTAAACCCAAAGTTTCACTTCATGTTAGAAACATAAACAAACAACACACTAAATTTTCTGGACCGCACCATATGAAAAACAGACAGCACCCACCATTTTACAATATTCAGGACCGGACAACCACGAAAATCACTCTTCACAATCTGTCGAACCACCTGATGGCACACAAGCAAGCAAGCTTCAGAATCATACTCCACAGATTGAACAGGACACCTATAAGCAAACAGAAGTACGTACAGAAGCTAAACACAATAAAATAGATAGCAATGGAAATTGGTTACAAGCCTCACATGATAGAGACCAACAAATTTGTAAACAGAAAAAAGAATCAGAGCACAACACACACAAAAAACCTAACACAACACAGATGAACACAGCATACAAACAATGACGACATGCAAGACATAACAGTAAAGCAATACACACACAAAACAAAATGGCACGTGCTCACCTGCAATAACAAAATTGTCCACAGATTACGCAACATATTGAAGAAACAGGGACTTGAAATAGGATACAGGGCAGACACGATAACACAGAAAAAATCTCAGAACACAGATAAATTCAACAGGTCAGGAATATATGAACTCACATGCAACACTTGTCAGTCAGTATACATAGGACAAACATGCAGGAACTTTAAAACAAGATATTCAGAACATCTCAGAACCCCAAAAAGTAACACCACCCAAGGCACATTTGCTGACCACCTAATAGCCCATAACCACAACCCAACTACAATAGCAAAAGATTTAAAAATAATGAAATCCAGCCACAGCCTGTATCACAAACTGACAAAAGAAGAGAACTTCCACATACATAGCGCAATAGCAGGGGGCAAAAATGGTTCAAATGGCTCTGAGCACTATGGGACTCAACTGCTGAGGTCATTAGTCCCCTAGAACTTAGAACTAGTTAAACCTAACTAACCTAAGGACAGCACAAACATCCATGCCCGAGGCAGGATTCGAACCTGCGACCGTAGCGGTCTTGCGGTTCCAGACTGCAGCGCCTTTAACCGCACGGCCACTTCGGCCGGCAGCAGGGGGCAAACAAGTTTTAAATGAAGACACTACACCATGTAAAGGCATATTATTTAACACATTAAAGGAACTTCACAGAAACGGCAACAAAACAGCTAAACCACAAATGTCAAATTACGCCTGTATTCCGCAAGAGACGTGGCAACTCCGCTCCACGCTTTCACATTTTCCTGCCCAAATCTCTGTCTTAAAGCAATTTTGAAAGTATCCGGCCAGCAGACTCAAAATGACTTACAAGTTCGTGGCACCCTCCAACGGTAATGCTGGAATTCAATATTATGTTGGCCCACCCTTAGCCTTGATGACAGCCTCCACTCTCGCAGGCATATGTTCAATCAGTTGCTAGAAGGTTTTTTCGGGAATGGCAACCTATTCTTAACAGAGTGCTGCACTGAGGAGAGGTATCGATGTCGTGGTGAGGCCCGGCACGAAGTCGGCGTTCCAAAACATCCCAAAGGTGCTCTATAGGATTCACGTCAGGACTCTCTGCAGGCCAGTCCATTACAGGGGTGTTACTGTTGTGTAAACACTCCACCACAGGCCGTGCATTATGAACAGGTGCTCGATCGTATTGAAAGATGCAATCGCCATCCCCGAATTGCTCTTCAGCAGTGGGAAGCAAGGCGGTGCTTAAAACATCTATGTAGGCCAGTGCTGTGATAGTGCCACGCAAAGCAACAAGGGTTGCAAGCCCCCTCCATGAAAAATATGACCACAGCAGAACACCACAGCCTCCGAATGCTACTGTCGGTACTACACACTCTGGCAGATGACGTTCCCCAGGCATTCGCCATACCCACAGCTTGCCATCAGATCGCCACACTGTGTAGCGTGATTCGTCACTCCACAGAACGTTTTTCCACTGTTCAATCGCCCAATGTTTACGCTCTTTACACCAAGCGAGGTGTCGTTTGGCATTTACCGGCGCGATGTGTGGTCTATGTGCAGCCGATCGACCATGAAATCAAAAATTTTCTCACCTCCCGTCTAACTGTCATAATACTTGCAGTGGATCCTGATGCATTTTGGAATTCCTTCGTGATGGTCTGGATACATGTCTGCCTATTACACATTTCGACCCTCTTCAACTGTCGGCGGGCTCTGTCAGTCAACAGACGAGGTCGGCCTGCACGCTTTTGTGCTGTACGTGTCGCTTCACGTTTCCACTTCACTATCAAATCGGAAACAGTGGACCTAGGGATGTTTAGGAGTGTGGGAATCTCGCGAACAGACGTATGACATAAGTAACACCCAATCACCGACCACGTTCGAAGTACGTGAGTTCCGCGGAGTGCCCCATTCTGCTCTCTCGCGATGTCTAATGTCTACAGAGGTCGCTGATATGGAGTATCTGGCAGTAGGTGGCTGCACAATGCACCTGATATGAAAAATGTGTCTTTCTGGGGGTGACCGGATTCTTTTGATCACATACTGTAGTTATCTGTAGGAAGATAGCAACTCCAGAAGACTGTTGTGAACTGCCGAAATACAGTACAGTACAGTGTCAGCTCACTTCGGCTGCAGTGCCAATTGTCTGAGAATCATAGACAAATTGTTTCATTGATATCAACTTACCTCAGTGGCTGTTATTGTTTGGAATAAACAATCCTTTTATTTGACATTTAGATAGATAGTGTGGTTGTGCGTACATTTATCTTGACATAGAAATAATTAATAGGACAATACCATTTCTTCATTAGGTTACCTTCCATTCAGAAGGCTGTTGCACTCAGCGACTGTTATATTGACTTGTAAATAATAGATTTCAGCTATCAGTCGTACTTTTTTAAATTTTATTGGCATATCTTCAGCTAGAAACTAGCCATTCTCAATGCATTATTATTTTTTATCAATGCATTGAGAATGGCTAATTTCTAGCTGAAATCTATATCTGCCAATAAGATTTTAAAAGGACGACTGATAGCTGAAATCTATTATTTACAAGTCAATACCATTTCTGTCACAGTCGTTTACTTAGTATACTGTAGTGAGATCTATGACAAGACGAAGCACAAGGTCCCTTATTTTCTTCCTCAGTACAACAGCAGTAAGAAGCATTCAGATAAAATTACGAGACATATTATTTAAATCCCCCCCATGAGCCATGGACCTTGGCGTTGGTCGGGAGGCTTGCGTGCCTCAACGACACAGATAGCTGTACCGTAGGTGCAACCACAACGGAGGGGTATCTGTTGAGAGGCCAGACAAACGCGTGGTTCCTGAAGAGGAGCAGTAGCCTTTTCAGTAGTTGCAGGGGCAACAGTCTGGATGATTGACTGATCTGGCCTTGTAGCGTTAACCAAAATGACCTTGCTGTTCTGGTACTGCGAACGGCTGAAAGCAAGGGGAAACTGCAGCCGTAATTTTTCCCGAGGGCATGCAGCTTTACTGTATGATTAAATGATGATGGCGTCCTCTTGGGTAAAATATTCCGGAGGTAAAATAGTCCCCCATTCGGATCTCCGGGCGGGGACTACTCAGGGGGACGTCGTTATCAGGAAAAGAAAACTGGCATTCTACGGATCGGAGCGTGGAATGTCAGATCCCTTAATCGGGCAGGTAGGTTAGAACATTTGAAAAGGGAAATGGATAGGTTAAAGTTAGATATAGTGGGAATTAGTGAAGTTCGGTGGCAGGAGGAAAAATACTTTTGGTCAGGTGAATACAGGGTTATAAATACAAAATCAAATAGGGGTAATGATGGAGTAGGTTTAATAATGAATTAAAAAAATAGGAGTACGGGTAAGCTACTACAAACAGCATAGTGAACGCATTATTGTGGCCAAGATAGACACGAATCCCACGCCAACTACAGTAGTACAAGTTTATATGCCAACTAGCACTGCAGATGACGAAGAAATTGATGAAATGTATGAGGAGATAAAAGAAATTATTCAGGTAGTGAAGGGAAAAGAAAATTTAATAGTCATGGGTGACTGGAATTCGAGAGTAGGAAAAGGGAGAGAAGGAAACATAGTAGGTGAATATGGATTGGGGTTAAGAAATGAAAGAGGAAGCCGCCTGGCAGAATTTTGCGCAGAGGATAACTTAATCATAGCTAACACTTGGTTCAAGAATCATAAAAGAAGGTTGTATACATGGAAGAACCCTGGAAATACTAAAAGGTATCAGATAGATTATATAATGGTAAGACAGAGATTTAGGAACCAGGTTTTAAATTGCAAGACATTTCAAGGGGCAGATGTCGACTCTGACCACAATCTATTGGTTATGAACTGTAGATTAAAACTGAAGAAGCTGCAAAAGGTGGGAATTTAAGGAGATGGGACCTGATTAAACTGAAAGAACCAGAGGTTGTACAGAGTTTCAGGGGGACCATAAGGGAACAATTGACAGGAATGGAGGAAAGAAATACAGTAGAAGAAGAATGGGTAGCTTTGAGGGATGTAATAGTGAAGGCAGCAGAGGATCAAATAGGTAAAAAGACGAGGGCTAGTAGAAACCCTTGGATAACAGAAGAAATATTGAATTTAATTGATGAAAGGAGAAAATATAAAAATGCAGTAAATGAAGCAGGCAAAAAGGAATACAACCGTCTCAAAAATGAGATTGATAGGAAGTGCAAAATGGCTAAGCAGGGATGGCTAGAGGACAAATGTAAGGATGTAGAGACTTATCTCACTAGGGGTAAGATACATACTGCCTACAGGAAAATTAAAGAGACCTTTGGAGAAAGGAGAACCACTTGCATGAATATCAAGAGGTCAGATGGAAACCCAGTTCTAATCAAAGAAGGGAATGCAGAAAAGTGGAAGGAGTATATAGAGGTTCTATACAAGGGCGATGTACTTGAGGACAATATTATGGAATTGGAAGAGGATGTAGATGAAGATGAAATGGGAGATATGATACTGCGTGAAGAGTTTGACAGAGCACTGAAAGACCTGAGTCGAAACAAGGCCCCCGGAGCAGACAACATTTCATTATAACTACTGACAGCAAAATACTAACGCGAATTCTTTACAGACGAATGGAAAAACTGATAGAAGCCGACCTCGGGGAAGATCAGTTTCGATTCCGTAGAAATGTTGGAACACGTGAGGCAATAATGACCCTACGACTTATCTTAGAAGAAAGATTAAGGAAAGGCAAACCCACGTTTCTAGCATTTGTAGACTTAGAGAAAGCTTTTGACAATGTTGATTGGAATACTCTCTTTCAAATTCTGAAGGTGGCAGGGGTAAAATACAGGGAGCGAAAGGCTATTTACAATTTGTACAGAAACCAGATGGCAGTTATAAGAGTCGAGGGACACGAAAGGGAAGCAGTGGTTGGGAATGGAGTGAGACAGGATTGTAGCCTATCCACGATGTTATTCGATCTGTATATTGAACAAGCAATAAAGGAAACAAAAGAAAAGTTCGGAGTAGGTATTAAAATCCATGGAGAAGAAATAAAAACTTTGAGGTTCGCCGATGACATTGTAATTCTGTCAGAGACAGCAAATGACTTGGGAGAGCAGTTGAACGGAATGGACAGTGTCTTGAAAGGAGGGTATAAGATGAACATCAACAAAAGCAAAACAAGGATAATGGAATGTAGTCGAATTAAGTCGGGTGATGCTGAGGGAATTAGATTAGGAAATAACACACTTAAAGTAGTAAAGGAGTTTTGCTATTTGGGGAGCAAAATAACTGATGATGGTCGAAGTAGAGAGGATATAAAATGTAGGCTGGCAATGGCAAAGAAAGCGTTTCCGAAGAAGAAAAATTTGTTAACATCGAGTATAGATTTAAATGTCAGGAAGTCGTTTCTGAAAGTATTTGTATAGAGTGTAGCCATGTATGGAAGTGAAACGTGGACGATAAATAGTTTAGACAAGAAGAGAATAGAAGTTTTCGAAATGTGGTGCTACAGAAGAATGCTGAAGATCAGATGAGTAGATCACATATCTAATGAGGAGGTATTGAATAGAACTGGGGAAAAGAGGAGCTTGTGGCACAACGTGACTAGAAGAAGGGATCGGTTGGTAGGACATGTTCTGAGACATCGAGGGATCAGCAATTTAGTATTGGAGGGCAGCGTGGAGGGTAAAAATCGTAGAGGGAGATCCAGAGATGAATACACTAAGCAGATTCAGAAGGATGTAGGCTGCAGTAGGTACTGGGAGATGAAGAAGCTTGCACAGGATAGAGTAGTATGGAGAGCTGCATCAAACGAGTCTCAGGACTGAAGGCCACAACAACAACATTATTTAAATGTGTCAATATCTTCTCGGCAGTTCTCTTCTGTTATTCTTGTAAATTGTTTGGCGACTGGTGCAGGTGAAATGACTATTAATTCACTGGTTGGTGCTCGACTTTTTCGATCTGCGAAGAGTGCACGCGTTTGAGGGTCTCTGGTTTATGGGATCATAGGGACGACGGATGGCGACTTGTCGGTTTGGAAATTATTTCAGTAGACCACGGTCCCACTAGAACAGCAACAAGATTGTTGCTGCTTCCTAACCGTGATTGCATATCACCATTACACGCCTTGAATGGGTTTATAAATTCCTTCTAGATTGACTCCCAGAACTTCTATTTGAAATTATAATTCATTAACTACTCAACCTTAACGGTTGAAATGTTATGCCTACCGCACGTAAGTTTCTTTAATATTTTCAATCTTAAGGACCAGGGGATATACTGATCATTATGTTACTAACATAAATCCTTGTATACCAAAGTAATTATAGCGAAATCTAAGTACCTGTCGTGTCATCTTTCGCCAATACATAGAAAGTATAAAATTAGACAAATATAATAATTTTGAGTATCGATGGAGCTTTCTTATTTTAGTTCCTTTATCATTCTGTGCAGTGATAAATTTTCCTTAATGTCGGTGCTTAGAGCATCAGTAATTGAATTCTCTCAGATATTTTACTACCAGTACATGCAAATATAACAATGTATTACGAAAAATTGTGCATGTTGTTTTTAATACTGTTTTTTCCAGTGATCAGTCTTGTGACTGGCCGATGCAGCCCACCAAGAATTCTTCTTATGCCAACATGCCAATCTTTTCATTTCTCGGAAGCATATGCATCTTACATCCTGAGCTATTTGTTGGATTCATTCCAGTCTTTGCGTTCCCCTACAGTTTATACCCTCTACTGTTCCATCTAGAGAAATGGAAATTATTCTCTAATGTCTTAGTGCGTGTCCTATCATCCTGTCCCTTCTTCTTGTCAGTGTTTTCCATACGTTTCTTTCTTCGACGGTTATGCACAGAACCTCCTCATTTCATATCGTCTAAGTCCACCTCAGTTTCAACATCCCCCCTAAAGCAACACATCTCAACGCTTCGATTCTCTTGTTTACTAGTGATTCACTGACACACAATGCTGTGATCCAGACGTTCATTCGCAGAAGTTTCCCACTCAAACGTAGGTCGCAGTTGGACTCTAGCTAATTTCTCTTGGCCAGAAACACCTCACTGCCTGAGTTAATCTGCGTTTCATGACCTCCTTGCTTCGTGCGTAATGTTACTTTGCTTTCAAGGTAGCATAATTCTTTAACTTTGTTTACTTTTTGGTCCCCAATTTTTACGTTAAATTTATCACGAACCTCATTGTTCTCCCTCCTGATTACTTTCGTTTTTCTTCGATTTTCTCTCAGTCCACATTCTGTAGGCCTGCTCATTAGAATATTCGTTTCACTCAACATTTCATGCAGTTCTTCTTTAGGATAGCAATGACATCAGAGAATCTCACCATTGATATCCTTTCACCCTGAATTTTAATCCAATTCTTGAACCTTTCTTTCATCTCCGTCATTGCTTCTTCATAGACTGATCAGTAGGGGCGAAGGACTACATTCCGTCTTACATTCTTTTTAGACTGAGGTACTCGTTCTTGGTCTTCAATTCTTATTGTTCCTTCTTGGTTAGGTACATAATTTATATTACCCGTCTTTCTATGCAGCCTGTTCCTGCTTTTCTTATAATTTCGAATATCTTGCAGCATATTACGTAGTCGAACGCTTTTTCCAAGTCGACAGATCCAGTGAACCTGTATTGATTTTTCTTCAGTCTTGATTCAGTTATCAGTTGTAAGGTCAGCACTGCCTTTCTGGCGCTCTAAACTTTCCGAAAGCCAAACTGATTTTATTACATCATTCTTGCCGTTAACTTTATGACAGTTCTCACAGCTTTGTTATCTTCGCCATTGTATGGATGACATTTTTCCGAAAGTATAATAGTATGTCTCCAGAGTCATAGATTCTACACATCAACTCGAATAGTCGCTTGGTTGCCACTTCCTCCAATGATTTCTAAAATTCCGAAGGAGCGTTATCTATCCCTTCTGCCTCATTTAATCGCAAGTTTTCCAGGCTTGTATTAAACTCTAACTCTAATAATGGATCCTCTATGTCTTTCACGTCAACTCCCATTTTTTCTTCAATCACGCCACCAGGCAAGTTGTCCTCCTCGTAGCGGCCTTCAGTATACTATTTCCATCTACTCGGTTTCTCTTCTCCGCTTAACAGCGATTTTCCCACTGCCCTCTTAGTTTTGACGTTATTGCTTTTAATTTCGCCGAACCTGTTTTGTCTTTCCTATAAGCTGAATCAGTCTTTCCAACGTCTATTTCACTTCAACCTTACGTCGGGAACGATGAATGAACCGGCTTGTGATGTTTTACGGTTTGAGTTGACAATCCATGTGTCAAATTTGTTTTTATGCTGCGGCGAAGCCTAACCACATAAAAAATTTGTAAGCACTTAAAAATGGGGTAATGTAGTCTCCAACCAAACATATTGTGGCAATAAGTACACGATTGACAAATAGGCTGAATATCCTCAATAATCCTTCAATAACAGTTCTTAATTACTGTCTTTTTTTTAATTCGACCAAAAATTATTATCTTCTTTCGATTTCACTTCACTGGTCTCCACTACATCTAAACCTAGCCTTTGCATTTCCCTTTCCAGGTTTGCTAGCTTTCCTTCGTACTCCCCACCCTGGACTCCATTTTAATGCCGTGATCGGCTACAGAGCATTATTACTCATACATCCATCAGAAAAGTGTTTTTTAAACACTAGCACCCGCTCGCCATCATGTGGCAGGCATACTGGCGGGGGCGGCGCCCGAATCCACTTCGGCCACAGCGCGCCTTGGGAGTTGCTTACCCGCAACACACAAGCGCTCTGCCAAACGCCAGGACGCCGTTCCGTCACCGCTCTGGAATCTATGAGGGGCAGTCAAATGAAAATCGAACAACCGCCACAATGGGAACATGGAATGGTTGTGTTCAAATGTAGTCGTCACACCCTGTAACACATTTATCCCGTTGGGAGACGAGGCGATAAATTCCTGTTTCATAGACTGCGGTCGGCCGATGACGGATCCCCAACCGCACCTACTCTAGCACTTCCTCGTCTAACTGAATCAGACATCCACGTATGTCGCCAAAACATACAAATCACAAACTGAAAGATCCGTGCTGTTCGGTGGATGCAGCAGCGTTTCCCGAAGAAATCGCTGAAGCGTGAAAGCATGACACTTTGATTCTAAGGTGCGCCGTCTCTGCTAAGTGTCTTCACGACGCTGCTTATTGATTGTGGTCCCACCCTCCGAGAACGTGACGATCAGAGCGCCATTGCAGTTAAAGAAGAAGGTCGTCGTAACCTTACACGAATTTGTGCGAACGGTATTAAATTTCTCTGGCGGGGAAAATATGGGATGTTCCCGCTGCTGGTATTGCCGTTAACCCTCGGTCTGTCGGACAGAATCATCCTGTCGCACGATAACGCCAGCCCCACACTGCCAATCGGACGAAGATTACGCTTTAACTATTTGCTCTGGAAACGCTGCAACATCCTCCGTCCAGGCCAGATCTTTCAGCGTGTGATTTTCACATCTTTGGCGACCGACCTGGAGAAAGACATTCGTCGACGTCGGTTTCCGTCGGACGAAGGGGTGAAAGAGTGAGTGCGATTGTGGATCTGCCAGCGGCCGACAGACTTGTACAAAACAAGAATTCCCCATCTCATCTCCCAGAGGTATAAGTACCTCAACGAGTTTGAATGAAACCATTGCATGGTCCCGATGTAGCGGATGTTCGATTTTCATTTGACCGCCTCTTATATGTAGCCCGCTACCATACTCTGTTCCCACAGGGCTGTGGTTGTAAAAGTGGAACACTATGGCCCTGGGAACAGGCAAGGCTGCAACCTCCTTCACTCTCACTGTCTTCAGCCTCCCCTGCTCCTCCTCAAATTTGGTCATATCAGACCCAACACAATGTAAAACGTGCTATACTCATACCACTGCTGCACATTGCCCTGGGCTCTGAACACAATGCATTGGCCAACAACACTGAAAGGCGATTCTCGAATTCATGGGACAAGCCACATGTACACGAATAAAATGAAAAATATGAGGTGTACATTTTAAATGAGTACCTTATTAGCATAAAAATAAAAGAAGTAGATTTTTGTAAGGAGTTTTACTCTTACATGATAGCCTGTACTTCTGTACATAATTCACACCAATATTAAGGCACTTACTGTATGATACAACCAGCTTTTCAATACTGTCAGAAATCTGCCACCTGATTAGACAATCATTGCAACACGGGCATTTTGACATCTTCATTGTCGTCATGGCGCTGACCACTCAAATGTTTCTTCAAATCCATGAATACGTAGTCACTGAGCGCTAGATCAAGGCTGAATGGAAGGTGATGAAGTTGTTCCGAGCCAAATGATCTAATCAGCTCTTGAGTTCGATTAGTCGAGTGTGAATGCGCCTTGTCATGAAGCGAAACGATCCCCTTAATCAGCAGGCTACGCGTTTTGTTTCGGATTGCACGGCACAGTAATTTGTAAGTAGGCTGTTTATGTTTTCTCTATGTAAGTAGGCTGTTTATGTTTTCTCTATGTAAGTAGGCTGTTTATGTTTTCTCTATGTAAGTAGGCTGTTTATGTTTTCTTATTGGTAACGCCACCTCTGTATGACAATCACTGGCTGTGCTGTGGGCAGTCTGTGTCTGCTTTGCATTGTTGTAATACTCGCCATTGTAGTGTTAGGCAGCTGGCTGTGAACAGCGCGTAGCGTTGCGCAGTTGGAGGTGAGCCGCCAGCAGTGGTGGATGTGGGGAGAGAGATGGCGGAGGTTTGCAATTTGTCATGAACTGATATATATATTATGACTTGTGATGATATTAAGGTAAATACATTGTTTGTTCTCTATTAATATCTTTCATTTGCTAACTACCCCTATCAGTAGTTAGTGCCTTCAGTAGTTTGAATCTTTTATTTAGCTGGCAGTAGTGGCGCTCGCTGTATTGCAGTAGCTTGAGCAGCGAAGATTTTTGTGAGGTAAGTGATTTGTGAAAGGTATAGTTTAATGTTAGTCAGGGCCATTCTTTTGTAGAGAATTCTGAAAGTCAGATTGCGTTGCGCTAAAAATATTGTGTGTCAGGTTAAGCACAGTCTCGTGTAGAATTGTTCAAAGGGGACGTTTCAAATTTAAGGTCTCACAGTAAGTCGTAGGATTCGTGGGGTCACCACGAGGCAAAAAAAAAAAAAAAAAACACTAGTAACACCCCCTTCCTGTTCCCCAAGACAGTACACATGATTTTCCGAGCTGAAATCGTTTGCCTCAACTCCGCTTCCTTGGGTGATCACGAATGCCGCGATTCCTCAGATTGCTGCTTTGATTCAGATGTAACGTAAGCCAGCCATGTTTCGCCACTTGTGACAGTTTTCCTTAAGAACTCGTCGAGTTTCCTCACCGTTCGGCGCTAGAAATGTCACAAACAGGTTAATCGTTTGCATCTATATCAGCATTTTCCGTACCCATCGTGAACATAACTTTCGATAATTGAAACGTTCTGTAACAACTGCATAAAGTACACTTCGTGACACTCGAGAAAACTGATTGGTTTGTTCCAGAATGAGATTTTCACTCTGCAGCGGAGTGTGCGCTGATATGAAACTTCCTGGCAGATTAAAACTGTGTGCCGGACCCAGACTCGAACTCGGGACCTTTGCCTTTCGCAGGAAAGTGCTCTACCAACTGAGCTACCCAAGCACGACTCACGACCCGTCCTCACAGCTTCAGTTCTGCCAGTACCTCGGCTCCTACTCTCCAAACTTCACAGAAGCTCTTCTGCGAGCCTTGCAGAACTAGCACTCCTGGAATAAAGGATATTGCGGAGGCATGTCTTAGCCACAGCCTGGGGGATGTTTCTAGAATGAGATTTTTCATTCTGCGGCGGAGTGTGCGCTGATACGAAACTTCCTTGGTTGGTTGGTTGGTTGTTTGGTTTGGGGTAGAGGACCGAACAGTGTGATCATCGGTACCATCAGATTATGGAAGTAAGTCGGCCGTGCCCTTTCAATGGAACCATTCTGTCGTTTGCCTGAAGCGACTTAGGGAAATCACGGGAAACCTAAATCAGGATGACCGGACGCGGATTTGAACCGTCGTCCTTCCGAATGCGACTCTAGAGTGCTAACAACAGCGCCACCTCGCTCTGTTAGAAGAAACTTATCACATGACGTCGAAATCGCAAAGCGTCTGATCTCTCTCCCTTTTTCATCAACCTTCTGCACCAAACTCTCAGTAATAACTGAAGGTCGCCAACATCTTTCCTCATCATGTACATTCGTACGGCCATCTTTAAAAGCTCTCACCTATTTCCGTACCATCATAAAGTTTTCTCCATACACTTCACTGACCTGACGATGACTTTCAGTCGCTTTCACATCTTTAGCACTAAGAAAACGAATCACAGCTTGTATTTCATAGTCTTCGGTATTCTCAATCAGAGCAGGCATTTCAGATACTTACAAGCAAACGTAAACACGCTGAATAACTTTGTAATGGCTTCTGTGGCTTGGCAGCAGAATGCCGACAGCGGTGCTGCAGCGGCGTGTTCTCAAAACAACACTTCTTTTAAAAACATGCCTCGTTTAAATTTGTTATTATGTTTGCTACTGCTATATTAAGTGGAGGTGGTATGTGTAGGGTGCCCAACAGCAAGGTCATCAGCGCTGCTATATTAACGTGAAATGAAATGATCGCATGGCATTGATGGCTGGGAGTCCCCACCTGGAGATAGCCGGTATTACACTACTGTATTTCTTTCTCAAAGTTGGTATGTCAAATATTTATGTCAAAGAAATTTGGTAGTGTAATATGAATCTTTGTCAAATATCACCTTTTCTACGGCCTCGCCGTAGATTTGATCATAAAAGTCGTTCGCCTTCTGTTCACTGCAATGTGAAATGTAACCGCTTGGCGCGATGGTACCGCTACAGCTATTTGACGTTTATAGAGTGTCAAAATGATTGGAATGTTTAGTTGGTGTGTTCCCACGACTCTTTTTAATAATCTTGTTTTGATACGGGTGGGGGGTGAGCAAGGAGTGCAACGCACGCTATTAATCGTGTGCTGATGAACAGGTTGGATATGCTGCAGGCCACTTCATATCCACGATCACAGCTGCAGCCATCCACCTCTACATCTGGAAACATCCAGGTAGCTCTTCAGCAAGACAGAAGAAGGAGAAGAAAACACTTTAAAATAAAAAAATTAGCTCTCCAATCTACTTTGTCTGTTTTTGAACTCTGGATGCCCCAAGTTAAAAAGTGCTTCATCTGTTTCGTGCTTTTTATTAAGTTTGTAGTTGTTGGAAATTAAATTATCCAAAAAAAATAGTACTTACTGCACATATAGTGTATACGAAACATTTATTTACCTTCTGATATTCCTTCTTCATCACATTATAAATCGGTTGTTTCTTGAATTTAATTCTTTAATATACTGTGTGATACTGGAGTGCCGTATTATAAGCTAGAATAGTTCTATCCTGTAGCAAGAAATCGCGGTGGTGTGGTGAGCCTGTCTAGTGCACATATAGCTTTTATAAACTGAGTATTCTGTGTTCTAATATGAAGAGCCACTTCACTGCGCAGATACTGAAACGCACTCCCATCCATTCGTAAGTAATTTATATGACTTGACACCCTCCACCTGCAGTCCTTGTAAAAAGTTCTGCTGAAGGCTTCTGTTACCTCGACGTAAAACCCACAGCGTCAACTGAGTATATTTCCTTTTTTCCGGCGCTTCTCTTCCAAATGCACAAGCAATGCAATTGTCGTATAAGCAATTGCAGCGCATAGTAACGAGCTGTTGTTGTCCACCTTTTTGAACTCTGACGAAAATTATGATGACTGTGTATATATCTTTTTTGGGCCACGTCATAGATATTTGTCAAAGAAATATGACCAATATTTGAAGAACTCTGATGGAAAAACAGTTCTAAGCAATGAAGGGAAAGCAGAAAGGTGGAAGGAGTACATAGAGGGTCTATACAAGGGCGATGTACTTGAGGACAATATTATGGAAATGGAAGAGGATGTAGATGAAGATGAAATGGGAGATACGATACTGCGTGAAGAGTTTGACAGAGCACTGAAAGACCTGAGTCGAAACAAGGCCCCCGGAGTAGACAACATTCCATTAGAACTACTGACGGCCTTGGGAGAGCCAGTCCTGACAAAACTCTACCATCTGGTGAGCAAGATGTATGAAACGGGCGAAGTACCTTCAGACTTCAAGAAGAATATAATAATTCCAATCCCAAAGAAAGCAGGTGTTGACAGATATGAAAATTACCGAACTATCAGTTTAATAAGTCACAGCTGCAAAATACTAACGCGAATTCTTTACAGACGAATGGAAAAACTAGTAGAAGCCGACCTCGGGGAAGATCAATTTGGATTCCGTAGAAATGTTGGAACACGTGAGGCAATAATGACCCTACGACTTATCTTAGAAGCTAGATTAAGGAAGAGCAAACCCACGTTTCTACCATTTGTAGACTTAGAGAAAGCTTTTGACAATGTTGACTGGAATACTCTCTTTCAAATTCTGAAGGTGGCAGGGGTAAAATACAGGGAGCGAAAGGATATTTACAATTTCTACAGAAACCAGCTGGCAGTTATAAGGGTCGAGGGGTATGAAAAGGAAGCAGTGGTTGGGAAGGGAGTGAGACAGGGTTGTAGTCTCTCCCCGATGTTATTCAATCTGTATATTGAGCAAGCAGTGAAGGAAACAAAAGAAAAATTCGGAGTGGGTATTAAAACCCATGGAGAAGAAATAAAAACTTTGGGGTTCGCCGATGACATTGTAATTCTGTCAGAGACAGCAAAGGACTTGCAAGAGCAGTTTAACAGAATCGACAGTGTCTTGAAAGGAGGATATAAGATGAACATCAACAAAAGAAAAACGAGGATAATGGAATGTAGTCGAATTAAGTCGGGTGATGCTGAGGGAATTAGATTCGGAAATGAGACACTTAAAGTAGTAAAGGAGTTTTGCTATTTGGGGAGCAAAATAATTGATGATGGTCGAAGTAGGGAGGATATAAAATGTAGACTGGCAATGGCAAGGAAACCGTTCCTGAAGAAGAGAAATTTGTCAACAACGAGTATAGATTTAAATGTCGGGAAGTCGTTTCTGAAAGTATTTGTACGTAATGTAGCCATGTATGGAAGTGAAACATGGACGATAAATAGTTTGGACAACACGAGAATAGAAGCTTTTGAAATGTGGTGCTACAGAAGAATGCTGAAGATTAGATGGGTAGATCACATAACTAATGAGGAAGTATTGAATAGGATTGGGGAGAAGAGAAGTTTGTGGTACAACTTGACTAGAAGAAGGGATCGGTTGGTAGCACATGTTCTGAGGCATCAAGGGATCACCAATTTAGTATTGGGGGGCAGCGTGGAGGGTAAAAATCGTAGAGGGAGACTAAGAGATGAATACACTAAGCAGATTCAGAAGGATGTAGGTTGCGGTAGGTACAGGGAGATGAAGAAGCTTGCACGGGATAGAGTAGCATGGAGAGCTGCATCAAACCAGTCTCAGGACTGAAGACCACAACAACAACAACATTTGATCGTATCTCTTTCTTTGTCAAAGAAATATCGCAGTGTAATACTGGACGAAGTTCGCCAGCCGAGTTGTAAGTCTTTTTAGTTGATGCCCCATTGGGAGACTTGCGAGTCGATTATGATGAAATGATGATGAGGACAACACAACGCCGGCAGCTGTGGCCGAGCGGTTCTAGGCGCTTCAGTCTGGAACCGCGCGACCGCTACGGTCGCAGGTTCAAATCCTTCCTCGGGCTAGGATGCGTGTGATGTCTTTGGGTTAGTTAGGTTTAAGTTGTTCTAAGTTCTAGGGAACTGATGACCTCAGATATTAAGTCCCATAGTACTCAGAGCCATTTGAACCATTTCTTTGACAACACAACAGTCAGTCTCGAAAGGGAGACAATACCCCACTTGGCCAAGAATCGAACCCAGGCCCGCTACATGGCACTCAGACGCGCTGACCACTCAGCTAAGGGGGCTGCTAAGGTAAAAGTAAAGTAAAAGGTAAAGTCTGCGGCGCAAGCCCGTGCCCGAGCTATTGGCCTGACTGTAAGACTACAGCATTCCTTCGCTGTGGCACTAGGAGGGGGCGAGTGGCAAGCTCAGACAGTGTCCACCATTTACCGGGAAGATCTCCAGTACTCTTTTGATAGCAGGCTGACTGGACCTGAGATCGTGCTGGAGCGACTGGAACGAGGAAAAATCCCCGCTCTTATCTGTGATTGAACTCTGAGCTACCAGTGCTACGTTCGAGTGCCCTAGCAGCTAGACCACCACAGCCTGACTGATATACGAGGACAATTTTTTTCAACCTCAGACTGGGAAATCCTGCTGGGGAGTTCCGCTGTTTTCATGCAGCCCAATTAACGTAGCTATCATACATTTCCTTTTTCATGACCGTTCTCGGCCGCACACTACAGGTGCAACGTAAACGCTCCTGCAGCGATTTCGATGGGTACTGATTACTCACTCACCATACAGCCTGTAATTGGTTGCCCCTGATTTTCAACTCCTTGCTCACAGGAACCGCTGGCTCTGAGGACAGCATTTTGGCACATTGGCAGATATCAGAGGCGGCTGCCTTCTGTGACGAGATTATTGGGAAGTTGGCACTGTAACACCCCAAGAAACCCGAAAACCCAAATAAGAATGTCATGATAATTTAAAGTAGGGAACAGTGTTATCCTAACAGGTACGACAACTTTGACAATAACATAACACCTTAAAGTTTTGATGAACACCAATTTCCATAATTACTGAGCAATGATATAAAGGTAGAAAGAAAGAAAGGTTATTTTTAATTAGCTATCGAACATCTCAATAATAACTGCAAATAAGTACGAGGAAAGTTAAGTCCAAAGTAATATGTTGGTCAGAGATAACGTTTATTGCGAAAGAGAGTTGTAACCGCGGCGAAAAGGAAATTCAATGCGTCTACAATGCTCGATCATGGAAATGTCAGTCGCTTGCTAGCTTGCTTGCTATCACGTCGTGAGAGAGCACCGTTTGTTATAGTACTACAAACGGAACGCTACGAGATTGTTTCTATTCCAAAAATGTAATATTGCGTGATAGAGATGCGCGGACTTTGTTCTCAGTTATTTTGACTTGAGAACTTGAACTGAAGTGATATTTTGATAGTGTACGACGAGTTAATGAACTTTAATTATTGGAGATATTATTGATGGACTCAACATTCGTCAAAGTGAACAGTTAAAACGAAGAATGGACATAGTATCGAAGACTGCAATACCTGATTAGCTTTGTGTAGGAAACATTAATACGACCACACGAAGATAATACAAATACGTCGATTGTAAAATTTGTCGTAATTGTGACGATCACCGAACTGAAAAGAATCATAATTGATCTGATCCGTCGGTGTGGGTGTGGTGTGATGATTATAAACTATCTGCCAAGTAGGAACAATAAAAATTGTTCGTCAGTAAAGGAAATCTCACGTGTTGGCTCCATCATTAATTGAACTGTGTGATAGTTGATGATAAAAATTAATTAACAGTGAACATTTTAATTGAAAGAGTGACTTGATGAACATTGAGCATTGAAAGGACTGTTTTGCCGAAATAATATTACGACGGACGAAAGCAAGATAGCATTATAGATTATCTCAGGATTTGCGTCGCGCCGTAGTGAACAATTCTGCCTAGCAACGTAACAACAACTACTAATACTGAACCACAAATGAATTTTTCCTCGCTCCAGTGGTGTGAAAAGACGCTGGTGATGAATGATACACTTAATACTGCAATAACTAACTAACCGGGCATATCAAATCATCATAAAACCATAACAGACAATTAAAATCAGCAGTTCGCATCGCTGAGAAGACTGTGCGGACTCGCAAACGGACTTTCATACATTACGCGAGGAACAATTTTCTTTCGAGATTCTCAGGCGCTGTTCCACGTTATCCATCGGGGACAACCATCACTGCGCGTCGCGTCTCCATTCCACGGACCGAGCTGTAGCAGTAGCGGCTCAACATCAACAGCGACAACAAAAACGGGAGAGGGGAAGTCACAGTACCATGCTACGACAAATGTCTAAGTCGAAACGGTGACTACGTAGTGAAGTAACTGGAAGGTGTACCTAAATGTTGCACGGAAAACACTTTTAATTTTCGCTGTGGTTTCGATACCGCGACCGATAGGAGATTCAAAAAAATTGCCCTGTTATATTGAAAGAAATTAGTAATTAATGTTCCAGCATGAAGGCGTAATAGTGACGGAATTAATCAAGTGAAAGGAACTTAAATCAGCTAAGTCTATTGTCAGGAATTATACTGGCCACAGGCCTACGAAACTGGGAAGTTCACCTGCTTGTGATGTCTCCACAGCACTAATTTCGAAATGACGCTAAGCAGCACCTTATCTGCTCTGACATCCTTTGCTGCCAAACTTTCCGGAAGAAAGTTTGTTGTGGTGGGTGTCAGTGGTTTACAGTAACTTAGGGAAATAAAAATAGTTCAAGTATCTTTTATGAGTGACGTATTCCCAGCAGACATGGTAGATGCAAATCTGAACCATAGCTAGAGCTTTAGATCAGTTAATAAAATTCCCTTTCAGCAGGTCTTTGAAGCTACAGCGGTCGTTTCACAAGACGGTGGTCGCCCCTTCCTTTATATGGTACAGCAAGTGGGAGCCATTGTTACTTCCAAGGCTAGTGTCCATCTGATACATTTAACCTAGGCCTTGTAAACTGAATTAGTCCGTACCTGTAAGGAATCTCCAAAACTGCAAGCAGATGTGTCGCCTACGATGGCAGCGTCAAGTGGTTCCAGGTGCTGCGTCCTTCTCCGCCGGACCGCCTCAAAGAACACCTGCTGGCTGATACCGCCGTCATGGATATCGGTTAGACACAGTGGCGAGTCTGCCCAGTGTCTGGCACCTTCTGCCCGCTTCTAACTCACCCACCTTGGCAGTTATTCCAGCATTGTTGCCCCACACAGAATCACTCTTTTTTTTTTTTTCATTTATCGATTTTCGATTCGCCCCGAAGGGGGCGGGCTGGCAGCAGCTTACTACACCGCTCTTCAGCCTACATATTTTTAAAACAGAAGAAGAAGATAATAAACAATAAATGCAGGCGATAAAAACGGTGACTTAAATTGTAAAATGGCGGAAAATTGTGGAAGTTAAAACATAAAACAAAGGATTGACGATGCTAATAAAATACACAGGAAGCAGACAGGGAAAATGGTAGACAGACAATTGAAAGACCACGGCGACAGTTTGGTTTCTATCCACAAGAGATATAAAAATTGCACCCAGCGACAGTATGATTTCTGTTCACAACACTTCGGAAAAGACACACAACGCTTAACACTCACTTAAAACACTGCACTAAAAAGTTGGCACGAAGATGACAAATCACAGCCAAGGGCAAATTCGACCCACCTGGACATATGAGGGAAAAAGAAGGCGGGAAGGAGAGGAAAAATGGTGGGGGGGGGGGTGGATGGAACCGACGGAGGGAGAGGGCAGACGCGAGAGGGAGTGGGGAAAGGCAGAGGAAGGGAATGCAAAAGGACTCGGGGTAGAGAAGGGTGGCAAGGAGAGAGGGTAGGCGGGAAAATCTCACTGGTCGTCTTGAATCCTACTTATATACGTTAATACTTTAGATCCCTACGTGGTTCAGTGTGTTCTAATTTAATGAAGCCATAGTGGCATCGTCAAAAAATAGGCCTACACACAAATCAGCTTAGGATCGTCGTACGTATTTAGAGTATAGTGTAAACTAGGCCTCAGACATCCCGTTAACAGTGCTACTGTTCATAATAAACTGCGGTGCCGTACTCACAAAATATGTTTTTGTTGTAAACTTGTTAGATGTCGCTACAGTAAGCCAACACATACCCGTCAGTTATAAAATTGTACAGATTGCAATAAAATTGAGAATACGCTATGTAAAGTCTATAGCTGGCTTACCAAGTGTATAAGCTATTCCTGTGGTGAAATGTAATGAATTAAAAACACGAAAAAGTTAAAATTGTTGGAAGGAAATGGTTAAGTGACGATATACACTACTGGCCATTAAAATTGCTGCACCACGAAGATGACGTGCCACAGACGCGAAATTTAACCGACAGGAAGAAGATGCTGTGATATGCAAATGATTAGCTTTTCAGAGCATTCACACAAGGTTAGCGCCAGTGGCGACACCTACAACGTGCTGACATGAGGAAAATTTCCAACCGATTTCTCATACACAAACATGAAACGTTGTTGTGATGCCTCGTGTAAGGAGGACAAATGCGTACCATCACGTTTCCGACTTTGATGAAGGTCGGATTATAGCCTCGGATTGTAGCCTATCGCGATTGCGCTTAATCGTATCGCGACATTGCTGCTCGCGTTGTTCGACGCCCGATGACTGTTAGCAGAATATGGAATCGGTGGGTTCAGGAGGGTAATACGGAACGCCGTGCTGGATCCCAAACGCCTCGTATCACTACCAATCGAGATGGCAGGCATCTTATCCGTATGGCTGTAACGGATCGTGCAGCCACGTCTCGATTCCTGAGTCAACAGATGGGGACGTTTGCAAGACACGAACAGTTCGATGAAGTTTGCAGCAGCATGGACTATCAGCTCGGAGACCATGGCTGCGGTTAACCTTGAAGCTGCATCACAGACAGGAGCGCCTGCCATGGTGTACTCAACTACGAACGTGGGTGCACGAATGGCAAAACGTCATTTTTTCGGATGAATCCAGGTTCTGTTTACAGCATCATTATGGTCGCATCCGTGTTTGGCAACATCGCGGTCAACGCACATTGGAAGCGTGTATTCGCCATACTGGCGTATCACCCACGCGTGATGGTATGAGGTGCCATTGGTGACACGTCTCGGTCACCTCTCGTTCGCATTGACGGCACTTTCTACAGTGGACGTTACATTTCAGATGTGTTACGACCCGTGGCTCTACCCTTCGTTCGATCCCTGCGAAACGTTACATTTCAGCATGTTGCAGGTCCTATACCGGCCTTTCTGGATACAGAAAATGTTCGACTGCTGCCCTGGCAGCATATTCTCAAGATCCCTCACCAATTGAAAACGTCTGGTCAATGGTGGCCGAGGAACTGGCTAGTCACAATACGCCAGTCACCACTCTTAATGAACTGTGGTAACGCGTTGAAGCTGCATGGACAGCTGTACGTGTACACGCCATCCTAGCTCTGTTTGACTCAATGCCCAGGCGTATCAAGGCCGTTATTACCGCCAGAGGTGGTTGTTCTGGGTACTGATTTCTTAGGTTCTATGCACCCAAACTGCGTGAAAATGTCAGCTCTAGTATATTTGTCCAATGAATACCTGTTTATCATCTGCATTTCTTCTTGGTGTAGCAATTTTAATGGCCAGTAGTGTATTATTCTTAGGCGTTCTTCTGGTCATTTTCGACAAAGAAATAACATCCGCAAGAAAAAACTTATGGAATTAACAAATAATATGAAAGTGATAAAATACGTAGGGAAAGAAGCCAAATAGATGGAAAAACTAGTAGTATACGATTTTCTAACTTTTTGTTGCAGATGGTCACCGCGAACGAAACCGGCACACTAAGGACCAGTGTTCATAGAGGGAAATAGGATATTTATTTAGTGTAAAAGGATTGTGTTTGAATTTGCCTCTCGGGTTTTCCACCAATGACAGGCTTCCTGTCAGATCTTACAAGGGGACCGCACCTACCCGTCATCACAGATTCTAACCAAATTCGCTGTACATGCGGGGCTTAGCCAGAAATGAAAGTGAACAACGTGGGGGCTCCTGACGGCAAAGCATTTAGAAAAGAAAAGCTTTTTTGCTTGGTGTCGGGAGAGCTAAGAGTCATTCATGTTACTGTAAATTACAGACAGGTGTTAGCGCAGCAGAAAGAGTACAGAACGGTAATCCGAGGTTCGTGTGATCGAGTCCCTTTGCGAAATTTTCTTTTTTATTTTTTGTTTATTAGAATTTACGTAAGGCAAAATAATGTCAACATATTGTATTGAAAAGAAAAGTCCAAGAAAGATTGGGATTTAAATAAATTTCCAGAAACAAATTGTAAGGCCTATACCAGAACTTCGTATGCAAAATTATATACATCTATTATTTTACAGTTGATGATTAGCACGTACTGGGGTTATATTGTAAAAACAGAGGTGCAGTAAAATTATTGGCATGTTTCACACATTAAAAATGCCACATTTATGCAAATACATTTTTTTAAAGTTGCTGTAGAAAAACATCGTTAGTTTACAAACATAAAAGGTTCTCTCTCGTCGCACAGTTTGGTAGCAAACAACGCGTGAAGCATCATTTCGCCCAATGTACAGCACAGTATTCTCGAGATGTGATTTACTTTGCACTTGAGATAAGATGAGTTTTGAAGCTTTCTGATCTAATTCTTTATCTGGCGATAAAAATAGGTATCGTGGGGTTGCTTTAGCTGCCAAGAGCGGCTCTAAAGTCAAAAGGAAACTAACGGAATACGTAGTCCTGTACGCTTTAATAAAGTTATTTATAGATTCCTCATGGGTACAATTCCAAATTTTCCTTTGCCATTCCTTTTATTGCTTTTTATGAAAATATTAATAAACACAATACACTGACCAATCATTCGGTTTATTTTCACTGTAAATAAAGTAAAAATTGAAAAGAAAACAGTTCCCTCATAGATGCTCGACCGCACAACCCTCTAATTACCGCTCTCTACCTTTTCAACTGCTCCAACCGCTGCCTGGAAACTACGCTAACACAGATGACTCATGCGTCGTGCGACTCGCGCTAAAATTGCTATCTTTTCTAAACGCTTGGCCATTTGGCTCCTTCACTTGTGCTGACTTTGCTTTCTGGCAAACACATGCCTATAGGATAAATTTGAATGAAGTCGGTGATGACTAGTACGCGTGCTCTCCTTGTTAGTAATAACGTCCGCCCCACAATTTCTTTGCTGTTTAAAAGACACTACGACATACACCTTTCCATACTTCATCAATATGACGTCTTATTTGATAACTGCGAGGAAAGAGTATTATGCCCAAATACAGGTAACTGTAACACTGTAAACTGCATGCCCGAGGGAGGAATCGAACCTCCAGCGGGACGGGCCACGCAATTCGTCACATGGCGCCTCTAACGGCGCGGCCACTCCGCGCGGCCACAAGGATTAGTAGTGAAAGTAATGTTTAGTGCGATGTATGCTGATGGCTAACCTATTATTGTAATGTATCTGATGTTGAACTGAGTGTTTATCGCATTCATTACTATTCCAGTTGCTGGACTGGTGTAATCTGACTGTGAGAGAGATTCTAGCGTTTATATTACATTGTATAGTCACATTAATGTCGAAAGACTGAACAACTACCATTTGCTGTGCAGACTGCTGCGAGATGTGCAGGAAGAAAGTGAATGAGAGCCTGGAAGGTACCGACAGGGACGCGGAGCCATCCCGCTTCCAGTGCCCTGATCACGTGTTCCAGGTTCCTCGGCTGAGGATTGACTGCGCGAACGGCTCGATCTTAGTGGTCCCACAAATTCTTGATTGGGTTTAGCTTCGAGTTAATTTGGTGGCTAGGGGAAGTTACGGTAAACTCATCCTGGTGAGATTCGAACCACGTATGTAGATTGCAAGTTGTGTGCCATGTTACGTTGTCCTGCTGGGTTCAAATGGTTCAAATGGCACTGAGCACTATGGGACTTAACACCTGAAGTCATCAGTCTCCTAGAACTTAGAACTACTTAAACCTAACTAACCTAAGGACATCACACACATTCAGGCCCGAGGCAGGATTCGATCCTGCGACCGTAGCGGTCTCGCGGTTCCAGACTGAAGCGCCTAGAACCGCTCGGCCACACTGGCCGGCTGACCTGCTGGGAAATACCATCGTGCTGAGGATAATGTACTGGTTCACGTGGTCCCTAAGGATACATGTGTACTGTGTTGCTCCATTGTGCCTTCCGGAACGATGAGATCAGTCAGAAAATGCCACGAAAACATTCTTCAGCCCATAACGCTCTCTCCTTGTTTGCTTTCAAATGTTTCACGCCTTACACGACTAGGACCATCTGTACGATAGAAAATAAAACGTGATTCATCTGAAAAACCATCTGTTAACACTCATGCACATACAATTGCGGTATAGGCTTGCAAATTCCAGCTTCCTTCGCCTAGGAACAGCAGTCAGTCTATGAGCATGGAACAAGTACCTACCGTAGAGGGACTATACGCAGCTACATTCACTAGACGGTCATTGACGAGACACTGTTGCTAGTCTCTTGGTTCATATGGACGATCAGTTGCTCAACAGTCGCACGTCTATTCGACCATACAAATTTCCGTAGCCGTCGTTTACCCCTATCATTTATGGTAAATGGTGCACCACAATTGCCTCTGCGCCGGATTTGGATAGCACAATTTTGCTACGTGCGATATAAGTTAACGACGACTGCACGCGAACAGTTTACAAGCTGAGCCATTTAGGGAACGCTTCCACGGTTTGCCCGAAGGCCAATGGTCGTGCAATTTTGGACGTCAGATGAATCTCTCCGTTTATGCATGAAGACAACGACTACACTGTTCCCCGCGTCCGTCCACTGCTAGTACTGCTACCTGCCATCTGTGAGTGGCTGTTGCACATTGACATCGAACATAGGTGGTGCTCACATTAATGTAACTGGTCCATGTATGTTATTATGTGAACAGTGCAGTGAAGGGAAGTAGCATTTGAGAGTAACAATGAAATTCTACCAGAGCTGTGTTAAATTCAATACTAGAACAGCGCCAATTCCCTCCGTGTTGATCTATTGCCTTGTAATGGAACATAACAACATTTCTAATGTCTTTAGTACCACGAAGAAAGAAGCAGTGTTTGTGTTGTAGCCCATACTGTGTAAATATTGAGCGTGTGTGTTGCCGTAGAACATAGGTTGATGTGAATCCAACTAGTTTTGCGAGAATTTAACACAACTCAGGTGTGGAAAATTTTAAAATGATTTGTACAAATACACAACAAATGTGCCACACGTAAGTATTTATTTTGTAAGTTGTCAGCACATTTCGTTATTTATAAAGCTGAAGACCATTTCATTTAAAATGTGTTATCGCGAAGTACAGATAAATTTCTCTTGAAAGTTTACCGAATTCTGATCTAAACCTAAGACTTTGTTTTGACACCCAAAACCAATAACGACTAAAAAATGAGATTGCAGCAGGAAACCACAACTGCCTTTAAGATCCATCTGAAGACGGTTTTTTTAAGGAATCCGAAATCGGTAATGATTTGATTTAAATAACTTTTTTCAAACCATACTCGTGGATTTTTTTTCAAATCATTAACCTTAAACCTTATACTAGGGTTATTCGGAAAGTAAGGAACGATCGCATCTGTGGTCATCAGTCCCCTAGAACTTAGAACTACTTAAACCTAACTAACCTAAGCACATCACACACATCCATGCCCGAGGCAGGATTCGAACCTGCGACCGTAGCAGTCGCGCGGTTCCGGACTGAGCGCCTAGAACCGCTAGACCACCGCGGCCGGCTGCACAGGTGTGTTGGGTAGTGTCTCTAGTATGAACGTCGATCGCGTTTCATCGTTCGTTTTAGTTCTGAGCACACAGGGATCACATAAAGATACGTAGAAGAATAGTGTCTCCCGCAAATTACGAGGGCGTGGTGAGAAATTTCGCCTGAAGCTATGCAGTCAACATTACATAACTGTCGTGCGGTTTCTTCTGCAAGACAATTCTCAGCCACATTCTGCAGGGGCAATGAAGATGCTCCTGCATCGTTTTCAACTAGAAATGTTTAATTACCCACAATACAGCCCGTAATTGTCTCCCTCTGAGTTTCATCTCTGCTCACATGAACCGCTGGCTATGAAGACAACATTTTGGCACAGACAACGAGCTGTAGGTCAGCGTAGAGAACTGGCGGAAAGCACTGGCGGCTGCCTTCTATAACTAGGGTATTGGAAAGTTGGTACAACTCTACGACAAACGTGTAAATCGGATGGGTGACCATGGAGATAAGTAGCTGGAAGTTGTATCTAACTTTTGCAAATAAAACAGGTTTGATTTTCACTGCGGTTTCCATTTCGCGACCTATCGTTTCTTACTTTTCGAATAGCCATCATACCTTGAAAGAAGTAAGTTTCCTGCTCATTCATTTCCATTTTTTTTTTTTTTTGTGTACTACGATTATTCACCTTTGTAAGGATTTTCAAGCAACTCAATACATGTTAGAAAAGTCGTAATAAGAATACAAGGTACAATGCAACCATCGGTTATAGTCCCAGAAACCTACAGATGTTTCAGGTGAATCTGGCCCGATATACAATACAAAATTTCAAAAAATTAAGTACAGGTAAAAATAGTAATTAGGAAATATTTAGAAATATAATATATTATGATTTACCGGATTACCTGGATTCAGGCCTGTAGTCACGATGTTCGTTTCAGTACAAACAGTAGCACTCAGATAAGACATTTACTACTGCGAGGACACAGCGACACCTCGTGGTAAACAAGTAGAATATAATCCTGTGCGGACAGGTACGAGCAGAGAGCGTAGCCAACCATTAAATATTGTAAGCGATCCTTTTATCGTGTTTTTAGTCTGATTTTATTCTAATGGCTATAACTGATGGTTGACTCGTACATTGTTTCTAATAACGCTTTATGTGAAATGTGTGTGTCTACACAGACGAATAATCTTAGTTCACAAAATAAAGGTAAAATGGAACTGATAAAGAGCAGCAATCGGTATTGTAATTGTAAACTGTCGAAGCTGCATTGATAAAGTACCGGAACTTCAAGCGCTGATAGAAAGCACCGAAGCTGCAATCGTTATAGGTACAGAAAGCTGGCTGAAGCCAGGGATAAATTCTGCCGAAATTTTTACAAAGGCACAGACGGTGTTTAGAAAGGATAGATTGCATGCAACCGGTGGTGGCGCGTTTGTCGCTGTTAGTAGTAGTTTATCCAGTAGTGAGGTAGAAGTGGATAGTTCCTGTGAATTATTATGGGTGGAGGTTACACTCAACAACCGAGATAGGTTAATAGCTGGCTCCTTTTACCGACCTCCCGACTCAGCAGCATTAGTGGCAGAACAACTGAGAGAAAATTTGGAATACATTTCACATAAATTTTCTCAGCATGTCATAGTCTTAGGTGGAGATTTCAATTTACAAGATATAGACTTGGACACTCAGATGTTTAGGACGGGTGGTAGGGACAGAGCATCGAGTGACATTATGCTGAGTAAACTATCCGAAAATTACCTCGAGCAATTAAACAGAGAACCGACTCGTGGAGATAACATCTTGGACCTACTGATAACAAACAGACCCGAACTTTTCGACTCTGTATGTACAGAACAGGGAATCAGTGATCATAAGGCCGTTGCAGCATCCCTGAATATGGAAGTTAATAGGAATATAAAAAAGGGGAGGAAGGTTTATCTGTTTAGCAAGAGTAATAGAAGGCAGATTTCAGACTACCTAACAGATCAAAACGAAAATTTCTGTTCCGACACTGACAATGTTGAGTGATTGTGGAAAAAGTTCAAGGCAATCGTAAAATGCGTTTTAGAGAGGTACGTGTCGATTAAAACTGTGAGGGACGGCAAAAACCCACCGTGGTTCAACAACAAAGTTAGGAAACTACTGCGAAAGCAAAGAGAGCTTCACTCCAAGTTTAAACGCAACCAAAACCTCTCAGACAAACAGAAGCCAAACGATGTCAAAGTTAGCGTAAGAAGGGCTATGCGTGAAGCGTTCAGTGAATTCGAAAGTAAAATTCTATGTACCGACTTGACAGAAAATCCTAGGAAGTTCTGGTCTTACGTTAAATCAGTAAGTGGCTCGAAACAGCATATCCAGACACTCCGGGATGATGATGGCATTGATACAGAGGATGACACGCGTAAAGCTGAAATACTAAACACCTTTTTCCAAAGCTGTTTCACACAGGAAAATCGCACGGCAGTTCCTTCTCTAAATCCTCGCACAAACGAAAAAATGGCTGACATCGAAATAAGTGTCCAAGGAATAGAAAAGCAACTGGAATCACTCAACAGAGGAAAGTCCACTGGACCTGATGGGATACCAATTCGATTCTACACAGAGTACGCAAAAGAACTTGCCCCCCTTCTAAAAGCCGTGTACCGCAAGTCTCTAGAGGAACGGAAGGCTCCAAATGATTGGAAAAGAGCACAGGTAGTCCCAGTCTTCAAGAAGGGTCGTCGAGCAGATGCGCAAAACTATAGACCTATATCTCTGACGTCGATCTGTTGTAGAACTTTAGAACATGTTTTTTGCTCGAGTATCATGTCGTTTTTGGAAACCCAGAATCTACTCTGTAGGAATCAACATGGATTCCGGAAACAGCGATCGTGTGAGACCCAACTCGCTTTATTTGTTCATGAGACCCAGAAAATATTAGATACAGGCTCCCAGGTAGATACTATTTTCCTTGACTTCCGGAAGGCATTCGATACAGTTCCGCACTGTCGCCTGATAAACAAAATAAGAGCCTACGGAAAATCAGACCAGCTGTGTGGCTGGACTGAAGAGTTTTTAGCAAACAGAACACAGCATGTTGTTATGAATGGAGAGACGTCTACAGACGTTAAGGTAACCTCTGGCGTGCCACAGGGGAGTGTTATGGGACCATTGCTTTTCACAATATATATAAATGACCTAGTAGATAGTGTCTGAAGTTCCATGCGGCTTTTCGCACATGATGCTGTAGTATACAGAGAAGTTGCAGCATTAGAAAATTGTAGCGAAATGCAGGAAGATCTGCAGCGGATAGGCACTTGGTGCAGGGAGTGGCAAATGACCCTTAACATAGATAACTGTAATGTATTGCGAATACATAGAAAGAAGGATCCTTTATTGTATGATTATATGATAGCGAAACAAACACTGGTAGCAGTTACTTCTGTAAAATATCTGGGGGTATGCGTGCGTAACGATTTGAAGTGGAATGATCACATAAAATTAATTGTTGGTAAGGCGGGTACCAGGTTGAGATTCATTGGGAGAGTCCTTAGAAAATGTAGTCCATCAACAAAGGAGGTGGCTTACAAAACACTCGTTCGACCTATACTTGAGTATTGTTCATCAGTGTGGGATCCGTACCGGATCGGGTTGACGGAGGAGATAGAGAAGATCCAAAGAAGAGCGGCGCGTTTCGTCACAGGGTTATTTGGTAACCGTGATAGCGTTACGGAAATGTTTAGCAATGTCAAGTGACAGACTCTGCAAGAGAGGCTCTCTACATCGCGGTGTAGCTTGCTGTCCACGTTTCGAGAGGGTGCGTTTCTGGATGGGGTATCGAATATATTGCTTCCCCCTACTTATACCTCCCGAGGAGATCACGAATGTAAAATTAGAGAGATTCGAGCGCGCACGGAGGCTTTCAGACATCGTTCTTCCCGCGAACCATACGCGACTGGAACAGAAAAGGGAGGTAATGACTGTGGCACGTAAAGTGCCCTCCGCCACACACCGTTGGGTGGCTTGCGGAGTATAAATGTAGATGTAGATGTAGATGTACTGCAGGAAACTGAATTCTTTCAAGAACTCTATCATGGCTGTTAATCCTGTATCAGCTAAAGTATAAGCTTAATAATTAGACCACAGTCGCTGTTCTCATAACTCCATAACTGACATAACGATTTGTTACAGTATGTATAATTATTAGAATTTAAAAGTGTGATACACAGTACCAAGCCGTTCTAGGCGCTTCAGTCCGGAACCGCGAAACCGCTACGGTCGCAGGTTCGAATCCTGCCTCGGGCATGGATGTGTGTGCTGTCCTTATGTTAGTTAGGTTTAAGTAGTTCTAAGTTCTAGGGGACTGATGACCTCAGATGTTAAGTCCCATAGTGCTCAGAGCCATTGGAACCATTTTTCTGATACACAGTAAATAACACGACAAACATAATTAGCACAGTTAGTTATTATGCATGCGTAATAAAACAGTTCTTGTATGTAACATCAGCCGGTACAAGAGAACAAACCGCTCAGTCACCTGTTAAGCTACCTGGACGGTTTCGTGGTCCCACTTGCTCGTAACGGGTGCGGGCCCGGAGGCTGGGAAGGTGACGCCCGGCTGATCAATACGACTCGAGAGCGAGACCCGGCCTTTGGTCCACAGCACAGCACAGCAAAGCACAACCGTGATGCACGTGTCTGCCGCACACCTCCTCAGCACCGCGCGGCAGCCAGTCGATACCTACAGCTCGCCCACCCCCGGGCTCTGCCAGCGCCTTTGCGCGAGGAAGCAGCATCACCTACAGCATGCTGCCACTTCTTAATCCTTTCTTCAGCCACCGTACTACTGCAAATCTAAACCTTCGTAAAACAGTCCAGCCTGCGTAACATGTAATAGCTGCTTATTCCGTATCAATCGGTCTCACGTTATATGTACACTCCTGGAAATGGAAAAAAGAACACATTGACACCGGTGTGTCAGACCCTCCATACTTGCTCCGGACACTGCGAGAGGGCTGTACAAGCAATGATCACACGCACGGCACAGCGGACACACCAGGAACCGCGGTGTTGGCCGTCGAATGGCGCTAGCTGCGCAGCATTTGTGCACCGCCACCGTCAGTGTCAGCCAGTTTGCCGTGGAATACGGAGCTCCATCGCAGTCTTTAACACTGGTAGCATGCCGCGACAGCGTGGACGTGAACCGTAAGTGCAGTTGACGGACTTTGAGCGAGGGCGTATAGTGGGCATGCGGGAGGCCGGGTGGACGTACCACCGAATTGCTCAACACGTGGGGCGTGAGGTCTCCACAGTACATCGATGTTGTCGCCAGTGGTCGGCGGAAGGTGCACGTGCCCGTCGACCTGGGACCGGACCGCAGCGACGCACGGATGCACGCCAAGACCGTAGGATCCTACGCAGTGCCGTAGGGGACCGCACCGCCACTTCCCAGCAAATTAGGGACACTGTTGCTCCTGGGGTATCGTCGAGGACCATTCGCAACCGTCTCCATGAAGCTGGGCTACGGTCCCGCACACCGTTAGGCCGTCTTCCGCTCACGCCCCAACATCGTGCAGCCCGCCTCCAGTGGTGTCGCGACAGGCGTGAATGGAGGGACGAATGGAGACGTGTCGTCTTCAGCGATGGGAGTCGCTCCTGCCTTGGTGCCAATGATGGTCGTATGCGTGTTTGGCGCCGTGCAGGTGAGCGCCACAATCAGGACTGCATACGACCGAGGCACACAGGGCCAACACCCGGCATCATGGTGTGGGGAGCGATCTCCTACACTGGCCGTACACCACTGGTGATCGTCGAGGGGACACTGAATAGTGCACGGTACATCCAAACCGTCATCGAACCCATCGTTCTACCATTCCTAGACCGGCAAGGAAACTTACTGTTCCAACAGGACAACGCACGTCCGCATGTATCCCGTGCCACCCAACGTGCTCTAGAAGGTGTAAGTCAACTACCCTGGCCAGCAAGATCTCCGGATCTGTCCCCCATTGAGCATGTTTGGGACTGGATGAAGCGTCGTCTCACGCGGTCTGCACGTCCAGCACGAACGCTGGTCCAACTGAGGCGCCAGGTGGAAATGGCATGGCAAGCCGTTCCACAGGACTACATCCAGCATCTCTACGATCGTCTCCATGGGAGAATAGCAGCCTGCATTGCTGCGAAAGGTGGATATACGTTGTACTAGTGCCGACATTGTGCATGCTCTTTTGCCTGTGTCTATGTGCCTGTGGTTCTGTCAGTGGGATCATGTGATGTATCTGACCCCAGGAATGTGTCAATAAAGTTTCCCCTTTCTGGGACAATGAATTCACGGTGTTCTTATTTCAATTTCCAGGAGTGTAGCTGTTCTTTCGATACCTCGTCAAATGTAGAGAGCAATGTCCTCTATACGTTGCAAGTGGCAGCCGTGGTCAGAACAGTGTTCTGCTTAGTTATGAGTGGCTTATGTTAGAGCTAAGTGAATTCGAATTGTTGGTGCTCTTATCGTGTATGCTTCCGCAACCGACAGAGCGGAGGGATTCGGTGTTTCAAGAGGCGCCATATATAAATTTATACCGCACACAGGGAAAGCGGAAAAGCGTCAGTCGCTCACAACGCTGACGAAAGTGTGATAGACCATCATCGAAGAGGATTGTGACGAAAAATGAGAGGATGACAGTTGCGCAAAGCCGCTGAAGTACCGAATACAGCACTCGCAAATCCTGTCACCACCAAATGACACGAGAGAAGCTTCATAAGCAGAAAATTTCAGGGCGAACTGGGATTCCAAGACCACTAATAAGTGATGGTATTACCCCTAGCAGGAAATCGCGCTCCCGGAGCCTAAAACGTGGACTATGGAGGAATGGAAGAAAGTTGTTTGGTCTAATGAGTGTTCTTTCACACTGTTTGCAACTTCTGGTCGAGTTTACGTCTCAAACGTGAAACGTGGCTGTCGTTCAGTCATGTTTTAGGGAGCCATATCGCGGTATTCCATGGGCCCCATGGTTACTTTGAAGGGCCCCATCACTACTGAGGATTATCTATCACATAGTACAAAGTTTGTTCGGTAATAGAAATGCTGTGTTCCAGGAGGACAGGCTCCCTCTTCACACAGCTCGCAACGTCCAGGACTGGTTTTGTGAGCACGAGGATGAATTGTCGCATGTCCCATGGCCACTACAGTCACGATATCTCAATATTATTGAGCCTTTGTACTCTACTTCGTAGAGAAGGTTTCGTGATCGCCACCCATCTCCACTATCTATACCTGAACTTACTGCTATTTTGCACGAATAATAGTATAAGATTCCCTTGAAAACCATGCATCACCTGTATTTATCCATTCAGAGACGGCTGGAAGTTGTTTGAATGCAATCTGGTTTTCTGCACAGTATTAGGCATAGAAGTGAGTTGTGTTTTCGGTGTTTCCACGCTGTTGCCCAACTTCTGTATATACGAGGGTTGGCTGAAAAGTAATGCCTCCAGTTGGCAATATTCGTATGCGGCAGGTACTTGATTGTTACGTAACCTCTTCTCTACAGCTCCAATTGGCGGGAAGCCTTAGCATTGAACAGTTGTGTTGTTACAGTGTAAAGTATGGTACCCGCTCAGACAGTCGGTCAATGTGATTTAAGCAACGTTCAGACATTGAATTCTTGACAGCAGAAGGAGATTCATCACAGAATGAAAGCAGTTTGAGGTGACTCTGTTGATGTGGGTACTGTGCATCTTCATTCTCGTAACGCGAGAGGAGTTCCTGGCAAATTTCAAATATGTGCGCTTTCATTTCAGGAGTCAGCATCCGATGTACTCATGGTGCAAAAATCTTCCGATAGCCAAGCAAAGCAAATATGTGACTCACACGTTCTTGTGAAATGCTGATTGTGCTTACAATTTCTCTCTCAGTGATGCGACGATCGTCCTGAATCAGTCTGTCAAGATTTTGCTTGTGAAATTCGGTGATTGCCTTCACAGGACGTCCAACTCTTTGTCTGTCACGCTGGTCAGATGTTCCGTCCACATGTTTAAATTTACTCGCCCAACGACGCACAGTACGCACATAAACACAGCCACCAAAAACTGCTTTCATTCTCTGATGAATCTGCTTTGGGCTGACACCTTCTGCTGTCAAGAATTCAATAACTGCACGTAGCTTAAATCGCATTGACCGACCGTCTGCACAGGGTTCCATACTTTACACTGCAACAACACAACTGTTTCATGCTAAGGCTTCCCGCCAGCTGGAGCTGTAAAGAGGCTACGGAATAATCTAGTACCTTCCGCATACCAATGCTGCCAACTGTTGAAGAGTTACGGAGGTGGAGGCATTACTTTTCAGTCAATTCTCGTAACAATGTTACATTTCTTTAACGTTTTGAGATATAGAAACGAGGTTTTAATAAGAAGACTGAACGCATAGCAACTAACGACAGCGTCTTCAATAGTTGTTAAAGTTTGCTTTCGAAATATTTACAGCAAGATCGAGAATATGTAAATATAATGGCTTAGGCAAACACTGTTGTTCATTTTCACCTCCGTTGCCAAGTAAATATCGCATTACGATACGTGAACTGACGCCTTTTGATAACATCCCTTCTATTTGGTAAACGGTTCAGTGAATCGAAACGACTTTTTTCACAAAAAATTTCTTTTTCTACTTGCACGTTATATTGATTTGTGAGAAGAATGGTTCATGAATCCAGTTACACCCTGGAACAACGAATCGTCATGAGTAACCGGGTTCTTGAACGACCTCACACTGGGAAAACAGTGAGAGAAATTCGAAATGATTTCACCACTAGATTTAGTATAGCTGCACCATCGAAACTAACGACATTACGTTGGGAGGAGAAGCTGTTTGAAGGAGAAGCTGTTTGAAACTAGATCCGTAAAAGACAGACCACGCTCTAGGAGACCGATAAGAAGAACAGACACATGTGCGGAAGTTGCAGCATTCCCGACAAACGAGCTGCGCAAGCAACCACTAAAGATGAACATTACATTAAAGACTTTACGGTAACATATGCGAACAGATTTACACCTACAATCGTTCAGACTCTCGTTGGGGAATGAATCGAGCGACTAAGATTTGGAGTATCGACGTGACCCTGTACGCAGTTACAGGAGGTGTTCGACACAGTCCCAAAACTGGAAAAGTTGTGTTCTCAGACGAATGTGCCGCGTAACATAGTGCAAAACATAGTCATGTTTATCTCTGGAGTGCAAGGAGAACCCGCATTTCTTTGAAGAATTGGAAATGAAACTGCCCCATGTCATGATATGGGCTGCAATGTGTGCCACGCATATTTCTCTGAAAATCCGGAAACTTATGCTGCCATGCCAGTGAATCAGAGAACGTATCTCTCCATGCGACGTGATTGGTATGTATCGGAATTGGAACGTTTGGGACTTCTTGGTCGTATCTGGTTACAACAAGATGGACAAGATGGAGCAGCAGCGCATTTTGCAGTATGTGTAAGGAAATACCTCACGGATATGTTCAGAGACAGGTGGACTGGAAGAGGATCACCAGCGTTATCGGCAACTCTGGAATGCGCCCTCCCTCCTCCGTCCCCCTTTTCCTCCCCCCCCCCCCCCCCCCCCCTACACAAGGTCCCGATTTGTCATCGTGCGATAATGCGTCATGGGAACACATCAAAAAGAAAGTCACTCACAATCGTTATCATATAGACGTGTTTACCTCTGGAGTGTAAGAAGAACCCCCACTTCTCTGAGGAATTGGAAATGTACCCGCTCAATGTCATGATATGGGGTGAGAACCTCAAAGACGCTGTTCGGAATTCATTTTCTTCCGTCACGCAGGCAGTGCTGCGGCGAATATCACAACGCACCTGGAGGCGAATAATTCTGTGCCATGAAAATTATGAATTGCACACACATCACATGGGGTAAACGGTGGTAATCTCGTAGTAGATACTCCTCTCATCAGAACCATGCTGCTGAAAGAACATTTCGCACAGATGTGAGCAATGTAGAGGGTGTGCAATGTGACTTTTGGAACAGCTATACAATATGCTGCGGCAGCCACCTGCTTTTGCTCCAGGCGACGTTGTATACTATCGCAACTATCGAGGTTCACGGCGTTGGCTCGCAGGGCGCATTCTTCGCTGTCTCGGCCGCGCTATGTATCTGGTATTGGGGGCCTCTGGTGAGGTGCGCCGGCATCTCAATCAGCTGCGCCTCTGTCGTCGCCTGGGTTCTGCCGATCCCCGTCTGCTTTCAGCAACGGCGCCGTCAGGTCAGCGCCCTGGGGACCCATCTACTGGCTCGCCTCATCCCCAGGTGTTACCGACGCTGCCTTCCATTTTGCCCCATGGCGACGCGCCGCCGCCGCCGCCGCCGCCGCCGCCGCCGCCGCCGCCTGTTCTCCCGCCGGCGCCGCCCGCAGTGGACGCTTCGCCGCAACCGCCACGCGCCTCCCCGGGTCACGCGCCGCCGATCGCTTCCCATGACCAGCTGTCCTCCGACATGGAACTCTTGCCCGCTCCGGACCAGATGTCGTCTACGCCCGTCGGGTACCCCGACGCGATGGAGGTCGACCCTTCGGCCCCTCCTGTCTCTCTACTGCGCATACACCGCATGTTGGCGTGCACCCTGGACTAGGTTTTCAGGCGTTTCCTAGCTCCCCTCGGACCGAATGGCCGGGTGCTGGTGGCACAGCCTCGCCTGTTGTTAGGCTCCCCACCTCGTCGCATACGCCAACATGGGGTCCTCTCCACGACGGGCGGAAGCCTTATAACACAACCGTACGCCGATTTGCGGGGGAGGAATGTGGTGTCACCGCCAGACACCACACTTGCTAGGTGGTAGCCTTTAAATCGGCCGCAGTCCATTAGTATACGTCGGACCCGCGTGTCGCCACTGTCAGTGATTGCAGACCGAGCGCCGCCACACGGCAGGTCTAGAGAGACGTCCTAGCACTCGTCCCAGTTGTACAGCCGACTTTGCCAGGAAAGGTTCACTGACAAATACGCTCTCATTTGCCGAGGCGATAGTTAGCATAGCCTTCAGCTACGTCATTTGCTACGACCTAGCAAGGCGCCATTTTATATTGAGATTATAATTTATGTATCCTCAAGAGCTATGTTCTCCAATTGTGGATTAAAGTTAAGTATTCCAGCCGCCACGTTCTTTTCTTCATAGTATAACTCCTTTAACTGTTCCAGACCTCACGCCAGTCTGCGTGAGCTTAAACGCGTGCATTTCGGCCTCCTCTAGCAACACGGTGTTGGCTCTTCTGCCAACACTTCATAATAAGTTCTTAACGGCAAGTACAGTGATGGAAACGGCAAGTACAGTGATATAACGCTTGCTGATGTAGACGTTGAATTTCTTCGTAAAGGTGTCCGAAAAACATGCTGGAGTTGAAAGACAAGGCGGACAGACTCGACTATTGACATGTAAATGCTGCCAGTGGTAGTGGAGGGGGGGGGGGGGGTAGAGTCACAACCCAGACTCCATCGTCATATGCGATAAGAAAATATAACAGCGTCCCCGAGGATCTAGACTGCACACATGCTCTCGAAGACAAACACATTGTAACAATTGTTCCATATGGCCACCGTCGATGTGGAGACAGACTTCAGCACGCCTCTGAGACGTCATGGCATTGGTGAGCCGATGATACAGTTGTTGTCGAAACGCAATTTTCAGTACTTAGGTGTTCGGAATGATAATAAAATCAAACGATGGCAGTCTATCACTTTATAATTTACGCCTCACCTGCAGTGTTTCGAAGTTAACATCGCCAGAGACATTAACAGTGTTGTAGCATTGGCATGACTCACTTGTGCACGTGTGGTATCCGGACCTGTGTTTATCAGGGCTACTTGCTTTCTTCATTGTCCTCTACTCGCCACTTTCGTTTGTAAGTATAACTGTCAGATACCCTATACAAAACAAGTTTTCTCTTGACGCTACGAAACAATCCAAAGTCAACAGAAAATGGATATAAATGGCACCTAACTTTTATCGTATTTGATGAGATCTCAGGAAATTATCTCAAATGCGTGCACATACTCATGTTTCAATGAACAACTTGAGTGGAGACAAGTAAACAGTCACTTAATACGACACATACTGGAATGAGAGAATTATCTGGCGGTGTTTACACCGCAGTAACATTTTCCGGCCGCGTCAGTTTTAGAATCTTTCTGGGATACTTTTGCGAGGAGCTTGTACGCCAACATTGACTACAGTGGCCGTCATGAAATTAGACATGTCAGTGTCACACCCGCTGCATCCAGTCCACAGGCTCTAAGGACTGTGATTCGCCCACGTCATAGCTTTCTTGCTACCCAGTTAGCAGTGCAGTAGGTTAGCGCCACGTATCGTTTCAGGCTTTCGCGGAACGGTGCAGTTACGTGTGTTTGGTAGTGAGCGAAACGCAGGAGTAGGACCTACGTGTAATGCTATTCCAGTCGGTGTACGTAAAGGCCGAAAAGACATTCGGAAACAATCTAAAATTGTCGTATCGAATGTACTGAAGTTCTTTACTGATCTGGCTGACAGTGAAGACATCAGGAATAATATAAATATTGCACAATTTTATAAAATGACAACAAAATCTTGTAGTATTTCGGAATCGATTGTATTCCATATCAACAGTGCAGTAAACTAGACAGAATCTCTTGATGTGAACGTGTGCTTTGGTTCTCCAAAAAAGCGATATTAACGTAAACGGAAATTACGGAATTTGACGGTTTTCACAAAAAGCTGATTTGTTGAACTGTATTTAGATACTACGAAAGATGAGATTATCCGAAGGCTGGAAAAATACTGGATGATCTCCTTGAAGAAATTAATTATTCTGGATCAGGGACGTCTGTCTCTCATTCACCTGGTTTTTGATTCAGAAACTGTAATGGCGAGCGAACATTTTTGATGGAATGCAGAAACGCTGCACCAGAAAGAACGAAGTTTTGTGTACAATCCCCTTATTGCCTGTTGAGGTCAATTCTATTGATGTATACTTCGACAAAATTAGGGTTTCACAAAACCGACGTACAAATACAGTTAGCTCGATTTCAATGGAAGTAATGGCCTGAAACTACGTACAGTTTGATTTGTATGTTGTACATCGGCGATTTGGTGAGGGATGCAGTGATGAAGGAACAGTAAGAGCTACAAATAAAATTTTTTCTGGATGCAGGGAACATTTTCAGTCGCATTAAGCCGAGGCATCGGATCAAAATTCCTGGCCGCCACGCACGGAGTCTTTCGCCACTAAAATGCGTTCGTAGGTGACAGGATACAGTAACGATGTCTCAGATATTACGAAAATTAATTTCATAGCTTTCTTAACAATTTTCTCTCTGTAAGTTTCTGAAGGTCTAACAGAAAGCAAATTCATCAGCGATGACAAATTTCGTTACAGATACGGGACAGTTTCACACATCTTATGCTTTTTTATTTTGTATCTCGGAGTTCTTTTGTTTTCACGATAAAATATATATCACCTGCACCTATAAACTTTCAGAATGTTCATGTATTTTTTCACTCCAAGCACGTCAGTGGTTCTGCTTTATCAAGTTGAAGCAAAAAAAAATTTTTTCAAAGTTTCTTGTATCATAAATTTTTTTCTTAGCAGGTGGCAAGAATTTCCTTTTTGGAATGTACTCCATCATAGTCTAGACCAAAAATAAAGAGGATTAACATTTGAAATTATCACTAACTGCCAATGCTGTAAGACGGTGAGATGACGTTGAGTCGCCTATTTTCGTGCCAGCTTCTATAAGGATCACTGTACTCATCTTCTGTATAGCTTTCTAAAATTATGAAAAACGTATATCTTACTATATGAAAACAGAACACAAAAAAGCTTCAGTATTTTTGTTGATACGAGATTAAGAAGATGTAACACAAACATGCTCCGGTATCCCTCTGCACTGTGTCATTGCCGAACATCATCTTTCTTCGTTTTTTTTTTTTTTCGAACCGTTCATGAAATAAAAGGGAAATTACGTCTTACGCGGCTCAGTCTGCCTCCAGGGCGAGGCAGCTAACAAAGGGACCGCGGCAACTTGTCGCACCGTCTTCGTCCAAATTTATGGTATATGCAAGCCTTGGCTAGAAATAAAAGTGATACAAGTGGGAGCTCCATATGACCAAGGGTTCAGAAAATGTAGCATTATCGGTGTGGGTCGAGTGAACCATGAGCCGTTTATGTCAGTGTAGTTCCAAATAGTCGTTGGCGCTGCGGAAAGAGAGCACACAACGGTAATCCGTGAGTCGTGTGGTCGGGAACCTACGCGAAAACTTTTATTTTCAATTGTTACATTAATTACACACTACACAAACCTAAACAATGTCAACATATTGTATTTATGAGGTCTGACCAACAAAGCCTGAGATTGATTTCTTTCACTTATGTTTATTACTCCATTTCAATGTTTACACGATCTTTTTAAAAGTACCCCTCCTACTTGAACGTACATTTATGCCCCGAAGCTTTGTCTTTAGTGATGGAAATAAAAAAACGTCACAGGGTGTAAGATCGGGGCCATAAGTCGGATGAGGTACATGGTAATTTTGAACTGAGCCAGAAACTGCATGTCTTGATTTCCGACGTGGGGCCACGCATTGTTATGATGAAGTCGCAACCAATACAACGAAGTTCTGGTCGTTTCCTTGCAATATGCTACCCCAGTTTAGCCAGTATTGACGTGTAGAACGCTGCTGTAACAGTAGCGTGAGGGGAAGAGCCATTCCATGATAGTCACAAAATGTGATCACCATCACTTTCCATGCAGATGGAACAACTTTCGCAACTTCACACTATTCTGGCTCGTTTTCCTTCCTTCAGCCACATCACAAACCAAAACGCCAGGTCTACATTGCTTAACACAGACAAGTATGCCTTCTTTCAAGTCCTTGAACTGCAAAACACTATTGCACGAGAAAGTACATCTTTACCATACGCTTTCTGCACCTTTCGTAAGTTTCAGTGCCTGTATGGTTTGAATGAACACAGAAGTCATTGTTCCGCAGTGCCCCTCTCTTGTCAGGTCCATTGTTTGGTGTGCGAACTGCAAAGAGCACCTACAAAGTGGAGCAATACTACTAACCTACCGATACGAGAGTGCTGTCGCTTATGGACAGTATACATAAAATCCCGCTCTTTTTAAATATTCATTGTACATAAAAGAAGCTATCGCAAAAGCTACTGGAAAAAATCGATGTCAGTCTTTGTTGATCAGCAGTCGTATGAACATTTTCATAAAAGTGATGAAAAGGAAAGTCAATGTAAAATTCCGGATTGCAGATACATTTTCAGGAAGGAATCGTAAGGTGTACACGAGAAATTCTTATGTAAAATTAGACACTTTTATTGTTTTACAGTTGATTATTTACACGGGGCGATATTCATAGTAAAAGTATGTGAAGTAGTAATATTCTCGGCATTTTAGACACTTATAAGGGCCGTATTTTTACAATTACGAGGCTGTTTGAACCTTTATGTAGAAAAACGATTGTGCTTTACAGTCATGAAAGATTCTGTCTTATCGGACAGTTTGGCAGCAAACCAAGTGTAATGAAGTCGTGTACGAGTCAGTTACATTCCCTTATCGAAAATATACGTGCAGAGTCTTCTTGAACGTTATAAGTACAATCCCTTCCTCGAAATTTATTTGCAACCATATATTTTCCTTTCCATTTCCTTTCCATGCGTTTTTTGAAAATATTAATAAATATAATATATTGAGTATTATTTTGGTTTATATGAGATGTAAGTAACGTAAAAAATGAAAATAAAAATAAAAGAAGAAAGCGAAACTCTTCCAGATAGGAACTCGACGCTGCTCTGTATTTTCTGCTGCGTCAACGTCTGCCTAGAAACAGCGCTAACGTAAATGGCTCCTGTTTCGTCCGATCTACGCCAAAAATGCTATTTTTTTCGAAACGTTTGACCATCTGGCGCTCCACCTTCTATGAAGAAACAAGCAGTCTTGATTGCAGTGTAAATTTTTTTTATTATTTCCCAATGAAGCGTTTCGCCTTTGTTTAGGCATTTTCGGATGGCCTACGGAGGAATTACAAAATTTCATGATAGTGGCGTGACCCAGTTTAATGAGACTTGATTACCAAGAAAATATTAAACAACTTACTGATATTCGGTAGCGATGGACACATGGGATACCACGCATAAAAATCCCAGCAAGTTTATGCCCCTTCTCAAAGCTTAAAAAACACTGCGTGGTGTCCTATAAAACAGAAGATGACAGAAAGCTTTTTTTAAAGGAATATGTAACCTGTTTAGTCACTAAATTGATAACCTTCATTGGAAATAAGAAGGTAGCAGCAGATAACCTTATTACGGCATGTGGTGCAGTCTACTGCAAACCAAATGGCATCAGTCCTACAGAAAGGCTTTACATCGTAAACACGCTGGGTGTGTAGTACATATTCTGGTTGCACACGTCCCACAGCATATGAAAACATGCAAGGCCCCTCAAACTAGTGCGCGCAGATGGAACCTGCAGGCTGCGAGCTACAATAATGTTCATTTGCTAAATCTTGTCATAACAACAAATCATGACAGTTATTATAGATGTCTGGTGTTCCACAAAATTTCTGATAAAATGCTTAAACTAATAGGCAGAACAGTCAAGGTAAATAAAAATTAAAGTATATATTTATTTTTGTTAGGGTGAATAAACATTAAAGTGCATATGTGATTCTTCAGTTTCTCCCGGCGTATTTGTTGCTCGAACGGTCCATGGGTATACTGCCGGTTCATAGTGTTCAACGGGCACAATATTTCGACGATCAGACATGTCGCCATCGTCAGGTGCGCTGATGAACAGTTCGTCAGCGCACCTGACGATGGCGACATGTCTGATCGCCGAAATATTGTGCCCGTTGGACACTATGAACCGGCAGTATACCCGTGGACTGTTCGAGCATTAAAGTGTATATATTTCTTGTCAAATCGTGCCATGCAATAAATTTGTACGAAATCAGTTATGACGAGTAGCGGCAGTCCCCTGATAAAACAAGCCATTCCAAATATATTCAGAATGAGTAAATATATCGAGCTGCTGTTTTCGCCAAGTCGACAATACGGCGAATTCCCTGAAGTTCACAAGCCGAATTACATCGACTTTATTTTTGTTTGTTTGAACTACACACTGTTCTATGTGGCATTTGCAAGAAGCTTCTAAGAGAATTTTAACGACATAACATGTACACGACATGAAGAAAGAGTATCAAGATAAGAGCACCGCAGACCACTGTCCAGTCGTCCTACAAACGTCTGCCCTGTTACCCCGAATGTAAGCAAACTTGTGACTCAGGTCTGCTTCTTGTGTTTACCTGTGCGCTTGAAGACCATCAGTCTATGTTCTGCTGGAGTAATAATCAGACAACATGCTCGTAAAGCTATTGAGACATTCACAACGTATACGACAGTCGAAAAAGCGAATATCGTTTATGGCGAATGTCGCCAAACTGTTTGAGCAGCGGAGACGTTGTAGGCTCAGGAGTATCCTGAACGTGCCAGGCACTCATGATCTGGCTTTTCAAACATTCTAAAAAAGTTGTAGAAACCGAAAGTGTGGGGAATAAAGTAGGCCAAAGGAAAAGAAGAACAACTAATGAATGAAATAAAATTAACTTTTTAGCAGCAGTAACACACGATACAAATGTCACTTAGAGGCATCTCGGAAGTACGAGAGGTATCATCAGAACGGGTGTTCGCATTTCATCATCTGCATCTACAGTTTCATGGTAGTGGCGTCCAAAATTCGTTACAGTTCTCTAAACGTCATCTAGAAAAGTACGAAGTGATGTGGCATATCCACAGAAAATTTTGTTAAAGGAAGAAACAACGTTTAGAAACCATGAGCAAGTCAGTCTTCGCAAAAGGTGCTAATCGTCAGCGGAAAATACACGCTGCCTCAAATAACTGGATAAAGATAACGATCTTGGTCTATCAGCGTTTGGTATGTGTTTTCCAAGACCTGCACTATTGGTCGATGTTTTATTAATGGGAATCAAAGCAAAGTTAAGTATCTCAAGTTCCTAAAAAATGCTGCTATCGCAGTTATTGAAAGACATCCCTCTGGAGATAAGGCAATCAGTATGGTACGAACATAACGGATGTCCCTCCCATTCCACGCATGTAGCGACGGATCCTCTCAAGAGAACATTTGGAGAGCACTGAAACATTCTTTAAGAAACGCAAAATATCTGCACTCTCATCAAACTTAACACTTATATACTTTTATCTGTACTGAAAATTAAAACAATGGGTATGTTAGGAAACACCGACGGCTCCAGACGCCATGAAATGCCTTATAACTCGAGCCTGTGTTGCCGTTAACTTCGCCACGCGGGATTAGCTGAGCGGTCTCAGGCGCTGCAGTCATGGACTGTGCGGCTGGTCCCGGCGGAGGTTCGAGTCCTCCCTCGGGCATGGGTGTGTGTGTTTGTCCTTAGGATAATTTAGGTTAAATAGTGTGTAAGCTTAGGGACTGATGACCTTAGCAGTTAAGTCCCATAGGATATCACACATATTTAAACATTTTTTTATTGTTTTTTTGCCGTTAACTCCAGATGAGATTCAACGTGTAGTATAGTTTCTCCAGAATCACTTGATAGCGCGTAGCAATGCTCAAGGCCAACATTTAGAGCACTTGATATGACAGCCAGTAAACACACGAACCTCAAATGGTTCAAATGGCTCTGAGCACTATGGGACTTAACTTCTGAGGTCATCAGTCCCCTAGAACTTAGAACTACTTAAACCCAACTAATCTAAGGACATCACAAACATCCATGCCCGAGGCAGGATTCGAACCTGCGACCGTAGCGGTCGCGCGGTTCCAGACTGAAGCGCCTAGGGCCGCTCGGCCACCCCGGCCGGCACACGAACCTCAAGTCAGTTATATGTTCGATAACACTTGGTAAAATAGAGGTTTGTGGAAGATCTACTCCCGTTTGCGGGACAGTGGGTTGTGGCACTATTATCTTGATCCTATGTGCCACTATTATCTTGATTCTATGTGGCACTATTATCTTGATCCTATTTGATCCTGTATACACAGTTCAGACAAAAGTCATGGGATACGTCGTAATATCGTGTCAGACCTCCTTCTGCCAGGCATAGAGGAGTAACTCGGCGTGAGATGGACTCAACAAGGCGTTCTAAGTCCCCTGCAGAAATATTGTATAGTGTTCCCTTTGTAGCCGTCCGTAATTGCGAAAGAATTGCCGGTGCAGGATTTTAAGCATGAACTGACCTCTCGATTATGTCGCACAAATGGTCAATGGGTGGCCAAATCATTCGCTCAAACTGTCCAGAATGTTCTTCAAACTAATCGCGAACGACTGTGGCAAAGTGACATGGCGCATTGTCATCCATAAAAATTCCATCGTTACTTGAGAACATGAAGTCCATGAATGACTGTAAGAGGTCTCCAAGTAGCCGAAAGTAACCGAGAATCCAGACCATTCCAGAGCCCACACCATTATGGAGCCGTCATCAGTTTGGACAGTGCCTTGTTGAATATCTGGGTCCATGGCTTCGTGCGGTCTGCGACTCATTTGATCAGTCCACGGTTTTCCAGTCGTCATGGGTCCAACCAATATGGCCGCGAGCCCAGGAGAGGCGCTGCAGGTGATGTAGTGCTGTAGCAAAGGCACTCGCGTCGGTCGTCTGCGGCCACAGTCCTTTAACGCCAGATTTCACCGCACTGTCCTAGCGCATGTGTTCCTCGTACTCCCATATTGATTTCCGTGGTTATTTCACGTCGTATTGCTTGTCTGTTAACACTGACAACTCTACGCAAACGCCGCCGTTCTCGGTTGTTAAGTGAGGGACATCGACCACTGCGTTGTCCGTGGTCAGAGGTAATGCTTGTAATTTTACACTACTGGCCATTAAAATTGCTATTCCAAGAAGAAATGTAGATGATAAACGGATATTTATTGGACAAATATATTATACTAGAACTGACATGTGATTACATTTTCACGCAATTTGGGTGCATAGATCCTGAGAAGTCAGTGCCTAGAACAAACACCTCTGGCCGTAATAATGGCCTTAATAAGGCTGGGCATTGAGTCAAACAGAGCTTGGATGGCGTGTACAGGTACAACTGCCCACGCAACTTCAACACGAAACCACAGTTCATCAAGAGTAGTGACTGGCGCATTGTGAGGAGCCAGTTGCTCGGCCACCATTGACCAAATATTTTCAGTTGGTGAGAGACCTGGAGAATGTGCTGGCCAAGGCAGCAGTCGAACATTTTCTGTATCCAGAAAGGCCCGTACATGACCTGCAACATGCGGTCATGCATTATCCTGCAGAAATGTAGGGTTTTCGCAGGGATCGAATAAAGGGTAGAGCCACGGATCGTAACACATCTGAAATGTAACGTCCACTGTTCAAACTGCCGTCAATGCGAACAAGAGGTGACCGAGACGTGTAACCAATGGCACCCCATACCATCATCCCGGGTGATACTCCAATATGGCGATGAAAACTACACGCTTCCAGTGTGCGTTCACTTCGATGTCGCAAACACGGATGCGACCATCATGATGCTGTAAACAGAACCTGGATTCATCCGAAAAAATGACGTTTTGCAATTTGTGGACACAGGTTCGTCGTTGAGAACACCATAGTAGGCGCTCCTGTCTGTGATGCAGCGTCAAAGGTAACCGCAGCCATGGTCACCGAGCTGATAGTCCATGCTGGTGCAAACGTCGTCGAACTGTTCGTGCAGATGGTTGTTGTCTTGCAAACGTTCCCGTCTGTTGACTCAGGGATCGAGACGTGGCTGCACGGTCCTTTACAGCCATGCAGATAAGATGCCTGTCATCTCGACTGCTAGTGATACGAGACCGTTGAGAGACAGCACGGCGTTCCGTATTACCCTCCTGAAATGGTTCAAATGGCTCGGAGCACTATGGGACTTAACATCGATGGTCATCAGTCCCCTAGAACTTAGAACTACTTAAACCTAACTAACCTAAGGACAGCACACAACACCCAGCCATCACGAGGCAGGGAAAATCCCTGACCCCGCCGGGAATCGAACCCGGGAACCCGTACCCTCCTGAAGCCACCGATTCCAGATTCTGCTAACAGTCATTGGATCTCGACCAACGCGACCAGCAGTGTCGCGATACGATAAACCGCAATCGCGATAGGCTACAATCCGACCTTTATCAAAGTCAGAAACGTGATGGTACGCAATTCTTCTCCTTACAAGAGGCATCACAACAGCGTTTCACCAGGCAACGCCGGTCAACTGCTGTTTGTGTATGAGAAATCGGTATAATGGAAATGTCGTGTGGCTAGGGCCTCCCGTCGGGTAGACCGTTCGCCTGGTGCAGGTCTTTCGATTTAACGCCACTTCGGCGACCTGCGCGTCGATGGGGATGAAATGAGGATGATTAGGACAACACAACACCCAGTCCCTGAGCGGAGAAAATCTCCGACCCAGCCGGGAATCGAACCCGGGCCCTTAGGATTGACAGTCTGTCACGCTGACCACTCAGCTACCGGGGCGGACATGAGAAATCGGTAGGAAACTTTCCTCATGTCAGTACGTTGTAGGTGTCGCCACCGACGCCAACCTTGTGTGAATGTTCTGGAAAGCTAATCATTTCACATCACAGCATTTTCTCCCTGTCGGTTAAATTTCGCGGCTGTAGCACGTCATCTTCGTGGTGTAGCAGTTTTATTGGCCAGTATTGTATATTCTTGGCGCACTCTTGACACTGTGTATCTCGGAACACTGAATTGCCTAACGATTTCAAGATGGAATGTCTCGTGCGTTAGCTCCAACTACTCTTCCGCATTGGGAGTCTGCTAACTGGCGATCTTTTACAGAAGCTCGAAATTTAGCACGGATTTCATTGCGAGATGCTTATAATAGCTTCAGCAACAAACCTTGTCTCGAAACCTGGCAGAAAATCCAAAGAGATTCTGGTCATATGTGAAGTATGTTAATGGCAAGAAACAATCAATGCCTTCTCTTCGTGATATCAGTGGAGATACTATCGAAGACAGTGCTGCCAAAGCAGAGTTACTAAACACAGCGTTTCGAAATGCCTTTACAAAAGAACACGAAATAAATATTCCAGAATTCGAATCGAGAGCAGCTGCCAACATGAGTTACGTAGGAGTAAACATCTCGGAGTAGTGAAGCAACTTAAATCACTTAATAAATGCAAGTCTTCTGGTCCAGAGTGTATACCACTTAGGTTCCTTTCGGACTATGCTGATGCATTAGCTCCATACTTAACAATCGTATACAACCGTTCGCTCGACAAAGAGATCCGTACCCAAAGACTGGAAAGTCACACCAATATTCCAAAAAGGTAGTAGGAGTAATCCACTCAATTACAGGCCGATGTAGTTGACGTCCATATGCAGCAGGATTTTAGAATATACATTGTGTTCGAACATTATGAATTACCTCGAAGAAAACTGTCTATTGACACACAGTCAACATGGGTTTAGAAAACATTGTTCTTGTGAAACACAACTAGTTCATTATTCACATGAAGTGTTGAGCGCTATTGACAAGGGATTTCAAATCGATTCCGTATCTCTGGATTTCCGGAAGGCTTTTTATGCTGTACGACACAAGCTGCTTGTAGTGAAATTACGTGCTTATGGAATATATCTCAGTTGTGTGACTGGATTTGTGATATCCTGTCAGAGAGGTCACAGTCACGGAAAGTCATCGAGCAAAACAGAAGTGTTTCCTGGCGTTCCCCAAGGTTGTATTATTGGCCCTTTGCTGTTCCTTATCTATATAAACGATTTGGAAGACAATCTGACCAGCCGTCTTAAGTTGTTTGCAGATGAAGCTGTCGTTTATCGACTAATAAAGTCATCATAAGATCAAAACAAATGGCAAAACGATTTAGAAAATATATCTGAATGGTGCGAAAATTGGCAGTTGACCATAAATAACGAGAAGTGTGAAGTCATCCACATATACGCTAAAAGGAGTCCGTCAAACGTCGGCTACACGATCAATCAGTCTAATCTAAAGACCGTAAATTCAACTAAATACCTAGGTATTACAATTATTAACAACTTAAAGGGTAGAAACACATAGGAAATGTTGTGGGGAAGGCTAACCAAAGGCTGGGTTTCATTGGCAGGACACTTAGAAAATGTAACAGATCTACTAAGGAGACTGCCTACACTACCCTTGTCCGCCCTCTTTTAGAATACTGCTGCTCGGTGTGAGATCCTTACCAGATAGGACTGACGGGATACATCGAAAAAGTTCAAAGAACGGCAGCACGTTTTATATTATCGTGAAATATGGGAGAGAGTGTCATAGAAATAACACAGGATTCGTGCTGGACATCATTAAAAGAAAGGCGTCCTTCGTTGCGACGGAATCTTCTCACGAAATACCGAATCACCAACTTTCTCTTCCGAATGCGAAAATATTTTGTTGACACCGACCTACATAGGGAGAAACAATCACCATGAGGGAAATCAGAGCTCGTACGGAAAGATATAGGTGTTCGCTCGTTCCGCGCGCTATACGATACTGGAATAATAGAGAATTGTGAAGGTGGCTTGATGAACCCTCTGCCAGGCACTTAAATGTGATTTGCAGAGTATCCATGTGGATGTAGATGAATTCCCGTCGTGCGGCCGTAATCACATCGGAGACCTTTCAACATGAATCACCTGAGGATATAGCAGCTCTGCCAATGCACTGTCCTTTTATACCTTGTGTACGTGTTACTACCGCTATCTTCATATGTGCGTAATGCTATCCCATGATTCTTGTCAATTCGGTGTACATTGTGACGTAGAGGTGTTGTAATTCGGCGACTGACAAAAGTTACTTGCGGAAGTTAGAAATTTGCCTTATTGTCCGCTACAACTTGGTGAAAACCGCACCACAATATATTTATTCATTCTGGATATACCCTGGCCTTATCTGTCTCACTTTGCGTAAATATTAAGTACACATCACTTATCATACCAGAGTGACGTGCTACAGACATCAAATATAGGACGTCACCCTAATAATATGACAACAGTGTTCATTCCCGAACTATTGGAAAGACATAAGAAAAACGATAGAATTAGAGATTTTATTGGGGCTATTTTTCACCTACGCCAGCACCAGTGCATAGACGTCAGACTTGTTTCGTATGCCACACAGCTGTCGATGAAATAAGCAGGCTCTGTCGTTACGTGAGATGCGAACAGCTAATCGACACGACCTCTGGCCACACGCCGGCGTTTCCTGTGGAGCTTGCGTCACTTTACGTGAGGGAGGAGGCAGCTCGCTTTCCAAACCGTGCTCGGCCGTTACTCCATTGATAAATGTCCAGCTGGAGGCAGTATTCTCCTATAATTATTCGGAGAGTGGTAGTTTTCCTCCCGCAGGATCGCTATAACTGGTAGAGTTCGCTTTCGGAATGAGTGAAAATTATGCTTGCGTGGTAAATGTTCGAGGTTCACAAGAATCTGAAGCGATCACAACATTAGTGCGATCATAAAATGAGCAAAGACCGACAAAAATCATTATCGTATGCCAGTGCCTCATCTCCTACCTGCTAAATTTCAAGGGAGTACTCCTGCATCTCTTACGGGGTCAGCACGCCTGGAAGAAAAACAGTGCGGAGACATGTTTTCAGAATGAAGTTTCACTCTCCAGAGGGGTGTTCGCTGATTTCACACTGTCTGGCAGATTAAAACACAAGGTTAGCAGGAGAACTTGGTGGGTAGAGCATGAGATACTGGAGCAAGTAAAGCTGCGAGAGTAGGTCGTGAGTGCTGCCTGGATAGCTTAGTCGGCGGAGCACTTGCCGGGCGAGACAAAGGCCCCAGGATCGACTCCCGATTCGGTACAGAGCTTAATCGGCCAGGAAGTTTCAAATCCACTGCAGAGTGAAAATTCATCTTGGAAATTGTTATGGGTGTCTCGATCACTTTCCTGTCTCTTCTGCTTGCACGAATCAAAACGAACGGCAAAAATAGCATACTGCGGAATGTATGTAAATAAAGATGTAAATGTTCGGACGTTCATAATGTTGTATCTCTGAAATTTCTTGACCGATTGCTTTGAAATATATACTTTGAAATTATATGTGAACATATATATACGGTTTCATATATATATATATATATATATATATATATATATATATATATATATATATATACACATATATATACACTCCTGGAAATTGAAATAAGAACACCGTGAATTCATTGTCCCAGGAAGGGGAAACTTTATTGACACATTCCTGGGGTCAGATACATCACATGATCACACTGACAGAACCACAGGCACATAGACACAGGCAACAGAGCATGCACAATGTCGGCACTAGTACAGTGTATATCCACCTTTCGGAGCAATGCAGGCTGCTATTCTCCCATGGAGACGATCGTAGAGATGCTGGATGTAGTCCTGTGGAACGGCTTGCCATGCCATTTCCACCTGGCGCCTCAGTTGGACCAGCGTTCGTGCTGGACGTGCAGACCGCGTGAGACGACGCTTCATCCAGTCCCAAACATGCTCAATGGGGGACAGATCCGGAGATCTTGCTGGCCAGGGTAGTTCACTTACACCTTCTAGAGCACGTTGGGTGGCACGGGATACATGCGGACGTGCATTGTCCTGTTGGAACAGCAAGTTCCCTTGCCGGTCTAGGAATGGTAGAACGATGGGTTCGATGACGGTTTGGATGTACCGTGCACTATTCAGTGTCCCCTCGACGATCACCAGTGGTGTACGGCCAGTGTAGGAGATCGCTCCCTACACCATGATGCCGGGTGTTAGCCCTGTGTGCCTCGGTCGTATGCAGTCCTGATTGTGGCGCTCACCTGCACGGCGCCAAACACGCATACGACCATCATTGGCACCAAGGCAGAAGCGACTCTCATCGCTGAAGACGACACGTCTCCATTCGTCCCTCCATTCACGCCTGTCGCGACACCACTGGAGGCGGGCTGCACGATGTTGGGGCGTGAGCGGAAGACGGCCTAACGGTGTGCGGGACCGTAGCCCAGCTTCATGGAGACGGTTGCGAATGGTCCTCGCCGATACCCCAGGAACAACAGTGTCCCTAATTTGCTGGGAAGTGGCGGTGCGGTCCCCTGCGGCACTGCGTAGGATCCTACGGTCTTGGCGTGCATCCGTGCGTCGCTGCGGTCCGGTCCCAGGTCGACGGGCACGTGCACCTTCCGCCGACCACTGGCGACTACATCGATGTACTGTGGAGACCTCACGCCCCACGTGTTGAGCAATTCGGCGGTACGTCCACCCGGCCTCCCGCATGCCCACTATACGCCCTCGCTCAAAGTCCGTCAACTGCACATACGGTTCACGTCCACGCTGTCGCGGCATGCTACCAGTGTTAAAGACTGCGATGGAGCTCCGTATGCCACGGCAAACTGGCTGACACTGACGGCGGCGGTGCACAAATGCTGCGCAGCTAGCGCCATTCGACGGCCAACACCGCGGTTCCTGGTGTGTCCGCTGTGCCGTGCGTGTGATCATTGCTTGTACAGCCCTCTCGCAGTGTCCGGAGCAAGTATGGTGGGTCTGACACACCGGTGTCAATGTGTTCTTTTTTCCATTTCCAGGAGTGTATATATATATATATATATATATATATATATATATATATATATATGTGTGTGTGTGTGTGTGTGTGTGTGTGTCTGTGTCTGTGTGTGTGTGTGTGTGTGTGTGTGTGTGTCTGTGTCTGTGTGTGTGTGTGTGTGTCTGTGTGTGTGTGTAGTATAGGTCCATTGATCGTGACCGGGCCAAATATATCACGAATAAAGCGTCAAACGAAAAAACTACAAAGATCGAAACTCGTCTAGCTTTAAGGGGGAAACCAGATGGCGCTACGGTTACCCGGCTAGACGGCGCTGCCATAGGCCAAACGGATATCAACTGCGTTTTTTTTTTTGTTTTTTTTTTATGTAGGAACCCCCATTTTTGTTACATATCCGTTCAGTACGTAAAGAAGTATGAATGTTTTAGTTGGACCACTTTTTTCGCTTTGTGATAGATGGCGCTGTAATAGTCACAAACATATGGCTCACAATTACAGATGAACAGTTGGTAACAGGTAGATTTTTTAAATTAAAATACAGAACGTATGTACGTTTGAACATTTTATTTCGGTTGTTCCAATGTGATACATGTGCCTTTCTGAACTTATCATTTCTGAGAACGCATGTTGTACAGCGTGATAACCTGTAAATAATAGATTAATGCAATAAATGCTCAAAATTATGTCCGTCAACCTCAATGCATTTGGCAATACGTGTAAGGACATTCCTCTCAACAGCGAATAGTTCGCCTTCCGTAATGTTCGCACATGCATTGACAATGCGCTGACGCATGTTGTCAGACGTTGTCGATGGATCACGATAGCAAATATCCTTCAACTTTCCCCACAGAAAGAAATCCGGGGACGTCAATCCAAAGAACGTGCGGGCCATGGTATGGTGCTTCGACGGCCAATCCACCTGTTATGAAATACGCTATTCAATACCGCTTCAACCGCGCGCGAGTATGTGCCAGACACCCATCATGTTGGAAGTACATTGCCATTCTGTCATTCACTGAAACATATTGTAGTAACATGGGTAGAACATTACGTAGGAAATCAGCATACATTGCACCATTTAGATTGCCATCGATAAAATGGGTGCCAATTATCCTTCCTCCCATAATGCCGCACCATACATTAACCCACCAAGGTCGCTGATGTTCCACTTGTCGCGGCCATCGTGGATTTTCCGTTGCCCAATAGTGCATGTTATGCCAGTTTACGTTACCGCTGTTGGTGAATGGCACTTTGTCGCAACGAGTGCAAAAAATATGTCATCGTCCCGTAATTTCTCTTGCGCCCAGTGGCAGAACTGTACACGACGTTCAAAGTCGTCGCCATGCAATTCCTGGTGCATAGAAATATGGTACGGGAGCAATCGATGTTGATGTAGCATTCTCAACACCGACGTTTTTGAGATTCCCGATTCTCGCGCAATTTGTCTGCTACTGATGTGCGAATTAGCTACGACAGCCTGGGCATCATCATCATTTGTTGCAGGTCGTGGTTGACGTTTCACATGTGGCTGAACACTTCCTGTTTCTTTAAATAACGTAACTATCCGGCGAATGGTCCGGACACTTGGATGATGTCGTCCAGGATACCGTGCAGCATACATAGCACACACCCGTTGGGCATTTTGATTACAATAGCCATACATCAACACGATATCGACCTTTTCCGCAGTTGGTAAACGGTCCATTTTAACACGGGTAATGTATCACGAAGCAAATACCGTCCGCACTGGCGGAATGTTACGTGATACCACGTACTTATACGTTTGTTACTATTACAGTGCCATGTATTACAAAGCAAAAAAGCTGGTCTGACTAAAACATTAATATTTCTTTACGTACTACACGAAGATGCAATAAAAAATGGAGGTTCCAATTTGAAAAAACGCAGTTGATATCCGTTTGACCTATAGCAGCGCCATCTAGCGGGCCAACCATAGCACCATCTGGCTTCCCCCTTCAAGCTAGACGAGTTTCGATCTTTGTAGTTTTTTCGTTTGATGCTTATTTCGTGAGATATTGGGCTCGGTCACTATCAATGGACCACCCTATATATATATATCATTTCAAAGTGTCATTGATGTATGGTTTTTATGGTTTTCACAGAATAGATTGGTACCCAGGAGCTCTTATTGTTATCGACAATCAACAGATTGTAATATTACTTACAAAGTTTATTTTTTGAGCAAACTTACACTTTTTTAAATGAAATGATGGCTGTTGGCACTAACATACTAAAAGGAGTGTAACTTAGAATGTCGTTGTTTGTTGCATGATTCTAGTACGAGTCGTTTACGAGATATCGTACTTTGAAAAGTTCCCACACCGACACTGGCACAATACCTGTGGTAGCACGCACTAAAGAACAATCAACTGCATACACTAGTTTTGTGGATTCCACCCATTCGGAAGACAATTGACCATTACAGGCAATACACGCTTCCAATCTGGTATGGAAGAACTGCTGCACACGTGTTAGCATTTCAGCGGAAATGTCCCAGCAGGCTGCAATAATACGTCGTTGCGTAGCATCGGATGTTACTTGTGCGTCCTTGAAGACAGCGTCTTTCCGGTATCCCCACGGAAAAAAGTCTACAGGCGTCAATTCCGCGGAACGGGCCGGCCAAGGTACACGTCCTTTGCTTCCAATCCAACGACTGGAAATAGTTTCTAAACACATACTGTGGTGTTTCGTGTTCTTTGTGTTGGAGAGCCGTCATGTTGGTAGGACAGGTTCCTCTTCGTAGGCAGAGGAACGTCTTCTAATATCCGTGGAAGGCGGTCTATTAGAAGATTGCGATACTTGTTCGTGCTCAGTATCCCATCTTTCAAAAATACGCCTGTGAACTGATAGTCCACTATTCCACACCACTCGTTTACAATCCATGGACGTTGGCGTTCCACTTGACGAAGCCGACGGGGATTTTCAGAAGACCAATAGTGCGTGTTCAAATGGTTCAAATGGCTCTAAGCATTGTTGGACTTAACAGCTGAAGTCATCAGTCCCCCTAGACGTAGAACTACTTAAACTAAGGACATCACACACATCCATGCCCTAGGCAGGATTCGAACCTGCGACCGTACCAGTCTAGCGGTTCCGGACTAAGGCGCCTAGAACCGCTCGGTTCAAATGGTTCAAATGGCTCTGAGCACTATGGGACTTAACATCTATGGTCATCAGTCCCCTAGAACTTAGAACTGCTTAAACCTAACTAACCTAAGGACATCACACAACACCCAGTCATCACGAGGCAGAGAAAACCCCTGACCCCGCCGGGAATCGAACCCGGGAACCCGGGCCCGGGAAGCGAGAACGCTACCGCACGACCACGAGCTGAATCGCTCGGCCACAACGGCTGGCAATAGTGCATGTTCTGGCGGTTTACCAGGCCATGATTGGTAAATGTGGCTTCATCACTAAACAAGATACACGATACATCTGGAATATCGCGTCTTGGTGCCAATGTACGGAAGTTAACACAATTCTCATACTCGTTTCCATGCAGCTCTTGATGGAGAGAGATGTGATAGATATGGGGCCTATACCGATGGGGAACTTCTTGGACACTTGCCTTACTCACGCCACTGCCTCGTGCGATTGCGTGGGAGCTGACGTTCGGATCAACTGCAACAGCAGCAAGAACATTAGTTTCTCCCTCTTCTGTCGTCACTTATTTCCTTCTGTTACGTAGTCTAGGTGTTACACCAGCACATTCTCGCAACTGGTTGAAGAGGTTGCTAAATAAAGCCAAGTTCGTTGACATCTACTGGGATATCTTACCACATACACCGTACAAGAGCGAACTGCATTCTTCCTACATTCTCCATACGCCAAGAGCATGTCAGCCTTTTCTGCATTGGTAAATCCCATCGAATACTCACGACCAGCTTCTAGGACTGTCGCACACTAACTGACAAACAAGTCGCAATACGCTCAAGGAACACACAAGAATACTGTTAAGCAAACATAACAACAGCGTACCTAACAACTAAGCAGATTCACTCGCACAAACAATTGTCGGTGTGGAAACTGTTCAAAAAAAAAAAAAAAATGGTTCAAATGGCTCTGAGCACTATGGCACTTAACATCTGAGGTTATCAGTCCCCTGGAACTTAGAACTACTTAAACCTAACTAACCTAAGGACATCACACACATCCATGCCCGAGGCAGGATTCGAACCTGCGACCGTAGCGGTCGCGCGGTTCCAGACTGAAGCGCCTATAACCGCTCGGCTACTTTGGCCGGCAACTGTTCAAAATACGATATCTTGTAAAAGACTCTCATCAGACTCCTGCAACAAAGAAGAAGCTGGGAGAAGACAGCCTGCATGGGAAAACCCAATTGCATTGTATTGTTTGTCCCTTTCTCTCCTCTGGTACATTTTCTGCATTCTTGTAGGACCTAAGGGAAACGAAACTGCACAGATGACAAAAAGGAAGAGATCGGGGATCGTGTCCGGCAACGTGACGCAGTTTTCTACATTCACAACTACTCAGCAAATCATACGTAAGTACCTGCAGAGGGATCATCGAACCACCTTCGCAGTAGTTCTCTGTTATTCCACTCTCGAACACCGAGGGGAAAAAACGAACACCTATATCTTTCTGTGCAAGCTCTAATTTCCCTTATTTTATTGTGATGATTGTTTCTCCCTATGTAGATCAGCGTTAACAAATTATTGTCGCTATTTTTGTTGACCGAAATTTCGTGAGAAGATCCTGCCGCAACAAGAAACGCCTTTGGTTTAGTGATGGCCACCCCAAATCCTGCATCATGTCAGTAACACTCCTTCCCATATTTCTAAATAATACAAAACGTGCTGCCCTTCCTTGAACTTCTTCGATGTACTCCGTTATCCCTATCTGGTAAGGATCCCACACCGCATAGCAGTCCTCCAAAAGAAGTGTAAACAGTCTCTTTAGTAGATCTGTTGCATCTTAAAAGTGTTCTTCCAATAAAACGCAATATTTGGTTCGTCTTCCCCATAATATTTTCTGTGTGTTCTTTCCAATTTAAGTTATTTGTAACTGTAATTCCTAGCTATTTAGTACAATTTCCGGCCTTTAGATTTGATTGATTTATTGTGTATCCGAAATTTAACGAATTCCTTTCAACACTCATGTGCGTAACTTCACATTTTTCATTATTTAGGGTCGGCTGCCAATTTCCGCACCATAAAGGTATTTTTCGGAATCGTTTTGCAGTTTGTTTTGTTCCTCTGATGACTTTACTAGGTGCTAAACGACAGAGTCATCTGCCCACAACCTGCGACTGCTGCTCAGATTATCTCCTAAATCGTTAGTATAGATACGGAACAGCAGAAGGCCTATAGCACTACGTTGGAGAACGCTAGAAATCACTTTCCGTCAGTTATTACGTACTGTGATCTCTCTGACAGGAAACCATGAATCCAGTCGCATAACTCAGACGTTATTTCATAACCAAGCAATCTGATTACAAGCCGCTTGTGAGGCACGGTGTCAAAAGCATTTTGCAAATCTAGAAATATCAATTTGTTCAACTTGCTTTGTAAATCCAAGTGTTGACCTTGTGTCAATGGGCCGTTCTCTTCGAGGTCATTCATAATGTTCGAACAGAATATGTGCTCCAAAATCCTGCTGCATATCGACGTTAATGATATGGTCCTGTAATTTACTGGATTACTCCCCTTGCCTTTCTTGAACGTTGGTGTGACCTGTGCAACATTCCAAACTTTGAGTACGGATTCTTTGTGGAGCGAGCGGTTTTATGTGATTATTAAGTATGGAGCTATTGCATCAGCATACTCTGAAAGGAAGCTAAATGGTACACAGTCTGGCCCGGAAGACTTGCTTTTGTTAAGTGATTTAAGTTGCCTCACTGCTCCGAGGATATCTACACTACTGGCCATTAAAATTGGTACACCACGAAGAAATGCAGATGATAAACGGGTAATCATTGGACTAATATATTATACTAGAACTGACATGGTACTACATTTTCACGCAGTTTGGGTGCATAGAAATCAGTACCCAGAACAACCACCTCTGTGTACCTTGAATCAAACAGAGCTTGGATGGCGTGTACAGGTACAGCTGCCCATGCAGCTTCAACACGATACCACAGTTCATCAGGAGTAGTGACTGGCGTATTGTGACGAGGCAGTTGCTCGGCCACCATTGACCAGACGTTTTCAATTGGTGAGAGATCTGGAGAATGTGCTGGCCAGGGCAGCAGCCGAACATTTTCTGTATCCAGAAAGGCCCGTACAGGACCTGCAACATGCGGTCGTGCATTATCCTACTGAAATGCAGGGTTTCGCAGGGATCTCATGAAGAGTAGAGCCACGGGTCGTAACACATCTAAAATGTAACGTCCACTGTTCAAAGTGCCGTCAATGCGAACAAGAGGTGACCGAGACGTATAACCAATGGCACCCCGTACCATCACGCCGGGTGATACGCCAGTATGGCGATGACGAATACACGCTTCCAATGTGCGTTCACCGCGATGCCGCCAAACACGGATGCGACCATCATGATGTTGTAAACAGAACCTGGATTCATTCGAGAAAATGTTTTGCCGTTCGTGCACCCAGGTTCGTCATTGAGTACACCATCGCAGGCGCTCCAGTCTGTGATGCAGTGTCAAGGGTAACCGCAGCCATGGTCTCCGAGCTGATAGTCCATGCTGCTGCAAACGTCGTCGAACTGTCCGTGCCGATGGTTGTTGTCTTGCAAACGTCCCCATTTGTTGACTCAGGGATCGAGATGTGACTGCACGATCCGTTACACCCATGCGGATAAGATGCCTGTCATCTCGACTGCTAGTGATACGAGGCCATTGGGATCCATCACGGCGTTCCGTATTACCGTCCTGAACCCACCGACTCCATATTCTGCTAACAGTCATTGGATCTCGAACAACGTGAGCAGCAATGTCGCGATACGATAAACCGCAATCGCGATAGGCTACAATCCGACCTTTATCAATGTCGGAAACGTGATGGTACGCATTTCTCCTCCTTACACGAGTTACCACAACAACGTTTCACCAGGCAACGCCGGTCACCTGCTGTTTCTGTATGAGAAATCGGTTGGAAACGTTCCTCATGTCAGCACGTTGTAGGTGTCGCCACAGGCGCCAACCTTGTGTGAATGCTCTGAAAAGCTTATCATTTGAATATCACAGCATCTTCTTCCTGTCGGTTAAATTTCGCGTCTGTAGCACGTCATCTTCGTGGTGTAGCAATTTTAATGGCGAGTAGTGTACTTCTAAGTTATTCATGTTGGCAGCTGTTCTTGATTCGGATTCTGGAATATTTACTTCGTCTTCTTTGGTGAAGGAATTTCGAAAAGTTATGTTTAGTAACTCTGCTTTAGCAGCACTGTCATTTATAGTATTTGCATTCCTATAGGACAGAGAAGGCATTGATTGTATTTTGCCGCTAGCATACTTCACATACGACCAGCATCTCTTTAGATTTTCTGCCAGGTTTCGAGACAAGGTTTCGCTGTGGAAACTATAACGAGCATCTCGCACTGAAGTCCGCGCTAAATTTCGAGCTTTTGTAATAGATCGTCAAGCTTGGGAATTTTGTGTCCGTTTAAATTTTTCATGCTTTTTAATCTTTAAGGAGTGTCATTTGAAGTGAATTCTAGGGATCACTTGTTGCAAAGGATGCTAGAGGTGCACTCGATCCTCTGGGTGAGGTTGCTGATACAGCACACGAGATGACGTGCGGCGTTGTGCGGCGCCTGGCCGCTGCCACAGCCACGGATCGCCCCCTCTTCCACCACCCTGCGCCCGTGAATGCCACGGCCACGCCCGGGTCTCCGTCCCAGATATACTGTGAGGCGCGAGTCGATAGCGCAACGACGGCTGCCGCTTGAGTAAGCGATTAGCGACTCCCACGCCCCGGCAGCAGACGCGCTTCAGTTTTGCATCGATACCAACACCCACAACTCTTTCAATGCCTCGATAATAACGGAACAAAACTATCGAAATCGGCAGCATCGAAAGATACTGATGGTCTTATTATGTATTTTTAAACTTTCCTTTAATACAAATGGACTTAGAATACAAGGCAAGGTATGTGGTGTGAACTAGAGGGCGTGCAAAATCACTGTTACTATTATTGTTGCCTTCAGTCCCAAGACTGGTTTGGTGCAGCTCTCCATGCTACTCTATCTTGTGCAAGCCTCTTCATCTCCGAGTAATTACTGCACCTACATCCTGCTGACTCTTCTTAGTGTATTCATCTCTTGGTCTCCCCCTACGATTTTTATCCCCCACGCTTCCCTCCAGCAAGGTGATCCCTAGATGTCTCAGAATGTGTTCTACTAACCGATCCCTTCTTCTAGTAAGGTTGTGCCATAAATTTCTTTTCTTCCCGGTTTTATTCAGTACTTTCTCATTAGTTACGTGATCTACCAGTCTAATCTTCAACACTCTTCTGTAGTAGCAAATTTCAAAAGCTAACCTGTTTATTTGATTCAGTACTTTCTCATTAGTTACGTGACCTACCAGTCTGATCTTCAACATTCTTCTGTAGTAGCAAATTTCAAAAGCTAACCTGTTTATTGTCCATGTTTCACTTCCATACATGCCTACGCTCCATATAAATACTTCCAGACAAGACTTCCTGGCACTTGAATCTATATTCGATGTTAATCAAACACTAGTAAAGTAAAATTGTACGGCATGGATGGCGGGGAGACACTCAAGGACAGGTTCAGCCTTTTCATTGGAAGGGCTTTCCCTAGACTTCACGCTCGCAGGCATCTTTCTTTCGTCAAGTGTGAGAGCTGGTGCGTAGGTGTATGGAACTGTAATTGTCATGTGTGTAGTGTAGCGTCGTGTTCGCGCTAGAAATGATGAGAGAAGGGAGATGGTTAAGCGCGGTGCCGCAACATAGCCTACTTCTTGGGTTTTGCTGTTGGCAATACACAAACTGGCAGATGACGTTCATCGGGCATTCGCCACACCCACACCCTGCCATCGGATCGCCACGTTGTGTACCGTGATTCGTCTCTCCACATAACGTATTTCTACTGTTCAATCGCCCAATGTTTACGCTCCCTACACCAAGCGAGGCGTCGTTTGTCATTTACCGGCGTGATATGTGGCTTATAAACAGCCGCTCGACCATAAAATCCAAGTTTTCTCGCCTCCCGCCTAACTGTCATAGTACTTGCAGTGGAGCCTGATGCAGTTTGGAATTCCTGTGTGATGGTCTGGATAGATGTCTGCCGATTACACATTACGACCCTCTTTAACTGTCGGCGGTCTCTTGTCAGTCAACAGACGAGGTCGACCTGTACGCTTTTGTGCTGTACGTGTCCCTTCACGTTTCCACTTCACTATCACATCGGAAACAGTGGACTTAGGGTTGTTTAGGAGTGTGGAAATGTCGCATACAGACGTATGACACAAGTGACACCCAATCACCTGACCACATTCGATGACCGTGAGTTCCGTGGAACGCCCCATTCTGCTCTCTCACGATGTCTAATGACTACTGAGGTCGCTGATATGGCGTACCTCGCAATAGGTGGCAGCACAATGCACCTAACATGAAAAACGTATGTGGGTGTCCGGATACTTTTGATCACATAGTGTATCTGTGTTAGGGACATTCATTTGTCACGTGAAGACGGCCTGAGAAGCCGAAAGCCGGTTCGTAACCAAATAAACATAATTTTGCAGAACATTAGGAACCTTTTTCCTTTTTAATAGTACTGATAATGGTGTCAATCTCGTCCGCCAACAGACAGCGCAGCGGCGAAACTACCAGAGCGTTATCTGTGTCTACCCTTTAATAGGGAATGCTGTCCGCCCCCGGTAGCTGAGTGGTCAGCGCGACGGACTGTCAATCCTAAGGGTCCGGGTTCGATTTCCGTCTGGGTCGGAGATTTTCTCCGCTCAGTGACTGGGTGTTGTGTTGTCATCATCATTTCATCCCCATCGACGCGCAAGTCGCCGAAGTGGCGTCACATCGAAAGACTTGCACCAGGCGTAGGGTCTACCCGGCGGGAGGCCCTCGTCACACGACTTTTTTTTAAATAGGGAATGCTCACTGCCAGAAGGCTCATTGCGATACAAACGTGTGAAGCAAGCAGGCAGTTATGCCACTGAGTTGCACTGGTGCTTCCTGCAGCCAATTGCGCGAGTTTGAAAGGCGTCAAATTCTGGCCTTCCGAGTGGCGGTATGGTCCTTTCGAAGAACTGCCACACAAGTTGGACGCGCTGCGCCAGTTGTGCCATGATGTTGGTATCACTGATCACGTGAACATTCTCAGACCCGTAGAAGATATTCCGGACGTCCATGCAGCAGACGTCCGTCAGAATCATTGTATTGTAAGGGCAGAACAGATAAGAGTGCTTGTGAATCCAGACGTATCAGACCAAACTGTTGCGAACTCGCTATTAGCAGAGCGGCTATGGGCACGCACTCCTCTATCTCGTCTGCCACGCAAGCCATAGAAACGGTGTGCACAGCTAGACTGGTGCAGTCAGAGGATCACAAGAAAGATTGAATGGCGCGCCGTGGTCTTCAGCGATGAAAGCAGATTCTGCCTTTGCGTAAGTATGGTCGTTTTCGTGTACGACATGGACCTGGTGACCGCCGTCTCGTAGAGTGCATTCCTCCAAGACGCTATAGCTCCATATTGGACCTGGGGTAGGGTAAGCTACAGCTCTGGTTCACTTTTGGTGTTTCTGGAGGGGACGCAAACGAGCGCTCGGTACCTGTAGAATGTTGTTAGACCCGTTCTTTTGACATTCTCGCAACAGGAAAGTAATGCGTTGTACCAACAGCATAATCCTCGCTCACACACTGCCCGCGAAACTCAACGTGCTCTGCAAGACGTGCGGCAACTTCGCTGGCCAACACGATCTCCAGTCTTATGTCCAATCGAGCAAGTGTGGGATGGGACAAGACGTGACTCACGCGAATCTTGAACCAGCAACTGTTATAGAACTAAGTGAACAGGTCGAGCAGTCGTGGTATAACGTATCCCAGGACAGAATTCGCTATATGACTGGCTGGATGTCCCAATCAAGAGCCTGCACTGCCGATCGTGGAAGCTATACCACGTACCAATATGAATGTTTCAGCGTTGCTCGATAACGGGTACCTCAGAACCGCTTGTGGTCCTGGTCTGTAAATGTAATCACTCCACGCATCCATATACACTTTTGCAAAAATAAATATTGAGTGTATTGGAAATCTCTTAAAGACTATACTAAATTTTTCCGGCCCTGTATATAGCCTATGTCTGTCTAAACGTTTATTAGGGTATCGTGCAAAAATTTGAAGTAAATCAGTCAGGAACTTTTCGAGATTTTTGATAACAACTTTAAACACCAACTTGTCATTATATAATAGTATAGATGTACAAGAACCAAAAGGGAACGATATGGAAACAAGACCAAGGGAGAAGCACTTGGACTAAAAAGGGTGTGAGACATGAAGTAGTCTTTCGCCCTTACTGTTCGAAGAAGCAATGATGGAAATTGAAGAAAGGTTCTAGAGTGGGTCTGAAATTCAAGGCGAAAAAGTATCAATAATCAGATTTGCTGATGATATTCATATCCTCACTGAAAGTGAAGTTGAATTACATGACCCGTTGAATGGAGTGAATATTTCAGAATATGGACTGAGAATACAGCAAAGAAAGACGAAAACTATGAGGAATAACAGAAATAAGTATACTGTTAAACTTAATATCAAAACTGGGGACTACAAAGTAGAAGAAGTGACAGGATTTTGTTATCTAGTATGACGTAATGAAGAGTGATACTCGTTTCGAACCCTTCGATATCACTTGGTATCGATAATTTCACTTATAAGTAGAAAAGTTTATATGAAACTGTGTTAAGTAAAATTCATTATCTCGTGAATAACTATTTATATTATATGTAATTACGATAATATTTCCAGTTTTAACATGAAAATCTGTAAATTTACTTTTACTTACTTTTGAAAAATTGTCTCGAACAATGAAGCAGATCGTTTAACTCTTTTTTCCTCGAATATTATCTTTATACTTGTTTCCTGTTCACATTTTGGAGGAAAAGTGGTTGTGTGATAGAGTGCTGGAAACACGTTTGTAAAAGGTAGTAATGTTTGGTTGTGAAAAGGAAACTCTTGCAGAAATTTTGGGAGATATACCTTATAAACGAGTTGTCTACGAATTCATGAAAGCAAAAGATTCAATGGAGAAACCTTTTTTTTTTGACATTTAACAGATCATAAACCCAACAAACCTAGATGAAGCATATTGTATTGTACAGCGGAATCTGGAGACTTAAGTCGTATCCCGAAAAGAAGAAAACTTCAGCTAAGTTAAACGCTGTATTTTACAATTATTTTATCTTAAAACTCTTCCACTGGTCCGTGTTTGCATACAAAAACAACAATACGTGATTGTGGGTCCACCTTGACAAAAAACACTTTTCTTATTTATTCCCAAACTTGTTTCGGCGACAAATATCGCCATCATCAGTGGGCTCTTTGATTCTCCACGAACAGCAAAATGGCGTAATGTCTTGGATTACGAACATGGTGTGAAAGTTATGTTTTTCTGTGTCTAAAAGTAGTTGCAAGCCGTCAAACGAAAGTGAGTAAATGACAAATTACGTAACAGCCTAGTACACGCAAAAACTGTATTAGCAACACTATCGGGATCCCAATTATATAACACTGACATACATAAGTTCACGTTTTTGTATTTGTTTACTAACAGCCATTCATACAGTTGCAAATGACATGATGTCGAGAAAAACGGCAGCAAAGAAAGGCAGAAATTTTTCTGGAAACAGCAGCAACAATTGTAAAACCATGCTATGACGTATAGTAAATAAAGTATTATGAAATTATTCACACAAAACAGTGTCTGGAACAATAGTACACATGCAGTAATGTTCTACAATTTCTTAAGTATGCTATTTCTGCATGTTTTAGAATCAAAGAACCCACTGATAATTCCTATATTTGTCGCTGAAACTAGTGTGGGAATAAATAAACAAAGCCGCGAGGAGTGGCCGCGCGGTTTAAGGCGAAATGTCACGGATTGCGAGGCCTCTCACGCCGGAGGTTCGAGTCCTCCCTCGGGCATGGGTGTGTGTGTTTGTTCATTGTATAAGTTTGTTTAAGTAATGTGTAACTTTAGGGACTGATGATCTCAGCAGTTTGGTCCCTTAAGAATTGACGCACATTTGATTTGAAATAAATAAACAACAAAAGTGTTTTGCACCAAGGCGGACCCACAATCCCATGTTGTTGTTAGTTATATTTTAATAAAGTGAACATACCCTTCAATGACACCTCCATCAGAGTAATGACGAAAGTCCGTTCAGTGGACACGTCATTGTACGAAGTTATTGAAGTGATGTGGCAGACAATCAGTAACGGCCATAGCCTTGTTTACGACGGACACCGGACATTCCAATATTCAGTTTCAGTGATTTCAGGATGCCGCCGTGAACCTGTATCTGGGTGGCCAATGTTTGGGAGAGGGCTCGCTACAGCGTTCTATTATCAAAAACTATGTGGGGAAAATTAATATCAAAATCTTTGCGTCCGAACTCTGATTTCTCTTATTTTATCACGATGGTCATTTCTCCCTCCTTAGGTGGGAGTCGGCAAAATATATTTATATTCGGAAGAGAAATTTGTATTATCGTGAAGATCTCGGCTTTGTTTTAATTATTGTCACCACAACATGCGTATCACGTCCGTCAACGATCTCCCCTTTGTCGCGATAATACGAACCGCCATTCATTCAACTTCATCGATGCCTTCCGTCAATCCTACCTGGTAATGATCCCACTCAGAGCGGCAGTGCTCTAGCAGAGAAGGGAGAAGCGCCATGTAGGCCATGTCTTAGCAGATCTGCTGCACCTCCTTAGTGTTCTACCAGTAGAAAGCAATCTATGGTTCGCTTTAAGCACGAAATTTTCTGTGTGATAATTCCAATTTAAATTGGTCTCAATGTAATCCTTAGACATTTCGTTGAATGGACATTGCTTAAGTCTGTGTGATTTATCGTGTAGCATAAATTTGAAGGCATTGTTTTCGTAGCTTGTTGCTCAGGATCAATTTCCACTCTTCGCACAACTGAAGTATCTCGTCTGAATACTTCGTAATTTCTTTATATTTTATGATGACATTGCTAGACGGTAAACGACAGCATCCTATGCAAAGAATCTAAGAGAGCTGCCCAGACAGTCTCCTAAATCGTTTGTATAAACTAGGAACAGCAGAGGGCCTACAAAGCTTCCTTGTGAAACGAAAGATATAACTTCGCTTTCACTATATGGCTTCCCATCGATTACTACGAACTGTGTGACCCTTCTGGCAGGAAATCACGAACCTAGCCGCACTGCTGAGGCTATGAAACATACGCACTTGAATTAGTAACTGCAAGCAGAGGTGGGGAGGTGTCACAACAGCTGGGTGGCGAGTCCAGCGGGGACCTCTTGTGCAAGCCGTGGACCGAGGGCGGAGTGACTGCAAGCGGGCGCGCCCTGACGAAACCACGTGTCTGCAACGCCGTGACTGCGCCTCAAGGCTAGCACCACGATATCTCACCTGCGAGGAACCGTTGTCGCATGTGCCTCTGAGTTCAAGGACGACCACAAGTTATCAGTCTCTCGCAGTCGACGAAAATATTTGCACAAGGAAAGTAATAATACCTCCGAACGCTTATTCGCGAAGCAAAATACTTCTGGATAAGTAAATGATATTTGACTGTTCATATTGGTCAATAAATTTGCCTTGGGCACCCTCACCTATAATAGAAAGTGTCATAATGATGATATTAGCCCCAAATTCAGAGATGTTCAGCATACTGATCATAAGGCTGAAATATTTATAAGATTAAACAGCTAAAACGGTCATCCCGTCCCTGTTGTAAGTTGGCCAAAAAAATTTGACTTTCGGTATTACATTTACATTTTATGATTAATTTCCGAATTTAAAAAATTTAAGTTCCTGTTACAATCTGCACATTATGAACTAAAACCTGACGTTAAATGTTTAACACAATAAGTAAAGTATGAAAGCTATGAACTGTGTATATACCAGGTGGTTATGCACTGAAGCACGAAAGAAATTGGTATAGGCATGCATATTCAAATACAGAGATATGTAAACAGGAAGAATACGGCGTTGCTGTCGGCAAAGCCTATATAAGATGACAAGTGTCTGGTGGAGTTGTTAGATCGCTTACTGCTGCTACAATGGCAGGTTACCAGCCTTTAAATGAGTTTAACGTGCTGTTATCGTCGGTGCACGAGCGATGGGACACAGTATTTTCGAGATAGCGATGAAGTGGGGATTTTCCCGTACGACCATTTCACGAGTGTACCGTGAATATCAGGATTCCGGTAAAACATCAAATCTAGGACATCACTGCGGCCGGAAAAAGATCCTGCAAGAACAGGACCAACGGCGACTGAAAAGGAGCGTTTAGTGTAACAGAAGTGCAACCCTTCCGAAAATTGCTGCAGATTTCAATGCTGGGCCATCAACTAGTGTCAGCGTGAGAAAAATTCAACGAAACATCATCGATATGGATTTTCGGAGCCGCTGGACCACTCCTGTGCCTTTCATGACTGTGCGACACAAAGGTTTACGCGTTGTCTGGATCAGTTAACGCCGACATTGGACTGTTTATGGCTGGAAACATGTTTCCTGGCCGGACGAATCTCGTTTCAATTTGTATCGAGCGAATGGACTTGTACAGGTACGGAGACAACCTCATGAACCCATGGACCATGCATGTTACCGGGGGACTGTTTAAGTTGGTGGAGGCTCTTTAATGGTGTGGGGCGTGTGCAGTTGGACTGATATGGAACCCCTCATACGTCTAGATACAACTCTGACAAGTGACACGCACATGAGCGTCCTGTCTGATCACCTACATCATTTCATATGCGTTGTGAATTCCGACAGACTTGGGCAATTCCAGCAGGACAATGCGGCACACCACAGGTGCAAAATTGCTACAAAGTTGCTCCAGAAACACTCATCTGATTTTAAACACTTCCGCTGGTCACCAAACTCCCCAGGCATTAACATTATTGAGCATATCTGGAATGCCTTGCAACGTGCTGTGCAGAAGAGATCTCCACCCACTCATACTCTTATGAATTTATGTACAGCCCTGCAGGATTCATGGCGTCATTTCCCTCTAGCACTGCTTCGGAATTAGTCGAGTCCATGCCACGTAATGTTGCGGCACATCTGCGTGCTCGCGGGGGCATGTGTACCAGTTCCTTTGACTCTTTATTGCAATTAAACTGACGGCGTTCCGAGTGATGCAGTGTAGGTCGTGGACATCGCACGACGAAACATCGTAGGCATTTCATTAACCGGTGCCCTCGCGGAGTACCCTTAAAAATACACTCCTGGAAATGGAAAAAAGAACACATTGACACCGGTGTGTCAAACCCACCATACTTGCTCCGGACACTGCGAGAGGGCTGTACGAGCAATGATCACACGCACAGCACAGCGGACACACCAGGAACCGCGGTGTTGGCCGTCGAATGGCGCTAGCTGCGCAGCATTTGTGCACCGCCGCCGTCAGTGTCAGCCAGTTTGCCGTGGCATACGGAGCTCCATCGCAGTCTTTAACACTGGTAGCATGCCGCGACAGCGTGGACGTGAACCGTATGTGCAGTTGACGGACTTTGAGCGAGGGCGTATAGTGGGCATGCGGGAGGCCGGGTGGACGTACCGCCGAATTGCTCAACACGTGGGGCGTGAGGTCTCCACAGTACATCGATGTTGTCGCCAGTGGTCGGCGGAAGGTGCACGTGCCCGTCGACCTGGGACGGGACCGCAGCGACGCACGGATGCACGCCAAGACCGTAGGATCCTACGCAGTGCCGTAGGGGATCGCACCGCCACTTCCCAGCAAATTAGGGACACTGTTGCTCCTGGGGTATCGGCGAGGACCATTCGCAACCGTCTCCATGAAGCTGGGCTACGGTCCCGCACACCGTTAGGCCGTCTTCCGCTCACGCCCCAACATCGTGCAGCCCGCCTCCAGTGGTGTCGCGACAGGCGTGAATGGAGGGACGAATGGAGACGTGTCGTCTTCAGCGATGAGAGTCGCTTCTGCCTTGGTGCCAATGATGGTCGTATGCGTGTTTGGCGCCGTGCAGGTGAGCGCCACAATCAGGACTGCATACGACCGAGGCACACAGGGCCAACACCCGGCATCATGGTGTGGGGAGCGATCTCCTTCACTGGCTGTACACCACTGGTGATCGTCGAGGGGACACTGAATAGTGCACAGTACATCCAAACCGTTATCGAACCCATCGTTCTACCATTCCTAGACCGGCAAGGAAACTTGCGGTTCCAACAGGACAATGCATGTCCGCATGTATCCCGTGCCACCCAACGTGCTCTAGAAGGTGTAGGTCAACTACCCTGGCCAGCAAGATCTCCGGATCTGTCCCCCATTGAGCATGTTTGGGACTGGATGAAGCGTCGTCTCACGCGGTCTGCACGTCCAGCACGAACGCTGGTCCAACTGAGGCGCCAGGTGGAAATGGCATGGCAAGCCGTTCCACAGGACTACATCCAGCATCTCTACGATCGTCTCCATGGGAGAATAGCAGCCTGCATTGCTGCGAAAGGTTGATATACACTGTACTAGTGCCGACATTGTGCATGCTCTGTTGCCTGTGTCTTTGTGCCTGTGGTTCTGTCAGTGTGATCATGTGATGTATCTGACCCCAGGAATGTGTCAATAATGTTTCCCCTTCCTGGGGCAATGAATTCACGGTGTTCTTATTTCAATGTCCAGGAGTGTATAATAGCTCCACTTTCTACCACCCGATGAAAATATGGCGCTGCAAGCAATCAGAGAATGGTGAGGGACCATGAAGAGGGGAGGAACAATCAAACGCTTGAAAATGGTGGTTCTGGCACGTTTATTAGGATACGGTCACAAGTTACAACATGCTTTCAGTATGATCTTACGACTCAGCAATATGGTGAGTCGATAACATGATTCAGTCGATAGCTGCTCGCTGTAGATCCTGTGTAATGAGAGCGATACGTCGTCGTATGCTATCTTTCGTATAAAAAGAGTCCGGATACACTCCTGATAGACACGACCTTTCAGATATCTCCACAACCAGAAGTTACATGGATTTTGGTCGGGGGATCTGGAAGGCCATGTATCTTGATATTACCTAGAGATGCTATTGTCGTTACTGAAGGTTTCTCGAAGCAAATCTTTGACGCGGCATTCTACGCGTGGTGTAGAAAATAGTGGACACAGCAGTTGCGTTCTATGAAAGCTGGAATCACTTGTTGCACAAGGAGATTCTTATGACGTTCAAAATGCACTGCACATCTAACAGTCCCGCGAGTATCATCTCGAAGAAAAACGGAGGAGAATGAAGGGGCTATTGAAACCACACCACACATTCATATAAATTGAACGCAGTGGATGTTTCTGCACAATGTGTGCCGGTCAGGAACCCCCTCCTAATATGCGACAATTTTGTGGGCGCCATCAGAGTAAAATATGCCTCGTCCGTCCTAAAACTGTTCCCCAGTCACATGTTATTCGTTTCCATGTATCCCAAAAAATGAAAGGCAAAGTCATAGCGTTGTAGCCTTTCTTGAGGCTTCAAGTGGTGCACATTCTGAATGTTGAAGGGATACCAGTGTAAAACGCTCGGCAAAATCTTTTGAACTATTGACCATGCGCTGCACGGTCGGCTATAGCCACAACAACTTTATCAACGACTCCCATGGGGGAGTGGGCCGCCTCCCTCTTCCTGCTGCATCACATAATCCACGCGTTCCTCTACATTTCTTAAGCATCTTCTTTAGCCCATTTATTGACATGAGGTCTCTTCGTAGCTGTTTATTGCACTGGTATTGGTGCCATTTTGATAAAACCATTTTCCCAGCAGCGTACGGTCTTCCTTCTCAATGGCCATTTCGTTTCTGTGGGGATTTTAACCTTCTTAACCCTTTCTAGCAACAATCACGTCACAGATGAAATCAACACGGAGCGCCAAGCATCAAAGAGTATACAGACAACAATTTCACATTCTGACTGCTTACAGCATTCTATTTCACCTGGTGGCATAAAGTGGAGTTATAACATCTCAGCTATAATAGCTCATCTTTTTCTGCATACTCCGCGAGTGCACCGATTATTGTAGCACTTGGAACACTTCCAGTTTAATTGCAACCATCCGGTATCTTGAGGCAGCACAACTCAATGCGTGCAAATTACCCAGGCTATATTCATCCAATATTTGAAACTGAGAGCACTTAGCGATTTCCACCAAACTTTAGACATGAATTAAGACCTTATCTAAATGTCGTCTCGCTGACACCCCTCCCCTCCCCCATCCCCACAACATACCGAAAGTAAGAAAGTTCGCGGACTAAATCCACAGCATCACACATGATGTTTTAATTTATCACTTTTTTATTCCTTATTTTAATAGCAACAATTTTTCAGATATTATCCACATTTCCCACTGAATTTATCTGCAAATTATATCACTGTATGCCACATTGTTAGGAAACATGATGCCTGAAACATTGAGATGCGTCAAAAACTAGTTCTTATAACACAGCGCAAATTACTCAGAACATACTCATCTAGTGTTTGATAATGAAAGTATTTTATACGTGAAACTTCGATTCTTTAAATACTTGGGGGTGGGTAGGAGCTATTATTGGTACGTGGTCCAAAACGAATGTTACGCTTATGTTAAGAACGTTAACACTTCACAATGCGTGTTGCGTAAGGTACTTAGACGTCGATAGAAGAAAACTGTTCGAAATCGTACTTTATTTTCTCGTGCTTTCGGCGACTGCGCACACATTAGAATCTTTTTACAGTTTCCTGAAATCACCATATGTCCCCAATATAGGAAATTAATGGCGCACCACGTGGCCGAGCCAAAATTTAATCCGCAAAAAGTTAAGAATTTAAACCAGAAAACATGACTTGATAGCAGAACTGGAAGCAGCTAACAGTACGGCTTACTGGAAAGACTACAGACGCCGTAATAGAATATGTGCTCTCACCTCAGCCCAACGCCTAAAGCATCCAGAGTGAGTCGTGGAAGAAGCGAGTCCACATTACCAGCGAAGAGGCAAACTTTACAGACAGGGCGTTACAAATTGTAAACGAAGAGAGCTCCTAACTCAAAGACATTCGAGGACATGTGACAGTCCCTTCGAAAACCCATATGACTAGCGTCACAGCAATCATTTCACACGGGAACAACGAGACTGTTTCAGAAAGTAAGTTACACATTTTGGCAGGTCAAGTAACTTTAATTGAACGCTACTTTACATGCCAAAGGGACAGAGATACGTGACCGTGACACTATTTTTCAACACAGTCACCATGTCTTGTAAACAACGGTGGGACATTCTGCCAGTTGTTCAATTCCTTAACAATAGCAATCCGTTCCTTGGCCAGGGAGCCATTCGAGAACAGCTGTCAAAACGTCTTTATTGTTGGAAAATCTCTTCGCCATGGAGACATTCTTTCAGCTAGTAGAAAATTTGGAAGTAGCATGCTGCAAGATATATCAGTATCATTCACATCTGTGCAACCTTGGTCATTTTCGTTGGCACTATTTCACTAAGGTTGGAAAGGACATTGCATCTGGTGCACGTGCCGCCTGTCGCAGCGGCCCCTTTTTGTTAGAGGGCCCGCACAACCGACACGCAAGATGGGTTGCCGAACCTCTTTCAGGAGCGTGCAGCAGACAGAAACAATAACAGACTTTCCAAATCAACACGGAACTACTTCGCTAGACAACGTGTGACAGTGTTCCACCAATCGGAACTCATGTGACTTATGTAGCACTCCACCGACCTGGCTTTATGTACACGCCTAGACCGTCAGACCAGCAGTGTTTACCAACTGCTAGGAATAGCTCCGGCCAGTACTTACGCCGGCCGTAGCTTTGTATTCACTCACTGTAGCATTGTAGCAGCACGTTGAATTTTGTAGAGTAGATTTTGGTCAGTATTTTCCTCCATTGTCTTGTTTACTTATCTGGTTTGCCAACACAAGAGTTGTGGTTTTCTTGTTGTTCTTGCGGTTAAAACTTAGTATATGCCAAGGAGGCGTTTTTTCTTTAATTATAATAAAGTATGTTCACATTGACTGTTAGTTCTTTTTCTTGCTGAACGCAGGACACTACACCGCCAGAATTCCCTGACGAATCTGCACGCAATTTAGAAATTTTGCCCACAATAAACTAAATGTTCCGTGCGCTTCAGCTCTGATGTAGGTTTCCAGCTGCTGTACCATTTCACTTGCACAACTGATATCCATACCGCAGCAAAACTGTGCCTGCTGGAAATCCGAAACATGCAATCTCTTCTGACAACACACCACTATAGTTGCACAGTGGTCTTAGCATGGGACGACACGTGTAACTTCCTTTCTGTAGTCCCCATGTAGACAGTCTCCACACAGTGGCAATTAAAATGAGTTACAGTATTTTTGATAAATTAAGTTTCTTTCAGCAAAAGGCTACATTTTTGTTGAATACCATCAATCTATTTTAGTCGTACATGAAAGTTCTCCAAGTGTACAGCGCAACAATACATACCACGCCCTTTGTGCCTCACTACTGGGAAATCCCGAGATGTGACGAGCGGGATGGAACTAGTAGCCGTCTTTCCGTCTTCCTCCCCCATAGTGGTTGCTGGCTGCGTGTCCATTGAAACAACAGACATGCGACGAGCTAACACTTGTGTCATCTTCAGGTCTAATGGCCAGAGAGTGTCTACTAGATGCGGAGTGTCTTGCTGTCATGCTATATCTTGTGGCGTGTTTTCTGAAGGCTGAACAGGAGGCAACAGCCGTGTCTAAAGGGATGGTAGACGAATTCTTCAGCAACGCACTTATTATGAAATCAGAGGTCACATTACGGCAATGACGGTTCGGCAATAATGGCTACACATTGTCCCTATGACAGTAAAAATACAATAAAGTTTATGAAAATTGCAACATTAGTGAAATGTTTGTAACACAGATTTAGAAAGATTTTTAGACAATGATGACTGGAATACGACCATTGAAATTCTACAGCCGTCAGACTGATGCAGTAGTTGAAAAGGAAGTGAGACATATTTTAGCCTATACCTCGTGTTATTCAAGCTGTACATAGGGCAAGAAGTAAAAGCAACCAAAACAAAATTTGGAAGACAAATTAAAGTTCAGGAAGAAAAAAATAAAAAAGGTTATGTTTTGCCGATTATATTCCAAAACTGTTAGAAATGACGAAGGATTTGCAAGATGAGTTGAAAAAAAAGTTATTATGTAAACATTAACAAATATGAAATAAGGGTAATGGGACGTAATCGAATTATATCAAGTGATACTGAGGGGGCAAAATGAGTAAGTAAGATGCTAAAGGTAGTGTAGCTAATTGGGAAGCAAAGTAACTGACGAAGTAAGAAGTAAGGAGGATATAAAATGTGGTATAGAAATAACAGTAGAAAGTTTTATTCAGAAACAGAAGAATGTTAAGAACTATGACAAATTTAAGTGTTAGGAAATTAAATGTACAGAAGTGAAACATGTACGATAAACACTTCACACAATAAGACAATACAAGCTTTTAAAATGTGGGTCTATACAGGGTGTCCGAGAAATGACGCTACAAAGTTCGAGAGATTATCCACGGTGTCTTGAGGAATACAAACAGGAAACCGATCTTACCACAGGCTAGCACAACTGCTTCGGTTCAGATATCTCTCCAGACAGTTCAAGATTCGACTGTGCAAAACCGTGATCCAGCCTGTTGTTCTATATGGCTGTGAGACATGGAGTATCCGGAAACAGCACTCCCATAAGCTCCTCTTTCTCGAGAGAAAAGTGCTTCGTAAGATTTTTGGTCCGGTTCTGGATGCAGATACAGGGGAATAGATGATCAGATACAACCAAGAATTTGAGGAACTATACCGGCAGCCCAACACAGCAAGAAATGTCAAAGCCAAACGAATGCAGTGGGCTGGCCATGTGGCCCGGATGGAGGATCACAGATGGCCTCGGAAGCTCCTGGATTTCACACCTACAGGAAAGAGACCACAAGGGGGACCCAAGAAGCGTTGGAGGGATGGCCTCCATGAAGATTTAAACCAAGTTTCAATAGATGTGGACGAATGGCAGATAGCAGCAATGGACAGAATACAGTGGAGGAGGAAACTTGTAGAAGCGTGCGGTCCATGGTGCCTGATCACGTAGTAGTAGTAGTAGTAGTAGTCGTGAGGAACAAGTCGAGGATAGGAAATCGCGCCCAGAAACGACATGCAAAGGTGCTACAGGACGTCGAAGCTGCACGCGCCGATACCTGCCTCTAGGCCTACCCTTCGGCAGCAAACGTGACTTCGTATGCTGACGGACCATAGACGAACGTCTCGCAGTGTTGTTTGCTGCTCAGTGACAGCGACTGGGTGCCACGATCGCCAGTGGAGAAGATGGAGTTAGCTGCTGTGTGGATAGCCCTTGACTCCTGTGAATGCGATGGCCTTGGTTCCGTACACAGTGTTTCCGTCTACAGTTTATCTTTCTCCTGTAAACAATGGAGATTTTAGAGTATTCTAGGAGAAAAATAAACTGCGGATGGACACCTGTGTCCGAAACCATTATTCGCCGAGGCAAGACAACATCGCAGTCATAGAGGACAAGGGCTTTCCATGCAACAGCTAGCTCCCTCTTCTCCAATGGCGATCTCGGCAATCAGTCACGATCACTGAATAACGAACAACACTGCAAGACGCTCCGGTTACGATCCGTCAACGTACAAAATCACGTTTGCTGCCATAGAGGTGGCCTAGTGGCGGACGCCGGCACCTATAACTTCGACGCTTTGTAGCGTCGTTAGATGAAATTTCCTACGTGAGTTCCTATCCTGGGTTTGTTTCTCAAGACACACTTATAATAGAGCTGAATATTAGATAGGAAGGTGGGAGAGCTAAGCCGGGACGCTGAATCCAATCGTAAAATAAATGACACTACGTGACCAACGGAAGGGATAAGACGATAGGAAACGTTCTTCTACATCAAGGACCTCTTAATTTACACTGAAGCACCGAAGAAACTAGTATTGGCATGCGTATTCAAATACAGAGATGTGTATACAAACAACGCCTTTTTGAGACAACAAGTGTCTGGCGCAGTTGTCAGATCGCTCACTGCTCCTACAACGCAGGTTTTAATTTTTTTTTTTTTTGTGGTATTCAAAAAATTTAAAAACCTCTCTCACACCGGCCTGATTTAGCTTCACCGATCAGGATAGTAAAAACATGCGTATGTTAAGGGAATTTTCATTCACAAAGCAATCTTATCACATTCACGCAGTTCAATACTGTTCTATCCTGATTAAATTGAGCTTAACTTAAATTCCATAAGGCAGTGAAGCAATTTCGAAGTCTCGGTGCGACGAAAATTGTCAGTCGATCTCCTGAAAACACTTGTAATAATTATTAACTTTCGGTGATCACATGGGGAAGACCGGAGATCTGCTGGTAAGACCGTGTTAGCCTATTTATTTGAAGTAACTGGATATCTTGAGCATACAAAACGGCAGGTTCGTCCAGTGTAAATCAGACGTTCCCCACTGATCCCGTGCAACACAGCGTAGTAAGCAGACACTGCCAATAATAATCAGTTAAATAATACGCGAACACACTTACTTTAGTTTAGTTCATGTATTAAATTCCTTCTCATACAGAATCTCATCAAGATGACGACTAGCTCAACAATACATACATATACATCCTCCTTCTTTCACGGCTAATCGGAAAGATCCTTCATTCTTTTCATAAGAGAAAACAGATAGCAGAGAAGCTATTCCATGGAGTAAATGGACGCTCCAAGGAGTAACAGGGCTTGAAACTAATTAACACTGATAATCATCGTATATTAAAGTTTAGGAATCGGTAAGATAAGAAGAGATATTTCGAGATATGTACTGAGTTATATAATTTATAAAATTTCTGAAATTATCGCGGAGAGACCGCTGCAAGAGACATTACAAGGTTATCAAGATTTAAGTGAGTTTGAACGTGGTGTTATAGTCGGCACACGACCCATGTGACACAGCATCTACGAGGTAGCGATAAAGTGGGGACTTTTCCGCACAACAGTCTCACGAGTGTACCGTAAATAGCAGGAATCCGGTAAAACATCAAATCTCCGACATCGCTGCGGCCGGAAAAAGATCCTGCAAGAATGGGACCAACGACGACTGAGGAGATAGAAGAGCAACCCTTCCGCAAAATTGCTGCAGATTGCAAAGCTCGCCATCAACAAGTGTAAGCGTGCGAACCTTTCAACGAAACATCAACGATATGGGCTTTCGGAGCCGAAGGCCCATTTGTGTACCATTGATGACTGCACGACACAAAACTTTACGTTTACTGGGCCGGCCGGAGTGGCCGTGCGGTTCTAGGCGTTACAGTATGGAACCGAGCGACCGCTACGGTCGCAGGTTCGAATCCTGCCTTGGGCATGGATGTGTGTGATGTCCTTAGTTAGGTTTAATTAGTTCTAAGTTCTAGGCGACTGATGTCCTCAGAAGTTAAGTCGCATAGTGCTCAGAGCCATTTGAACCATTTTGAGCCTCGCCTGGACTCGTCAACACCGACCTTCGACTGTTGATGATTGGAAACATGTTGCCTGGTCAGACGAGTCTCGTTTCAAATTCTATCGAGCGGATGGTCGTGTTCGGCTGTGGAGACAATCTCATGAATCCATGGACCCTGCTTGGCAGTGGGGGAATGTTCAAGATGGTGGAGGCTGTGTAATGGTGTGGGGCGTGGGCAGTTGGAGTGACATGGGACGTTTGATATGTCGTGTTACGAGTCTGACAGGTACACGTACGTAAGCATCCCGTCTGATAACCTGCATCCATCCAATCATGCCCATTGTGCATTCAGGCAGACTTGGGCAATTCCAGCAGGACTATGTGACACTCCACACGTCAAGAATTACTACAGAGTGGCTCCAGAAACACTCTTCTGAGTTTAAACATTTCCGCTGGCCACCAAACTCCCCAAACATGAATATTATTATATCAGGAATGCCTTGCAACGTGTTTTTCATAAGAGATCAATCCCTCGTACTCTTACGGATTTATGGGAAACCCTGCAGGATCCATGGTTTCAGTTCCCTCCAGTATTACTTCAGACATTATTCGAGCCCATGCCACGTCGTGTTGCGGCATTTCTGTGTAATCGCTGGGGCCATCCACAATATTAGACAGGTGTACCAGTTTCTTTGGCTCTTCAGTGTAGTTCATTTGGTAATGGAGGAGAGTGTGGGGGGATCAAAGCTGTGAAAGGGGACCGAGGCTTGAATGGTGTAAGCACGATGCAGGCTGCTGCAGGTATGCAGATAAGAGGTGACTTGAACAAGGTTGGCTGGATGTGTGAGTTGCATCAAACTACTCTTGACGGCGACGACTACAACAATAGAACGACACTGATTGCATACGCTATCCAGTGAAAAGTATCTGAATGTACGTAGAGTGGAATTGACCACTACCTGTCTGGAGAGGCGGACCCGGAAGTACAAAAGATGTCAGCGACTGTTGTGTTGACAGTAGAAAAGCAGTAACAACAGAATGGGTCGGTCAGGATAGCTCGAACTTGGAGTAGTGACTGCATAGCCTTACATTTATGAGGCGCTTGAGGTGGTGTATAGAGCAACATCACTGGGCAACCGATTACTGGAAACACGTAATTTGGAGTGAGGACTTATGCTGTACCCTGTGGCAAACCGGTGAAGGATTTGGGTTTGGCAGATATCTGCAAAACGTTATCTGTCATCACGTGTTGTGCCAACAGTGGAGTACGAAGGAGATGGTGTTACGATATGGGGATGTTTTCCATTGTTACGATGTGGTCTCATTATTGCGTTTAAGAAAACTGCAAATGCGGAAGGGCAAGAACACATTTTAGAGCATAGTGTACTGTCTACAGGCAATGGTCTGTGAACATCAACATTTCTGAAATTGGCGCGCTCGAAGCCCCGACGCGAACCCAATGCACCAGCTAGAACGTATGCTTCGCTCCAGATCCCAGAATCCAACATCGTTGTCTTTTCTGGTTTAGGATCTTGAGGAAGAATGGGCTGGCATTTCTCCACAGCCATTCAGTCACCTCGCTGAAAGTGTCCCCACCAGAGTTGAAGCGATCATAAAGGTGTAGAGTGGACGCATCCTATACTAATATCAACTAATAGGTGTCTGGATACTTTGATTAGATAGTGCGTGTTACAGGACGCAAATGATTAAGATGACAGAGCCTTCTACGAACGCTGCGTTTCAGAATTAGTTGTAATGTGAAACTCACATTCGCTGACCCTGCGAGGTGGCACAGTACTAAGACACTGGGCTCGTATTCGAGAGAGAAACCAGATTTCGGTTTTCGCTGATTTCCTTCAATCGTTTAAGACCAATGCCGGAATTGACAGTTTTAAAGGCACATGGCCAATTACCTACCTCATCCTTCGCCTTTTTCAAGTCGTTGTCGAGGCGTTAAACCGTAATGTTCAGGGGGTACGGATTTCACGGTCTCTAAATGTCGTCGCGTGGCTCCTCGTCTGGGCAGAAAGGTGGAGTACCGAGAGGGGAAGAAGGAAACGAAATGAAACTTCACTGATTGAGACGGTATGTGATGTTATTTCAGTGTCAAGTTTACAAGGAACGGCAGTTTTATCCCACTTACCATTATGATGTTGCGCCCTCTCTGGCCTGAACGCACACATTGTTTCAGTTGAGAAGGGCAACATAAAGCCGTTGTATCCTCTAATGACTCAAACTGGCCAGCAGCCGTTGTAACTGGTCCTAGGTACGGTCTATTGGGGACAGACAATAGCAGTAAGAGAGGGCAACAGGAAGAGAGTCACAATGAGAGGAGAGTGTAGTAATAAGACAGAACGAAGGAGACATAGTGACAATGGGCAAGTGGGAGTGGGTGGGTGTGAGTCATGGATTAGTGGCTGTGACTGACTTGCAGTTAGGGGAAGTAACAGGTGATTTGCATGTTAAAAAGAGAGCCAATATGTTGGTATGCCAAAATTTTTGGAAAATTCCTAAAGGTGCTAAGGAAGGTAGAATGAGGCAGCTGGTACCCCACTTTTCAATCTGTATTTTATTAACCAGGAGTATATTCGCCTATTTTCTGTGCTCCGATAGGAGCAATTTTGCGCTGTCACTGGTATATCACAACTTTCTGTCATCCTTCCTGCACAGTAACACATCAAGGAAGGAAACGAATATGTGTATTGAGATCTAAAAAGTCTCACTGCTGTGAGGCTAGATGACAAAAGTATCGTCTAAATGCCTAAAAAAAAAAAAGATATACACCAGCTAATAGGCCCGCTGACTCCATACTGCAGCGCACGTTCCTCGAATACCTTCGGGTCATTCGCTGGAGGATTAACAAATGGCATATCATCAGCTCTTTTTATGCGACAAAGAATTAAATTTGTAGTGTACAGTTAAGCGAGGTGGAGATAGACCGGGGGCGCTGCTCAGAGCGAACACGACTTGTAAATTAGCTCTCAATGCGCCGCGTCATGCAGTCCATTGCGCCACGGCTGCTTTCTAGTCGTGACCGCCGTCGGTGATCGACGGCAGCGCGGCAGGCGTGGGACAGCGGGCGGCTCTTGTGTCATAAGCCGCTTTGTCCGGAGCGGCCGCAAAGAGCAGGCAACGGCACACACCAGTTGCGCATGTAGTTAAATGGTAGCGGCTTGGAAACTACACCTGAGAGCAGATGTACTTCCGGTGCTAGAGTACACAAAGACAGAGCTGGGCAAGTAATACCACATTCTCACATTTAACTGTGCAAAAAATATTGGCTAAAATACACTCCTGGAAATTGAAATAAGAACACCGTGAATTCATTGTCCCAGGAAGGGGAAACTTTATTGACACATTCCTGGGGTCAGATACATCATATGATCACACTGACAGAACCACAGGCACATAGACACAGGCAACAGAGCATGCACAATGTCGGCACTAGTACAGTGTATATCCACCTTTCGCAGCAATGCAGGCTGCTATTCTCCCATGGAGACGATCGTAGAGATGCTGGATGTAGTCCTGTGGAACGGCTTGCCATGCCATTTCCACTTGGCGCCTCAGTTGGACCAGCGTTCGTGCTGGACGTGCAGACCGCGTGAGACGACGCTTCATCCAGTCCCAAACATGCTCAATGGGGGACAGATCCGGAGATCTTGCTGGCCAGGGTAGTTGACTTACACCTTCTAGAGCACGTTGGGTGGCACGGGATACATGCGGACGTGCGTTGTCCTGTTGGAACAGTAAGTTTCCTTGCCGGTCTAGGAATGATAGAACGATGGGTTCGATGACGGTTTGGATGTACCGTGCACTATTCAGTGTCCCCTCGACGATCACCAGTGGTGTACGGCCAGTGTAGGAGATCGCTCCCCACACCATGATGCTGGGTGTTGGCCCTGTGTGCCTCGGTCGTATGCAGTCCTGATTGTGGCGCTCACCTGCACGGCGCCAAACACGCATACGACCATCATTGGCACCAAGGCAGAAGCGACTCTCATCGCTGAAGACGACATGTCTCCATTCGTCCCTCCATTCACGCCTGTTGCGACACCACTGGAGGCGGGCTGCACGATGTTGGGGCGTGAGCGGAAGACGGCCTAACGGTGTGCGGGACCGTAGCCCAGCTTCATGGAGACGGTTGCGAATGGTCCTCGCCGATACCCCAGGAGCAACAGTGTCCCTAATTTGCTGGGAAGTGGCGGTGCGGTCCCCTACGGCACTGCGTAGGATCCTACGGTCTTGGCGTGCATCCGTGCGTCGCTGCGGTCCGGTCCCAGGTCGACGGGCACGTGCACCTTCCGCCGACCACTGGCGACAACATCGATGTACTGTGCAGACCTCACGCCCCACGTGTTGAGCAATTCGGCGGTACGTCCACCCGGCCTCCCGCATGCCCACTATACGCCCTCGCTCAAAGTCCGTCAACTGCACATACGGTTCACGTACACGCTGTCGCGGCATGCTACCCGTGTTAAAGACTGCGATGGAGCTCCGTATGCCACGGCAAACTGGCTGACACTGACGGCGGCGGTGCACAAATGCTGCGCAGCTAGCGCCATTCGACGGCCAACACCGCGGTTCCTGGTGTGTCCGCTGTGCCGTGCGTGTGATCATTGCTTGTACAGCCCTCTCGCAGTGTCCGGAGCAAGTATGGTGGGTCTGACACACCGGTGTCAATGTGTTCTCTTTACCATTTCCAGGAGTGTATGTCTTCCGTCCATCTCGATGTTGTGAAGGATATGCCTGTTCTTGTCGCTCGCAATACACCTGCTGATAACGGCAACCACGTCGGAGAGGTCTTACTCTGTTTTTGTTGTTGTTGTGCCGGCCGGAGTGGCCGAGCGGTTCTAGGCGCTACAGTCTGGAACCGCGCGACCGCTACCGTTGCAGGTTAGAATCCTGCCTCGGGCATGGATGTGTGTGATGTCCTTAGGTTAGTTAGGTTTAAGTAGTTCTAAGTTCTGGAGGACCTTAAGTCCCATAGTGCTCAGAGCCATTTCTTGTTGTTGTGTTGTGGTCTTTAGCCAGAAGAATGGTTTGATGCACTTCTCCACACTAGTCTCTCTTGTGCAAGCCTCTTCATCTCTGCATAACTACCGCATCCAGTACCCATCTGAACCTGCTTATCGTATTCAAGCCTTGGTCTCCGTCTACAACTTTTACTCCCCACACTTCCTTTCTTTGCCAAATTGACATTTTAACCCGTCAGAATGTGTCCTATCAACCGACTACTTCTGTTAGTCAAGTTGGGCAACAAATTTCTTGTTTCACCAGCTCGATGGTGGAACCTCTCATCAGTTACCCAAGCTGAATATCCAATTTACAACATTCTTCTGTAGCACCACATTTGGACATTTGGTTCAAATGGCTCTGAGCACTATGGGACTCAACTGCTGTGGTCATAAGTTCCCTAGAACTTAGAACTACTTAACCAACCTAAGGACATCACACACATCCATGTCCAAGGCAGGATTCGAACCTGCGACCGTAGCGGTCGCGCGGTTCCAGACTGTAACGCCTAGAACTGCTCGGCCACTCCGGCCGACCAGCACCACATTTCGAAACCTACTTTTCTCTTCTTGTATGATCTGTTTACCATCGACGTTTCATTGCCGAAAAACGCTACATTCCACTCTGATACCTCCAGAAAAGACTTCCTGACACTCCAAGTTATAACCACCTACCTCTACAAGCGTGCTCGCTACCGCTCGCCCGTGCGTTGGCCCTCGATTCGGAGGTAAGCTGTTGTGAACTCTGGTGGTGCATCCAGTTCTCCCTGCCAGTATCTGGCAGGCCAGGGGAGCAGAGGTAGTGGCCTAAGGTTTCTGCTTACTAGTCTTTGCACCAATATTCTGGATTAAATTCCAAACCTCTTCGCAGTGTCTTATGACGTGATACAATTTGATCCGTCTTTCCGATGGGGACGTAGTTAGGAGGCACGCTTGAAGCTATTCGAGAGGAATAGGCTTCCCCTTCTCCCATCATATCCGCAGCTCGTGGTCTTGCGGTAGCGTTCGCTTCGCTTCGCTTCCGGGTTCGATTCCCGGCCGGGTCAGGAATTATTCCTACCTCGTGATGATTGGATGTTGTTGTGTCGTCTTCATCATCATCGGCATTCATCCCCATTACGGCTGGAGGAAGGCGATGGCAAACCACCTCTCCTAGGACCTTGCCTAGTCCAGCAGTGTGGATCTCCCGCATCGTCCCCTACGCTCCTCTGAGTATGGGACCTCATCATCATCATCTCCCGCCATCTCCAACATGAGCACGACGCTACACAAGACAAACACCTTTACAAGTATCTACACTTAAAAGTAAGGAGCAGTTCGCACTGAGGCGATACGAAATGCGATGCGGCAGCAACACGAGGCAGGTACGCATGACGCAGCACGCGGTCAATACAGACGAGTGTGGCGCGTCATAGCCAGTCGCGACCAAACGCCTAAATGTATCGCGTAATTACTCGAGACTGGAAATAGGTAAGGCTTCCTATCCAGCGTTAAAAACATTTTAGATATGTCAGTAATATATACTGTAAAATACACCGAACATAAAACTGGCCAGCGACTACATTTTTCACTAAAAACTTCAAAACATGCACGACGCTATACTCTTCTTTGTAGTTTCACAATAACGAAAAGAAAAGCAGTTCATTGATGTACGGCTATAAGATGCAGAAAAATAATTTTTTGTTACTAAATAGTTTCCTCAAAACAGAATGAGAAAGACTGCGAAGCGAAGAACACGTGCAAAAGGTGAATGCTATACTGAGAAATAATTTTAGAGACAGAGGTAGCTTTGCTTCATCATTACAAAAATTTTTTTGGGTAAAGCAGATGACCTGAAATTTCACTTCCCACGCATCATACGATACGAGTTGCATGAAGCGACCAGCACTCCATGTTGTGCCGGGCGATCGCTGTCGTCGCAGTGTGAACCAGCTAAGCCGCTGTCATTATGTTTCTATGTGCTCTGCCTATGTGGGTTGCTTCTGGGCAGTAAATAGTTCAAATGGCTCTGAGCAGTATGGGACTTAACATCTGAGGTCATCAGTCCCTTAGACTTAGAACTAGTTAAACCTAACTAACCTAAGGACACCACACACATCCATACCCGAGGCAGGATTCGAACCTGCGGCCGTAGCGGTCTCGCGGTTCCAGACTGCCTTCTGGGCAGTAACTCGTATTCTATCATGCGTCGTATCCCGTCAGTGTGAACCGCGCCTAATATTTACAGATACAACTCTCACACTCTGCGAAGAAAAGGTGCCTGCGCTCCTGGAGGATGTTGTTGTTGTTGTGGTCTTCAGTCCTGAGACTGGTTTGATGCAACTCTCCATGCTACTCTATCCTGTGCAAGCTTCTTTATCTCCCAGTACTTACAGCAACTTACATCCTTCTGAATCCGCTTAGTGTATTCATCTCTTGGTCTCCCTCTACGATTTTTACCCTCCACGCTGCCCTCCAATACTAAATTTGTGATCCCTTGATGCCTCAGAATATGCCCTACTAACCGATTCCTTCTTCTAATCACGTGGTGCCACAAATTTCCATTCAATACCTCCTAGTTAGTTATGTGATGTACCCATCTAGTCTTCAGCATTCTTCTGTAGCACCACATTTTGAAAGCTTCTATTCTCTTCTTGTCTAAACTATTTATCGTCCACGTTTCACTTCCATACATGGCTACACTCCATACAAATATTTCAGAAACGATTTCCTGACACTTAAATCGTTACTCGATGTTAACAAATTTCTCTTCTTCAGAAATGCTTTCATTTCCATTGCCATTCTGCATTTTATATCATCTCTACTTCGACCATCATCAGTTATTTTGCTCCCCAAATAGCAAAACTCATTTACTACTTTAAGCGTCTCATTTCCTAATCTAATTCCTGCAGCATCACCCGATTTAATTCGACTACATTCCATTATCCTCGTTTGGCTTTTGTTGATGTTCATCTTATATCCTCCTTTCAAGACACTGTCCATTCCGTTCAGCTGCTCTTCCAGGTCCTTTGCTGTCTCTGACATAATTACAATGTCATCGGCGAACCTCAAAGTTTTTATTTCTTCTCGATGAATTTTAATTCCTACTCCGAATTTTTCTTTTGTTTTCTTTACTGGTTGCTCAATGTACAGATTGAATAACATCAGGGATAGGCTACAACCCTGTCTCACTCCCTTCCCAACCACTGCTTCCCTTTCATGCCCCTCGACTTTTATGACTGCCATCTGTTTTCTTACAAATTGTAAATAGCCTTTCGCTCCTTGTGTTTTACCCCTGCACCTTCAGAATTTGAAAGAGAGTATGCCAGTCAACATTGTCAAAAGTTTTCTCTAAGTCTACAAATGCTAGAAATGTAGGTTTGCCTTTCCTTAATCTAGCTTCTAAGATAAGCCGTAGAGTCAGTATTGCCTCACGTGTTCCAATATTTCTACGGAATCCAAACTGATCTTCCCCGAGGTCGGCTTCGACCAGTTTTTCCATTCGTCTGCAAAGAATTCGTGTTAGTATTTTGCAGCAGTGGCTTATTAAACTGATAGTTCGGTAATTTTCACATCTCTCAACAACTGCTTTCTTTGGGATTGGAATTATTGTATTCTTCTTGAAGTCTGAGGGTATTTAGCCTGTCTCATACATCTTGCTCACCAGATGGTAGAGTTTAGTTAGGCTTGGCTCTCTCAAGGCTGTCAGTAGTTCTAATGGAATGTTATCTACTCCCGGGGCTTTGTTTCGACTCTCCTGGAGGATAGGGATTAAATATCTCCAACTAGGTGGTTGAAGCTCCCCTTTGAAGTCTCCAAGCCATTTATGCCATACCACTATACTTTTCGACGCTGATACACTATCAGCCAGAACATTATGACCACCGATTTACTGTCGATACAAGCCCGTCCAGGCGATAGATAGCACCGTCACCTCGAGAGAAATGACTGCTAGTCAGGCACAAACACAGTGCGTGTACTCGTAGTTTCAATGAGCGTGCTGTCCGTGTGTAGAATGGTCAAGGCGCGCGATCTGTCTTGAGTTTGACCGAGTGCCCGGAGGCTAGGCACGAGCGTTTCGGAAACTGCGTGACTTCTCGGGTGTTCGAAGAGTGCTGTGGTGAATGTCTTCAACACGTGGCGAAACCAAGGTAAAACCACTTCGGACGTGCTAGACTGAGAAAACTGGTGAAAGAGGACACTCCTAACTATAGGCCCCCGCCCATTTATGTACCAATGTTAACACCACGACCTCGGCAACTACGACTGCAATGGGCAGGTGACCATCGGCACTGGACATTGACGCAGCGGCAGGGCGTTACATGCTGTGATGAATCCCGATACCTTCTTCATCATGGGAGGGCCTGAATCCGTCGTCTTCCAGGGGAACAGCTCCTTGACACCTGTACTGCGGGACGGAGACAACATGGAGGCAGCTCCGTTATGCTCTGAGGAACATTCACGCGGGCATCCATTGGTCCAGTGGAGCTCGTGCAAGGCCCTACGACGGCCAACAAGTATCGTGCACTGGTTGCAGACCACGTGCACCCCATCATAACGATCGTGTTTCCCGACAACAGTGGCATTTTTCAACAAGATAATGCTCCATGTCACGAGGACAGGAGTGTGATGGTTCGACGAACACAGCGATGAGTTCCAGCTGATGTGCTGGTCCCCAAGCTCAACAGTCTGAACCCGATCGAACAAATCTGGGGTGTGAATGAACATGACGTCAGAGCTCATCGCCCTCCTTCCCAGAATTTACAGGAATTAGGTGACGTGTCTGTGCAGATGAGGTGCCAATTCCCTCCAGCGACCTATAACGCCTCATTGCTTCCAAGCCACGACGTGTCAAAGGCTATTAAGCAGGTGGTCATAATGTTGAAATTGATCGGTGTATGTCTTTTTCGGAAATGCTTTTCTTTCTTTTTACGGACTGCATTTTATAACTCCTCTACTTCGGCCATCGCCAGTTGTTTAGTCACACAAACAGCAAAACTCATTAACGACTTTTAGTTTCTCATTTCCTTATCTAACTGCCATGTGGGTAGCAGCGCGGTCTGAGACGTCTTCCCAGTGTTCGCGCGGCTTCCCTCTCCCCCCCCCCCCCCCCTCCCCCTCCCGTCGGAGGTTCGAGTCCTCTCTCAGGCATTGATGTGTGTATTGTCCTTACCGTAAGTTAATTAGATCAAGTATGTGTAAGCCCAGGGACCGATGACCTCAGCAGTTTTGTCCCATAGGAACTTAGCACCACCACCTTATCTAATTTCCTCACTATCTCCTGATTCGGTTCGACTACATTCCATTACCTTGGCTTTACCTTTGTTGATACTGACCATATAATCTCTTCTAAAGACACTATCCCCTCTTTTCATTCGTTCTTGTAAATCTTTTGCCGTCTCTGACAGAAGTACAATGTCATTGCAAAACTGCAAAGTCCTTATTTCTTTTCCCTCGACTTTAATTCCTTTTAGATACTTCTCTTTCATTTCCTTTCCTGGTTGCTAAATGTACAGATTAAATTCCATCTTGGATAGACTACATTCTTTGGTGCTATCTTCAGAATTCCAAAGACACTATTCTACAAACAAACATCACACAACACGGTTGCCACAGCCCTAAGCCCAGAATGAGAACCAACTGATTTCGAATTCAAAGGAGGAAGATCAATATGACATCGTACTTAACGCACAAGGATATGAGACGCAAAACTAGGAGAAATCTCAGTATTACAAACCGCCACACAAAACATTAGCTACACTATGTGTGACTCGATATAGCCTCCAACGATTCAAATGCCATTGCGGGCAACCCGTCACTCGTGAAAAATGAATAGCAAAATTCTGAAAGTAACTGTCTAAGCAGACAATCACCTTTTCAGAGTGCATCGAGATCACGGCCTTACACTCCGCAGCTAGGTAAGTGAGAGGAAAAATCTGCCAGCCAAACGTCCTTCTCTCTGTATCGCAGAAAGGCGCTTAGAACTGGCCAGACAACAGGTACTGTTCCTCAGCCAGATATTTCCTTACACTTATGTCATAGCCGGCCGAAGTGGCCGTGCGGTTAAAGGCGCTGCAGTCTGGAACCGCAAGCCCGCTACGGTCGCAGGTTCGAATCCTGCTTCGGGCATGGATGTTTGTGATGTCCTTAGGTTAGTTAGGTTTAACTAGTTCTAAGTTCTAGGGGACTAATGACCTCAGCAGTTGAGTCCCATAGTGCTCCGAGCCATTTTTTGAACTTATGTCATAAGTAAGCTATAGTTTAATGAAACTGGGGCAATCATATTAAAATGGGATCTAAAGGTGTGAGATTCGCATTTCATTCATGGTGACGTTATTTTACATATGTATTGGCTCAGTGCCCGCTGCTTGGGATTGGATTTCCTAAAACACTGAAACAAGTTTTTTTTCTAACCGAGAAATTGTTAACTAATTTTCATAGACGTAGTTTCACAAATTCTTTAGTAGTTCTTTTATAATGATTTACGAAAAAAAACTTTCACCCACTATTACACAAACTTAGTGTTTGAATTTCCAGAAAAGGCTGAAACATGTATTTTTTATGATTGAGAAACTAAATACCAATTTACGTAGTTCTAACTTCAAAACCACTTTAACAGCAACATATTTCCAAATAACCTTTCATCCCCTATGTCACCGCCTAAGAAGCGGAATTTCGAAGAATCTCTTCTTAAACAATGTCTATAGCATAAGATCAACACACTCTCCAAATTTTAACGTTTTGTCATCAGTTTGGGCTTGGCCATGATGAGACAGTTAATCGATCAGGTTCTATTTCGCCTCCTTAGGGGTTGAATTTCTCAGAGCAGTGACTCACGTACTTTCTAAATTCTAGTTGAGGAGCAGAATTCCAGTTTTCACAGGTTTAGCTTTAAAAATGCGTTCACAATGAAAAAGCTTCATAAATCTTTTCAACCCCTGTTTCACTCCCTTAAGGGTTGAACTTCCGAAAGCAGTGAAACACGTAATTTCTTTTTCAGTCCTAGCCGAAAAGGCAAATATAAATTTTCGCAACTCCCTTGGGAGTTGAATTTCCAAAAATACTGAAACACACTTTTTTTCCAACCGAGAATTCAAATATCAGAATTCATATATGTGGCTTTATTCTCCTAATAACTTTCAAAAAATGTTGTAACCGTATCATTTTATTTCTGACCAAGAAACCAAATACCAATTTTCGTAGTTCTGGCTTCAGAACTATCTTAATAGCGGCAGAGTTTCACTACTTCACCCACTTAGGGATGGAATTTCGAACAGTCCCTTATTAAACGATTCCGTTCCAAATTTCAAGTTTCTATCCTTCGCGGTTTAGGTTGGAAATTATGAGTCAGTCAAGCAGACAGTCAGTCAGTCAGGACATGTCCTTTTATCTATACGGAGTATTACGAGTAACTACGTTCCAATGGCTGGAGCTCCTTACCGAGACCCAGCTCATCCATAGCCCTTCCATTGAGACAAAGCGACTGAGAGAGGGAGATGTAAGCTCGGTGCTATCCCTATTGAAGAAGTGCGCTCTTTTCATAAAACGCACTGATGCAAAAAATATCTCAACGCCATAAAGTAATTAATGTAGAGTAATGAAATTTCGAGAATACGTTTGCCTAGTTTACACATTTAAGTGATCAGCATTGCAGGCTCACAGGTTAATCTATACACGAGATAACCAATTGCAAATGCGAAATACTGGTACTTTAATAACCGGTGTAAGAGCCAAAATGTTGAATGAAAGCATGCAAACGTGCATCCATTGTGTTGTACAATTGCTAGATATCAGCTTGTGGCGTGGATTTCAATGGCTGTTGCTCTTGGTCGGTCAATACTGGGACGCTTAATGCTGTTTGTGGATGACTCTGGAGCTATCGTCCAATGATGTTCCCTATGTGCTCGATTGTTGACACATCTGATGATCTAGCAGGTCAAGCCAATATGTTGACACTCTGTAGAGCATGTTGGGTTACAGCAGTGATATGTGGGGAAGAGTTGTCCTATTGGAGAACACCCCGTGGAAAGCTGTTCATGAATGGCAACACAGCAGGTGAAACCACCAGACTGACGTACAAATTAGCGGTCAGGATGAGTGGGATAACCATGAGAGTGCTCCTGCTGCCATACGAAGTCGCGCTCCAGACCATAACTCCACGTGTGGTTCATGTTTGGCTAGCTCCCAGACAGTTTGGTTGCAGGCCGTCAGCTGGTCTCCTCGCTGATAACCTCGGCTTTGAGCTCCCATAAATGGTTCAAATGGCTCTAAGCACTATGGGACTTAACATCTGAGGTCATCAGTCCCCTAGACTTATAATTAAACCTAACTAACCTAAGGACATCACACACATCCATGCCCGATGCAGGATTAGAACCTACGACCGTAGCGGTCGCGCGGTTCCGGACTGAAGGCCCTAGAACCGCTCGGCCACAAAGCCGGCGAGCGCCCATAAGATCTAAACACACTTCCTTCCAACTGGCCTCCTTCGAACCAACACACGGCCATCACTGGCACAGAGGTAGAACCAGCTCTCATCAAAAAACATGACAGAGCTCCACGCTCCATTCCAATGAGCACTCGCTTGACACCACTGAAGTCGCAAATGGCGGTGGTTTGGAGCACACATTATAAGGCGTATGGCATGAAATAACCGGTTTCTAACAGTTCGCTGCGTCACTGTGGGGGCAACTACTGCTCAGACTGTTGGTGCAGATGCAGCGAGATGCGCCAGAGCCATACCAATTTACGGATGGTGTCAAGGATGGGAAAAGAAATTGGTAGTGCCCTTTCAAAGTAACCGTCCCGATATTTGCCTAGAACGATTTAGGGAAGCCGAACACGATGGTCTTCCCTCTCGGTAGTGCCACGAGACCTTCCAGAGGCCAGTCTTTTTGAAACCGTACATTCTCGTGTCCATCGTAGCCAGCAATCCCGTGCAGTGGCTACGTTCCTGGTCAAGCCTTCTGCAATATCAGCTTCTCGTAGCCCTATTACGAAACCTCGTTCAGGTAGGTGTTAATAATGGCGTCTCTGTCGCGTTGAAGGCATTCTTGACTAACACCAACTCATCCCGTCCAATCTCAAGGGTAACTAACTCTCACGACCGTTACAGCGTTTATTTAAAGCAAACTGGATTTGCATCCTCATTGTGGCGCTACCATCTTCCAGATGTAGAAACACGAATATGAACTTTATGTCGCGTCGCACAACTCCTTCTTGGTGTGGTGGTTCTTTTCTTTCTTTCTATTTTTGTGCCGTCAGTGTGTATCTAACGGCCGCTGTCATTTCTGACCTCTTCTGGGGTGCACTGTGGTTTCTAGAGCAAACGGTCAATAGAGCCACCTAAACACTTCTCATTCCAACACATAATTACGTGTAGTATCTCATAAGGTCACGTCACGTGAAAGCAGGTACAAATTGCAGTCTGCGTATCAGGAAAGTGCTGCAAACTGACCATACTATTTTACTTTTTAAAATTACGTTGCTTCCATTGCGTTAGTGGAAAATATCAACAACAACAGTAGCTTGGGAAAATAAAAACAAATTAAAATGGAAGATGTATGTCGTATTACAACAGACGACGCCAGGAATATATTACAAAGTGATATCAGACATCTCTTGATCTAACGCGTAGCGGGGCACATTAGCTTTTCAGTGGTGGATGGTATATCTTTGGAACTGTAACTGCGGAGGTGTAAAGTGGTAACATCTACGACATGCAAGCTACCTTGATACCACATACAAAGGGTTCAAATGGCTCCAAGCACTTATTTTTCACTTTTCCCCCCTGATTTTACGACCCACCACCTAATTGCTTAAGGTGGGTCTTTATTGACCACTTAGCCGCTGCGATCGGTATATGGGCGCTAATATGGCTGAAACTCCACACCAGTTCCCGCATCCGATCGCACCCGTGTCCCCCCACGTGGAGGCGGGTCATAGTTGATCGTGTTTTGTTTTTGTCTCTTCTATTTTGTTTTCTTTTACTTGGTTATCTTTGTTTGCTGTTTATCTTTCTTTTCTTTTCTTTATGGCAGCTTTCCCAAACCGTGAGCAGTATGGGACTTAACATCTGAGGTCATCAGTCCCCCAGACTTAGAACTACTTAAACCTAACTAACCTAAGGACATCACGCACATCCATACCAGAGGCAGGATTCGAACCTGCAAGTGTAGCAGCAGGACGGTTCCGGACTGAAGCGCCTAGAACCGCTCGGCCACCGCGGTCGGCGATACCACATACATTAATCACACAGAGAAAGTTTGGGTGGCTCTTCGCAGGTGACCTGCTATCCGCACTCCTTCTCCTCAGCCCCCCAGCCTCGTTGAAATACATTTTCGACAAAAGAGTCAATCACTTCTTCTGAACGTCAGAGACATCATAAACAGTAAATCAAGGTATAGGTCCTTTACTGCTTACCGTATACAATGTGATCTACTATTATGTGCCTATTTTTATTTCATTGTAGATGTGCCTAAAAGTTCGTTACAAGGTTAATTTCACTTGTATCATGTGCTATGGTCCGTGTCATTTCATATTTCAATATCGGCAGCAGCATTAGCAGTACACCGTTTCCATTGGATGCCACGATCCACACAGACTGTTGCAGCATATAGTTTAGTCGTGCGCGCACTCCATTCTAATACTGCTCCCAAAGTGTCCTATTCACGTGGTTTTCAGCAGCACGCTTTCTCTTTTAAATAGTCTCATATAAAGAAACCTAAGGGGGTCAAGTTGGGACTCGTCATTGGCCACTCAACATTTCCGTCCAATAACAAGGCATGGAAAAGTTTTGTCAAGCCATTCTCGTGAAATCAGTGCGAAGTAGGGAGGTGCGTCACACTGCACATTGTCCACGTTGCCCCAGTGTACAACAACGGGATGAAAGAAAGTTTGTAGCATGTGCGATTATCTCACCGCATTAATTGTTTCATGAAGCATGCACAGATCAGTATGAGTATCACCACCAATACCACACCACATTTTCAACAATACATTCGACAATACATGTGACTGCAGTTTTTGAACTGAAGAGCAAAGAGAAAGAACCACGTAAGTCAATTTTTATGAAACTCGAGGAAAAGCGATTTGATTGTCTGAACTACGATTACATCAATACATAAGAAGACACAATACTTTATATTTCATAAATTAAACATCTAGAGTGCATCGAATGTGGAAACAGCGTCATTGACATCCGAAGTGTTCCCCAGAATGCAGTCAGAAGTTACTCTGTAACGGAAAAGAAACAAGTAAGTCGAGCAAAACTATAACACAGCGAGTGTACTCACATCATGTGTATTTAGCTACAGGGCAGCTGACTGAAGAACTTCACAGCACCAGGACGGAAAAATTAAGGTACAGATTATGAAGAAATGCTTATAGCTCTTACAGTATGCGGTTTAGGGCCCATGCTTACTAGCATTTTTTCCTTCGAATGATCGTACCCGTCATATCCCCAAGTATTCACAATTCCACCTGGAGCTCCCTGTATAGAGCTCTTCATTGTACCCATCCAAGGTAAGAGTGGTCAAGTGAAAATAAATGGCGTGCCTTCAGGATAACCATAAAGAAGGATTCACCTGTTGCGAGAACATGGATATTGAGCGTATTCATCGAAACTTTCCAATTAAAATTAAAGTTCATTAGCTGCATTTTTTGGCAGGGTCCATGCAGATAGCCAACTTCTTTTTCTTTTTCCTTGCTTCTAATATTCTGGGGGAAGTGACTGCACAAGAATTCTGTCTTCTCTGCCCTCTCGTGTCAAGATGAGTCACCAACTGACTTGCCTGCTACTTTGCCCTGAAAAATTGACTTACATAGTTCTTTCCCTTTTTTTTTTTTTTTTGTTGTTGTTGTAAAATCTTGAATACTGGTATCTCTGGGCTCCTTTGTTGTTTTTCAGTTTAAGCATCTTAACAGACGCCTATGATCAATCTGAATCGATGTGTAGCACTAATTCAATTTCGAAAAATATGACTTATCTTTTTTCCCCCTGGCCCTTCAATTGTAGGTTTTGGATTCTTTTCGCTAGCTGCCCAATAATGACAGCTATAGTGATTTATGAACCCACCCGCGCGGAACACGGCTTTGTCTGACCACAGACTGTTACTGATCTCGTTCCTCTTCCATCCATTGTAACAGGGATTCAGCAAACTCCATCCTAACATTACAGTCCTCAGCTGACATGTCCTACAGTTGATCTCTTTCGTTATGCACTGGACCCAACCAAGTGCTAAACCAGAACCCTTGTTACATTTTCTCAGGGTCATGTTGGGCTTTGCGCAAGCGGCGCACCGGCGTAAACTTCAGTCTCTTCAGTGACAACTGTCTTTGGCGGCCCAGCACCCTTCTGGTGAGTAACGGCATTCATTCGCAACAAATTCCTCTGCAGACTGTAAATTGATTTCAAATCCAGAGTCGCGTCTCTTACTTTCTCACGTCTCCATCATCTCTATAGAGTTGTAGGAGACAGGTGATTGGCGTACTTCCCTTCAAGCTGTAATACGGGCCCAGTCAGAAACGTTTAGCTAATTTATTCATGGTTAGGCCTGAAACAAACAACAGTTGTGTAACAAATAGGTAATAATTTCACAAAGCAATAGAACAGAGCATACTGTAACTTTGAAATTATTAATATTACTGTTATGAATGTTGTAACAGTATGTTACAATTAATTCAGCCCAAACATACACGGTAGTAGAAGACTGCTATAGTTCAGGGGTAGCCATTGCACAGCACAATTATTAATTAAACACTTGCTTTGATAGGGCGGCGTAGAACAGAAATGTGGCAACGCAATATAAAAAAATTGTTTAAAATGGCTCTGAGCACTATGAGACTTAACTTCTAAGGTCATCAGTCCCCTAGAACTTACAACTACTTAGGCCCTAAACCTAACTAACATAAGGACATCACACACATCCATGCCCGAGGCAGGATTCGAACCTGCGACCGTAGCGGCCGCGCGGTTCCAGACTGTAGCGCCTAGAACCGCCCGACCACACCGGCCGGCTTTAATATCAAATAACCAATAATAGTTATTATTAGTATCTAATAATACATCGGGGGATTGTAATTAAAGTGCTGCTATTTAGGGAGGTCCAGTGTGGGATGTAACTATCGCATAGCAACGAAACTTGATAGGTAGGCTAATGCTTTAATGCGAAATCGACTTACGCAGGAAAAACAGTAGTTCCAACTGTGGCCACCAGGTGTAAATCTGGCACTGCACACTGCTTGTAAGACGGCATGACAGCCACGTTGACATCTGACAAGCCACAGCGTGAGTGAACGGTATGGCTTATGGCAAGAGAGAGCGTGCGCTGTTAGTGGAACTGTTTTATGCAAACAACGCTGCGATTAACGAGTATCGCCGACTGAAAGGTCTGAGGAGAGACCCGGTGTCATTAAATGGTTTAAAGAAGATGATAATGAAATTTGAAAACACGGTAGAACTTGGTGTGGCACCTGGAAGAGGAAGGCGTCCTGTCCCGGTGAAAGTTACTCATGAGATTACTGTTGCCGTAACTCACAATGCAGCACGTGCCCCAGTAGTGCTCGTGTAGTGTCATGAAAATTGCCCATCCCATGGTCAACAGTACGACCTATTTTACACTGGAACCCATATAAGATCCAGACGGTGCAGCAACTGAAACCTCATGCTCCGCTACAGCGTTGTGGATTTGCTCTTCGGTTTTGGCACGCATCACAATTGATGACATGTGGCCGGGCAATTTTCTGTGGAGTGTCGAGGCACATTTTACACTACAGGGTCCAGTGAATACACAGAACTGCTGAATTTGGGGCACTGTTAAACCACGCGTTGCACACAAAGAGCCATAGCATTTTTGTGTGTGACTGTGTGGCGTGGATTCACAACCACCTTTATTCTCGGTCCTCTCTTCTTTGAAGTGAATACACCCAGAGGTCCTGTCAGGCGTACCGTGACGTTTGCATGTTATCGAGATATCCGTGCACACCATATGATTCCTGCTTTGGAAGAGCGCATCTGTATGGAAACCACTGTAGATAGGACTACGCCTCATGTCACTCGTTCAGTGAAAGATTTGCTTAATGCAACCTTCCATGAGTGTGTTACCTCCAGAGCTTTTCCAAATGCGTGGCCTGCAAGATGCCCTGATCTGAATCCATACTGTGGAAATTGGTCAATAGATGGCGCTGTATGTGTCAGAATACGCAAACGAAAACACCTGCCATGCGCACGACCCCTTGAAGTTGGTATAAACACGCCGGGTACACGACTTTTCCTCCTTTCGCGTCTGCGACGTGCGCCATCACTGTCTTTGTCTTAATGCAGGCTCGCGCTCTGCTTGCAAAGCTGTGTTACAAGAATGATGACTGTGCACACGTTGCTCTGCAGAAGTTTTGGACACTGAAGAGATTGGAAAAAAAAAGACGTTGGTCCGATGACTGTCGTGGGTCTGGAGAAAATGATTCGGAAATTCGAAAATACGAGTTCTTTTGGGGTGCAACCTGGTAGAGGGAGGAAACGAATTTATTTGATGTTAGTGGAAGCAGTAGCCACAGCAATGGAGGAGGAGACGAATGGTGGTGTGCAAACGTGTAGTGTACGGAGAATTGCCCGAACATTGGGCATACCCGTGAGCACGGTGTCTAAAATCCTACGAAACATCATTCTTTTCTATCGACTCAAAATTACCCATGTGCACGAGTTGCTTCCTGTTGACCAGGCAGTAAGGGAGACCTTTGTTTTAGAATTTCTTGATCGCATGGTAGTGGACAACGATTGGCCGTGGAACATTTTGTGGACAGACGAAGCGCACTTCCATCTGGCAGGATATGTCAGTACATAGAATTGTCGAATATGGGCTACGGAAAATCCACAAGCAAATCAACCAGTACCACTTCATCCTGAAAAGCTCACTGTGTGGTGCGGGTTTATGGCATCATTTATCACAGGGCCATATTTTTTCGAAGAGACAGGTGTTTCCGGTCCTGTTACCTGTACCGCCAATAGTAAGCGCTATGTGTGTCTTTTGCGCAACCACGTCAGTCCAGCTTACTGACAGCATGGATGTGTGGATGGGATCATTTTTATGCAAGATGGCGCACCTCTGCACACTGCAAATCCAGTTAAGCATCTCCCGAAGCGCCATTTGGGAAATGCTAGAATTATCGGCCGCCATTTCCCTACAGCCTGACCATCCCGATCACCTGGTCTTAATCCGTGTGACTTCCGGCTGTGGGGCTACCTGAAAGATGTTGTGTTCAGTGTTCCGACTGCAAACTTAGCTGCATTGAAGGCACGCATTGCGCAACACATTCTGAACGTGATCCCGGAAACACTTCGATCAGTTGTGGAACATGCTGTTCCTCGAATTCAACTTGTTGCTGAAAATGGTCGACAGCATACTGAACATGTTTTGCGCGAGTCATACGGAAATTAATAATCCGATTTGATTTTGACTGATGCTTTTTATGCGGTTTCTGGCCTGAGGACAATTAAAAACAGATTATTCCCATCTGATCTGTTATGACCTTACCGTGGTGGATGGGATTACGTAACTAACAGTATCACACCTGTACACCCATACACACTGAGTAGTACAGTTTGTTTAACGTCAAACGCAGAACTTAGGCATTGTTGTACGATTCATTTGTGATTCGTAGTCGACCACTATTAAATTATGATGCTTACAGCGCCTTCTATTGCTACATTTTGTAACTCTTTATTTTTCTTCTGCCATACGTTTTTCCCCCTCTCCGATAATATTCCGTTGCAATTTGACGTAATTCTGACAATTGGTGTTATTTATAGAGCGGTTTGAAAGTTTAGCTTTAATTATAATCACCCTGTATATTATCTATCTAGTGGCTATCGTTGGAAGCTACGTGAGAGTGTTCGAAAACGATGATGTTGTCAATAGGAAAGTCACAACGCCAGAAAGCTGTTGCAGAATGTAGGTAGACCTGCAAAGGATCAGCGATCCGTGGAGGGGCGGTCAATTGCTGCTGAACGTAAATAAATGTTACGTGATGCGCATAAGTAGCCGAAGAGATTCACTACAGTTTCATCACACTTTTGACTACAAACAGCCGTAAAATACCTAGGTTTAAACGTCTGGTGTGACCTAAAGTGGACTGGCAACACAAGACTAGCGGTACAAACAGCAGATGCTAGTCTGAGATTCATTGGGAGAACCTTGTGGAAATGTAATTCATCCACGAAAGAAGTAGCTTACGATACACTCCTCAGTCTGGGATTCACGTCAGGTTTGTATTAACAGAAGACACGAAGAATATCCAATGAAACTCGACGCAATTGGTCACGGGTTTGCTTAGTATGCATTCAAGCATTACGGAAGTGTTCATCGAAGTCTAGTGACAGACGCTACAAGAGAAGAATTCCGAATCATAGACAAGTTTACTGTACAAAATTTGGAAAGCACAAATTCCAAGAAGACCTGTTCATTCATCCAAGGCCGTAGTCAAGGGGGGAGTCTGGGGGATCCGGATCCCCCCTATCCCTAAATGAAATTTCACACAACCCAGATGCGGTGTATTGGAACTGAAAGAGATTTTGATTCTGTCATACGCAGAAATAGGGATACGTACTATCGATAATAAGTTAGGCCAACGATCAATTTAAGCTACCTATACATCCATTTCTTATCGGTTATCACCCACCCCTGTTTAAGCCAAGACAAATTTTTGGACTAGTTTGAGCTCAGTTGTATTATTAGTCAGTTTAGCTCTTACTTGCAGGTAAATTTAATTAAGTGGTACGGTTTATTGTTTTTGTGCTGAGTTGTGATATTTTCTAATCATGGATAGGTTTGTATCAAGAAAGGACAAAAAATCTGTTTGATTCATCTGCTATCGTCATGGTAAGTTAAAAATATGTACGCACTACTATAATAGCATAATTACCTATCTATAGCAGTTTAACGTTAGCACTGGATTCGTTATTTGTAGGCTGCTATAAAACTTTGGGGCTGTAGTGTTGCAGTATTTCACAAAGAAGCGGAACGATAAACATCATTACAAATAACATTAAATTGAAATCAGTGCATAAAACTCCAGTTTAAAAAGAAGCCGCCAATACGGCGATGGCTACATTTCTTTAAAAAAATTTGCACAGCATCCTATCATCAAGAGCCAAAATATTAAAATATCGCTCAATCTGGTCACCAGAGCGGTAGTGAATTGTGACTACGAAAACCAGTTCCGATAAGGAACGCTGATGAGTGGTTTGTGGAGAGCGGAAGGGATACAGGACGACAGCACATTCTATAGTTCGTTCGTTTGTACAAAATTTGTCAATTCATCCGAGCCGACTGCGCTCTGCATCCCTCCCACCCCCTTCCGCCCAAAATCAAGTTACGCTATTGTAATACTGTTATAGCTGAAACCAGCAATTCCATTCACAATTAAATCTTAAAATATGTATGCATTAATGCACTATCAAATGACTGCACAATTGGAGGGAAAAAAATGCAATGTCAGAATTCTTTCATTTGTTGTGATACGTTTTCTTTTCTTTTAAAAGAATGTACAATAACCAGTTTTTCCAAATTCTCCACCGACTTAGAGTAGCTCTGCTTGTTGAGCCGCTGAGCTACCAATCTTTGGATTCGGAAAGCGAGATGGTTTGAATCCATCCGCCAACAACCTTGAAAATGGTTTCCTGTCGTTCAAACGCATCGGTTGGTCCCATACTATAGGCCACAGCCAGTTCCTTCCAAATACTTTTCTCGAATAAATTGGTTTATCATTCTGTATGGAAATTTTAAGTATAGATGAAAAACACGAGTCTTTTTAAGGTTCTCTTTAACAACTCAGACTCTCCCCTCGACAAAATCCTGGCCACGTCCTTAGTTCAGCATACTAGCCCCCCCACATACAACGCGTGAAATGACCACAAAGGGAAAATCAAAGAAATCATACAGAAGTTTACCAGTTGTTCTTCCATATACAATTCACGACTGGAACAAGGGAAAGTGGGGTGGGAGGGAATGATAGAGGTACGAGATGAGACACACCCTCTGTCACACATCTTAAGATATTTTACAGTGTACAGAGGTGGAGTAGATGTAGATGTGGATATAGATATGCAATGGCCAGCGGCGCTAGGTTTCTCAAGGATCCATGGCGTCAACAGCCGATCGAAGCGGTCCCACATATTCTTCAGAACGATTTTTTCCACCCTGTACAAACTCTTGGGATTGATCGATGCGAGAATAAGGAACAAAAAGGGCCTGATTAAATTATGTCCGAAAACGCATGGTTTCCGTGCTAGAGACCATTTATTCAGTCATGTTTTGTTACGGAGACTGCGGGCTAATGCGCTGTGTACCATGCAGCACAGTTACAGTATGCTTGGTTTCCTCCTAGAAGGTGGTACTGTTCCTTATACGTCATTCCCTTCCACCCTTCCTGCCATTGTAATTGGTAATGTTGTGTCCGATTCACTTCTCTTGCTGACTCGCCTTGTAGCGGATGTGATACAGCGTTGTACACAACGTTTTCGTATTCGAACCGAGAGCTTGCCGACGTGGTGTTTATTTACGGAAAGGCAAATGGCAACCTGTGGCAGGTAGCAAGGTTGTATCAGGGGACCTACCCACGATGACAACAACCACAGCATTCAAAGTTAGCAACAGTGTTTCGCCGTTTGTCTGAGACAAGGTAGTTTCAGCAAGCAGGAAAACATGAAGAACATACCCGACATGTTCGGACACCAGACTTAGAGGAAAATGTGATTAACACTGTGGAAGGCGACCGCCATGTCAGTTCTAGGCAGTTGGCTCACTAGTACAGGGTATAAGCCAGACGCACATTCTCCACGACAGTTGCTACTACGCTTTTCACTTACAGCGCGTTCTGGGGTTACTAGCGACGCACTTTCCACATCGGAAGCAGTTTTATCACTGGTTTCTACACAAGGCAACCACCATTCCAGGATTTGTGTCATCATTCCTGTTCACAGATGAGGCCACCTTTACGCGGAGTAGTATCCTCAACTTTCATAACGCTCATCTGATAGTATGCAAATCCCCATACAGGGTGGTCCATTGATCGTGACCGGGTCAAATATCTCAAGAAATAAGCGTCAAACGAAAAAACTACAAAGAACGAAACTTGTCTAGCTTGAAGGAGAAAACCAGATGGCGCTATGGTTGGCCCTCTAGACGGCGCTGCCAAAGGTCAAACGGATATCAACTGCGTTTTTTTTTTTTTTAACTTTTTTCGCTTTGTGATAGATGGCGCTGTAATAGTCACAATCATATGGCTCACAATTTTAGACGAACAGTTGGTAACAGGTAGGTTTTTTAAATTAAAATACAGAACGTAGGTACGTTTAAACATTTTATTTCAGTTATTCCAATGTGATACATGTACCTTTGTGAACTTATCATTTCTGAGAACGCATGCTGTTACATCGTGATTACCTGTAAATACCACATTAACGCAATAAATGTTTAAAGTGATGTCCATCAACCGCAATTGATTTGGCAATACGTGTAACGACATGCCTCTTAACAGCGAGTAGTTCGCCTTCCGTAATGTTCGCACATGCATTGACAATGCGCTGATTCATGTTGTCAGGCGTTGTCGGTGGATCACGATAGCAAATATCCTTCAACTTTCCTCACAGAAAGAAATCCTGGGACGTCAGATCCGGTGAACGTGCGGGCCATGGTATGGTGCTTTGACGACCAACCGAGCTGTCATGAAGCATGCTATTCAATACCGCTTCAACCGCACGCGAGCCATGTGCCGGACAATCATCATGTTGGAAGTACATCGCCATTCTGTCATGAGTGAAACATCTTGTAGTAACATCGGTAGAACATTACGTAGGAAATCAGCATACATTGCACCATTTAGATTGCCATCGATAAAATGGGGACCAATTATCCTTCCTCCCATAATGCCGCACCATACATTAACCCGCCAAGGTCGCTGATGTTCCACTTGTCGCAGCCATCGTGGATTTTCCGTTGCCCAGTAGTGCATATTATGCCGGTTTACGTTACCGCTGTTGGTGAATGATGCTTCGTCACTAAATAGAACGCGTGCAAAAAATCTGCCATCGTCCCGTAATTTCTCTTGTGCCCAATAGCAAAACTGTACACGACGTTCAAAGTCGTCGCCATGCAATTCCTGGTGCATAGAAATATGGTACGGGTGCAATCGTTGTTGATGTACCATTCTCAACACCGACGTTTTTGAGATTCCCGATTCTCGCGCAATTTGTCTGCTGCTGATGTGCGGATTAGCTGCGACAGCAGCTAAAACACCTACTTGGGCATCATCATTTATTGCAGGTCGTGGTTGACGTTTCACATGTGGCTGAACACTTCCTGTTTCCTTAAATAACGTAACTATCCGGCGAACGGTCCGGACACTTGGATGATGTCGTCCAGGATACCGAGCGGCATACATAGCGCACGCCAGTTGGGCATTTTGATCACAATACCCATACATCAACACGATATCGACCTTTTCCGCTATTGGTTAACGGTCCATTTTAACACGGGTAATGTATCACAAAGCAAATACCGTCCGCACTGGTGGAATGTTACGTGATACCACGTACTTATACGTTTGTGACTATTACAGCGCCATCTATCACAAAGCGAACAAAGTGGTCCAACTAAAACATTCATATTTCTTCAAGTACTACACGCATATGTAATAAAAATGGGGGTTCCTATTTTAAAAAAACGCAGTTGATATCCGTTTGACCTATGGCAGCGCCATCTAGCGGGCCAACCATAGCGCCATCCAGTTTCCCCCTTCAAGCTAGACGAGTTTCGTTCTTTGTAGTTTTTTCGTTTGATGCTAATTTCGTGAGATATTTGGCCTGGTCACTATCAATGGACCACCCTCTATATGGTGACAGCGAATCATCAACATCGGTGCTGCCGGAATGCGTTGTCCAGGATAATTGGCGACCATATTTTAGGACCAGTCTTCCCTCCACGTCGCCTAACGGGGTGGAACTACCGGCGTTTCTTGCAGGTGACTTTGCCGCTCCTCCTGGAAGAAGTCCATTGATGATCCGAAGGGTTATGTGACTGTTGCATGATAGTGCTCCAGCCGTTAACGTCCGGATGCATCTCAATCGCGTCTTCTCTGGTCGATGGATCGGACGAGGGAGGTCCAGTTGCATGGCCTGCTCGTTCACCGGATCTCAACCCATGCGATTTCTGGTTATGGGGCCATCTCAAAAGTATCGTGTATGCAGAGCCCATTCCAGGTGTGGAGACACTGGAGCATCGTATTCATATTGTTCGGATGCAGTCTAGTCGATGTGAACGTGTGAGACAGAACACGGTATGGCGCATATTGTTCGGATGCAGTCTAGTCGATGTGAACGTGTGAGACAGAACACGGTATGGCGCATACACTCTTGCGTTGAGACACACGGAAGCCATTTTCAGTACATACTGTAACTGTGAATGAAAGGTACTGCGCGTATTAGACCGTAGTCTCTGTAACAAAATATGACTGAATAAATGGTCTCTAGCATGGAAACCATGCATTTCAGGAGACTTTTTTGTTCGGATCCTCAAATCGACCAATCCCTAGAGTTTGTGCACGGTGAAAAATGTCACAAAGTTTAGAGGCGAAGGGGGTACGATAAACTCAGCCTGACGCTTTTCGAAACGTGCAGTGCGAGCTGTGTCACACGTTGTGGTGTCCTGCTGATAGATTTCATCGTACAGAGGAAAACCAAACTGCATCTTGAGGCGTTCATGGTCCCCAAGGATAGATACGTTCTTATATTGATCCACTGAGCCTTCCCGATTAAGAAGATAGATCGCGCAGGGAATCCCACTAAAACATTCCCCAGACCGTAACTGTTTCAAGAGTGTTTGCTCTCAGACGTTTCACGCCGTAAAATGTTTCAAATGGCTCTGAGCACTATGGGACTCAATATCTTAGGTCATAAGTCCCCTAGAACTTAGAACTACTTAGACCTAACTAACCTAAGGACATCACACACACCCATGCCCGAGGCAGGATTCGAACCTGCGACCGTAGCAGTCCCGCGGTTCCGGACTGCAGCCCCAGAACCGCACGGCCACCGCGGCCGGCTTCACGCCGTAAAGATCAACGACCATCCGTCTGATGAAGCATAAAACGTGACTCACCTGAAATGATCCAAAGCCACTTGTCGCCATTCAGTGGACATCAAGTTGCGGTACTGGTGTGCAAATCCCAACCTTCGTCACCAATGAACAGCAGCCAGCATGAGTGTATGAACCAGATGCCTGCTGCGAAGGCCCATACACAGCTACATTCACTGAACAGTCTTTGCGGAGACACTGTTGGCAGCCCCTTGGTTTATCTGGGCAATCTGTTGCTCAACAGTTGAGTGGAGCTCAGTGTCAGATAGACTGTCAGTGACAGAGCATCTTGTGTTCCTGCTGCTAAGAAGGTGTTTGTTTGTTGTGTATTTTTATGAGCTTCCAGCAGGAGCGATTTATTTATTTACAGATAACTGTGTAGTTATTAGATTATTTTTGTAATTTCTTGCGTGTTCGAGTGCTTACTAGGCACAACCATTTACTTTAATAATAGTTTAGCATACCATACCGCCTTTGCTATCGACCCTCAGATCTTACAGGCTTTTTCTTGTTTTGGTTAGTATATCTCAGTGTCAGATAGTCAGTAGCAGAGCACCTCGCGTTCCTGCTGCTAAGAAGGCAAGTGCACTGTTCGTTTGTTGTATATTTTTACGAGCTTCAAACGGGAGTGACTGCAGTAATGGTTAGGAACTGTGATTGCTGTGTACAGATGCGAGCTGAGTTCACGACCATTCGCTCACAACTCCAGGCTGCGTTGGCTTCTATCACACAGCTTGAGGCTGCTGCCAAGGGGCATCACTGTGGGTGGTCGGACGCGGGAATGCGAAAGACGTCGAGTGCACTGCTGTGGCCGCTCCAGGTACTGCCTGCACTGAGGTCGACCCCTCACCTGTGGTCGAATGGGAGATCATTCCAAAGTCTGATAGGCAGTGAAAAACTTTCCGAGGGGCCGATCATAGGGCCTCCCTTGTTCGTTTGACGAACAGGTTTTAGACATTATCTGTGGCTGACGTCTCTGAGCTGGTTACAGTCGTCCACCATGTTCCAGAGGAATCTTCTCGGCCTGCAAGGTCTGGACGTTCACAGAGGGTGGGTTTTCTGGTAGTTGGGAGCTCCTACATTAGGTCCATAATGGATCTCCTTAGGAACATGGCTTGCAAGGAGGGGAAGGAAGTCAGTGTGCAATCCATGTACATACCGGGGGAGTCATTCCAGATGTTGAAAGGCTGCTTCCGGATGCAGGTGGTGGCTCATGTTGGTACAAATGACATATGTCACTTTGGACTGGAGGAGATTCTCTCTGGTTTTGGCGGCTAGCAGAAATGGTAAAGACTACCAGTCTTGCTTGCGAAATTGAGCTCACCATCTGCAGCATCGTCAATAGAACCTACTCTGGTCCTTTGGTGCAGAGCCTTGTGGAGGGTTTGAATCAGAGGCTCAGGCACTTCTGTGACCGTGTGGGCTGCAGATTCCTTGACTTGCGCCATCGGATAGTGGGTGTGCCACCCCAGTGAAAATACTGAAAAAAAAACTTGAACACAAATTTTAAAAAAGCGTTAATACGGACGAGAGCTTTTATCTCGATGGCCACACAGGCGAAACAAAATTTTCTCATTTGTATTATTATTATTATATAAAATGTTACTTTCAGATTTCGAGTGCAAAGATTACTAATTATGTACACGACAATCAATGGAAGTTTAATGTGAAGAAGAACAGAGTTCAGCTGTTCTCCTATCTTTTCTCTCTGTCTCTCTTGTGTGATGTGGTAGAGGTCGGACATGTTTGTTAATTGCTGATGAATGTAAGCTCATTCGTGATATTAATTTAATAATATAATAGTTTAAAGTTATTGTTCACTTTTATTTGTAGAAAGTGAGGCCTGTGTCATGTCCGCTTCCTTTTTAAAATCAATATTTTAAGTAATTTTCAGCGCTACAGTTGCAACCGCCGCTGCAGCAACAAACGACATTATGTGACAATTTTAATTCCCGAATTTAGCGGAAGCGAAGAGATCGCACTCTCATAATATAACAAATAGTTTTTCCACAGCCGCCTGTCGCAGCGGAAGAAAACATAGTTTTTAAGATTTTTATTTTCAGTTGCTCGCCGAGATCCGGAGCCACGACTCGGACTTCAATTATTATGGTTATTTATCAAGTTACAATTACTATTGAACTTCTTTTAATGTTGTATGATGATTCATTTTCTGTTTCACAAACACTCTGATTTCATTCATTTCTTAACTGTTTCTTTGAAAACTGTATATCTTATGTTCATGAAGGGAACTTTTGGGATCACTATATTTCTTTTCTCTTTTATATTTTTCTACACATTTTGAAAACCCATTTTTTTCATTTATTTAATTTCAAGAACATTAATTATCATATAATATTCTAATTATTTCTTTCAGTAACTGGCAGATATTTATGCATTTAGCAATAGTCAATCACAAACCCTTCATTACAGAACTATGTTTAAGAATATATAATTTTTTTAAATCTCTATAAAATCTGTTTGTCTCAAATATCAACAGCACTAGGAAAAGGATGGATTGCTACTCACCATAAAGAGGATACACTGCAGAAGGACACAACAAAATGACTGTTTTACACTTAGCTTTTGGCTAAGACTTTTTTTGGAAAAGAAAACACGCACACACACATACTTTCACAGAGGAAAGTATACCTCATGCACATCTGACCGGCATCCTCAGCACCTTGGACCAGAATGCAACTGACCTGTTAAGCAACAATCTGGATTGGGGCAGAGAAGGGGGAGAGATAGTTGGGCACGGGTGGAGGCAGAGAGCAGTGCTATCTGGTGGAGTGTCCAGGGACTAGGTGGTTGCAGGACAAAGCTGTCAGGCACAGCATCAGGAGGCTGTGGGCAAGGGCATTGGAATGGGAGGAGGAATGAGGAGTGGGAAAGGAGAGGGGCAGAGAAGGGAAAAGATCAGAGAGTGCATTGATAGAGAGTGGTGCACAAAAAGGATGAATGGACACAAGTTGGGAGGAGGCAACTACACAGAGGGAGCAGATACTGTTGGGTGGAGGGTTTGGGTATAGTAGGTTATCATAGGTTGAGACCAGGATCATTTCAGGAGCAGAGAATGTGTCCTAAAGATAATTGTCATCTATGCATTTCAGAAAAATTGGTGGCAGGGGCAGAATTGAGAAGGCCTGGGTTGTGAAGCAGTCACTGAAATCAAGCACGTTATGTTAAGATGCATGTTGTGCTGCAGGGTGATCCATTTTCCTCCTGGTCAGTATTTGGAGGTGGGGATTCATCCTGGTGGACAACTAGTTGATAGTCATACCAATATAAAAAGTTGTGCAATGACTGCAACTGAGCTGGTATCTGACAGTACTGATTTCACAGGTGGCCTGGCCTCTGATGGGGCAGGATTAGCCTGTGACAGGCCTTAAATAGGAAGTGCTGGGTGGGTGGATTAGGCAGGTCTAGCACCTGGGTCTGCCATGAACCCTGTGGCACAGGATTGGGATTGGGAGTGGCATGGAGACAGATCAACATGTTGTGGGGGTTGGGACAGTGACAGAACATCACTTTGAGTGGGATGGAAAGGATCTTACAGGGCATGATGATTGGTAATCAAAGATGTGACAAAGGATGTGATTCAGTAGTTCCACTCCGTGATGGTTCTTGGGGGTGGTGGGAGGAGTGGGGGGGGGGGGGGGGGTATGTGGTGTGAGTAGCAATCTGTCATTTTCCTGACATTGTTGGTATGTCCTAAATTTCACTTTCCTGGTAAATGTTAACTCAGGTTTACTGTAAAAAGTTTGTTGTTGACTCTTTGCATCAATAAGCTCTGATATCTTTGTCTATTTCCATAGAGAGAGTCCTGGTAGAGTCACGGGAGAGAATAATGGTGAGACAAAAGGAATGGAACATGCTTTTATGTGTTGTTGTTGTTGTTGTGATCTTCAATCCTGAGAATGGTTTGATGCAGCTCTCCATGCTACTCTATCCTGTGCAAGCTTCTTCATCTCCCAGTACCTACTGCAGACTACATTCTTCTGAATCTGCTTCGTGTATTCATCTCTTGGTCTCCCTCTTCGACTTTTACCCTCCACGCTGCCCTCCAATACTAAATTGGTGATCCCTTGATGCCTCAGAATATGTCCTACCAACCAACCCTTTCTTCTAGTCAAGTTGTGCCACAAACTCCTCTTCTCCCCAATTCTATTGAATACCTCCTCGTTAGTTATGTGATCTACCCATCTAATCTTTAGCATTCTTCTGTAGCACCACATTTCAAAAGCTTCTATTCTCTTCTTGTCTAAACTATTTATAGTCCGCATTTTACTTCCATACATGGCTACACTTCATACAAATACTTTCAGAAACGACTTCCTGACACTTAAATCTATACTCAATGTTAACAAATTTTTCTTCTTCAGAAATGCTTTCCTTACCATTGCCAGTCTACATTTTATATCCTCTCTACTTCGACCATCATCAGTTATTTTGCTCCCAAAATAGCAAAACTCATTTCCTAATCTAATTCCATCAGCATCACCTGACTTAATTTGACTACATTCCATTATCCTCATTTTGCTTTTGTTGATGTTCATCTTATACCCTCCTTTCAAGACACTGTCCATTCCGTTCAACTGCTCTTCCAAGTCCTTTGCTGTCTCTGACAGAATTACAATGTCATCGGCGAACCTCAAAGTTTTTATTTCTTCTCCATGGATTTTAATACCTACTATGAACTTTTCTTTTGTTTCCTTTACTGCTTGCTCAATATACAGATTGAATAACATCGGGGACAGGCTACAACCCTGTCTCACTCCCTTCCCAACCACTGCTTCCCTTTCATGTCCCTCGACTCTTATAACTGCCATCTGCTTTCTGTACAAATTGTAAATAGCCTTTCGCTCCCTGTATTTTACCCCTGGCACCTTCAGAATTTGAAAGAGTATTCCAATCAACATTGTCAAAAGCTTTCTGTAACTCTACAAATGCTAGAAATGTAGGTTTGCTTTTCCTTGATCTTTCTTCTAAGATAAGTCATAGGGTCAGTATTGCCTCACGTGTGCAAACATTTCTATGGAATCCAAACTGATCTTCCCTGAGGTCAGCTTCTATCAGTTTTTCCATTCATTTGTAAAGAATTTGCATTAGTAGTTTGCAGCAGTGACTTATTGGACTGATAGTTTGGTAATTTTCACATCTGTCAGCACCTGCTTTCATTGGGATTGGAATTATTATATTTTTCTTGAAGCCTGAGGGTACTTTGCCTGTCTCATACATCTTGCTCATCAGATGGTAGAGTTTTGTCAGGACTGGCTCTCCCAAGGCTGTCAGTAGTTCTAATGGAATGTTGTCCACTCCGGTGTCCTTATTTTGACTCAGGTCTTTCAGTGCTCTGTCAAACTCTTCATGCAGTATCATATCTCCCATTTCGTCTTCATCTACATCCTCTTCCATTTCCATAATATTGTCTTCAAGTACATCACCCCTGTATAGACCCTCTATATACTCCTTCCACCTTTCTGCTTTCCCTTCTTTGCTTAGAACTGGGTTTCCACCAAAGCTCTCGATATTCATGCAAGTGGTTCTCCTTTCTCCAAAGGTCTCTTTAATTTTCCTGTAGGCAGTATCTATCTTACCCCTAGTGAGATAAGCCTCTACATCCTTACATTTGTCTGCTAGCCATCCCTGCTTAGCCATTTTGCACTTCCTGTTGATCTCATTTTTGAGATGTTTGTATTCCTTTTTGCCTGCTTCATTTACTGCATTTTTATATTTTCTCCTTTCAGCAATTAAATTCAATATTTCTCCTGTTACCCAAGGTTTTCTACTAGCCCTTGTCTTTTTACCTATTTGATCCTCTGCTGCCTTCACTATTCCATCCCTCAAAGCTACCCATTCTTCTTCTACTGTATTTCTTTCCGCCATTCCTGTCAATTGTCCCCTTATACTCTCTCTGAAACCCTGTACAACCTCTGGTTCTTTCAGTTTATCCAGGTCCCATCTCTTTAAATTCCCACATTTTTTCAGTTTTAATCTACATTTCATAACCAATAGATTGTGGTCAGAGTCTACATCTGCCCCTGGAAATGTCTTACAGTTTAAAACCTGGTTCCTAAATCTCTGTCTTACCATTATATAATCTATCTGATATCTTCTAGTATCTCCAGGGTTCTTCCATGTATACAACCTTCTTTCATGATTCTTGAACCAAGTGTTAGCTATGATTAAGATATGCCTTGTGCAAAATTCTACCAGGCGGCTTCCTCTTTCATTTCTTACCGCCAATCCATATTCACCAACTATGTTTCCTTCTCTCTCTTTTCATACTCTCGAATTCCAGTCACCCATGACTATTAAATTTTCATCTCCCTTCACTACCTGAATAATTTATTTTATCTCATCATACATTTCATCAATTTCTTCATCATCTGCAGAGCTAGTTGGCATATAAACTTGTACTACTGTAGTAGGTTTGGGCTTCATGTCTATCTTGGCCACAATAATACGTTTACTATGCTGTTTGTAGTAGCTTACCCATACTCCTATTTTTTTATTCATTATTAAACCTACTCCTGCATTACCCCTATTTGATTTTGTATTTATAACCCTGAATTCACCTGACCAAAAGTCTTGTTCCTCCTGCCACCAAACTTCACTAATTCCCGCTATATCTAGCTTTAAACGATCCATTTCCCTTTATAAATTTTCTAACCTACCTGCCCGCTTAAGGTATCTGATATTCCACGCTCCAATCCATAGAACGCGTTTTCTTTCTCCTGATAATGACATCCTCTTGAGTAGTCCCCACCTGGAGATCCAAATGGGGGACTATTTTACCTCCAGAATATTTTACCCAAGAGGACATCATCGTCATTTAATCATACAGTAAAGCTGCATGCCCTCGGGAAAAATTACGGCTGTAGTTCTGTTCGCAGTACCAGAACAGCAAGGCCATTTTGGTTAGTGTTACAAGGCCAGATCAGTCAATCATCCAGACTGTTGCCCCTGCAACTGCTGGAAAGGCTGCTGCCCCCCTTCAGGAACCACACGTTTGTGTGGCCTCTTAACAGATACCCCTCCGTTATGGTTGCACCTATGGTACGGCTATCTGTATCGTTGGGGGGGGGGGGGGGGCTTTTATGTGTGATGAAGTTAAATTTTGTCTTGTAAACTGACTGTGGTCAAAATTGTTTGTAACATAAATGTTAACTTTTATGATTCATCAGTTACAGGAAGAAATACAGTTCCATCCATCTTGAAACCAGAGTCTATTTGAAAGTCACCTTCTGTATCGAGTCCTATACATGGTACTGATGAGAAGTGAATTATTGGTTGCACTCAATCTGGGTATCTATCATAATCTATCATAATTCTATTTTGAAAAGCATAATATAGTTTTCAGAATGATTAAAATGTGGGCCTTTTGAAGAATCATATCCCAAAATGTAGAGGTCAGTGAGATGAGCCAGAAGGTCTTTTTTTTTTTTTTAAATGTGAACAACCTTTTCATTTCTTAAATGCTTGAGTTTCCCCACATTACTACTCCACACTGCAGGTATGGTTCAAACAGTCCATGGTATACAATGCATTATAAATATGACTGAGCTGAGTTTCTTACAGACAGAATTAATACATTGTTTGCATTTTAGTTTGTTATCCACAGAAATATCTAAGAATCTAGTGGTTTCTATTTCTTCTAGTATGATTTCATCCACTTCTAAACCCATGTTCACAGCCTTCTCTTTCTTTTTTTAGGTTTATAACAAGTCTATTTTCCAGGAGCCATTGAGTTGTGGTGTTTGCAGATATGTATATTTTTCTCTCAAACTGTGCCATAGTTTGGTCATTATTCCGTATTGTCATGTCTTCTGCATACAATATTTTTTTCTCTTTTTCTTCAACACCTATGTCATTAACAAACAGATTAAACAGCAATGGCCCCAATACCACCACTCTCTATGTGATGGTTTTGGTTTCTGACTGATATACATCCCCTATTGATACATATTGCTTCCTGTTGCATAGGTACGATACTGTCCACTTCCCTGCTTGCCCTCGAATACCACACTTTTCCAATTTTCTTATCAGTATTTCATGGTCAATAGTGTCAAATGCTTTGGAGAGATTGAGAAACATTGCAAATGCAAATTGTTTTTCATCTAAGAACTGTGTAATGTATTCTGTCATACTGGCAATGGTTGATTCTGTAGATCTTCTCTTTCTGAAACAATGATGTGATGGTGTGAGAATGATGTATTTGTCTAGATAATCAGCTAATCTATTATACATAAGCATTTCCAGAATTTTTGAGAAACATGATATCAGGGAAATCGGCGTGTAGTTTTTGGGATCATCCCTATCCCCTTCCTTGTACATTGGTACCACACTGCTTATCTTCAGTTTTTCTGGAAAAATTCCATGTCTGAGAGAGCTATTTGCTATGTCCAGCAGTGGTGAGATTATTTGCCCACTTGGTTGCTTTATTACATGATTCAACATTTTGTCATCACCAGCTGATTTCTTGGAATTCAGTTTCTGTATAGTTTTCCTCAGTTCATCTTCTATGGCTGGTGTCAAGAACATGGTTCTGCTTGACTTTTGTGATAACTTAGTAACCTCCTTTAGTGAACTATTTTTTTCCAATTTTAAGTTCTCTACCACATTTATATAGTTATCACTGAGTATGTTAGCTATTTCTCTACCATCTGTAACCACTATGTTGTTTATTTTCATTGACCTGATATCTGTTTCTTTGTTTGATTCAGCATTTTCCTTTGTTTCACCATTAATTGCATACCCAGCTGCCTTTGTCTTGTTTCTTGAGTTCATTATGGTAGCATTAACTGCATTTGATTTTGCCTCTTGTATTATTTTTCTATACTTCTTTTGTAGCATTTTATAATTTTCAGCTTCACCCCTCCATCTCAGATCCTGCAGCTTCCTTCGCAGTTCTATTATTTCACTGGTAATTCACTTTGTCTGATCCTGCATCTTTTCTTGTCTCTTTACTTTGGGTAATGCTACATTAAATTGGTGTTTAAGTATTGTAATAAGTGAATATGTGTTTCATTTACATTCTGCACCTGTAAGGCTTCATTCCAGGTTTCCTTACTTAATATTGTTCTAAAGGTGTTAATATTTTGTTCACTGATGTTTCTGATTTCTTTGGTTGTTTTGTTTTTGTTTAAACATTAAATCCTTACTTCTGCAGAAGCAGATCAGCTGTCCACGATGATCAGATATTTCTGTTTGGACTACATGTGACTCACAGTTAGTCCTACTAATATTAGTAATGATGCTATCACTAACTGTTTGTCTTTGAGAAGTTACTCTTGTTGGTGGAGATATTGTTACCTACATATTGTATTGTATTAACAATTCTTCAAAATCTTGTCTTTGTTTTGATTCTTTTCTCATGTCAATATTGAAGTCTCTGCATATAACAATATTTTTCTTCATATTCATTCTTAGTAAGTTGGCCACTTTTTTCAAGAAGATGCCAACCTTGTCATTTGGTGATCTGTACACACAAAACAATCTAAGTCATCAGTCACTACACCAGTAATTTCAAAGTCTTTTTCTCTAGCCATAGGTAATCTCACACCTTTACTGTTTGCACTCTCTAGGGGCCTTCCTGTTTTAATATATATGGAAACTCCAACACCTTTATATTCAGATCTGCAGAAGTAACTGGATAAGATGTAGTCCTTTATTGTCAAATTAGCTATCTGGGTTTCAGTTAGACTATGCACACTGATACATAGTATGTCCGGTTGTATTTCACTTAGGACTACTTCTGCTTCTAGTTTCTTGTTACAAACATATTGAATATTCTGATATAACACTTTTGTATAACTTTTCTTTTGTTGACTTACGTGTTGTTGGTTGCATTCTGAGAGCATATTCTGTTGTCTTTTCTTTTTTGTGTGGTGCTTATATTTTGCTTTTTCTGCTGCAACCATTGGTTTTTCACCCCCGGTTATCTGCCAAGTTGTGGCATCATCTTGTCACAATGTTTCACTGAGTTTCTGGTCAAGATGATGGGTATGAAACTCATTGAAATGTTGTGACAAGACAATGCCACCTCTCGGCTGATAACCCAAGAAGAATTCATCATTCTGCTGAGTGTTACAGACCCTAATCTGTTTAAATGCATGCCATCCTTTCTGAGATAGTTTTCACTCAGAAATTTGTTGGGTCTATGAAAACAACACCAAGACAATTACACTGTTATTTTGGAGATTTGTCACTCACTGACCTTATTTTTATGATTCTGCTAAGTATCAGCTGGGATCCCATATAGATACTTCTTGCCAAACAAATCATTTGGTCTTTAAATATGTCTGCTTGTGTCTGTATGTGTGGATGGAGATGTGCGTGTGTGCGAGTGTATACCTGTCCTTTTTTCCCCCTAAGGTAAGTCTTTCCGCTCCCGGGATTGGAATGACTCCTTACCCTCTCCCTTAAAACCCACTTCCTTTCGTCTTCCCCTCTCCTTCCCTCTTTCCTGATGAGGCAACTGTTTGTTGCGAAAGCTTGAATTTTGTGTGTATGTTTGTGTTTGTTTGTGTGTCTATCGACCTGCCAGTGCTTTTGTTCGGTAAGTCACCTCATCTTTGTTTTTATATATAAATCATATTTCTTGTTTTATGCATAATTTCTTCATCACTGCTGCTTGTTAATGAGTTTCCTCCAACATTTATAAGGACACCACTGTAATTAGTCTTGGTTCCAGAATCCAGTTTTATATTCGTCTACTTTGAATATATTTCTAAAACATTTGCTGAGTTGTTGCATTGTAATTACCAGTCTGATATTGATTTTGCAGTTGAGGACGGCAATATTTTTCAGCACCAAGTCACCTAGTGTTTGTAGGGGCACACATACTTTTGACTCTTGCTTTCCTGTTTGTTGTATTTCACACAAACACACACAACTGCTTTTCACATATTAATCTATTGTTTTCTTCCATTATAGTGAATAATTCTGTTTTTAGTGTTTCAATATCACTTTGAAGCCATTTTGTCATGTAAACAGCCATGGCACGTCCACGGAAAGTCATCAATGTAGAATTTATTTTCGTGCACTTTTCATGTAATCAGAAGTTGCACTTTATGCACAAAACACCTCTCATCAGTCACTTTTCACACTCCTTATATGAAGAACTGTTTATTTTTTGCATTTTTAATGAGAACAAAGTATCACTGCACTTGCCTATTGGGGCCATGTTTTAGCATCTGAAACAATACCAAACAGCTGCAGCAGGTTGTTATCAATTGGTCTTTTATATTAGACCACATGTAACAGAAAAGAGGTGGTTTTAGATAGTATAATTATTTCAAAGTTGTCACACAGAAATGGAGTGGTGGGTGAAAGCTTTCTTCTGTAAAAGTATTTTGCAATCAAGACTATTTTTATTCTGCAATACCTTGTCTCCTGCCTTGAATTTCTTGAGGTTTTCAGTGTCATCATAACACTCCTTATTCATTTCCTTATATTCCTTATTAAAACTTCTTGCCATCTGGTGCATTCCTACCTTTAGTTCCTTTATAAAATCCTCATAGTTGTAGTTTGGGCAGATCCCACTATAGGATCCTGAAAATATTGCCTATTTTCCTGAAAAAATAGATCAAATGGAGTGAATGTAGTTAATGAATGCAATATGATGTCATATATAAAAGTGGCAAAATGCATCTGTTCATTCTAGTTTTTACACTTGTCAACCCATAATTTCAAATTGTGCTATCAGAACCTCTCAAATGCTTCTCCAAGCCTATTATTATACTCTTATAACATAGCTCCAAACATGGCCACATCATTTAAGTATATGGACATTATGTGTCCCTGAAGTCCAGATAATACTGCATTCATCAGTCTCTGAAAACTGGATTCACTGTGTATTACTGCCATTGGTAATCTTCTGAAGTATGTCAGCCTGAAACTGCCAATAGAGGTATGCGACCATTATTAGTGAATACCATATTAAGTTTATCAGTGGTTCAGGTGGAAAATGTCCTCAGTTTTCACATTTGACATTTAGTCAGGAAGTGCACTGGCAAATAAGAACTAGTCTTTTAGTAATTATGACATGTTATCTTTTTAATACAAAAAAATTAAACACTGAAATGTACAGTACCTTTTCAGTGTACTTCTCTCATCAATGAATTAAGACAAATTGATACATTATCCTTTTGAGATAAATAAATATTTTGATATGTTTAAAGGTACAATCTCGTGCCCTTTCACTACAGTGGTGCTTTTTTTTATTGTGCATATGTGCAGGCACATCACATGTGTTTTTGTTGTTTTATTTTACTGTTTTAATGGGCAGTAAACATTTTGACATATGGATAGGCACAGTAATAAACCACAGGACAGGACAGATGTTTTAAAATTTTATGTTTGACAAATAGTCAAGAAGTTTAATAGCAAATCTAAATAAATCCTTTTGAAACCTTCAACAAGTCTTGTCTTTCCAAGACAAAATATTTTTCTACAATTTTGTAATGTACTTTCTTGTATTTTGTACTATGGCAATGTGTGTTTTAATATGCCTATGTGCAGGCACACAACAAGTGTGTTTGGTTGTTATTGGTTACCATTTTAATTTCTAGTAACACATCGGCATTTGCATAGGTGCAATACTGTAAGGAGGTGCCCCCTTGCACCACATGTTTTACCTAGCAAGTGCAGGTGCACAGAAGTGTTTTTTGCAGTCCTTCTCATGACCAACTCCCATTCTCCACTTTTAAATTGTATGTAACACCTTTTGGTTTGTGAATGTATGAGTAAGGAACAAGCTGCGTGTGTATTGGTTCTGACACTTAGTTAGATTTTGCACTTTCTTGTTAACATGTGGTGTTTCAAAAAATGTATAGCTAATCATTTGTTTCATTGTATACACCAGGAAATCTGATGATGGGAAGAGCCTGAAACATGTCATTTGTAATAAATGCACCAAAAAACAACTAGAACCTGTTTGTTTGTGATTACTCGGCATTTCTAAAATCCAGTCAATTATATGGCAATTTTTTGCATTTATAATGTCCTTCTGGAGTAGAGACTGCTGTTTTCTTTCTATCAAACTCATTTAACAGTACCTTGTGGTAACGCTTTGCACAGTCTAAAGTGGTGAAGTACTTCTCTTTTGCTGAACTATCTAAAATTTTAATGGTACAAATACAAAGATAATACAGATGTCATTTCATCTCTGCTCATCTGCAACTGTTCTCCACTTTCACTTCCCTGAAGTGTCTATCTTCTTCAGAATTATCAGTAATGGGAAATTCCACCCACTTGTGCTCACTATAATGATATCCTCCCTTAACATCACATCTATCTTATCTCAGAGGGCTTCCTTTTGTGCCTCTGGTAGTCAATAAGGTTGGATATTTATCACTGTATCTAGTGTCTCTGGTTTCTACTTAATCTCATGCTTCACCATCTCAGTATATATTAATCTATCTGTGGGCAACTGAAATACATCATGATATGCAATATATAATTCAATAATTGAAGTCCTTTCTCCTTTGGTTAAGTAATCCACTCATACCATTTCCTGTAATCTTCTAATCTGTGACTTTGTCTCTCACTCCACTGAAACTATACTATGTATGCAGTGTTCCTCATTTTTTCTCATGTCAGATACTGCTTCCATTTTCACTTTGGTGCATTCCCATATAACTACTTTTTCCATGGTATTTGGAATACTCATGATGCAAGTGCCTCTCTGTGAAATCACCAGGGCTGTAGGCAAATATACATCTGTTTGTAACTTTTGCTTCTTCACTATTCCTTCTGTCAGACCTGTTCTGCACTTATTTCCTTAAAATATTTTATTCTTGCAGGTCTATTTGTATAACATCACACAAACTCTCTTTCCTTTCTGCCCACTGTTCACCTTTTGTGCCTTTTTCCCTTCTATGCAGTGCTCTATCACTTCTTAATTCTCCATACCTGTAGATGACATTATATGCAAAGAGACAATTGAAAAACAATAAGATTTTGATGCTGTTGCTAGTACAAAGAAGGAGAATGATGATTTTCAGCCTGTAAAATTGACACATCAGTATACCAAACACAAGTGCAAGATTTTTTTTCTAAACAGAACACATGATTTGGCACACCATTGTGTGCAATGCTGATAATTTGACTCTCACCTATTCAAGACAGTAAGAACACTCATGAAACTGCAAAGATTTCAGACATCTACCTATCATTCTTCAGAAAATAGACTTGTAGAGTGCCTACATCATCAGCTGAAGGACTCTCTCAGTTATCCTGCCCCTGGAGACTGGATGGGGACTATACTGATTACCTTGCTTTCTATGTAAGTCATGCTCAAAGGCAGTCTTAATGCAACAACTGCAGAGCTGGTCCATGAACAAACATTGCATGTATAATGCTCCATTGAAGTCTTCATGAACCTGAAAAGAGATTTGATATTGAGCTGCACGGTTTGGCAACCACAACATCGACTGATAGTTTAAAATTGACCTTTACTATAGCATAACTCAAAGCTGGACACTTGCCAATTTGTTATGGATGAGTGATGATATTAGGTTGTCTCTTCATTTATTAAACTGTCCTGGCCATGAGATAAAGTGACAATGCATCTAGTCAAGAAGGCATATGTTTGACCTAAAATAGGACTACAAACATTTCTTCTGGCAATGCAATGTGTGCTATCAATATGTTATTAGCCAGCTCTCACCTCCACAGTTGGCACTTTCACTCTGTCAAATCAGTAGTTTGAGAATGTCCATGTGTCTGCCATCAGACTGTTGTACATATTGTCTGATGTCAGTTGGCCATTTTTCACTCCGGCCAAAATCCTTCCAGTGGGAGATGTTACAGCTCAAATTGTTACCAAAACTTTTTTTTGTTGATGGATCACATGATTTGGCATACAACTGTATGTAACTACAGATCAAGGCTGACAATTCAAGTGTCACCTATTGAAAGCTTTAGAAACCCTCATGGGAGTTCACAGAATGCAGACATCTAACCACAGTCCTTGAGAAAATAGTGTAATAGAGTGCTTACATCATCAGCTAAATGCCTCTCTCAACTGGCATACTTCCAAACACTGGATGAAGACTCTATCTATAGTCCTTCTTTGCATGCAAACTACCTTCAAAGTCAGTCTCAATAAAACTACTGCAGAGCTGATCTATGGACAAATATTACATGTACCAGGACAATTTTTTAATGCCACTGATAGTAATGATATTACAGTATATGACTTTTTACAACAATTATACATACAAATCTGCAGTATTTGATCTACATTACCCAAGGACCATGGTGCCAAGTGTCCATTCAGTTTCCAAGATTTGTGATCAACTGAATGCATCTATGTGCATCATGATTTGATCTTCAAGCCATTTTAGCCACCATATCATGGCTCTTTGAAGTTTTCATATACCTGGAAAGATATCTGATGTTGACATGCAATGTTTGCTCTCACTGATATCAATCAATAGTTTAAAACTATTACTGCAGTGGAATGTCTTCATTACAAGGCTAACAAGGCACATGTCACCTGCTTCAGAACCTACAAAAATGCCAGTAACATACACCTCTTCATCAGTAGCACTGAAGTAACACAACAATGGTCCAGTAGTAACATATTCTGGATGTCACCTGGGTTTTAACCTCAAATATTATTTACACTTAGGGGGAAGTAGTGTGGCTAGGTAGACTGTCCTTGGTTTATGTAAAGGCCCTATGATTATCAGATTTCATTTATGACAAATGAAATATAATAGCTAACTGCAGTAGTTAATAATCCTTATTTGCCTTTGAATGAGAGTTGCAGTTTTCTTGATAATTAATGTTGTAAACACAACACCTGATACTCTGATCTGGTCTAATTAACATTGTCTCTGGATATTCCTTGTACTTTTTAGGACAGGAACAGCATTATTACTTCTCCACAAAGCTGTTCTTCTTATATGAAGATTTACTGCTTTGCTCTTTCCACACTTATTTATTTCAGAACTGGATTGCATTACTGTGCCCTCTGATATGCCTTTGGCTTTAATATTGCTTCACAGTGTGTGATGCATTGTTGTATGCTTATTCAGTATGCTGTATGTCTAATGGAAGGTATTACTCAGAATTCTCCTTTCCTTCCCCCTGCAGGTACTTCCACACTCTCTGCAGGAAGGAACAAATGCTTGTGGAGGAGATGCCAACCAGACTACTTGTTTACACTTGTGCATTGGTTTGCCAAGTTAGAGCTACACTTGCAAATGTCCTGACAACTTCTACCCTGCTGCCAACAACACATGTACACCTGTCTGTGGTAAAAAATTTTCTGCTTTTGAATCTTGCACTTCACAACTGTCTGACTTGGTGACATTATGAATCAACGTCATATTTCTTCAGTGCCATCAATACCACATTTATCTCAGTGTTATAGAGGATAAATTTATTGGTCATTGAGTCTTGAGGACACAGACAGGTCAATACAGTGAACATTCAAGATAGTTCCTCACCTTGGACCTATCAGAGTACAGTTTTATGGTACACTGTAGGGTTGTGTATGTGCTATGACTGAGATGATTGTAATTCCATTTAAAATTTCCTAATTATCTCTCTGCAGTACGAGATGTGTAATGTTGTCTTACGTTATAAGGGATATGAGAAAATGTAACACATTTATGCATTTACACCTAAACTTAGTAAGCCACTTTATGTTGTGTGGTGGACTGTACTTCATATACCTCTGTAATTTCCCTTCTTTCCAGTTTTACTTGTGACTTGGTGGTTAAGTGTCAGACTAAATATCAAAAAGCATGGTATTCAGGAACTAGGATTGCTTTTCCATCACTTATTGCTATTTAGCCTCTGACAATGATTGGCTGATGTGAAAGTACCAAGTCACATCATGGTTCAGAGTCCATGTTAAACTGTGACTCTCACTATGACTGGATGAGCAAGTCAGTTTGAAGGTCAGAGGAAGGTGAGGGAAAATCATTTCCAACAGGCCCATTCCTATCTTTTCCATGATGCTCAAAAGAAGTCATGATGAACCTTGCTACTCTTCTTTGAATCATGTCCATCACTTCTATTAATAAATCCTAGAATACACTACCTTCATCACATTTTATTCTATTGGCAAAGACAACCAGTTTTATCTTTACATACCAGTATATTATGAGGAAATGACACAAATGATTTGGAACTTCCTGGCAGATTAAAACTGTGTGCCAGACTGAGACTTGAACTCAGGACCTTTGCCTTTCATGAGCAAGTGCTCTACCAACTGAGGTACCCAAGCACAATCCATGACCCATCCTCACAATTCTACTTCCACCAGCATCATGTCTCCTACCTTCCAAACTTCACAGAAGTTCTCCTGTGAAACTTTCAGGAAACTTTGATGGGTCGTGAGTCGTGATTGGGCAGCTCAGTTGGTAGAGCACTAGCCCATGAAAGGTAAAGGTGCTGTGTTCAAGTCTCGTTCTGACACACAGTTTTAATCTGCCAGGAAGTTTCAAATCAGTGCATACTCTGCTGCAGAGTGAAAATTTCATTCTGGAAGCATTTCCCAGGCTGTAGCTAAGCCATGTCTCCAGAATATCCTTTCTTCCTGTAGTGCTAGTCCTGCAAGGTTTGCTGGAGAACTTCTATGAAGTCTGGAAGGTAGGAGATGAGGCACTGGCAGAAGTAGAATTGTGAGGATGGGTCGTGAGTCTTGCTTGGGCAGCGCAGTTGGTAGAGCACTAGCCCACAAAAGGTAAAGGTCCTTGAGTTCGAGTCTCAGTTCAGCACACAGTTTTAATCTGCCAGGAAGTTTCAAATCAGTGCACACTCCACTGCAGAGCGAAAATTTCGTTCTGGAACACAAATGATCTGCAGGCATACCAAAACTAATTCAAACAAAAGAATCAACAGTGGAAGTGTGAGAGTAATGCTGAAAATTATATACAGCAAGTCAAAAATTTGGCCAATGCAGGATATTGGGAAAAAATGGGAACTATTAGCATTTATTTCTGATGATGTCTCATTTTTTGCAATCCGCTTATAAAATATGGTTATGTACGTTAACTTAACAGGTCTTATGTGACAGCCTTATAAGACCAGATGATGGCTGTGAAGTCAAAGCTGATTACATGTACAAATAAAATATCATCAGGACTGTGAATTCCACAATTTATTTATGTATCAAAATTCTTATCAAAGCATAATTATTTCATCTTCTATTAATCCTACTTGGCAAGTTTCCCATAGTGAGATGAATATAGCAAGGTTGAGTTAAATGCAGTCTTTGTAAGTCTTCACATTTGGGTTACATGGTATGCACATCATCATTCTCATTATGTTAAGGTGACCACAAAGTATTAGGAGATCCCTCAAAAATGAGATGATATCATGAGGAGTAAAAATGCTAATGTGTATTGTCTTCTTTTCAACATCCTGCTTATCCGCAATTTGTAGCTTACGATGTGTAACTTTCAGTATTATTTGCAACCATATGAAGACAGAAATAAATTCTCCAATGTTCAGTGAGTATAAAATCTCTAAAGAAATGTTAAACTCTGTCCTTTCTTTGTGTGCCCACAACTGTGTGTAGGAATTTATTGTAGAAACACACTTGCACATTCAGTCCCATAAACAAACTGTAATTTTCCACAAAGCACATTAAATTGGATATACAGCTGCTTTGGAATGAGTCTGTCCTTGTACTCAAATATTTCATCACTTTGAAGGTACATGAACTGCGCAACCAAAATTGTACAATGAACGCTGTTTTATATGGTACAATATGTTCTCCAGGATAAAAAAAACTAATGTTTATATAGTCATACTAGGTCTTTGTGATCCAGTGCTCCGAGCATGACAGGCAGTACTACCTTCAGCATAATTGTCATTACCTACTTAATAATTTGACATGTTTGTTCCTGTATTTGTCATGCAGCTGATTTTTGCAGCATTTATTCCCACCATTAATGTTTTGCATCTTATCCCAAATAATGTAGGCAGTGGCTGGATATTGTATTGTAAAGTATTCTGTGTTTTTCTGAAGATCCATCACTTGCAGATTTCAATTTTCAGAACTTCAAAACAGTTCTTTCAGGTTGTCCAAAATATCCATCAGCACTTCAGATTTAATTTTATTTTCTGGACCCCTAAGATTCATCAACCTCTTTGAAGAACACACTCTTCCAAGATGATATAGACAGTGCCAGATACCACCCTGTGATCTGGACAGAAATAAACTTTGTAATAGTGAACAGTGTAAAATTAAATGCACCAGACAGGAAACAACATTACTCATTTGCATAATTGATTAGCAGAAATTTTTAGAAATAAGAGTCGAAACTAATTAACTAAACTCTTCTTTAAATTCAGCAGATCTGTACACAAATGACTTACAGGCAAAAGCAACTCAAAAGATTTGCCATGCAAATGATATTACACTCCAATTTTTTCAAAGAAAAAGGAGAACGAACCATAGCGGAGGATGTAGGTATGCTATATGGACAATGGTAGCTCAATGCTAGAGTAACTTGGGTCAGTGACTTCTTTTAACCAATAGAACAAAAAACCAGTCCAAGTTGCAAATATTTTAATTTTTATGCCATGATTAGTTTTGGGCTGAGACTCATTTCCAAATAAACATAACAAAGTCGAAAATGACATTTCCAAAAATGTCAAAAAATGTGTAATGAACATTTACAATGCACTGTAAATGTACATTACACATATTTTTGACATCTTTGGAAATGCCATTTTTGACTTTGTTATGTTGGTCTGAAAATGGGTCTCGGTCTGAAACTAGTCATTGAATGAAATATAAAGTATTTGCAACTTGGACTGGTTCTACTTTCTATTGAATGACAACTCTGTCTCAACCACAGTAAATATTCTGCATAAATTACATGTTCACCTACATAAAGATAATTTCAGTTTCTTTGAAGAAGAACCCACATCCTTAATTATAGGAGTAATATTTGATCACTCCCTAAGAGCTAGGAAGCATCCTGAAATAATGAAATAAAAAAAATAAGATTAGAAATAATAGTGTCAGAAAGCTGACAAGAAAATGTAGTTATTACAATTAACAACCTTTCAAATGTTTGCTTGCTCTAAGTTTTTTTGTATGTTGATTTTAGGACTTATGTTTATGTTTTATATGTGTCTCATTTTACTAAAGTTTTGTCACATGCCAAATAAAATAATAAGCAGTTGTAAATGCTGCTAATATATTTACAATTGCTGGTATGCAAGCACTATCTAAATGGGCACCAAAAGTTGCAGCTCATTGAAAGTCTGTAGATCAGCACTGCATCAGGACATTTGAGATACATGAAGATATAGAAATCAGATACTTATACCAAAATTATTCATATATGCTAGTATCTCACAAAGGTGTATGCATGAAAGTTGAATTTTTTTACATACTATTTCCACTCACAATTTTCAATAGTTACGAATCACAAAGTGATTTTGCAAATTAATTATGACTGTTTATGATGATTCACAAATAAATTTATTATTGTTACTTATCACCATCATGTTGCAAAATGTCTTACATATTCTGTATCTTGGAGGTGAGGAATTCAGATGCAAGATCACCTCATTTTGTCTGAGAGTCTTCTATCTGAGAGTCTTTTACCTGGGAGTCTTTTATCTGAGGGTCTTTATTTCATTGTATATAATTAATTTGATTTTAGTGAATAGCAAAATTTTAGTCATCTATCTAACCCTTTTATCTTAGCTGAAGTATTGCTTGGAATAAATGAGTGTTTCTTAGGTACTCTTGAGTTGTCATAATACAGAGTGTTTCAAAAAGTACTTTACCACTTCGAAAATTCACATAAGTTAATTCATACTGCCTACAGAGGCGACTGTCATGTCAATTTGTAGGGAAATACATCAAGTTTTGTCTATCATAGTTCGTTAGTGCTGAATTGTACCATAGCGTTAATCATGGCTTCCTTCACTGGACCCAAGTGTGCTAGCTGTGTGTTTTGGTTTGAAGAATCAAAGTCAGTGACAACAGTTCAGCATAATTTCTGTACCAAGTACACTAAATACCCTCCTAGTAGGCCTACAATTTATGAGTGGCATAAATGTTTTGTAGAAACGAGGTGCTCAGTAAGACATGGGAAATCACCAGGTCATCAAAGCACATCTGATGACATCATTGAGCGAGTGAGACAACATTTTGTCAACAGCCCTATGAAATTGACTAACATGCACCTCACAAACTGCAAATCACATATATGACTCTTTGGCATGTGTTGAGAAACTGTTTGAAACCATACAGATTGACAATCATAGAAGCAATAAAAGACACTGATAAAATTGCTCACAAGAATTTCTGTGTGGATATGTTAAATCAATTACATGAGGATGAACATTTCTTGTACAAAATTATCTTTTCTGATGAGTTGAGTTTTCACTTAAGTGACAAGGTTAACACACATAACTGTAGGATTTGGGATAGTGAAAATCCACATCAAACATTGCAACATGTTCATGATGGCCCTAAACTGAATATTTGTTTGTGCACTGAGCAAGAACAAAGTGTACACTCCCTTTTTTTCTGTAAAAGAACCATCAATGGCATAGTGTACCTGGATATGTTACAACAATTTTTGATACCACAGATTGATGAGGATGACCAAGAATGAAATGTTTACTTCATGCAAGATGGCGCACCACTTCACTACCTGGCTCACATTGGAATTTTCTCAGTGACCATTTTCCAGGTCAGTGGATTGGCCATGATGCACCAATTGCCTGGCCTCTACGTTCCCCAGACCTCACACCACTTAATTTTTTTTTATGGGGATTGATCAAGGATGTCATGTTTGTACCTCCTGTGCCGCCTTCTATACCTGATCTTAGAGCAAGAATTTACTCTGCCACTGAGCAAGTTATGCCTGCGATGCTACCGCAAGTTTGGGAAGAAATTGATTTCTGATTGGATGTGTGGAGGATAACCAATGGAAGCCATGTACAACAGCCTTAGTTTAAAGTAAATAACACTAAACTGAGCTCTGTATCTTCTTTCAATAAATTTATGTGAATTTTTAAAGTTGTAAAGTCCTTTTTGAAACATTCTGTAGAAGAGGTGAGATCAAGTGACAAACTTGTACTTGACTATTACGTATCTTGAGGACAATGCGTTATTATTTAATTTGTACCATACAGAAGTGAGAAGATCTTTGTGGCTATGGACTACATTATTAATAGCAATAATGAAGAATACTCACTTTTAACAAGAAATAATATCCTTCAACACTGGACATTATGTTTGCATATCATTGGCAAAGTGACCCTCATTCATAACAACTCATAAATATTAAAACCACTTCCTATTTACAAAGTAATGCAACAGCTATTATAAATATGTCAAGGTCTGTGCACCAAAAACACAGAAAAAATAAAATTTGTTTATTTATTTATTCATCCAAAAAATCTCATCAGATTGTGAGACACAGAAAAAACACAAAACAAGACTGTGACAAAACACAATACTGTAAATATTCAGTATTATTTCAGTAGGCACATAAATTTTAGTTTTATCCACAAGCTTGCACTACTTGCAGTACCAGTAGCTCCACTGTATTTTTTCAAGTCTCTTGTACCTCAAATGTTCTATAAATTCTGCTGCCGAATAGAAGCAATTATCTAATAAAAACAAAGATGAGGTGACTTACCGAACAAAAGCGCTGGCAGGTCGATAGACACACAAACAAACACAAACATACACACAAAATTCAAGCTTTCGCAACAAACTGTTGCCTCATCAGGAAAGAGGGAAGGAGAGGGGAAGACGAAAGGAAGTGGGTTTTAAAGGAGAGGGTAAGGAGTCATTCCAATCCCGGGAGCGGAAAGACTTACCTTAGGGGGAAAAAAGGACAGGTATACACTCGCACACACGCACATATCCATCCACACATACAGACACAAGCAGACATATTTAAAGACAAAGAGTTTGGGCAGAGATGTCAGTAGAGGCAGAAGTGTAGAGGCAAAGAAGTTGTTGAAAGACAGGTGAGGTATGAGTGGCGGCAACTTGAAATTAGCGGAGATTGAGGCCTGGCAGATGACGAGAAGAGAGGATATACTGAAGGGCAAGTTCCCATCTCCGGAGTTCGGATAGGTTGGTGTTGGTGGGAAGTATCCAGATAACCCGGACGGTGTAACACTGTGCCAAGATGTGCTGGCCGTGCACCAAGGCATGTTTAGCCACAGGGTGATCCTCATTACCAACAAACACTGTCTGCCTGTGTCCATTCATGCGAATGGACAGTTTGTTGCTGGTCATTCCCACATAGAATGCGTCACAGTGTAGGCAGGTCAGTTGGTAAATCACGTGGGTGCTTTCACACGTGGCTCTGCCTTTGATCAAGTACACCTTCCGGGTTACAGGACTGGAGTAGGTGGTGGTGGGAGGGTGCATGGGACAGGTTTTGCATCGGGGGCGGTTACAAGGATAGGAGCCAGAGGGTAGGGAAGGTGGTTTGGGGATTTCATAGGGATGAACTAACAGGTTACGAAGGTTAGGTGGACGGCGGAAAGACACTCTTGGCGGAGTGGGGAGGATTTCATGAAGGATGGATCTCATTTCAGGGCAGGATTTGAGGAAGTCGTATCCCTGCTGGAGAGCCACATTCAGAGTCTGGTCCAGTCCCGGAAAGTATCCTGTCACAAGTGGGGCACTTTTGTGGTTCTTCTGTGGGGGATTCTGGGTTTGAGGGGACGAGGAAGTGGCTCTGGTTATTTGCTTCTGTACCAGGTCGGGAGGGTAGTTGCGGGATGCGAAAGCTGTTTTCAGGTTGTTGGTGTAATGATTCAGGGATTCCGGACTGGAGCAGATTCGTTTGCCACGAAGACCTAGGCTGTAGGGAAGGGACCGTTTGATGTGGAATGGGTGGCAGCTGTCATAATGGAAGTACTGTTGCTTGTTGGTGGGTTTGATGTGGACGGACGTGTGAAGTTGGCCATTGGACAGGTGGAGGTCAACGTCAAGGAAAGTGGCATGGGATTTGGAGTAGGACCAGGTGAAACTGATGGAACCAAAGGAGTTGAGGTTGGAGAGGAAATTCTGGAGTTCTTCTTCACTGTGAGTCCAGATCATGAAGATGTCATCAATAAATCTGTACCAAACTTTGGGTTGGCAGACTTGGGTAACCAAGAAGGCTTCCTCTAAGCGACCCATGAATAGGTTGGCGTACGAGGGGGCCATCCTGGTACCCATGGCTGTTCCCTTTAATTGTTGGTATGTCTGGCCTTCAAAAGTGAAGAAGTTGTGGGTCAGGATGAAGCTGGCTAAGGTGATGAGGAAAGAGGTTTTAGGTAGGGTGGCAGGCGATCGGCGTGAAAGGAAATGCTCCATCGCAGCGAGGCCCTGGACGTGCAGAATATTTGTGTATAAGGACGTGGCATCAATGGTTACAAGGATGGTTTCCGGGGGTAACAGATTGGGTAAGGATTCCAGGCGTTCAAGGAAGTGGTTGGTGTCCTTGATGAAGGATGGGAGACTGCATGTAATGGGTTGAAGGTGTTGATCTACGTAGGCAGAGATACGTTCTGTGGGGGCTTGGTAACCAGCTACAATGGGGCGGCCGGGATGATTGGGTTTGTGGATTTTAGGAAGAAGGTAGAAGGTAGGGGTGCGGGGTGTCGGTGGGGTCAGGAGGTTGATGGAGTCAGGTGAAAGGTTTTGCAGGGGGCCTAAGGTTCTGAGGATTCCTTGAAGCTCCGCCTGGACATCGGGAATGGGGTTACCTTGGCAAACTTTGTATGTGGTGTTGTCTGAAAGCTGACGCAGTCCCTCAGCCACATACTCCCGACGATCAAGTACCACGGTCGTGGAACCCTTGTCCGCCGGAAGAATGACGATGGATCGGTCAGCCTTCAGATCACGGATAGCCTGGGCTTCAGCAGTGGTGATGTTGGGTGTAGGATTAAGGTTTTTGAAGAAGGATTGAGATGCAAGGCTGGAAGTCAGAAATTCCTGGAAGGTTTGGAGAGGGTGATTTTGAGGAAGAGGAGGTGGGTCCCGCTGTGACGGAGGACGGAACTGTTCCAGGCAGGGTTCAATTTGGATGGTGTCTTGAGGAGTCGGATCATTAGGAGTAAGATTAGGATCATTTTTCTTCGTGGCAAAGTGATACTTCCAGCAGAGAGTACGAGTGTAGGACAGTAAATCTTTGACGAGGGCTGTTTGGTTGAATCTGGGAGTGGGGCTGAAGGTGAGGCCTTTGGATAGGACAGAGGTTTCGGATTGGGAGAGAGGTTTGGAGGAAAGGTTAACTACACGATCAAAGGCAGAGCCACGTGTGAAAGCACCCACGTGATTTACCAACTGACCTGCCTACACTGTGACGCATTCTATGTGGGAATGACCAGCAACAAACTGTCCATTCGCATGAATGGACACAGGCAGACAGTGTTTGTTGGTAATGAGGATCACCCTGTGGCTAAACATGCCTTGGTGCACGGCCAGCACATCTTGGCACAGTGTTACACCGTCCGGGTTATCTGGATACTTCCCACCAACACCAACCTATCCGAACTCCGGAGATGGGAACTTGCCCTTCAGTATATCCTCTCTTCTCGTCATCCGCCAGGCCTCAATCTCCGCTAATTTCAAGTTGCCGCCACTCATACCTCACCTGTCTTTCAACAACTTCTTTGCCTCTACACTTCTGCCTCGACTGACATCTCTGCCCAAACTCTTTGTCTTTAAATATGTCTGCTTGTGTCTGTATGTGTGGATGGATATGTGCGTGTGTGCGAGTGTATACCTGTCCTTTTTTCCCCCTAAGGTAAGTCTTTCCGCTCCCGGGATTGGAATGACTCCTTACCCTCTCCTTTAAAACCCACTTCCTTTCGTCTTCCCCTCTCCTTCCCTCTTTCCTGATGAGGCAACAGTTTGTTGCGAAAGCTTGAATTTTGTGTGTATGTTTGTGTTTGTTTGTGTGTCTATCGACCTGCCAGCGCTTTTGTTCGGTAAGTCACCTCATCTTTGTTTTTATATATAATTTTTCCCACGTGGAATGTTTCCTTCCATTATAGTGATATCATTAATTTGAATCCAACAATTACGTTTGTTATTGTCACTGTTGCATTTCGAAATCTTTTCTGTCGTCTTATTTTCCTCTTTCTGTTTTTGCCAGTAGTTTCACTTTGTATTCACCTTCTCCTTTTTACCGTAATCTGCTATACTATTTTATCCCGCCTATATATATACTCAATAATACGTAACCCACTTCCAAACCATAACCAAAAAAATTTTTTGCCGCTTTCAGCACTACCGCCGCTATAATATCCACCGTTTCTAGTTCACAAACAGCTCCTTTCACCTTTTAAACAACCATTTCGGCCAGTTCTAATAACTTTCGCTTTATTTCCATTTCCGTTGTTCCCACACCACTGAACATTTTTAGCCGCTTCCCACAGGTTTTAACGCGATTATTTCTTCGTCAGACAATTGTTAGTCTCATTTTCATAATCTGCCACCACAATACCACTCCCTTTAAATATACTACACGCAGTTTTTTTGAAATTTTCCCGAATTTCTGCGTCCTTTAACGTGTTTTGGCGGCAACACAACCACCTAACCTTTATGCACATCGTTGTCTACCAACCCAAGTCCAACATAGCCCAGCTGTAACCAACACCTTTTCGCCTTTTTTCATTCCAGATCTCCTGTTTCTTTCCGGTTCACCTTTATCTCTCCCCATATATTTTTATTTTCATTTTCATTTCACCTCATGTTACACTTTCCACCTTCTAATACCATGTCACCCTCACAACACCCCCACAATGACCCCATTAAGTTTTATTTACATTCCCTCCGCAAACATGCCTTCGCCCTAGCCAGATTACACTCCCATATTCTATTTTCTCAGGCTTGTCTGACATTTGGCATCACCCCCAAAGGCCTCACACTTAAAGTTCCCATCTCTGGCTGCAACCCTTCCTTCCATCAGTCCCTATACCAGTTCCAAACTGAACAATCCATTGCCCTCACCCACCTAATCCTTCACCTACACATCAACTCAGCCAATGAACACACCCGTCAACTCCTATCCTTAATAAAAGTCCTTAATCTTACCTCTCCCACATCCACACCGGCTGTCCAGAGCATCCTCCTACAGGCCAACCGTAAATTAGAACAGCATGCCACCCTCCACCTCAAAAAACTATCCAATCTCCTGGTTTCCCACCTCCGGAAAGGCAAGTCACTCACCCTTCACAACCTTTCCAGCAAACCTCAACCTCCTCTCATTGCACACAAACCCAGTCTCTCCCATCTACTCAATCTCCCACTTCCAGCTCCACTCCCTCCAAAACCTCAAAATTCCGATCAACACAATCTGGAACCACAACACCCTAATTCAGTAGTTAACCTTTCCTCCAAACCTCTCTCCCAATCCGAAACCTCTGTCCTATCCAAAGGCCTCACCTTCAGCCCCACTCCCAGATTCAACCAAACAGCCCTCGTCAAAGATTTACTGTCCTACACTCGTACTCTCTGCTGGAAGTATCACTTTGCCACGAAGAAAAATGATCCTAATCTTACTCCTAATGATCCGACTCCTCAAGACACCATCCAAATTGAACCCTGCCTGGAACAGTTCCGTCCTCCGTCACAGCGGGACCCACCTCCTCTTCCTCAAAATCACCCTCTCCAAACCTTCCAGGAATTTCTGACTTCCAGCCTTGCATCTCAATCCTTCTTCAAAAACCTTAATCCTACACCCAACATCACCACTGCTGAAGCCCAGGCTATCCGTGATCTGAAGGCTGACCGATCCATCGTCATTCTTCCGGCGGACAAGGGTTCCACGACCGTGGTACTTGATCGTCGGGAGTATGTGGCTGAGGGACTGCGTCAGCTTTCAGACAACACCACATACAAAGTTTGCCAAGGTAACCCCATTCCCGATGTCCAGGCGGAGCTTCAAGGAATCCTCAGAACCTTAGGCCCCCTGCAAAACCTTTCACCTGACTCCATCAACCTCCTGACCCCACCGACACCCCGCACCCCTACCTTCTACCTTCTTCCTAAAATCCACAAACCCAATCATCCCGGCCGCCCCATTGTAGCTGGTTACCAAGCCCCCACAGAACGTATCTCTGCCTACGTAGATCAACACCTTCAACCCATTACATGCAGTCTCCCATCCTTCATCAAGGACACCAACCACTTCCTTGAACGCCTGGAATCCTTACCCAATCTGTTACCCCCGGAAACCATCCTTGTAACCATTGATGCCACGTCCTTATACACAAATATTCCGCATGTCCAGGGCCTCGCTGCGATGGAGCATTTCCTTTCACGCCGATCGCCTGCCACCCTACCTAAAACCTCTTTCCTCATCACCTTAGCCAGCTTCATCCTGACCCACAACTTCTTCACTTTTGAAGGCCAGACATACCAACAATTAAAGGGAACAGCCATGGGTACCAGGATGGCCCCCTCGTACGCCAACCTATTCATGGGTCGCTTAGAGGAAGCCTTCTTGGTTACCCAAGTCTGCCAACCCAAAGTTTGGTACAGATTTATTGATGACATCTTCATGATCTGGACTCACAGTGAAGAAGAACTCCAGAATTTCCTCTCCAACCTCAACTCCTTTGGTTCCATCAGTTTCACCTGGTCCTACTCCAAATCCCATGCCACTTTCCTTGACGTTGACCTCCACCTGTCCAATGGCCAACTTCACACGTCCGTCCACATCAAACCCACCAACAAGCAACAGTACCTCCATTATGACAGCTGCCACCCATTCCACATCAAATGGTCCCTTCCCTACAGCCTAGGTCTTCGTGGCAAACGAATCTGCTCCAGTCCGGAATCCCTGAATCATTACACCAACAACCTGAAAACAGCTTTCGCATCCCGCAACTACCCTCCCGACCTGGTACAGAAGCAAATAACCAGAGCCACTTCCTCGTCCCCTCAAACCCAGAATCCCCCACAGAAGAACCACAAAAGTGCCCCACTTGTGACAGGATACTTTCCGGGACTGGACCAGACTCTGAATGTGGCTCTCCAGCAGGGATACGACTTCCTCAAATCCTGCCCTGAAATGAGATCCATCCTTCATGAAATCCTCCCCACTCCGCCAAGAGTGTCTTTCCGCCGTCCACCTAACCTTCGTAACCTGTTAGTTCATACCTATGAAATCCCCAAACCACCTTCCCTACTCTCTGGCTCCTATCCTTGTAACCGCTCCCGGTGCAAAACCTGTCCCATGCACCCTCCCACCACCACCTACTCCAGTCCTGTAACCCGGAAGGTGTACACGATCAAAGGCAGAGCCACGTGTGAAAGCACCCACGTGATTTACCAACTGACCTGCCTACACTGTGACGCATTTTATGTGGGAATGACCAGCAAAAAACTGTCCATTCGCATGAATGGACACAGGCAGACAGTGTTTGTTGGTAATGAGGATCACCCTGTGGCTAAACATGCCTTGGTGCACGGCCAGCACATCTTGGCACAGTGTTACACCGTCCGGGTTATCTGGATACTTCCCACCAACACCAACCTATCCGAACTCTGGAGATGGGAACTTGCCCTTCAGTATATCCTCTCTTCTCGTCATCCGCCAGGCCTCAATCTCCGCTAATTTCAAGTTGCCGCCACTCATACCTCACCTGTCTTTCAACAACTTCTTTGCCTCTACACTTCTGCCTCGACTGACATCTCTGCCCAAACTCTTTGTCTTTAAATATGTCTGCTTGTGTCTGTATGTGTGGATGGATATGTGCGTGTGTGCGAGTGTATACCTGTCCTTTTTTCCCCCTAAGGTAAGTCTTTCCGCTCCCGGGATTGGAATGACTCCTTACCCTCTCCTTTAAAACCCACTTCCTTTCGTCTTCCCCTCTCCTTCCCTCTTTCCTGATGAGGCAACAGTTTGTTGCGAAAGCTTGAATTTTGTGTGTATGTTTGTGTTTGTTTGTGTGTCTATCGACCTGCCAGCGCTTTTGTTCGGTAAGTCACCTCATCTTTGTTTTTATATATAATTTTTCCCACGTGGAATGTTTCCTTCCATTATAGCAATTATCTAATAAGAATTACAAAAGAGTGTGAATGAATAATGATACGATTTTTACTTTATGTGGAAGACTATTGTAAATCTGTATATCACTATTTACTGTGGAAGTTTTGTAGGCTGATGCTCATGGATATTAAAATTTTCATTTATGTATTTCAAATTATTTCTAACATACTTAGAGATTGCTAGTGTCTACATACAGGGAAGTGGGAGGATCAATGATGTATGAAAGAGGCGTTTTGAAAAAATCTGTTTGTCAAGCACATTGCATTGCTCTTACAATTATTTTCTGGGATAGGAAAACGAGTGACTAGGTGGTGTACTATCGCAAAATATAATTCCATAGAGTAGGATGCTATGGAATTAAGCAAAGTACGCAATTCAGACAGTGCTAAAATTTGCTTTAACAAAAAGTAATCATAGACTGTAAGATATTTTATTAATACTTGCAGTGCTAGCCATCAAAATTGCAACACAATGAAGCTGGCATGCAGCAGTCTTCAGATTGGCAGGAAAACATACTTCAATGTGCAAATGACTTACATTTCAGCACAAGACTTTAGATAGAAGTAATACCACCTACATTCTGTACATACATAGAAAGTTACACAGGAGTTTCCTTATTCAGAAATCATATTTGACTGTTCTTTCTGAAAAGGTCATGTTATGCTTGATGTAAGAAGTAGCAATGTTTACTGGCACATGGAATTCATCAGTGGCAGGATTAGGGCCTTTTGAGACTACTTTTCCACAAATTTTCTGCTTGGTTTGGTCAGGATCCCACAACTACAAGGATATATGTGATCATTGGGTACAGGAGAGCTGTACTTTATACCATGTGGTGACCTCACGTGACTGTCATCTGAGATGGCACATATATTGTTTTCTTGGCTATGCAGGGTTATATGACCACATCTCATATCTTGAGGCAGGAAGTAGACTTGCTTACTGCAAGACAGTATCCACATGGTGAGTGTAATGATGTCTGGAGCACTATGAACTGTGAGCATAGTGACTGCTCTTACAACTTCCCTTCATAAGGCAGCAGTGGTATGTGCTCCAGCAGTTGTGGGACCAAAGACAGCTCTGGACACATAAGTGTCATTACTCCTTTCCAGAGGAAACCCAGTTCTCTTGGCTTGTGGCATCTTGCTAGACATATCCATGTGTAGAGGCTCCAAGGAGAACAAACATTGCCAGACAGCATTTGTCATTGTCATATGGGCCAAGGATATGGTTCAATGGTTGGAGCACTGTTGGATACATGAGAATATCACTTTATAATATTGACAGTAGTCATTGTAATACTGACTTTCTGAAGCTGTTTAGTGAACCTCTTCTCTTCAAAGTTTCCATTAAATGACCTTTTAACAAGATTATCCACGACCACATGTTGCAACTACTTTGCTAGACATTTTCCCATTTTGGAGTATGAAAATGTTTTGCTACATGGGTTGTCACAATTCACATAAACTTTTCTGTTATCTTTGGTTGCTGTATTCCAGAAACAAATTGGTGAGGAATATGCACTGTTTTTCACATTTAAATCAGCTAACAGTCAGATGACAAAAACATTCGAAATCACAAAATCCTGTTCTATCATATTGCTGTAAAAATGTTTGGGAAGGATAGAGTTGACATCTTATTAAATGAGCAGCTCCAAAGTAATATTAGCTGGCACAACAAACAAGTTAAAAGGAACAGTTAAATTTTAAGTGACTCATTGATGCAGTGTGTTAAAAAGCTCAACAAGAATTTCCATTGCAAGGGTGTAATGAGTCAGATGCTTTTGTTACTGAAGGGAATTACCTGTTTTCTAAATGTTTTGAAAAACTATGACTACTTGTTAGAGGCACAATACAACTACAGCATTTCAAGTACATTCCAAACCATACAAACAACATTATTAAAGTTATCTGTGAGGCAGTCAAGGAACCACTGATACAGGAAATAAAATTGAAAGACCTTGCAGCCACTATGCTTGAAGAAACTTCTGAGTATTGAATAAATCACAACTGTCAATAACTGCACTATGTTCATGCAGGCAATGATTTACTTAATCATGCTGAATGCATAGTTGATGATATTTACATTTCAGAGAAGTTGGTTGAGCAGACTTACAATGGAGCATCAGTATTGAATGATCACGTTAATGGCCTGCTAAGTACAGTTTTGTTAAGAAATTGAAAGGCTCTCTTCACTCACTAAATTTAATTTTGCACCAGAGCATCTCTAATATAAAAGAATGCAAAATATTTTTCCAAACTCTGAATGATCTTTCTTCATTTTTTACAGCTATAATAGAACTTCTATATGACAGTAATTTTTTCCAGAAACTAGGTGGAACTTCTCATCCAGATTGGCTCATGCAGTTAATCTTGTTGTAAATATTTTCTTAACTGTTTAGTTACACATATGTGTAACATACAGCTAATAAAAAACTATGAAGATCTCAGAGAACAGCTGCTATTCAATAGGTGACACACAATCTTCACAGAGTGGACCCCTATAAATCTTCCCCTCTTCTGTTTGGCGATCAGAAGAACAGCACACATACAAGATTCATTTACAAGATGCCACTGTTATGTGCTACCATATTTTGAGGACAAAGAAGATACCAGAAGGATGGAGGAATGTGATTATAGTGCCAATATGGAAGTAGGGAGAGAAAAGGGATACAAATAACTACAGAGATTTATTGCTATTAGAGGCTGACTACAAGGTGCTGTCAAAACACATCCTCAAGATATTAGGATATGTAGAAAATACAGTTGGAGACTAACACGTAGGATTTAGTAAGGAAAAATAATAAATAGAATAGATATTTATTCTGAAACAACTGACAGGCTCTTGGAAGGATCCTGAAGAACAGACGACAAGATGGAAGTACATAGGAACTTGTAATGAAAATTCTTACAGACACAAAGGCAAGCATGATATTTTGATGAGCACTATCGGAAGAGTTGGAGATCAAGACCATTGTCAAACAGGGGACGGACTGTCACCACCATAGTCATAGATGGAGTAATCAGAGAGCAGATAGCAATAAACAAGAAAATGAGAATACCAAGGACATGCACGGTGGACAGATAGGAAAACAGATCCTAAATGGACTGCCTAGCCATTGTGGACAACACAACAAAAGTGAGTAAGACAGTAGAATATGCAAAGGCACACATGAGAACCTAAGTGAAATACTGTAGCTATAAAGGTGGGACTGGGGCTCACACCTACAAGAAGACAAAGGCATTGAATAGCAAAAGGGATTGAAAAACTCCAGAAGGCATTCTACAAAAAATGGGCATATTTAAATACCTGGGAGAATATGTAACATCAGGAAACAGGAGCAATGGAGGAATAATAAAGAGGATGAAGAGCATAAGGTAAGCCTTCCATATGACCACAATAAAAATAGCATATCAGTGTATCAACAGGCAAAAAGATCAGAAGCTAGAAGGCAATAGTGAGGAATTTGTTACTGCATGTAGCTGAGTCAATAACACTAGGAAGCAATGGTGCAGCACAAACAGAGAATAAAGAGAGCAAAACGCTGAAGAAAATAATAGCCCCTAAAAAAACTAGTGAGGGATAGATACAGAAACCTAGGGAAGAACTGTACAGGAACATAGGACAATATTAGGAGATATTTTATGGAGGTGGTGTTGTACATCTTGAATGAATGTTAAGAACTGCATTATGCAATACTCAGCTGTAACAGTATATTTTATTACAGATGGTTTATTCTGACCTGGGATCAGACCATCATTGGGTCTGAAAACCATCTCAGCTATACATTTGCATAATTGGAATAACAGTTATAATATATAAAGACACGCGCACAGATGGCATGATCCTAGACCAAACTTGATCAACTCTAATAAAATATACCATTACAGCTGTGTATTGCATAATGCAGTTCATAATATCAAGAGAAATCAGACAGAAAAGGCCATGGTTTGCCAGACAAACATGGATAGAATGACAAAAAGAGTTTCAGAAACAACAAGGAGGACAAGCGGGAAAACAGGAACCATGTGGGAGGTAGAACTCTGGAAGAGCTGCTCAGAATTGGGACCAAGGTGGCAAAAAAAGGAAACCTGGAGAAGCAAGTAAACGCATACAAATATGTCAGATATCAACAACAAATAAGGGCACAGAAAAAGTACAGAGAATCACCACCGGAGCAGACGATCTCAGAAGAAGAACAGGATAGAAGGGGAGAGAAGATGAAGAGGTTCTGAATGAGAAGAGGAATATGCAGACAATGAAGGCACTGTACATGGTCCACAGAGGCTGTAATGAAAGAATAAGAGGAATAGGAAGAAGAAGAAGAAGAAGAAGAAGATGTAATTGAGCGATTCCATTTGAAATCAACCAATAAAAGAAAAAATTTTAACCTTGATGGTTTAGAGATTTCTAATTTGTTGCTATTTTATTCTTCCTATCACAGTAAGACAACTCTAAAATTGAAGGTTTTTTGGACATTTCAATTTTGACTTGTTAATTTTTTAGGTTTCCAGAATTTTATGATTTTTGCCACATTTCAAAACCTTAAAATGGTCATACTGATATCTCAAAAAGTATTTCATGTACAGACCTGAAAACTTGAAATTTATACCACTTTATTCAGTACATTGTTGCCCTTAAAAATATATGCTGATTGACCAAATTCATTAAAATGCTAAATTTTCCCAAACTAAAACTTTTTAAATTTTTAAAATTTCAAAATCTGATCTTTTAAAAAAAAATGTATATTAGTCATACACTTAATGTATGTGCCAAATTTCATGATGGTATTCCAAAGGGAACATATGGAAATAAATTTTATCTTGCTGTTATCTGTATTGCCAATTGTATCTCAGCTGCACTTGGTTTTCAAGCTGGTTCATAAAACTACTGTTAAAATTAAATCAGTGAGTACTAATTAAGCACACTTTACTTTATCATTTTAAAATGGTACTAAGCTGTATAACAACTGACATAAATAATGCAAGGGATAATATGCATTTTCCATTTTATATAACTTTTAATTTACTGTAGCTTAGTTCATATTTGTGTGTGTGTGTGTGTGTGTGTGTGTGTGTGTGTATGTGTGTGTGTGTGTGTGTGTGTGTGTGTGTGCGCGCGCGTTTGTGTGTGTGTGTGTGTGTGTGTGTGTGTGTGTGTGTGTGTGTGTGTGTGTGTGTGTGTGTGTGTCCACTTCAGTAGAGATGAATTGTTGAGATTAAATTAACAGAGCACTGTTGAGGAAAAGAGTACCATGTTCCTGGGTGCATGTATAATTCATTAAGTTCATGTGCTCAAGGGGTAAAGTGGGAGAAAAGTGGGCGTCATGATTTAAAATATTTAATCACCCAATAATGATATGGATATAATAGAGGGAAATATTCCACATGGGAAAAATATATCTAAAAACAAAGATGATGTGACTTACCAAACGAAAGCGCTGGCAGGTCGATAGACACACAAACAAATACAAACATACACACAAAATTCAAGCTTTTGCAACCAATGGTTGCTTCATCGGGAAAGAGGGAAAGAGAGGGAAAAATGAAAGGATGTGGGTTTTAAGGGAGAGGGTAAGGAGTCATTCCAATCCTGGGAGCGGAAAGACTTACCTTAAGGGGGAAAAAGGACAGGTATACACTCGCGCACACACCCATATCCAACCGCACATACACAGACACAAGCAGACATTTGTAAAGGCAAAGAGTTTCGGCAAAGGTGTCAGTCGAGGCAGAAGTACAGAGGCAAAGATGTTGTTGAAAGTCAGGTGAGGTATGAGCGGCGGCAACTTGAAATTAGCGGATGTTGAGGCCTGGCGGATAACGAGAAGAGAGGATATACTGAAGGGCAAGTTCCCATCTCCGGAGTTGTGACAGGTTGGTGTTAGTGGGAAGTATCCAGATAACCTGGACGGTGTAAAACTGTGCCTAGATGTGCTGGCCGTGCACCAAGGCATGTTTAGCCACATGGTGATCCTCATTACCAACAAACACTGTCTGCCTGTGTCCATTCATGTGAATGGACAGTTTGTCACTGGTCATTCCCACATAGAAAGCTTCACAATGTAGGCAGGTCAGTTGGTAAATCAAGTGGGTGCTTTCACACGTTGCTCTGCCTTTGATTGTATACACCTTCCGGGTTACAGGACTGGAGTAGGTGGTGGTGGGAGGGTGCATGGGACAGGTTTTACACCAGGGGCGGTTACAAGGGTAGGAGCCAGAGGGTAGGGAAGGTGGTTTGGGGATTTCATAGGGATGAACTAAGAGGTTACGAAGGTTAGGTGGACAGTGGAAAGACACTCTTGGTGGAGTGGGGAGGATTTCATGAAGGATGGATCTCATTTCAGGGCACGATTTGAGGAAGTCGTATCCTTGCTGGAGAGCCACATTCAGAGTCTGATCCAGTCCCAGAAAGTATCCTGTCACAAGTGGGGCACTTTTGTGGTTCTTCTGTGGGAGGTTCTGGGTTTGAGGGGATGAGGAAGTGGCTTTGGTTATTTGCCTCTGTACCAGGTCGGGAGGGTAGTTGCGGGATGCGAAAGCTGTTTTCAGGTTGTTGGTGTAATGGTTCAGGGATTCTGGACTGGAGCAGATTCATTTGCCACGAAGACCTAGGCTGTAGGGAAGGGACCATTTGATGTGGAATGGGTGGCAGCTGTCATAATGGAGGTACTGTTGCTTGTTGGTGGGTTTGAGGTGGACGGACGTGTGAAGCTGGTCATTGGACAGTTGGAGGTCAATGTCAAGGAAAGTGGCATGGGATTTGGAGTAGGACCAGGTGAATCTGATGGAACCAAAGGAGTTGAGGTTGGAGAGGAAATTCTGGAGTTCTTCTTCACTGTGAGTCCAGATCATGAAGATGTCATCAATAAATCTGTACCAAACTTTGGGTTGGCAGGCCTGGGTAACCAAGAAGGCTTCCTCTAAGTGACCAATGAATAGGTTGGCATACGAGGGGGCCATCCTGGTACCTATGGCTGTTCCCTTTAATTGTTGGTATGTCTGGCCTTCAAAAGTGACGAAGTTGTGGGTCAGGATGAAGCTGGCTAAGGTAATGAGGAGAGAGGTTTTAGGTAGGGTGGCAGGTGATCGGCGTGAAAGGAAGTGCTCCATCGCAGTGAGGCACTGGACGTGCGGAATATTTGTGTATAAGACACCCAATAAATATGATAACTGCCAAGGAGAGCCAACAAAGTAGAATATTGTACTTCTTGTATTCCAACATATGCAGTTCAGTATTTTATTGGTCAATTAAGCATTTGAAATCATGACAGTGGTACATTTGTGCTTAATAAATGCACATGAAAGAAAAGTTGAAGTGGTTTCCTTAACACTCATATTAATCAGTTGTGGGAGCACATCATGATTAAATATTACTTCCTTTCCAATCATTTGAGTGAGGTATATGTGCCATCAGTCACTTTTTCTTCATGACAAATGATGACAACAAATAGTGTATGGTTTGAGTGTTATCAGAAGATGAAAAAGAAGAAGTAAACTTTTTATTTATACATCCTCTTTTCCTCTTTCTTGACCAAGAAGACAGATTAATTAATTGCAATGAAAACTTCATTCTTTGTAAATTAAATACCACAATTACCACTGGAAGAACATATAGACTGTCACAGTGTTTCCCAACCTTTTTTAGACCATTACCCCCAAGTGTAATCAGACATTAGCGGTCACCCCCCCCCCCTTCCCACCTGTTCCCTCCACCCCTTCCTATCCACCATCTGGTACACTTGTTACAAAACATGCTTCCACTGTATTATTCCTCTCCATTGTGGCACTTGCTTGACTTGCACACTGCAATCCCATTTAAAATCAAACAAGTCCAGACGTGTGCATTATACTTACTGTTCGTAAATCACTCCAGAGCTGCACTGCCTACTTCTGAACAGGCAGAAATTAGACAATTTCTGGCTGTTAATGCTTTGTGTCTGACCACCCTAATAATAATATTAATATCACTGTGTACAGAACTATAGTAGCCCTTATGTAGTGCTGTGTCATGCTGTCATTTAATTCATTTATCTGTTTCATCGTGAGTAATGAAGCAATTTCTGGACTACTGCAGGTACTATCTACAATTTGGAAGAGGCATTTTCTTCAGATATTTAGCACTTGTTACATACATGTCTCACTTTTATCATCAGCAATGTATGGGACAAAGCACAACATATGCATATGTAGTGGGTGGGCTAAGTGAGGAACCTGTAACTCAAGTGCATTAATGCTTCCAATTGAGAAAAAGCATTTATTGATAACATACATAAGCAATGTTATGATCCTACAGATTTGTGATAATAGCAATGATCTTTTGAAAATAATTTAGTTTTGTGACTGAAACAGAATTGAATTGTTTAGTTTTTTGCCCTTTAGAAAATTTCATTTTACCCCTCAGAACCAGGGAACCATGGCACTATCAAATGAAGAGCTACAAAAGGCCTCAGATTATATTGGCAAAGAATGTGTTGTTACCTCAATAATCTGTCATTATACTTGGGAGAAGTAGGTTATATAATTTATCAGAAAACTACAAGACATAATCTTACACTTTAATCAGATTGTTAGTTGATCACCATAACATCTTTCTTGTTGAAAATGAGTAAAATAATTCTCTTTTAAATGCACTCAAATAACAGTCTGTTAAATAATAACAGCTTTCTCACTTTTAATTAACAATATTGATAAATATTAATGAATTTGTAAAATGAAGGTACATACTTTTAAAGCATATAAGAAACTTAATAAAATGGTCTAAATTTTAGTTCTGTAAGTCAAATATATTTTTAAATATGGTAATTTTAAGATTTAAAACTGTAACAAAAATTACATAAATTAGGTTGTTTTAAAAATTAGTTACTCAAATTGAAAGGTTAAAAAAATTAATTTGAGATTTTTTTGTGCAGACAACTACTACTATAAATGTACAAAAACTTATGATAATCTGAGATGTCAACAGCTGGACCATTGGTTGATTTCAAATGGTTTGACTCAGAACTCTTTTCTTTTACAGGGTATGACTGAGTATTGTCACACAAAGACAAGGAAAGTGGTAGTCTGAATTGCATTTCTGAGTGGTTCTCATTTTTTCTTAATGTTTCATAGTTTACTTGAGAACCTACTGTCTTTTCACATCACACAAAATTCATAAGATTTCTTTGGTGTCTCAAAATGGGATTCATAACCTTTCTGGCTGATAATATCTGACAAGCACAACACTTATGGTTGCTGTATTGTTTGTTCATAATTTGATGCAAAGAACTCCAAGGAATCTTGGAAAATTGTTCATAGTTGAGATATGAAATGCCAGGTTTCACAAATGTTCCTGTTAATTTTCAGTTCCACTTCATTTCTGATTGCAGATGAACAGCGACTGCTGTCATCATTATGAACATATATTATTGAAAAAATGACACCATTGATGCAAAGCACCTTCATTCATCACATTCATTCTGTATATAGCAGAAATCTTGCAACGAATATCAACAGCTTTGAAGTTTTTTGTCACTAAAAACTATTACAGAAATGATTTTACACTTTTTGGAATATTTGGCTTATTTTGAATAAGTAATGTAGGCAATGTGGCTTTCTTTCTATCACAGCTCTGCATAGGTCAGCTTAACAACTTTTCCATTCACCCCAACACTTTCCATGCCAATAGAGAACACAAGTTAGTTTCTGGATAGGTGTTATACATAGTATTCACATTATGTAGTTCATTACTTACATAAAAATTAATCAATTCTGAAAAAAAAACTCATCAGTAAAAATAGTGTTTGACATTTATAAGTTTTTCAAGTTCCTATTAATTTGAGTTTTATCAGCAGCAAAATTTTTAAGGTTGCTACCAACCTATTACAAATAAGTATACAAGCAGCGGTAATAAGCTAAACAAAAAATGTTGAACTGATAACAATTGGATTTGACTTGTTGATGGAATCAAATAGTTAAATTCCTGCAATTAACTGAATTTCATAACAGCCTGTGGAAGTCTGCATGACCCATGTAAATTATTGCTTTAATAATGGAATGACCAGGTTGGAATATCAACAACATTATGAAATGAGTAGATTGCTACTCAACATAAAAATGACAACTTGAGTTGTAGACAAGCACAATGCAAAGACTGTTATACATTGAACTTTCAGCAAAAGTGTTCTTGATAAGTGAAATACACACACATTCACAAAAGCAAGCATACCTCACACATACATGACTGCTATCTCTGGCCACTGGAGATAGCAGTCGTGTGTGCATGAGGTACTCGCTTGTGTGTATTTCTTCTGAAGAAGGCTTCGGCCAAAAGTCAAAGTGTAAAAATCTTTTCACTGAACCTCTCTGCAACTCAAGAAGTCATCTTAATGGTGGGTATCAATCTATCCTTTTCATAATATTGTTAAATTACTGCTCTAGTTAGAAATGATCTAAAAAATTCATTTATGAGACAGAACTGCAAAAGACAATCTGAGTTGATAGAAAACTCTACTAAGTGTAAAATAATGCACTAATTCATTTTCTTTGTAATAAAAACATGAAAGCAGTTGAAATTTATTGGCATATTAATGAAGTTTGTAGAAGAAACACTGAGTAATGGAATAGCAATAAAATGGGTTTTATTATTTCAAGATAACCATACTAATTATCATGATGAACTGCAAAGTGGATGACTATCATTACTGAAACATTGGTGGAGGATAAAGATGCTTTATCATTTCACCCTATGGTTAACACTTGTTCTTCAATTTGAATAAACATTTAGATTGTTGCCAAGTACAATGTCATAACAATGGCCACACAGTAGTGACAGGTGGTGGGTTCTGTGAGAACAGAATTCAGCAATTATTTATTGTTATGATAAGTGTCTTAATATTGGATAAAATTGTGTTGTAAAGTAGGTTTCCAATCTTTCTTTAAAAATTTCTGAATGCCATTTCACTGTCCACAGAAATTTCCTGTTTTTTGTAGCACCTGTTCACACCTCATGGGCACTACAATGTGAGAGCAAAATATGGCTGCCAAATCAACAGCTGCTTACTTTCTGAAAGCATAATAAATATCAAAACATCTGCCCAAACACTTCTGTATCCATTTATAAGTGTCAAATATGCAAAATAGGAAAGGGATTTCTTGGTACATAATGGGCACAGCTCTTGAAGTGGAGGTATTGCTGTTGGTTGATATAGACTGAGGTACTGGTAAAGCCATCTTTGAGGTGGAGGTCAAGATCAAGGAATGAGGCTTATTGGGTTGAGGAGGAACTGGGGAAAAGGTGTTGAGGTTCTGGAGGAATGTGGACAGAGTGTCCTCATCCTCAATCCAGATCACAAAGAGGTCATCAGTGAATCTGAAACAGGTGAGGTGTTTGTGATTCTAAGTGGTTAGGAAGAATTTCTCTATGTGGACCAAGATTAGGATGGCATAGAATGGTTCCATGTGGGTGTCCATTGCTGTATCCCAATTTTGTTTGCAGGTTATGCCTTCAAGGGAGAAGTAATTGTGGATGAGGATTTGGTTGGTCATCGTCACGAGGAAGGAGGTTGTGGGTTTGAAATCCATTGGGCATTGGGAAAGGTACTGCTCAGCAGTGGCAAGGACATGGGCATTGAGGATGTTAGTGTAAAGGAATGTGGCATCAATAGTGATGAGCAGGGCACTGTGTGGTAAAACAACAGGAACTGTCAAGAGTCAGTGGAGGAAACCTACACTGACCAGAATTACCATCCCAGACTTGTACAGAAACAGATCTCCTCTGCCTTATCTCTCAGTCACCTACCAGTTCCTAAAGTCCCACCACTGAGTCACTGGGGAGCATTCCTCCCATCACTCAGTGCCATCTGGAACTGGAGGAACTGAATCACATTCAGGGTCTGACTGCCTCTCATCATGCCCTGAAATGAGGAACATCCTAGACTCCCCACCCCTCCCACAGTCTTATTCTGTTGTCTGCTGAACTTACACAATATCCTCATCCATCCCTACTCAACCCTTGCTCCCATCCACTTGCGTCATGGTTCATATCTCTGTAATAGACCACAAGCATAACATATCCCATCAAAGGCAGGGCTACTTGTGAGGCCAGGCATATAATCTACAAGCTAAACTGCAACTACTGCGCTGCATTCTAAGTGGGCATGATAACCAACTTGCTGTCTGTCCATATAAATGGCCATTACAGACTGAAGCCACAAAATAGTGGGAATACACAGTTGTTGAGCACGCTGACCAGCATGATATTCTTCATTTCAATGACTGTTTCACAGCCTGTGCCCTCTTGATCCTTCTTAACAACACCAGGTTTTCTGAAATGCACAGGTGGGAACTACCCCTGCAATATATCCCATAGATCTCTTGGTCTCCATCTTTGTTAATCACTGCCCTTCATCCATCCCTCCCCTTCCCTGTTCCCATTCCAGTACTGCACAGCCTTATATTTCTCCAATGCACCCACAGTATTTTTACTATTCATCTTTTCTGCTCCTACTCACTGTCTAACCCACCAAAATTCTCACCATGTCCCTGCACTCTCCCACAAGCAGTGCTCCACCTTCCCATCCCTAAGCTGATATCCCTCTCCCTCCCCACCTCAGACTCCTCCTTACTACCACCACCCAGATTGCTTCTCCCATCATGTTCTGTTGCTTGCAGTCTGGCCTCTGCAGCCAGAGACAGTGATTTGTGTGTGTGTGTGTGTGTGTGTGTGTGTGTGTCAGTTGTGTTTGTCTGTTGTCTAATTCAGAAGAACGCCTTTTGGCTGAAAGCTTATTTGTTTAGGAGTCTCTTTGTTGTGCATGTCTGCCAGTTAACATCTCCACTGTATAGTGAGTAGCAGTCTATCTTTTTCATAATATTGTTGTTATTCCATTCTGACTTTTCCATTGTTCGTTTATGCATTGTAATGAATGGCAATAAATTTCTTGTGTTGTTGCAGTGTGATTCAGGAAACACCTGTATACCAGTCTCACAGTGGTGCAATGGTGCCTTTGACTGCACAGATAAATCTGACAAACAGAACTGTACTACCACCTCTACAGCTATGACAAGAGTAAGCTAAATGTGGAAAACTGGAACTAGCAGAATGCACAGTACACTGCTTTATTAACATAGTACCTATTAGTAAGCTTTTCTATTCTTCTCTTGTGGAGGTAGAAGCTCATCATTTCTGTTTCAAAATTTTGTTCTCTCAAAATGGTGTTCACAATTGTAAAGCCTCATTTTGAGATACAATGTTGTAATCACTCATCATTGAAATAAAGGAAGAAAGAGATTATTCAGCACATTACTTACATAGCATGTTGTCTTCTTTTGTATTTGTAATACAATACAAAAAAGTGAGCCATTTCTTGATGGAGTTATGTGCTGCATTAATTAACATTATCTGGTATACTCACCAGTATCAAACAGTAAAAACATCCAAACAAAAATCTAAACAGAGAAAACACAATTTATGAATCTACCATGTACATTACTTGCCCATGAGCTTAAGTTTATTTGATTCTATTATTACTGTAAAGTCACTTGGAAATACAAATTAATAAATTTCTGGATCCAAATGGCTGAGGGAATTGACACCATTCAGTGAAGTTGTACGATCTACTGTTAGTAATATATGAACAGCAAGATGTGCTCAGTGATACCTGAACTGCATTTAGAGTAATTTCTGTAACTTGTTACTAATGCTGAGTAACCTACTCGGAGAGATGAGTGCACTAACATGGAATGTACACCACTTTCACATCAAATACATGTTGCTCGCCAGATTGGATGCGGATTTTAGGCAGTTTTCCACATCCAGATAGGTAAATAGTGGACTGGTACCCACTTTCTGCTTCAGTTACACTTGATGCAAACACTTACAAAACTTTAGCACACTTAAATATGAGATCTACACTGAACAAAGATGATAGTGTACACACTCCCAGGGAGATTATTGGTATCAGGAAGGGCATCTGGCCGCTAATTGCCTCAAACATTGGTGTAAGAAGTACATCAGTGCCAAAATATGAAGTAGAGAAATAGTAAAATGCTACAGGGGCAGAAGAAGAAGAAGAAGAAGAAGAAGAAGAAGAAGAAGAAGATTACTGAATTTGAGCATGTCTATTACATTCTAATATTAAAGTCAAATGTACTTTTGAATGAGCTTTTACCTAATCTCATTGATGATGATTGTTACAACTTCTCCAGCATATTTATTTAATCTGTTGACTTCATATTCTGAGCTTTAAGGTTTATTGTTGCAGAATAATATCTCACAGCAGTTTCCTTTTCAGTATTGTAGTTTAGTAAAAATACTGATATGCAGTATGTTGTTGGTCTATATCAACAATAATCAACTGTTCATCATAATAATATCTACAGTTATTATCACATAAATCTGCATTGCCTATTTAGCAAGAATATAATTTTTCCTAAACCAGTGGATTTTTTTTTTTTTTTTTTTTTTTTTTGGTGGGGTTTAAGGGTGCTCAACTACTGAGGTCATTAGCGCCCAGTAACAGTTGTTAGAGCACATGGAATCTAGTAAAACTCAAGGGGAGGGGGGACACCAGAAAGGCTTGACAAAGATGCAGATAAAATAAGTAAAAAAGTTAGATGTCTTCGGACAAGCCAGTCAAAGTTGTAAAACGCAGAACACGAGCAGCTGCTCAAGCGTCATCAGCTAAAATATCCGGTAAAGTAGATGGCAGGGACAGGACAACACGAGATTGACTAAAGCGGGGACACGACAATAAAACATGGCGCACTGTTAATGCCTGACCACAAGGGCACTGCGGGGCTGGGTCACCGGAGAGCAGGTAGCGGTGGCTAAACCGGCAATGCCCTATCCGCAACCTGGTCAGAAGGACCTCTCCTCACCGAGATGGTCGGGAGGAGGTTGTCCAAGCAGTTGGGAACGGTTTTACTGCCCGGAGCTTGTTTCCTTGAAGTGATGACCAAGTATCCCACCATGAAGACACAAGCCTCCTACAAACAACCCCACTAATGTCAGATGACGGGACACAATGGGAGGCTGGCCGAGGCAAGAGGACTGCAGCCTTGGCTGCAGCATCTACAGCCTCATTCCCAGGCACTCCTACATGTCCGGGAACCCACAGAAAGCTAACAGGAGAACCATTATCAGTGAAAGAATGGAGGGACTGCTGTATCCGTTGAACCAAGGGATGAACCGGATAGAGAGCTCCAAGGCTCTGAAGAGCACTGAGTGAGTCAGAGCAGAGTACATACGATGAATGGCGGTGGCGGCAGGCATACTGAACGGCCTGATGGAGAGCAAAAAGCTCGGCTGTAAAGCTGGAACATTGGTCGAGGAGCCAGTATTTAAAGGTGGCGTCCCCGAAGACAAAGGCACAGCCGACACCATCGTCAGTTTTGGAGCCATCGGTGTAAATAAAGGTGTGACTGGCAAGTCGAGCACGAAGTTCGACAAACCATGAGCAATACACTGCAGCCGGAGTACCCTCCTTCGGGAGTGAGCTGAGGTCGAGATAAATATGAACCGGAGCCTGGAGCCAAGGTGGTGTCGGGCTCTCAGCCTCTCTGAAGGTGGTAGGGAGGGCAAAATCCAATTGTCGAAGCAGGCGACGGAAGCGGACTCCGGGGGGCAGCAGGGCAGACACATACAACCCGTACTGACAGTCGAGAGAATCGGCGAAGAAGGACTGGTAAGAGGGGTGGTCGGGCATAGATAATAGCCGGCAGGCATACCGACACAGCAGTACGTCGCGCCGGTAGGTCAATGGTAATTCGGCAGCTTCAGCATAAAGACTCTCGACAGGACTAGTGTAGAAGGCTCCGGTCGCAAGACGTAACCCCCGATGGTGGATGGAGTTGAGACGGTGTAAGAGGGATGGCCGAGCAGACGAGTAGACGAAGCTCCCATAATCCAGCTTCGATCGGACTATGGACCAATACAAGCGAAGCAGGACAGTGGGATCCGCTCCCCAAGATGAACCACTAAGATCTCTGAGGACATTAAGGGAACGTGTACAACGGGCAGCCAAATAAGAGACGTGCGGAGACCAACAAAGTTTCCTGTCCAACGTGAGCCCTAGAAACTTAGTTATTTCCATGAATGGGAGAACAATGGGACCGAGATGTAAGGATGGCGGAAGGAACGCTTTATATCGCCAAAAGTTGATACAAACCGTCTTCTCTTCAGAGAACCAGAAGCCATTTGCCACGCTCCATGAGTATAGGCTGTCTAGACAATGCTGAAGGCAGCACACCAGGAGGCATGTTCTCTGGGAACAGCAGTAGATCGCGAAGTCATCGACAAAGAGAGAGCCTGAGACATTAGGTGGAATGCATTCCATAATTGGATTGATCGCAATGGCAAAAAGGGCTACGCTCAAGATGGAGCCCTGAGGCACTCCGTTCTCCTGGAGGAAGACGCCGGATAATACGGAACCCACACGTACCCTAAACTTTCGATCCGTTAAAAAGGAATCAATAAAAAGGGGCAGGCAACCGCGTAGGCCCCACCTGTGCATAGTGCGGAGGATACCTCCTCTCCAACAGGTATCATAAGCCTTCTCCAAATCGAAGAACACGGCTACCGTTTGGCGCCTTCGCAAAACGTTGTTCATCAATGAGATTAGGTAAAAGCTCATTCAAAAGTACATCTGAATTTAATATTAGAATGTAATAGACATGCTCAAATTCAGTAATCTTCTTCTTCTTCTTCGGGAAGAGGAAAGATGGGGACAGGGAGCAGAAAAGGAGAGGAGCAGAGAGGTCAAAAAGTTTATGATGCATTGGCAGTGTGTGGCACACAATTCACAACTGGGGTAAGGGGATGTGAAACAGGAGGAGTTATAGGATGGGAGAGGGGGGTGAAAACTGTTGAGTGGAGTGTCACGTGGGGAGAGTAGGTTGTCATAGTTTGAGGCTGAGATGAATGTCGACAAGGTCACAAGGTGGTCAACAGCGGAGCGGCGGCGACGAAAGCCGCATTGGACATTGGTAAGTAGCCGTCGAGATTCAAGAATCCAAACTAACCGAGCATGAACCATGCGCTCCATCACCTTACAGACACAGCTTGTAAGAGAAATGGGGTGGTAACTAGCAGGAAGGTGTCTATCCTTCCCGGGTTTGGGTATAGGAACAACGACGGCGTCACGCCAACGCATGGGGAACTGACCTTCGGTCCAGACGCGATTGTAGGTACGAAGAAGGAAGCTTTTGCCCGCTGGAGAAAGGTGACAGCATCTGAACGTGAATGGCATCTGGCCCCGGAGCAGAGGACCGGGACAGTGCAAGCGCACGTTCGAGTTCCCGCATAGTAAAGGGGGCATTATAATTTTCCAGATTCAGCGAGTGGAAGGAAGGTCGCCAAGCCTCTTCTGCCTCTTTCCTGGGAAGGAAAGCAGGGTGGTAATGGGCGGAGCTTGAAACCTCTGCGAAAAACCGGCCAAAGGCATTGGAGACAGCCACAGGATCAACGAGGACCTCATTACCTGAGGTCAGGCCAGGTACCGAGGAGTGGGCCTTAATGCCCGACAGCCGGCACAGGCCACCCCATACGACAGAAGAGGGAGTAAAACTGTTAAAGGAGCTGGTGAAAGAGGCCCAACAAGCTTTTTTGCTGTCTTTGATGACTCTACGGCATTGCGCTCGGAGTCGTTTGTATCCAACACAATTCGCCAACGTAGGATGGCGGCGAAAGGTGCATAAAGCACGCCGTCGAGCACGGATAGCGTCTCTACAAGCCTCGTTCCACCAGGGGACGGAAACGCGACCTGAAGAAGAGGTAGTATGAGGAATGGAACGTTCGGCAGCATTGATGATAACAGCCGCGAGGTATTCGACCTGACTGTCACAACTGAGACAATCGTGGTCCGGAAAGGTCGCCAGGGAGGAGTAAAGTCCCCAGTCAGCTTTCGGTATGTTCCAGCTCGAAGGACGTGGGGATGGGGTGTGGTGCAGGAGACGAATGACACAGGGGAAGTGGTCGCTTGAATAGGTGTCAGAAAGGACATACCACTCGAACCGACGGGCAAGAGTGGTAGAACAGATCGAGAGGTCCAAGTGGGAGTAGGTATGAGTAGAGTCCGAGAGGAAAGTCGGGGCGCCAGTATTGAGGCAGACAAGATTGAGATGGTTGAAGACATCTGCCAAGAGTGAGCCTCTTTGACAGGATGCAGGAGAGCCCCAAAGGGGATGATGGGCATTGAAGTCGCCAAACAATATAAACGGCGGGGGAAGCTGAACAATCAGGTGCATCATGTCAGCCCGACTAACAGTGGATGACGATGGAGTGTAGATGGTACAAACTGAAAAAGTAAAAGCAGAAAGAATAATACGGACAGCTATTGCTTGGAGTGGGGTGGTCAATGGGATGTGATGGTAATAGACATCGTCCTGAACGAGCAACATGACCCCACCATGAGCTGGGATACCGTCCACAGGGGTGAGGTCATACCGCTCCGAGGTATAGTGGGTAAAGGCAATACGGTCAGTCGGGCGCAACTTGGTTTCCTGGAAACCAAGGACGAGCGGACAGTGCAGGTGGAGGAGCAGTTGTAATTCCTCCCGATTAGATCGAATACCTCTTATGTTCCAATGTAACAAGGCCATCGCTAGTCAAAAAAGAGGGGGAACGAGACGGGGGAAGAGCTGGTCACCTCGACGGCCGCGGAGGGCCAGGTTTCGAGGGAACAACGCTACAACCGGCGGGAGGCGGATCCTGTTCCATCGAGTCGTCGCCAGCTGCGGCCGCTGTCCTGGGTTGTGTAGGAGGGGCAGCATCATTTGCTGACGAGAGGCCAGCTGAGCGCCTGGCAGCAGAGCGTCCCGGCGAAACTGAGGACGGCTGGGAGCAGCGACTCATGGATGGAGCGTCAGACGAAACGCGCCAGGGTGGAGAGGGGGATAGAGACTTCTTCTTGGAGGCCTTCTTGGAAGTCCGAGGAGACACAGGGATGGTGGGCTGGACCCGAAGAAGGTCCTCACTCACGGGGTCCGTTTTGGAACGCCGGACCTCGGAAGCTGGGGTCCGGAACGTTTCCCCGATGGACGCCTGAGAAGAGGATCGCTTCTCAGGCGGCGGGGGGGGGGGGGGGGGGAGGAGGAGGAGGAGGAAGGGTGGCCCCTGGGGCAGAGGGGGTGGGGGCCACGGGGGAGGAGGATTAGGAAGGGAGGGATTTGGGAGGTGGAGGCATAGACCCCGGATGGGGGGAGGAGGCGGAGGGGGGACAGGATAGGGGTGAGGATACCGCAGAAGGAGTGGACACAACTGAGGCAAACGAAGTGGTCAACGGCACGGGATGGAGGCGGTCATACTTCTTCCTGGCCTCAGAATAAGAGAGACGATCCAAAGTTTTGAGTTCTTGTATCTTCTTCTCCTTCTGATACGCGGGGCAGTCTAAGGATCTAGGCGAGTGGATGCCAGGACAATTAACACACCTAGGTGGTGGGGTGCATGTATGTTCCTCACGAAGAGGACGTCCACAATCGCCACAAAGAGGCTCAGCCTCACACCGTGATGACATGTGCCCAAAGCGCAAACACCGAAAACAGCGCATAGGAGGCGGGACGTAAGGTCGCACGTCGCACCGGTAGCACATCACCTTTACCTTCTCTGGGAGAACGTCCCCCTCGAAGGCAAGGATAAAGGCCCCAGTGTCGATGCGATGGTCTTTGGGGCCGCGCTGGACTCGCCGGACGAAATGCACGCCTCAGTGCTCCAGGTTGGCCCTGAGCTCCTCATCAGATTGCAGCAGGAGGTCCCGATAAAAAATAACCCCCTGCGTCCTATTTAGTGCCAGATGCGGGACAATGGACACTGGGATGTCACCTAGGCGGTCGCACGCCTGGAGTGCCGCTGACTGTGTGGCGGAGATGGTCTTTATAAGAACGGACCCCGAACGCATCTTACTGAGAGCCTCGATTTCCCCGAATATGTCCTCAATGTGCTGAACAAAGAACATGGGCTTGGAGGTGGTGAACGTCCCCCCATCAGTTCGAGAACAGACCAAATAGCGGGGGAAGTATTTCGCCCCAAGCCGGCGGGCCTGTCCCTCCTCCCAGGGAGTGGCCAAGGGGGAAAGGGCAGGAGAACCAGAACCAGAGACAGTACCTTTCCTTTTGAAAGACTCGGCTGCAGAGCGACCTGATACGTGTTGACGTTTCATCTGTGAAACGTCCGCCCCGATACCACCCACTCTGACCAGGAGCTCTCCCCACGGGCGCCACCCAGCCTCAGCAAGGGCCACCTGGCAGGATGACCGTTGCCGGGAGTCCTGATGCCCCAAGGAGACGGGCATCTACTCCTTGGCCGACGTGGGGAGGGTGCAGCTCAGGTATCGGCAGTACGATCCCTGTGTTGTCAGGGGGCTACAACCTAGAGGGTACATGATGACCCCACCACAACGGGCTGGCTACCGTGTTGGATTTCTGGTGCCATGGAAAGTCCATCATAATCGTAGGTGCAGATGGGGACGCACTATGGGCGTAACTTGTACAACCCATCAGGCGTTTATGCCCAATTTGAGGAATAGTGGGTATGGTTACAACGCCGGTACAATGCTGAGTGCCAAGGTCTTAGTGCACTGAGGACCAGTGGTACACCACGTAAGGCGTCCTTCCCCAAAAGGCTCGTACTTCTGTAGAATTTTGAAAAATGGAGGTCAAACCCCAAGGGGGACCATCACATGGAAGGCCGAAACGGTTGAAACTCCTTTTAGTTGCCTCTTACGACAGGCAGGAATACCTCGGGCCTATTCTTACCCCGGACCCGCAGGGGGGAAAACCAGTGGAGCCCAGAACTATCACTCATCTCAAAATATCCCATCACTTTTCATATACTGATGTTCATCCCTTCACATTGTGTCATAATTCTTAATAATTATAGTTTTGGACCAACACTCAAAATATTTTGACATATGTACTAGCAGGAGCACATTCGCCAAAGTAAGCCATGGATATTATTGTGCTAAAATACAACGAAAAGTGTCTTCTTACATTATTCTTCTCTCAAGTGGATTTTTCATGACTACTTGTTTGCTTTAAGGCAGGTTGCACTGATATCATCTGCCACTGTTACTTCTGACAGTCCTGTGGTTCTATATTTTCATAGAAACAAATTTAACAAGTGCTTTTAGTATTTCTGAACTCATTAAAATGTATCACAATTTACTTATAATGGAAAAAATAGCAGCTATTGTGTTACTGGTTTCATTTTATTGTGTGTATGAAGAGCCATACTGAAGGTAAAATGTCTTCAGCATTGGACGTTGGTTGTGACACCTCAGCAAGAGAACATATTGACTCAGATGTGACAGTAGGTATTCCATAGATCACCATCATGCACTAGATATTCACAGACTTACCAAGAACTATGATAACAACTATACAGACAAGTTGCAATGGAAGCTAGAAGAGCTTCTGAGCATGTGATTGATCTTGTAATATGAAGTCTTAAGAATTAACATACCAGATTCACTTCAGTTGTCAGTGCACTGGAAGAATAGGAAAATATATTGAATGTGAACTTAACAACTGATGTGCAAAGTTTGTAGTACTTACAGCTATGGTGGCAAAGTCTAGAATATCATTGTGGGAAGTACATGGTGAGATTACTGTTACACATTTTTAACAGCAACTCATGTCTGAAGCTGCAACTATGCCATGAGTAGGAAAGAGATTATTTAGAGGAAAGGATAAGCGTGGATTGATTTGGTGAGGTGGGGAGCATTGAGACAGGGGCTAGTTGAGATTGAGGCCAGAAGTGTGGAAGACACAGTTTTAGGACAATTGCCACACATATAAATCTATATATACATGACCACTCTGCAATTCATATGTAAGTGCTTGGCAGAGGGTCTGTAGAAATACTTTCAGCCCATTTCTCAACTATAGTCAAATATGTCATGTGAAGAATGAATACCTAAACTTTGTGTGCAAGTTCTTATTTCCTTATTTTCTTTGATGGTTATATCTTCCTACCAACTGAAATTTCATGAAAAGAGCTCACCAAAATGATAAATGTCTTTGTTTTAATGATTTCCACCCCAACATGTGCATTGTGATCCATGCAACTATCTTCCCTATTGTGTGATAATACAAAATAAGCTGCCCTTCTTTGCACTTTGCAGTCAATCATGGTAGTATCCCATAACACACAGCAGTACTACAGAAGAGTAAGAGTAAGCATAGCACAGGAAGTCTCTTTAGTATTTTGTTGCTTCCTCTAAGTGTCATTTAAACATTTTCTTTACATCAAAATTCCTACAATACTTTGCAAGGGATGGTTTCAATTTAAATTTTTCATAATTATAATCCATGTGTACTTGGTTGAACTGACAGCCTTGAAATATTTGTAATTTATCACTAACCAAAGTTTAATGGATTTTTTTTAGTACTCATGTGGAAGACTTCACACTTCTTATTGTTTACTATCATTTATCACATTTGCACTGAACATGTATTTTCAATATATTTTGATTTCTGGTTGATTTACTAGATGGTAAATGACAGCATCAGCTGCAAACAATCTAAGAGGGTTGTTCAAATTGTCTCCTAAATCCTTTATATAGGTTAGGAACAGCAGAGGGCCTACAAAACTTCTTTTTAGCACTTCTGCAGGTTGGCTGGGATTCCATCATAGCCAGAAGAGTTACTACTTCTTAATGACCTTACAGTTTTTATGATCTCTCTGATGGATGAGCTGGAAAAACTCATGTCTGGCAGTAGAATATGCATTTCCCACCAAAGTAAGTTTACTGGATCTGCATTTGATGGGCCATTTTTATCCCCATGTTTTCAGCTGCTGTTAAGTTGAATTTGTTGAATTCAGTAGCCAATGATACCAATTTAATATCATCTGTCTTTCCTTTACTGTCATTTGGGAGCTCAATATCATATTCTTTGCTGAGTTTATTTACATTGTTCCTAATAATGCTCCAAACTGCCCTTGTCTTTTTCTTGCAATTTTTAATTTTTTGTGCATAGTACATGAGTTTTGCCCTTTTGATGACAGAGTGAAAAATTTGGTATTACTGCTTCCAGTGTATTTCCAAGTCTTGATTATAGATAGTCCTTTTCCTAGTATAAGCTGCTTTGCTGCCAGATCTAACTGCTTTTTCTTGACTTTCACTGCAAAAGTCCCTGACTCGCAAATAAAAATTGGATTCATTATTTTGTAAGAATATTTCTCATGAAACAATTAAATCCCTCATCTAAAATGTACCCTTGGTAAACTACTTCAAAGTTTTCATCCTGTAAATTCTCTCTGAATCTTGTAACATACCCAGCATTTGCAATTATGTGGAAGTTTTCCTTTTCCTTTCTTAGTTAACCCAGATTGATGAGAAAGCTCTGTTGCTGCAATTTGACCATCATCTTCAGGTAAACCATTTGTTATGGTGCACACATATTGCATTAAATATAATTCAGTTTCAGTTCAATTTATTCCCAACAATTTTGTTTTCTAGGATATCTAAATTAACTATACGTAGTGAGTACTCATGGTGACACACACACACACACACACACACACACACACACACATATATATATATATTCATTCATTCATTTCATTGTTGCCCTTATGGACAGTGTTTGAACTCGAAAATCACATGATGACACAATTTTCACTTCTTTCCTTTCTTCCTCTTCTCTTCCCAAAATCTCTTCATCCTTTGGCTGTGCTCCTGTTTCCTTTGCTCTGTCCATAATGTTCCTTTCTTCTTTCTCTCCTTTACAATAAATTTTGCACTCCTAACTTTGTTTCTGAAGTATTTCCTGTCTCCATCATTTGCCTGTTGATCCCTATCTGCCTTAAGTCTTCGTCTATTTCATGATACCAATTTGTTTTCTTGCTTGAGCTGTTTACTACATCAAAAATTTTCTTTGTAAGTCGGTTGTTGTCCATTCTCTGTATGTGCCCATAGAAAGTTAATCTGCGTTTTCTGATCGCATCTGTTAGTCTGTCAGTGTGCTGGAACAGCTCTTTGGTAGGTCGCTTCATCCATATGCCATCTCTGTGAATTGGTCCAAATATTTTTCTGAGAATTTTGCGTTCTATTTTTTCTGTGTCTATGATGCCTGATGCTCCAATTGTGGTTGTTTCTGACGCATACAATGCTTCTGGTAATACAACTGTTTTGTAGTGCCTAAGTTTGGCCTGCCTCGATATGCTTTTCTTATTATAATGTGACCATGTGAGTTTGTATGCCTTCTGGAGTTTCTTCGTTCGTTCCATGTTAGCCGCCTTGTTTGATCCTCCCATTTGTATGTACTCCCCTAAATACTTAAATTTTTCGACTCTTTCTACGGATCCATTTACCGTATGCATGGTGTGTACATTGTTGGTCTGTCGTTCCATATATTGTGTCTTCTCGTAAGATACCTGCAGACCTGTTTTGGCAGTTATTTCATGCAAGCATTCCAGTGCTTCCTTTGCCTCCTGTGTATTATTGCTGAGTATGGCTATATCATCTGCAAATGCCAGACATTTTATGATTGTTTTGGTTTCACGTGTTCTTCCCAGCTGTATTCCTTTAACTTGTTCCTCCCACTGCTTGATAATTTTGTCTAACACCATGTTGAACAGGATTGGTGAGAGCCCGTCTCCTTGTCGGACACCTGTGTGTATGTGGAAGGGTTCCGAAATTTCTCCCATGAACTTAATCTTGGAGGTAGTGTCTGTAAGCATCTGTTGTATAAGTGCCCTGGTTTTTCTGTCGATACCATATTCTTCCAGTACGTCAAAGAGTGTCTGTCTGTCTATGGAATCATATGCTTTTTTAAAGTCCACAAAGGTAACTACAGTGTTTCTTGCCTGTCTGACTTTCAAAAGTGTTCTCAAGTTCCAGATCTGTTCAATGCATGATCTCCCTTTTCTGAAGCCTGCCTGGTATTCCCCAATTTGCAGATCTGCTTGTGGTTCTAGTCTGTTTAATAGCGCCTTAGAGAAAATTTTGTATGTAACTGGTACTAGCGAAATGCCTCTGTAATTGTTTGGATCTGACTTATCACCCTTTTTATGTAACGGATGGATCAATGCACATTTCCATTCCTCTGGCACTTTCTCTGTGATCCAAATTTTGGAGATAATCTTATGGATTTTTTTGGTGATGTTTTCATCTTGGAGTTTCCAGATCTCGGCGATAATACCACCTTCTCTGGCAGCTCTGTTATTTTTCATTTGTTTTATGATTTCCTCTATCTCTTCTACTCTTCTATTGTGGGTGGATCAGAATCGGCATTAGATGTGGTCTTTTGGAATGTTAATTTTCCTGTAGGTTTTTTGCAATTAAGAAGTTTATCAAAGTAATGTTTGAGAATTTTACAGTTTTCTTTTGTGTTTGTTTCCAGGGATCCATCTGTTCTTCGGAAGCAGAGGCTAGGGGGTTGATAGCCCTTAATATTTTCTTTGAAAGTTCTGTAAAAATTTCTTGTGTTATTTCTTTTGAAATCTTCCTCAATTTCTTTTAGTCTGTTATTGTCATATGCTCGTTTTTCCCTTCTGATTTCCTTCGATGCTAGTTTCTGAACTTCGTGAAATTCTTTCCATGTTTTTGAATTTCTGTAGCTACTGAACTTGTCCCATGCTTGCTTTCTTCTCTCAATGGCTTCATCACACTTTGCGTTCCACCACCTATGTTTGCGTTTTCTAGGTGGTTGTCCCCAGCACATAGTCTTCTGAACTGTCTTCGCCAGATCTGTCCATGTGTCTATTGAGTGCCTATTAATTTCTTCAACGATTTTATCCCTGTTTATCTTCAAGTATTCCGGATCAGGTTTGACTATTTTGTTTTGCGCTGTCTGTTTCAGTCTTGGGATTGGCCTAATCTTAACTTGTAGCAAATAATGATCAGACTCGAAGACTCCTTTACGTGTTCTGACATTTAGAATTTCCCGCGAATTTTTCTTGGATATGGCCACATGATCAATCTGAAATTCTCCCCACACTGTGTTGGGTGCTTTCCATGTTGTAAGTTTTCGTCTTGGTTTTTGAAATTGTGTTGACATGATTTTGAGGTTAAAGTTTTGACAATATTTTATGAGGTGTTCCCCATTTCTGTTCGTGCGAATATGTGCTGAGTATGGGCCTGTTATTTCTCTGAATTTTCTCTCCTTACCAAGCTGCGCATTGAAATCACCTATTACAATTTTCACATGTCTTTCTGGTACGTTGTTAGTTACTTCCTCCATGTCTTCCCAGAAATCTTCAATTTCTTGTGGCTTCTTTCTGTTATGGTCATTTGTAGGTGCATGTGCGTTGATAATTGTGTATGCTTTATTACCTGATTTGAAGGACAGTGTCGAGATACGTTCTGATATTGAATTGAAGTCTATGATGTTATCCATGACTGATTTGTGTACTGCAAACCCTGTACCAAACAATAATGGTGTTCCTCTTCTGACAGCAGGTTTACCTTTGTAAATCCTGTAATGTTCTGTGTCGAAATGGTTTTCATCTACGAAGCGCGTCTCTTGGATGGCAAGAATTTTGATGTGAAATTTATCTAGCATGTCTGTCAGTTGTTTTAGTTTTCCAAGTTTGAACAGAGTGTTTGCATTGAGAGTGCCAAGGTAGTGCTTGCGAAGAGGTTTTGAGAAGCTCCAACTCTTCTCCTCATGATGTTCCTGGTCCCCCAGAATCCGATGACCAGGAAAGTCCAGTCCGTTGACTGGGGCCTGGGGTAGCGGATTTCTTTCCATTTGTTCCATCATGATTACTTCAAGTTGAAGTTGGTTGTGGTGACCTTCAACAAGATCACGGTAATTGC